>NC_142028.1:12009299-13209299 GCF_982192425.1 Myodes glareolus
TGTCAGGTCCCCTGGAGCTGGAGTTACAAGCTGCCCTGAACTGCCATGTGGGTGCTGGGAACTTCACTTGGCTCCTCTGCAAAAGCAGCAACTGCTCTTCACTGCTGAGTCATCTCTCTGGCCCTTATTTGATTTTTCTAAATTACATTTTGTATGGTGTGTGTGTGTGCGTGTGTGTGTGTGTGTGTGTGTGTGTATACAGTATGCATACAGGAGGCCAGAGGACAATCTGTGGGAGTCATTCCTCTCCTAGCATGTGGATCCCAAGGATCAAACTCAGGTAGTCAAGCTTGGCAGCAAGCTCCTTTACCTCTGAGCCATGTTGCTGGTCCTGCTGTGCCTTCTTGTGAAAGACCTGGATAAATCCAGATCTCCTTAGCAGGAAAATAGAGCCAAAAATCTAGCAGGAAGAGAAGAATCAGAAATCTAGGATTAGCCAGTTTCAGGAACTAGCTGAAGATAAAGGTAGATTGTAATCTTGAGAGTAATCTTGAGAAACAGGGAGATTCTTCTCTTCCTGCTAGATTTTTGGCTCTATTTTCCTGCTAGGGGGATCTGGATTTATCCAGGTCTTTCATATGAAACTATTGTAACAAAATTCCTCGAGATATTGCAAAGGTCACATGATCTTCTTGAGGTACGGCTGAGAGGCAAACAGAGTGGTTTCTTCCTCTGTGTCATTAGACATAATTGCTTCATCCTTGTGATTGCGTTGAAAGAGAGGGAGTCAATCAGGCTTCCGTCAAAGCAGACTCTACTGCATTATGGATGAGGCTGGCTGGGAAAGAGACCTGAGGCCTCACAGGTAGTCGGGGATCAGAAGCCCTGACTTCAGAAGCCCTGACTTCAGAAGCCCTGACTTCTGAGTTCGGGGGACCCATTGTTCAGACTGGGCCTCTGAGGGGAAAACCAACAGTCCCAGTTAAAGAAAGTCTGTCAGGTTCATCAGTAGCGGTGGGGTAGGGCCTTGAAGGTAAAGGCAGTGTCTACTGCTCCATCAGTGGAAAGACAGACAGACAGAGAACCGGCAAGAGGAGCAAGAGGCAAGAGCGGGACTTGGCGGGCACTTTTAAGGGGTGCACATGTCACATGGCTGATGGAGAAGGCACCTGGCAACAGGTGATGATGTAACTGATTGCTTTGGCGGAAGCTAATACCTTTTGCTATGACTTTCTGGGTTCTAGGATTACAGGAGTGAGCCATCATTCAAATGTAAATGCTTAAATGAGGAGCTGGGTAGGTGGCCCAGAGATTTTAAAACACTTGTTACTCTTTCAGGGTGTTGGAGTTTGGATCCTAGTACCCCTGTTAAACATGTCATGACCCCCTATAACACCAGCCTCCAGTGGGTCTGATGTCCTCTTCTGGCCCCAGTAGACATACGTGTGTGTGTGTGTGTGTGTGTGTGTGTGTGCATGGAATTTGTATACAAATATATGTACAGATATACATATATGTATATATGTGTGTGTGTGTGCATACACACATGGAAATGTGTATATATATGTGTGTGTGTATAAATATAAATATATGTTCTGCACACATGTGGCACATATACACATAAATGTTTTGAATGAAATACTAGGACTTTGGGGGCAGGACAGAAACTGTCTTCTCCATGGTTCTGAGACCATCTCCAGGTTAATAAACAAGTCTGAGTCCTTGTGAGATGGATTTAGGAACTGGGAGGGGTTTGGAGTTTCAGAGCCAAGGTGTACCCCCGAAGCCCTGTTGGCTAATTCCTGGTAGTCTCCTCTCCCTGGTGTGTGTGTGTGTGTGTGCGTGTGTGTGTGCGTGTGTGTGTGCACACGTGAAAGACCTGGATAAATTCAGATCCCCCAGCAGGAAAAAATAGAGCAAAAAAAAAAGTAAGCAGGGAGGGAAGAATCAGAAATCTAGGATTAGCCAGTTCAGTGTTTCAGGAACTAGCTGAAGATAAAATTAGATTGTAATCTTGAGACTAATCTTGAGAAACAGGGAGTTTCCCCCTTGTGATTATCATTGGTATTTTTGGGGTACTGTATTTCAGGAACTAGCTGATTATAATCTTGAGAATAACCTTGAGGAACAGGGAGTTGGACCTTTGTGCTCATCACTGAACCTCCCTACCCCTTTCGGATTACTGGGCTGTGGTTTCTTCCCTTAAAAACTCCTTCTCCCAGTGACTCGGGGTTGAACTCTTCTCCTGCGTGGGTTACGAGTCTCGGCCCCAGTGCACTGGTTCCCATCTTGTCGATTAAACCCTCACGTGATTGCAGCAAGGATGGTCTCTCATGAGTTACTGCGGGGGTCGTGTTATCCCGAGACTTGAGTGAGAGTCTCCCCACACTGGGGGGGTCTTTCACACGCTCACGGGCGCACACATGTTAGACAGGTTCCTGGGGTCTAGTTCAGCTCTTGGTCTTCCTATTTCTACTTCTGATTTTGGGGATTATGGGCACGTGCTACCATGCACCACCTCAGAGCAATTTCTCTTGCTGAAAGGTTTTCTGTTCAGCCTGTCAGCGAGGCCAGGCTTCACTCATGGGTAATTTGTCGTCTTTGCAGGCAAGATTCAGCAGGTGGCAAAAAGAGCCAACATGGGAGGAGTATCTCAAGCTGGGTGGAGCCCCTGAGGGGGACAGAGTTTGTTAGAGAAAGTGGCATTGGCCAGCCTCTCTGCAGAAGAAGCAGCCAGACCATTACCCTCCGTCTACCTGAAATACGTTTAGGAACAATTTACAGCTGCCAAGGTTTGTTAGCAGCCAGCATTCTTTCCTCAGGCATCTAATCTCCCTTTTATTAAGCACCACTTGGGTGCCTGCCTTGGCAGCACAGATGCTAAAATGGGAAGGAAGAATTAACATTAAAAAAGAAACACAAGGGCCTGTTAAATGACCCAGTGGGGCAAAAGCAAGACTAGTGACTGGAATTCCATCCCTGGGAACCTGCAAATTGCCCTTTGACCTCTCCATTCACGCACCACTCCCCCAACCCCCAAATGCCATCAAGATAGCTCTGTCTGTAAAGGCACCTGCCACCATTCCTAGAAATGTGGGATGGAAGGAGAAAACCAACCAACCCATGACTGCACCCTATTATCTCCCAAGCACAAAACCATAAAAATATAAGAAAATTTTTACAAAAGGCAAGGAGTGGTGATGCTTCCAAGCACTTGGAAGGCAGAGACAGAAGGCTTTCTGTGAGATGAGGCCAGCCTGGAGCTTTTGTTTTGTTATCCTCCCTCCCTTCCCCCTACCCCCTCACTACCTCTCCCCTCCCCACAGGATTTCTCTGTGTAACAGCCCTTGCTGTCCCAGAACTCACCTTTTAGACCAGGATGGCTTCAGACTCACAGAGATCCTCCTGCCTCTGCCTCCCAAGTGCTGGGATTAAAGGTGTGCACTACAACTGCCCGGTGCCAGCCTGGTTTATATGTTGAGCCTCAGGTCAGCCAGAGCTACATAGTAAGATTCTGTCTGAAAACCAAAACAAAACCTGCAGCTACTTTTGATAGTTTCCTGCTGAAAGACTACACCTCCCTGGTTCCTTTGTGGACTATGGAAGCCATTTCTGCCCCCTACATGGAGCTGCATCCCATTTTCTGGAGGCATTTTGGCCATGCACACATGTGGGAAAAGTGCCCCCTTGCTGTGATTTGATCAGTGGAAGAAAGCATGGGAGACTGTATGGCTACTGCTGTGGTAAAAGTAAGATACTACAGTATTTTCCTCTTTGAGAGAGAGGAAAAGTGAAAGACTCAGGCTCTCAGGCTGGAAGCTGAATGTCAGCTTGCTTTGGGGGGGAAGGGGGCATGGCTTGTCTCTTAAAGGGACAAGACAGATCATTACAGCTACAAGGAAGTTGGGCTGAGAATTCTAATTCTGGGATTCTCCACTGGCCCACCACTTACTTTCCAGGCATGTTTGGTCATTTCAATATTTAAGAGGATTTTTTTTTTTTTTTTGAGACAGGGTTTCTCTGTAGCTTTGGAACCTGTCCTGGAACTAACTTTTGTAGATAAGCTGGCCTCGAACTCATAAAGATTCACCTGCCTCTGCCTCTAGAGTGCTGGGATTAAAGGCATGTGCCACCACCACCTTAAGAGGACTTTCTTCCTTTTTTTTTTCTTTTCTTTTTCTTTTTCTTTCTCTCTCTCTCTCTCTCTCTCTCTCTCTCTCTCTCTCTCTCTCTCTTTTCCCCTGAGACAGGGTTTCATTCTGTAACAGCCCTAGCTGTCCTGGAACTAGCCCTTGTAGACCAGGCTGGCCTCGAACTCACAAAGATCGGTCTGCCTCTGCTGCCCAAGTACTGGGATTAAAGGTGTACACTACCACTGCCCTGCATAGTGACCTCTGTTTTTACCCTGATCCCCAGCCATTGCCACAAATTCTCCATTTCTCAGCCTAGCTGCAGGCTAACCTAAAAAGCTCCATTTCAGAGACCTCATTTTGAATTCACTTGTTCAGATCTCACTACAAATCTGGCTTCAATATACACACTAGACAAATGGTCACTGCTGGCCCAAATTCAAAACTTTTTGTTTCTGATATCTAAATGAAGTTAGGAAACTCCACAAGATGGAATGATAGCATGGTCTGAGGCCTCTCTCCCACATAACTCCCACATCACTTCTCATGGCTCTGGCTTGCAACCCGACCTAGAGCTGGAAGACCTCCAAACTTGTCTCTATTCCTGAGAGCACAGAACTTTCTTGCCCTTTGTCTCTCTTGCCTTATGCTTTTGACTCACTGTGTTCCTGCCTTTGCATGCCTAAAAAAAATCATGCTTGTATCCTTAACAGCTAAGAGGTAAAAGCATTTCAGGTTGTTGTTCGTGTTTGCAGACACACCCACAAACCAGTTATAGATGTGGAGATCTTTGGGTTCAGTCTTACAGAGATTCAAATGTCTTTTGTGTGAATAATATTGAAAAATTGTTTCATGCCGTTCTACTCTATTACAAAGGCTGGCTCTGGAGCTGGACATTAGCCTGCCTGCTCCAGACCCAAGCATGTTTGTTTAAAAGTTTTCTTTAAAGTCTCTCTGCCAGGTGAGGCGGGCTGTGAGCGGTCTCTGCAACCACTATGGCCAGCAGAGGAAAGCAGGAAGGCAGAGAGGTTCAACACAAGTAAGGAGCCAGTGTTGGTTCAAACTTCAGGAATCTGACCCTGAGTAGTTTATTGCAGGCCTGTTTTAAGCAAAGCACAATTTAGGGAAAACTTTCCTGGTGATAATTAACTGAATCCTATGTGCACAATAAATCACAAAGTAAGTTAAATAAAGATCAGACGTGACTTCACCAAGACTCTACAAAGAGTACATGTGACCCCTCCACAGAGATGGGTTCTTTAGACTGGCAAGCTCATGATAAGGGTCTTGGGGAGGATCTGGTGTGGTTGAAACCACATAGAAAGCACAAAGGTCACCAGCTATTAACCAGTATCCTACTAGCCTTCTGGGTGGATGACAGGTTATGTACCCCTTCCTCTGAAGGAACAATTGTGTGTTTTAACATTCCAGGTTACGATAGTGCTTATCGGTGAGCACAAAGACTTCCACGCCTCCCACAGCCGGTCACCTGACTCTGTGACAGGAAAAAGAAGAGAAAAAACTGACCGGCCTAGAAAAAAAGATACTATGTGCTTAGAAACAGTTACAAGGAAACCATTTCCAGGAGGGATTATGGCTGCTTATCTTACATTCCTTTTCTTGATTTTGTTTAAGTCCCTAAACAATGCCCCCTCTTATATCTCTAAAACTTTTGCTAAAGGATACATTTTCTTTTATCTCAGGGTTTGTAAGACCATTGTATGCACTTTCTGTATTTTAGGATTTGTAAATTCATTGGGTGTGGTTTAAAAAAAAATCTGTAAAATTATGTTAGAAGGAAAACCTACACAGGTAATCTTATTTTGCTTGCATGTAACTTGGATTCACGTCTTATTTGTGAAACTAGTTTTGTTTGTTTGTTTGTTTGTAAAAAGGGGTGCGTACCTGATGGGTTCACCTCGGAGTAGGACTAAAGAGCACGTGGGTTGCTGCCATCTTGGATGATGACCTAGCAACTATGATAACAAAAATCTGTATTGTCATGTTTTCAGATACTAATAGGGTCATTTAAGGTAACAGTCCCAAGTTTTAGGCTTTTACCTATAAAATTGTTTCTAACCAAAAATGGTGTTTTATTTGAGATGCTGTTTTTGTACATTAAATAGTAGCTGATACTGTAAACAAATATGCCAAGCCCATTATGCACAGAAGTAAGAAATACCACTGAGATGCTTTCTGTTATGGCAAAACGCTGCAGGTCCCCAAGTGGCAGCAGTGGTCAGTGGGCCATGAGACCATGGCAGGCCATGAAGGCAGGTGGGGAGCCACGTGGCAGGTGAGAGACAGAGACCCATTAGGCATACCATGCAGAGAAAGTGGGTATTTATTTAGCAGGTTATGGAGGGGAAGGGAAAGGGGGGAAGGGAAAGGGGGGAAGGGAAGAAGGGAGAAGAGCAGAGAGGCAGACAGAGAGAAAGAGAAATGGGGGGGAGGGGAGAAGCGAGGAGAAGGGAGAGAGACAGAAAGGAAGGGCTCCCAGGCTGGAAGATCCACTTGCCTCAGCAGATGGGGGAGGGAGTAGGCGGGACTTGTCTTTAAAAGGGCCAGGACCATTACACTTTCTTTTCAGATTCATGATTGATTCCTCGGAAGCTGACTTTAACTGACTTTTTTTTTTTTTTTTTTTTTTTTTTTTTGACAGGGTTTCTAGACCAGGCTGGTCTCAAACTCGCAGAGATACACCGGTCTCTGAGGCGTGTGCCACCGCTGGGCTGACTTCTTTTACAAAAGTTCCAGGTGCTGGTCCCTTATGCAGGAGTCTGTTGTAAACAAACGGCTGATTACAGCCACCTCACCCTTCTATGTCCAGTACGTGGTCCAGCCAGCTGTAGAATTGCATTGAATTCAATAATTATGATGTAAAAGTTTTCTTCGTGTAATTATCTCTTAAGGTTCCCCACAAAACTGTGCACTGACTTACGTTCTGGATCTTTGCCGACTGTTCCGCACAGCCTTTGGATGGACCCTCTTCTGAGGCATTCTAACTGCCAGTCCCCTCAACGACCACGTCAGCCTTGAAGCCGTTACTAAGAGAGTGACACCCCAAGGCCCCTAAAAGCAGCTTGGTTCTCTCTAAAAAAGGACTAATGATGGGTCATAGGCCACTGAGCTCATCCAACTCATCCCTCTTCTTGCCATTCCATGCCTGCTGCCAAGGATGGGACCTGTGCCCTCCTGGAACAATGCTGCTTCCACACCAATAAATCCTAACTGGTTTGAAATGATGCCTAAGGGCCCGGGGAACATACACAGCTTCCTCTGGTTTTCTCCCGCTCTGGCTCCTCCTCTGGATCTCTTTCCTCCTCAGTATTCGTACACCTATGTTTTACCCTGTTGTAGATGTTTCTCTTACCAAACTTCACCCTAGACCCAAACACAATGTTCCATGCATGCTCTCCTGATAGCTCACACCCTCTCAGAGCTGTTTTTTCCTGATACATCTGTGGTGGTTTGAATGAAAATGGCCACCAGAGACTAATAGGGAGTGGCATTATTGAGGTGTGAGCTTGTCGTTGGAAGAAGTGTGTAACAGGGGTGGGGTGGGGTGGGGTTTTGAGGTTTCAGATCGCCCCAGGCCAGATACGATTCTTTATTATAGTCTTCTATTTTCTCACTTTCTCTTCTTTTGATGCTCTGTAGCTGTCTACCACTCCTGCTAGCTCATTTCAATCTATTCCTGGCAATGGGACCAGTCACTGCCACCGTGAGTCAACTCTCTGCCCACTTCCTCTCGGTGGCCACTCTGTTTCTCCCACCCCTTTTCCTCCCTACCCCTCCTCCTTCCCAGAAAATAGCCCAGTGCTACTCTGTCACTAAATCATCTGCTTACAGAGATAAATATTTCCCAAGTCTCCTCAGGAACAGAGGACAGCAATTGCCTGATCCATCACAGCTAATCAAGATTTTCCCTCTGCTACATGACCAGAGGCGCCTCCTCTTTATGGACCTAGAACAAAGATCCTACTCAGTAGAATGCAGCTATAACACCCCTGCCCTGCACTTTTTATAGTCTCTGAGTTAGGAATGAGTTTCCCTGCATCTTACCCTTCTCTTTAGGCCTTGTGGTCCTCTGCATGAGTGACAAAAGTCCCCCAGCCCTCACTGTGAAAAGGCACGGCCCCGCCTATGGTCAGACCAAGCCTCTTTCTGCTACCTGTGTCTCTGCAGCTGCTTAGACCGCCTAACACCTGCAGCAGGTGCTCCTTGAGAGGTATGTCAAACACCTGTTGGATGGCGCGTCTTAGGGAAGAGCAGAGCCAGGGACTGTACCCAGAGACCGGGGATTGCTGAGGGGCACACGGGGACATTGGTTCTATTCTATCCTATACTTAAGAGAGCTGCCCAGGCTCGAATCCCATAGCATGGTTTATTTCTGCCAGCTGTATTACTCGGCCCTTTCATGTTTCTGATAGACATTTTAAAAACTTCAAAATTGACAAATCAAAAAAGAATTAATGCCAACTTTAAAAATCCAAATTACATACTACAGATTTACATTTAACCACCACATTATGAATTCAAGAAGATTTTGGGAAAACTTCACTCAAAGCACTTTAGCATAACAAGGAAGCTTCTGAATTTAGTGCCAGATTTAGGGCCAGCAGGCAGCTCAGCTGGCAGAGTGCTCACCTAGCATCCAGGAAGCCCTGGGTTTGATTCCCGGGACCACATAAAATGGGTCACGGTGGTGCAGGCCCACAATCCCAGCACGTGGGCGGTGAAGGCAGAGAATCAGAAGCGGCAGATTGTGCTAGACAAGCTTCAGAAGTTCCTATAACACTTCAGATGATTTACAGACATTTCTTAAACTACTTCACCTTAGGAAGACTTGTGGGAAGGAGCTAGAGGCATGGCTCAGGTTAACAACACTTGTTGGGGGCTGGAGAGAAGGCTCAGTGGTTAAGAGCTGGTTGTTCTTCCAAAGGTCCTGAGTTCAATTCCTGGAAACCACATGGTGACTCACAATCATCCTTAATGAGATCTGGCACTATCTTCTGAACTACACGCAGATACTGCATATATAGTAAATAAGTAAATCCTTAAAAAAAAAAAAAAAAGAACACTTGTTGCTCTTCTAGTGGACCCAGGTGTGGTTCCCAATACCCACACCCGGTGGGCAGATTACAGTCACTTGAAACCAGTTTAAGTGAACAGAAGCCCTTCTGGCCTTGAGCCGATTCACACACGTACTTAGAAATAGACAGGTAAGATAACCTAAGTAGGGTCTGGAGAGATGTCAGGAACAAACGGTGTATACTGCTCTTCCGGAGGACCCAAGTTTGGTGACCGATGTCAGGCAGGGCAAGAGCCAAAGTTATATTTTAAGTTTTAATTACTGCACCTCTGAGCTCCATAAAACAAAAAATGCCTCTAAGCTGTAAGCCCCATGCCACGGACAGGTACTTCCTGAGGTGCTGGAGGTTGCTGGCCATGTAAGATAACAAGCCACATGTTTTTACTCTCCTAGACACATTTGTTTGATCCAGTTGCACCAGATGTGCTTGATTGCAGGCAGGTAGGAGGTATGGGGACAGGAAATGCATCAGGATGTCTGCTTGTCCCAGGATGGATGTAGGCAGGAAGTACTTAGCCTTATGGGTTGACCATTTTCTGGGAACCACAGAATGGACCTGGCCAGATTCCATCATCCTGGCCAGTACTTAAAGCTTGCTTCAGTTTGGCTGGAAATTGTGGTAGTGGTCCTATTCTTGCCTGGTGGGATTCACAGTAGCCCACAACTCCCTGTAACTCCATCTGGAGGTTCTGGTGTCTGTAGCTTTGGTAGGATCCTGAACTCGTGTGTACAAATACACACAGACACACTTAAAGATCATAAGCAAATCTTAAAAAAAAAAAAAGAATCCTTCCCCCCACAACCCCCAAATCCTAAAGCAGCTCAAAGAATCCTCGAAGAAAAATAAAACAACCTCTCACCATGGCAAAGCCACCTTCCATCATGATATGACTAAGGGGGCATAGTCTGAGACTTGATTGACAGCGATATGGAGCTTGCAGCACTGGGCTAACCTGGGCTCACTGACCCGCAGATTCCAGCGAAGCACATTTTTGTTTGTTTCCTTTTGCAGTGCACGCATTTTCATTCACCTGCATTTAGAATTAAGCCTAAATCCTCTTTAGTGAATTATGGGGTGGGGGGCTCACTCGACAGTGAAAACTTGGTTGGAGCTGCTCTGTGCGGGAATCCAGAAGGCTTAGCATTTCCTTGTACTCTGGGAACAATATATAGCACAAACAAAAGGTCGGAGAGGAAGGAAACGTAATTGAGTCTGAAGAGCGTGAACATCTGTGAAGAATGTATTCTAAAGAGACCATCTCTGAGGGCCCCTACTCATGAGAAACACTGTCTGTTCCCAATGGCCGAGGCAGCCCTGTCCGCCCTCCCCCATGTTCACTCTCTAAACACGTGGAAATGGGGTAGGAGACTTCACAAAACTAAGTCTGCCCACTGGCGATGAGCTGACGGAGATATGGGAAGTCGGAGCAATGACATGGTGGACTCCCCTGTGTCATGAAGTAGGTATGACTGTGATCGGCATCATTTTGTTCTCTGGCCTCAGGTTCCTCTACTCTGTCACGGGAGGGCTGGGAACATAAGCCCACCTAATGGCACTGCCCAGGGAGACAGGATTAACACACCACTTTTTTTTTTTTTAAGAAGTCACTTGGGTCTCTGATTCACCCCCTCCCCTCCCTCAAACATGCTGGGAAAGTGCTCTACCTCTGGGCTACATTCCAGATCTCAGATTCTCCATTTTCGATGAAAAGAAAAAAGATTGTAGCCAGATGTGGTGGTGTACACCTCTAATTCCAACCTTGGGAAGCAGAGGCAGGCTGTCTTTCAAAGCCAGAGCTACATAGTGAAACCTTGGAGAGAGGGGGTAAGAGGGAGGGAGGGAGGGAGGGAAAAAGATTCTAACACAAGCGATTTAAGAACATCAACATTTATTTAACATGATAAAAAAGAAATGAGATATGAACATTTGCATTAAACTACAGTAAGCAGCCTTTATTACATGTGCTCATTGTATAACATCTACACAATGAACATAATTACATCTGTACACAGACCAAGTACTGGATCTAAAAGCCTGCTTATTGCTGTACACATCTATTCCAATGACGTAAAAGTCCAGTACTTCAAAATACCTACACTTGTAATTGTTTTGCTTTTTAAAGAAAAGCTAAGCAGTAGCATTTGTGTTGAAGCTGACAGAGTGTGGCAGTAACCGCTGACGGTGCAATCTGACCGAGGAAGAATTATAGCAGAAAACAGGACATACTTCACTTAGCAGTAATAAAATGGCACATTTTAAATATATTTATATAAAATTTTTACAAATCAAGTGTCAAACAAAGTACTGCAGTAGCCAGAATGGGAAGAAAAAGAAGGAAAGAAAACAAGCTCCACACGGAAGTATAGCTTTGAAGAAAAGCCAAAGCAACGTAAATTCACCTAGACTTAAGCATCCAAATCTGGGAACTGCAACTAAGCAAGCTCTGGATGGAGCGCGAGGGAGAAAGCACCTGGACTGGTATGCTCTGATGTACAGCAGCACTGGTGGAGAACAGCGACCTGGAGACTACGGAGTGCACGCATGGGCCATTAAAGCTATTTTGGAATAAACATTTTCCAAAGGTGATAAAACGATGCTCTGAGGTCAGAAGCATCGGAACTATGAATTTCATAGATTTAAGGTATACTGGACAACATCTTCTTCCATCGCCGAGGGTCCACAGCTTCAGCTCTGTGTGCTCTCAAGGGGCAGTGCAGCTGAAAACCAAGAGAGAGGAAATGACTTTGACAATGGCAAAGCTAAGGGATGGCAGCGTCCCAAAGTAACTAAGGCAGAACAGCAGAAGTGATCAACACAGCCTGGAAACCTCACACGGAACACACAGAAGGGCACTTTCTTCATTCCTACGTCTGATGCAGTTAAACAGCAATTCAGAAATAATGTCTCAAATTTGCTGCTGAGCAGGTCCATAAGGTAGGCATAACTTTGCCTGACTTCACTATAATATGAACTAACTGACTGAGCCACCCCCACAGCAGCAGCGGCATTTGTGAGGATTCTCACATCCCACCAAAACCACAAGAGCAGAAAAACAGGACAGATGCAATGGTAAGATGTAAGGGTGGCAGTGCTGTGCCACAGTCAGCTGTGTGGTGACCACACAATGGGACAAGAAACCGTGTGCTGACGGCTGTGCCTAGAGATAATGATCAATGACCCTTGGAATGAGAGTCAAAAGACAAAATCTAGTAACAAGTTACCACACCGGTAAATCTTGAGCTCTGACCTTCCTTTGTTAGAGAAACGGTTATTGTGCCAAAGGTTAGAGCCTGTTTACTGAGCCAAAGATTCATGTGGATGGCATTCTGTTTTGACATAGGGCCACATGAAGCTCAGGCTGGCCTGGAACTCACCAGTTAATCAAGGATGACCTTGATTTTTTTTTTTTTTTTGCTCCCCCTCCCAAGTGCTGGGATTACTGATGTGCACCATTGTGATGGCTTTAGGAGGTGTGGCCTCTGTTGGAGGAAGTGTGTTTCTATGGGGGTATTTGAGGTCTCCTCGGCTCAAGCTCGTGGTTCAGTATGTATCAGCTCCTTCTCCAGTACTGTGTCTGCCTGCGTGCTGCCATGCTCCCTGCCATGACAATGGCCTAAACCTCCGAAACTGTGAGCCACCTCAACTAAATGTTTTCCTTTATGAGTTGCCGTGGTCACTTCACAGCAATGGAACAGAATCTAGACACTTTATGTATGTTAGGTATGCGCTCTACTGACGGAACTGCATATCCAGTAGACAGTTTTTGTTTGGAGACAGGGTCTCACCACGCAGCCTTGGCCCCTGGAATTCACAGAGGTCCACTGGTGTCTGCCTCTCAGGTGCTGGGATCACAGGTGTGCATCCTCACACCTGGCCCTGGGACTGGCTCTCAATGTCACTAACGTAAGTGTGGGCGTGCTTACTTCCCCTCGTCTAGGGTTCTTCTGCCACCAGTGTCACTTGTAAACAGGCACAACACGGAGGTGCCTGTTGCAACAGGTCACTCCTAACTGTAGCAAGCATCTCAACCCAGTGCAGGCTGATAGACAGCCTCAGATAAAGGCCGAACACACAAACGCTTCTGGACACTGAGAACAACTACTAGAAAAGTGAGGGTGAAGACAGGTTCTGGACAACAGGCCCTGCCGTGACAACGGCCTGGTGAAACTGGAAGACTTCCTCAGTGTTTGCATTACCACTTACGCCTGCTGGGAATTTATGGTAACCTAAAATAAGCTCCCAGTACCGTAAGAGGTGGCAGATGCTGAAAAAACAGAGGAATATTGTCACTCTATATTAGATTTTGTTTTGTTTTGTTTTTGAGGTAGGGTTTTTCTCTCTGTAGTTTTGCAGCCTGTCCTGGGACCTACTCTGTAGACAAGGCTGGCCTCGAACTCGCAGGGACCCACCTGTTTCTGCCTCCTGTGTGCTAGGATTAATGGTGTGTGCTTCCACCACCCGGGTCTACTTTAGTTTTTCAGGAAAAGAAAAGTCTTTACTTATGAGCACTAAATTATAGGTAAAACAATGTCTACATTATTCCCAAGCAGGTCCTGGGGGTAGGTGAGACAGCCCAGCAATGTTGCCACCACATTCAACAACCCAAGTTCAAATCCCAGAGCCAATTCTACCAAGTTGTCCCCTGGTCTCCACACACTCGCTGTGGTACACTCATGCCCGTCACACACATACATCACATAATAATAATAATAATAATAATAATAATAATAATAATAATAATAATAATAATAAAAGGCAAAGGAAGCAGTGACTCAAAAGTTATCCTCAATTCTACAACTGCAGTCTAAGGAGTAGTGTAAGAGTGGCTAATTCATGGGCTGGAGAGATGGCTCAGAGGTTAAGACCACTGCCTGCTCTTCCAAAGGTCCTGAGTTCAATTCCCAGGAACCACATGGTAGCCCACAACCATCTGTAATGATGATCTGGTGCTTTTTTCTAGCCTGCATGCATGCAGGCAGACAGAACACTGTATACTTAATAAATAAATATTAAAAAAAAAAGAGTGGCTAATTCCTACGAAGCCAGTCAGAGGTGCCAAACTAAGAGCCCAACACTGTCCTATGAGCACGAAAGGATGCAAACGCATCCTCAGCCATGAGCAGGACGTCAGGTCAGAGTGAGGAGGACTGGCCCCGGCTGAGAGACTGAGAAAAAACAGGCCAACGTGAGAAATCCGAGCTACCGTCTGGGCTTCTGATACATGGTCTGCTGTGCTGCTCTGGCCGAGCACAGTCCAGAGTTAATTCGCCTGGACTGCTTGCTGTTCCAACAAATGAATACAATCCAAGTAAAACACCCCTAACACAAGGAACCAAAGAGAAGGAAAAGACATACTTCTGAGACTACACACACATGAAATGCGATCCTTCTGTGAGCTTTGGCGGAGAGGGCGGATCTGGTGACGTGGAGGACTCAGGAGACGGGGACAGATTTTTCACTAAAATACACCAAGAAAATAGAAGATAAGTATACACACACAAACATACAGATATATATATATACAAATATGTTGCTTTGAACATAGCTAATTAATATTTATTGTGTGTGTGTTTGTGTGTGCATTCATCTGTGCATGCTTGTGGGATCAGAAGACAGCTTAGAAATCCAGCTCAGGTTGTCAGGCTTGGTGGCAAGTGCCAGTCCAGAGGCCAGAAGACGACATCTTTAAGGCACCATGAAGAGTGGTTCCCGATGCTGGGATCACTACAATGCCACAGGGCTGGGAGGGGTGAGGCTGTGCTCCCACAGGGCTGGAAGTGGGGGCAGAGAGACTTTTTCCTTCTTTTTCTTTCTCTGGTTTTTTGAGACAGGGTTTCTCTGTCCTGGAACTCCTCTGGAAATGTGTCTTGCTCACAGAGTATAAGAAGCAAACACATAAGAGGCCAGGTATAGTGAGTGGTACACACTTCTTTTAATCTCAGCACTCAGCAAGGAGAGACAGGTGGGTCTGAGTTCAAGGCCACCCTGGTCTACAGAGTGAGTTCCAGGATAGCCAGGGCAACACAGAGAAACTGTCTTGACCCTCTTACCTACCCACTTAAAGTTTAAGTAGCAACTGCAGCAAACATATTAAAAGCACACCTAACCCCATTCCTCCAAAACTCCACCAGAAAGAAGAAAAAAGGTTCAAAAACACGAGAAAGCTGTGGATGGAGCCCAGGAGTGAAGAGCTTGTGAGGGCCAAGGCTCCACCACCACATTCACACAAAACACACAAGAAAGACTGGCAGAGAAGAGTATCCAACTGTCCACTCTAATGTGCTATGGACAGCAGGGTGCTAGTCCACTGAAATCCCAGTGTGCACCATGGTATCAGCCAGGCTGGAGCAAGGGCATCAGAACCCAGGCCTGTGAGAAGGAAAGGTTTCCATGTAGGAAGGCCTTGCTTAAAAAGGACTTTGTTTTAAATTATGTATCTGGGTGTGGTGGCACACTCTTTAAATCCCAACACTAGGGAGGCAGAGGCAGGCGGATCTCTGTGAGTTTGAGGCCAAACTTGTTTACAAAGTGCTACACAGAGAAACCCTGTCTCAAAAACAACAAACGAACAAACACGTGTGTGTCTGTATGAAGTGGATGCACATGTGTGTCTGTATGAAGTGGATGCACATGTGTGTCTGTGCAGAAGTGGATGCACATGATCTCAGGTGCTCAAGGCATCGGATGTGGCACCAAACTGCGGAAGAGCAGTATGTGGTCTTAAGCACTGAACCGCCTCTCCAGCCTGATGATCTCTGAGATAAAGGTCGTCTTGTGTTAGCGCAAGCTGGCCTTGAACTGCCTCAGCCTCTGGAGTATAGGAACTGCAGGAAAGTCCCTGTGCCTGGCTCTTCTAGGATCTTTTGAGAAAGATTAAAAATAAAATGAAGATCAATCCTCTGAGCCCAAGCCTGGGTGGGGGTGGCAGAGCAGGGACAGCTGCTTCCTCACGCAATCACAAACCTGAGGCTCACGGAGCTAAGACGCTGCAGGGAGACCCCGGTACACTCACTGCGTAGGAGCACCCACCAAGGGGAGCGTGAAGCATGCACGTACCTGTGGTTTGGTTCTCTCTAGGAATCTCAGGAGGTGGCTCCAGAGAAGCAAGAGTTTCCTCCTCTTCATGATGACTCTCTACTTCTTCTGGGTGGTCTTCTGCCCGGTGGTTTGTCATCCCCGCCTCTTCTTGAGGGCTAGGACAACAGACTGGCATGTTAAAGCCTGCAGGACACCATGCAGTTTCCCTTGTTCTTCTGATGTGGGGTCTGGCTCCATGGCCTAGACTGTTCTCGAACTTGATCCTTTGACTCAGGCTCCCAAATGTGGAGACTACAGGTGTGCACCACCACAGCTGTGTGCCACCATACCACACAAGGGTGGGAGTGCTAGGCCAGCCTGGGTTACCTGAGACCCTCTCCTAACAAACACACCCACTATATTTAATGACTTAATGTTTCTCTTCTAGATAATAATAATGCTTTTGCTTTTTTTTTTCTTTTTCTCCCCCAGAGACAGGGTTTCTCTGTAGCTTTAGAGCCTGTTCTAGAACTAGCTCTGGTAGACTAGGCTGGTCTCGAACTCACAGAGATCCACCTGCCTCTGCCTCCCGAGTGTTGGGATTAAAGGCGTGCCCTACCACCTCCCAGCTGCTATTTTCTTTCTTATAAAATACAAAGAAAGACCAGAGCAAAGCATCTATGAAAGCTGCCTATTCAGAACCAGCAGTTCTCCCCTTTACCACTTGTGTTTCAGCTGAAGTTCACACGAATTCCTGACTCCCTTAAACCAGTATTTTTAATTTTCATTTTATGTATGTGGGTGTTTTATCTACGTGCATGTCTGTACACCATATGCATGCACAGTACCCTCAGAGGCCAGAAGGCATCAGATTCTCTGGAAGTGGAGTTACAAACAGCTGTGAGCCACCATGTACAGTCTGGGAATCCTACCTAAGTTCTCCATAAGAGCCGCCTGTGCTCTTAACTGCCGAGCCATTTCTCCAGCCCCTAGCATCTGTTTTTAATACGTTAACACCATTATATACTGAGTCGGTACTCCAAAACTTTCCTGATGCTCTTACAATGTCATGTTAGGATTATCTGATTGGGATTCCAAAAGGTCTACTCGCTGCACTGCCAGACAGCATTTTAATGTATGTGTGTGTGCATGAATGTGCACACACTTGTGGACGTATGAAGATATGTGGAGGTCAGAGTTATTGGGTCTCTTCCTCTACTACTCCTCCCCTTATATTATCTGAGTCAGAGTCTCTTCATTGTACCTGGGGCTCTTTGAATGGTTAGATGGTTAGATTGGCTGGAGCCAAGGCTGCTGGGATCCACTCTCTCTGCACAGCCTCCCATAGCATACAGCTGTACACTGCTGTACTAGCTGTTGTGTGTGTACCAGGGACCTGAACTCATGTCTTCACATTTGTACGGCAAACAATTAACTCATTTTTCTGGACCCATAAATTCCACTTCTAATCCAGCAACTAGCCTTGGTTTGTTTTTGTTTTGTAGTTATGGTTTCTTTGAAACAGGGTTTCTCTGTGTAGCTCTGGCTGTCCTAGAACTTGCTTTTAAGACCAGGCTGGCCTCGAACTCAGAGATCCACCTGCCTCTGCCTGAGTGCTGGGATTGAAGGCGTGCACCACCACCGCCAGGCACTCTTTTTTTTGTTGTTGTTGTTGAGAAAAGGTTTTTCTATGCATCCTTGGCTGTCCTGGAACTCATTCTGTGACCAGTCTGGGTTCAAACTCGGAGATCCACCTGCTTCTTCTGCCTCTGGAGCATTGCCACACCTAGCTTAGTTCCCTATTTCTAAAGAATCTCACAGCTGAGCTGGACAGATAGATGGCTTAGCAGTTTAGAGCATTAGCTGCTCTTGCAGAGCGCATGAGTTCTGTCCATACGGTGGCTCATCATCTGTTAAATCCAGTGCTGACCCTGGTGGGCACCACACACATGGTGTACATATATACATGCAGGCAGAAGACTCATACACATGAAAATAAATAAATACATCATAGAAAAGAGCCTCCCAGCTTCCTGAACAGCCAGTTCCTGTCTTCTTGAGCTCTTACCTGCAGGGAACATCTTCCCGTGCCTGACCTTCATGCCGTTCTTTATCCATCACCCCCTCAGAATTCATTCCATTCGACTCAGGCGTGTAAAGCATTTCATAGAAAATACTTTCAGTCCTTTGAAGCTACAAAGGAAGAAACAGCACTTTTCAGAGCATTTCTGCCACATTTAATGTTAGTAAAGCTGAAATGATCACACTGATTAAAAATTATGCCCAAAATTATACGCTGTCATAAATGTTTGTGAATAAGCCTAGATTAAAGAATATGAACAACAGTCACAGTATTTGCTACCGAAATGCATGAAGTCGTTTATACAAAGAGATGGCACACACTGCTGATGCAGCTATTGGGGGATATTTCTATGATGAATATACCCACCAAATTAAGAGAGTTATCATTTCATTTAGATTTAGAGCTTTCTGACTGAAAAGCACACCTTAGTTCCCCTGATCTAGTCTTCCAAGTACCCCACCACCCTGCCATATCTGCCACTTCTACCTTTCTGCCGAGTTTCGCGTTTCGGGGATCAGTTTCTTCTAGTAGAACAGTTTCTGCGGCCGGAGTTTTGTGGTCTGGCTTTCCGTCATTTTCTCTGTCGATGGTGTCTAGCTCCTGAACAGTGTCCTCCCTCCTTAGAGTCTGCTCAAAAGACAGACAGCAATTCTATTCATGTGCTTACACTTTATTTTACTGTTTGGAACCAGGGCCTCATTCCAGGCTGGGCCATAGCTCCCTGTGTAACTCAGGTCGGCCATGAATCTGTAGTGAGTCTTTTGCCTTGGCTGACTTTATGAGTTGGTAGGATTATAGATTGGTCTTGCTATGTAGCCCAGCCTAGTGGGGAAAGTATAATCCTCCGCCTACACCTCCTGGATGCTGCAATTAGAGGTTTTGCTACTACTGCTTAGCCTTAAAGCATTTTGTAGTTAGACTTATTCTATTTTTATTTATTTATGTGTATGTGGTACTTGTGGAACCAGAAGAGTGTGTCAGATCCCTTGGAGCTGGGGTTACGGGTGCTTGTGAACTCTTTGATGTGAGTACTGGGTACTAAACCTAGCAAGTACTCTTTTACCTCTCTACTGTACGCCTATTTTTTTGTTTTTAAGATTTATTTATTTATATTCTATGTATTAGTAATCTGCAAGCCAGAAGAGGGTCTCTGGTTCTATTACAAATGGCTGTCAGCTACCACGTGGGTGCCAGGAACCGAACTCAGGACCTGGAAGAGCAATCAGTTAGTCAGTGCTCTTAACAGCTAAGCCACCTCTGCTTTGTTTTCTTTTAGAGACAGGGTTTCTCTGCGTAGTCCTTGCTGTCCTCGAACCCAGGGACCCACCTGCCTGTGCCTCCCGAGTGCTGGGATTAAAGCATGTTTTACCAGCACCCAGCTCGGTACTCCTCTTTTTTGTTTTGTTTGAGATGGGGTCTCACTAGGCAGCCCAGGCTGTTCTTGAACCCACCTCAACCCAAGGCATTCCTCCCGAGTCAGTCTCCTAAATGCTGGGGCTACAGGCTTGAACCACCACACCCGGCTTTCCTTCCTTTGCTTCCTAGAGCATCTTTAGACTGGTACTGTGCACCTGAGCATGTTTTACCAGGAAAATTTCTTTAAAAAAGAAAAACGAAGGGAATATATACTTTTCTCCTTTCCTCTGTTTTAAAGTCTCCCATTTTACAATTTTTAAAATGTGCCATGTTCAACTTTCTGGGTCTACTGGCCATGAGCAAAGTCTGCTCTTGTTAGCGGGAAGAAGAGCTGGGCTAGGGCAAGGAAGCCCTTCCCGCTGACGCAGCACGCACGGCACCCTTCCCGCTGACGCAGCACGCACGGCATGCTGGGTAGACTTCAGCTAGAGGGGGACATGGGCAGTCAACAACCGAGACAAACGGACGGCGACTCCACTGCTGAGGGCGACAAGTGCAAGCTGGGAAACTAAGAACAATCTTTCTTGCTACAAAACAGCTCTTATTAAGTTGTGATGCAGACAGACAGTTTGGGGGTGCTGGGAAACAGATGCAGGGCCGTGCACATGCTAGCTAAGCATCCCACAGCAGAGTACTTCCAAGTTCACGTCCTTGGGAGGTACCTGCAGGAGTCTCCAGAGACTGCCTCCATCAGACTGGCCCGAGGACCATGTTCTGTGGGCAGTACCATCCCAAGCAATAGGGGTCCTGAGTGCATTCTATTTTTATTTATCATATATATAGTATACTGTCTGCATGTTTGCCTGCAGGCCAGAAGATGGCATCAGATTGAAGATGGTTTTGAGCCACCACACGTGGTTGGTGGGAACTGAACTCAGAACCTCTGGAAAAGCAGTTAATGCTCTTAACCTCTGAGCCATCTCTCCAGCCCCCTTCCCATGGTTTCTACTTAAAGCTCCTGCCCTCAGTTCCTACCTTGGCTCCCATCAATGATGGATTGCAAGCCAAGCAAATCCTTTCCTCCCTAAGTTGCTTTTGGTCCTGGTGTTTATCACACTACCAGGTAAACTAGGGCCTGTCCTGCAGGGCATTTCACATTTGCTGAGAATTTTTAAAGCTTTCTGAGGCAAACAGCCATGTTGTATCATTAGCTTACAGCTGGGAAAATGAAGCCACAGGGGGCACAAGAGCACCCATTAACTATGTTGGCTCTCTCCCCATGCTCCCCTCTCCTGTCTTTTTTGGAGACAGGGTTTCACTGTGGAACCTTAACTGTCCTGGAACTCGCTCTGTAGACCAGATCCGCCTGTCTCTGCCTCCTGAGTGCTGGGATTAAGGTGTGAGCCACCACTGGCAGCAGCTATCCTCTCTTGAGCTCAGGGCTATTTTCACTTTAATAAGCTACCGTAGCTTACTATTATAATAATCAAATCATAGAAAATAGCTATCTCTATGGCAGAACTATTAAAACCCATCAAACACGGAAGTCTATCTTTGTAAAACTCAGCTGAAGCAGCCTGGATGGTGCCTGCTTGTAACCCAGCCCCCTTTCAGGCTAATACAGGACCCTTGACTGCAAAGTCAGCTCAAGGACAATTAGTGAGACTCTGTCCGAAAATAAACTTTTTTTTTATTTTAAAGAGTGCACGCTGGCACAGTTTGGGACGCAAGAGATCAGGGGCCGAAGGTCATTTTCAGGGAGAGGCCTGTGTTATCCCTCCCACCCCTGACTAAAACAAGGCAAACCTGGGTGTGGTGCCTTATGCCTGCGACCCTCATACTTGGGAGCAGAGGGAGGAGGCCTGACAAACTGAGTCCAGCCCATGCGGTAAGGTTCCAAGACGTCACAGTCACACACCTCAGTCTTGCTGCTATGCCTGACAACCTGAGTTCAATCCCTGGAGCCTAGCTGGAGGGAAAGAACCAATTTCTACAGGTGGTCCTGTCCAGATGTGTGTTGTGGCATGCACAGCCACACAAATACACACACACACACACACACACAAAACAGATAAAGGTCAGTGTTATGGAATAACCTTTTCGTATACTATGAGGATGTGTCTTTGCCAAGGTGCCATCTTACTGGTTTAATAAAGAGCTTATGGCCGATAGCTAAGGCAGAAAGAGGTTAGGTGGGACTTCTGGGCAGAGAGAGAGGGAGGGAAGGGGGGGAGAGGGAGAGAGAGAGACAGACAGACAGACAGACAGACAGAAGGAGAGATGAATCTAGACACAGGAGAGATGCTAAAGGACTTGGAAAACAAACAGGAGATTTAAGATGGAAGAGAGGTAAAAAGACACAAGGCAAAATGTAGCTTAATATGAATGGGCTAATTTCAGCTATAAGAGCTAGTGGGACAGGCCTAAGCCAAGCTTTTATAATTAATAATAAATCTCCGTGTGGTTTTTTGTGAGCTGGCCGCTCAAAGAAAAATCTGTCTGCAGATCAGTTCTACCTATGACCTTAGCCTGGTCTTGTGATACCAATTTGTCATATTGGCTACATGGGAGACAAGGCAAGAGAACTGTAGGTTCAAGGCCTGCTTGGGCTACAGAATGAGTTCAAGGACATTCTAAACAATTTATGAGGTTCTTGTCTCAAAATAAAAACTTTTACTGAGGGCTGGGGATGTAGTTTCGTGGTGATTGCTTAATTAGCCCAGAAACATGGGAAAATGGTGACTGTGCTTCTGATACTGCCAGGCTGGCTGCTTTCTTTGTAGCCAGCTAAATAAGCCAGCTTTCTTAACAAACGAACAGAAAGGATTGATACATAATAACCAAAAGCAATTCCTTCCGAAGTCTTACCTGAGTGGGCCTGAAAGGACTGTCCTGCACGGCGGAAGGGCTCTGTAAGGGCGACTGGTCGGAAGCACTGATGACACTCAGTCCCTTCTTCCTCTCCCGCAGGCAGGCCTGCTGGTGTCTCCTGATCCTCTCCATTTGCTCTTCCACCGTCATCCTAGGCCGAGCGCTCTCAGCCAGACAGAGCTGTTCCACTGCGCTTCTCGGTCTTTCCTTAAGATCAAAACACAAGCCCGTGAATACAAACGCACACACATGCACGCATGCGCGCACGCACGCACTGCCCCCGCCCCCCACGCTGGAGATGTTCAGTTGGTAGAGCGCTTGCATAGCATGTATCAGGCCCTGAACTGTATTCCCTGCTCCAATTAAGCCAGGCGCTTGTTTATCAGTCCAGCACTCTGAAGCAGGAGGACCATCCTCACCCACACAGAGTTGAAGCAAGACTGGATTACATGAGATGTTGTGTCAAGAACAGATACTTCTGAAAAATATCATGAATAAAAGATTTTATAAGGTACAGTTACTTATTTTTGCCTTCAAACATCAAAAGTGCAGATTTGAATGCTAGTGAGGGGCCATCAGACGGCAGCGAAAGTGACCCCATCCTCAACTGGTCCTGATGTGTGGTCAGTGATGGAGGGAACCAGCAAGGGGGCTACCAATGCAGAGGCATAGAGAAGAAGGGCACAGAGAGGGTACTGCTTTCTTGGTTTTAAAAAAAGGATTTGGGGAGGACTGGTGAGATGGTTCAGCAGTTGGGAGCACTGACTGCTCTTCTAGAGGACCCGGGTTCAAGTCCCAGCACCCACATGGTAGCTCACAACTGTCTGTGGCTCCAGTTCCAGAGATTCTGACACTGTTATACCAATGCACATAAAATAAAATATACAAATTAAAAAAAAAGTTCAGGCATATAATCCAGCACTCAGGAGTCTGAGGCAGGAGGCTCACAAGTTTGAGGCCAGGCTCACTCAGCCACATGAGACATAGGGGGCCACAAAGAAAAACAGCAGCAGCAGAAAGCAGGATTAGGAACACAGCCTGTGGCCGAGTGCTAACCTAGCCGCACAGGCCCTGGGCTCTAGCCTCAGCGCCATGGAAATCAACTCATCCCACTGTGAGGTATGGAGACTGAGAGCTGGAACAGCCAAACGGCAACTGTCTCAGAGAGCCTACGCTCATGACATTGCTGGCGTTCTTTCTGAGTGCTCCTCTTTCTCTTAATCCACAGGCTCCAAATCTGTATTAAATCGTTTTTATTAAACCCTATTGAAGCTGGGTGGCGGCGGCGACACATGTCGTAAGTCCCAGCACTCGGGAGACTGAGGCAGGTGGATCTCTGTGAATTCAAGACCAGACTGGTCTACAGAGTGAGTTCCAGGTCAGCCAGGGCTATACAAAGAGACCCTGTCTCGAAACAAAACAAAACAAAACAAAATTATCTTATTAAACGCCAATGCTACTTTAAAAGATGGAGCTGGGGCTGGGGAGCTGGTGCCTGCTGTACATGAGACCTGAGCCTGCATTCCCAGCACCAAGAGAAAGCCAGATACAGTTGTTCCTGTTGAAACCTCCAGGGCTTGGGTGAGGGAAGGCAGAGGGAGACAGGCATATTTCTGGAGCTCACACCCTGTGGGGTATGATCAAGGAAGACAGCCAGTGTGGACCCTTGCCTTCATATACGCACACATGCACGTACAGTGGCCTAGGGCAGTGATGCCTTAAGAGGCAGGGGCAGGAGTGCTCTACATTTGAGGCTAGCTAGGGTTACATATTGAGTCCTGCCTCACTAAACATAAATGTATAAATAAATAGATGATGTGGCCTGGTAGTGATGGTGCACTCGGGAGGCAGAGGAATGGGGATCTCTGTGAGTCTGAGGCCAGCTTTGTCTATAGGATGAGTTCCAGGACAGCCAGAAGAAACCTTGTCCTTAAAAACAAACACACTCCAAATAAATGGTGTGGCTTCCCTGAATAAAGTTACTCCATGTCTTGGAAACAGAAAATGGCATGAAACTCAGATTAGGGGAAATGGGGGTGGGGAGAGCTAGGGCAGAACGCTTAAATGACAGGAATTTCTTTCATTTTAAGAGAATGTTTTTAGTCATACGTTAAATGACTAGTCAAGAAAACACCCTAAAATATTTTTTGGTTAGCAATAAAACTATAGGACATTATTCTCTACTAACAGCTGCACTTCAGCATCGTGGCCACCACATTAATACTGATATATGGCTGTTAGCTTCATCTCACAATTATTTCTATTTTGGAGGTGGGGAATTTTGACACAGGGTCTAATGCAGTCCAGGTTGGCCTCAAACTCAAGGGTACATTGCAGCCTCCTGAGTAGTTAGGATTACAAGCATATGCCACCATGTCCTGTATTATGTTTTTTTTTCTTTCTTGCTTTTTTTTTTTTTAAAGGACATGGTTTCACTGTGTAGCCAAACTGTGGTCTAAGCCTTATGTTGGAGCTGACCAAAAGATACTGTAATCGGCTGTCCTCTGAGGTTCTGATTTCCTCACTGTGATAAAACGTAAGGAAGGCGATGTTTCTAATCAGACTCTACAAAGGGCAAGCTCTCAGCAGCAGTGCAGAGGCCTGGCGCTCGCTGCTCTCTCTGGTCTGTACCGTTCTTAGCTCCACCTTCTTCGTCTTCCTCAAGGTCACATAGGAAGCTATTGTCGAGGATTCCGGTGTGGGTGACATCGTTCTCAGAGGAACTCCAACTGGAAAGTGGGAACCTGAAAGTTAAGGCAGTGTAAGTTCCACAGAAGGTTTGTGACACAGTATGGTGTACTGGTGACGCCTGCAGTGGAGGCTTTGCTGTTTAGGGATTTCTTGTCAGTTGGGACTCAGTCTCAGTCATGGCCAGTGCTCTGCCTGCCACTAGACCACACCAGCTCTGGCGTCCACTTGCAAAGTGCTGGGGCTGGAGAGACGGCTCAGCGTTTCCTGTTGTTATAGAGGACTGGAGTTCAGCTCTCAGCACCGACGTCAGGCAGATCATAACCACCTGCAACTCCAGCTCCAAAGGCTCTCCATTACCTATTCTCATCTCCGAGGGTACCCACACGAGGCATACATTTATAAAACAGATAAATAAAAATAAACCTTAAAAATATTAATTCATTATATTTTTAACTCTCTCTGTGTGTGTATGTATAGGCGCAGGTGAGTTTCACGGAGGCCAGAGGCATCAGATCCCTTGCCGCTGGAGTTATTAGTGATTGTGAGATGCTTGGCACGGGTGCTGGGAACCAAACTCAGGTCTTTTGCCAGGGCAGTAACCTGAAGGTGTGTTCCCAGGTCATGGACACACACATGTAGTCTGGAATAAACTACTCTCTCTCTCTCATTTTAATTTCAATTTTTAAAAAAGATTTATTTATTATGTATACAGTATTCTGTCTGCATGCATGCCTGAAGGCCAGAAGAGGGCACCAGATCTCATTACAGATGGTTGTAAGCCACCATGTGGTTGTGGATTGATTGAACACAGGACCTCTGGATGAGCAGCCAGTGCCACTGAGACATCTCTCCAGCCCCATAACCTACTCTTAATGTGGGAAAGAGAGCTGTGTTTTCTGCCAACAGCTCTGTAATTGGGGTTTATTCTAGGAATGTAAGTGGAATGATTTAGTGTCAATAGAGATCAGTTGTTAAGAGCTCATACTGTTCTCCTAGAGGACCTGAGTTCCGTTCCCTGCACCCACACCAGGCGGCTCACAACCATCCAGAACTCCAGCTCCAGAGGAGCCTGACTCCTTTGGGCTCCGTGGGCGCCTCGATCACACACAGGCATAAGCTCAGTCAAGTGCCTGCCTAGCACATGTGAGGCCCGATATCCAGTACTGCCAGATCCAAAGAAAAGCAACAGAAAATGAACTGTAATCTTAACATTTTAACATCTGAAAAGCAACATGAAGACCAGCTTGGCATGAACTCCGGTGCACAGTGAATCCGAGCCCATTCCAGAAAGGTGAGACAGTCCCAAGGAACAGGAACCCAGAGCAAGAGAAGCTGAGGACAGGAAGGCAGCAGGACAGGAGGGTGTTCAAGACCAAAACGAAGCACCTTAGTGACAAACTCTAGCCTCTCTGTCGCTGCAATTGTGAAAACTGTCTGAGGGAGAAACACATGCAGAACATGCATAGGCTGCCCACAGGCGCTGCCCGTGCAGAGAGCATCAGCCATGCCTCCTAACCTCTGGCCCCTCCCCTGGGCTGTGACTCCCAGCCTGGAGTGGCCGGGAGGCAGGGCCTCCCTTCCTGCATCAGTGAACAGATCTCCATCCAGCACTTCACTAACTGGCACACTCTGTAGTCTACAGCTGGAAGGGACGTCCTGTGCTGTGGGTGGCTGCTCTTGCTGCTTCCACCACTGCAGACTGGCAGATGCCGGAAGCATCTCCCCAGCGCCTGTCTGTAGTGAACTTCTCAAGAACTCCATCCAGCTTACTGTTTCTGTATCCAACAGTCATTTCACAGCGGTAACATTGCAAAGGTTTGGGGATGTGCAGAAGAAAGCATGAGTCTCCCTGCTGCGAAACAGAGGCCTGCAGTAGAAAAGAGGAGCCCCTCCCCCATCCATCTGGGCTACACTGAAATGCTATCTGAAAAAATAAGGAAGGGTATGAGGGCGGATAATTCAGTGGATAAAAGTGCTTGCCATGTAAGCCTGAAGATGCGAGTTCAACTCCTGGAACCCACATAAAACTTGGAAGAATGAACTGATTCTATGCAACTGTCCTCTGACCTCCACGAGAATGACAGGGCATGCACACACTGGACGCACAGAGTACTGCTGTCACCTCAGCACCTCTGTGGGGAAAGGAGGGGCTGAGGCAGCAGCATGCCCAGAAGGTCATGGACCAACTGCCTAGCACACACAGCAGGAAAAACAAAACACCAGAAATTTTGTCTCTAAAGTGAGGACCGACATCCAAGGTTGTCCTCTGACCTCCGCATATGTGCCCTGGCATGCGTGAACACATATAGACACACAGGAAAACATTAAGACAAATGAAATAAAAAATGATTTGTTATAATGCAATTTGATATGATGGATCTTCTTCATGCAAAAGCCCATCAGCCTTCTTCAGATGAGACCCGAGGTTGGTGACGAAGCAGAGTGAACAGGCTCGCATAGTATGCTCGCTGTCCTGGATTCCACCCTAGCACTAGGGTGGAGACGGATGCTTGCGAGACGTTTCTAGATGCAGATGAGCCTCCCTCCCAACAGTAGCAAGGAAAAGCAAAAACTGCAACTGCAGGGCCATGATTACTGGACCAAGAATGGGGTTCCAGGCAGAGATATGACATCCCACCTAGAAAGTCTCCAAACAGAACTGTCTGAATCCTGTCAGATTACTGTGTAGTGGGAGGCTCTCCGATTAGGAACCACAGCACACCACTGAGCTTCCTATAAGAAACAATCCTAAGGGCCTGTCAGTCAGCTGGGCAGGACAAAATTCTCCAGGAAAGTTGCTAGCTGTGGCTTGATGCACGTACACACGCACACATTCACATGCATACGCACACATTCACATGCATACACACACATTCACGTGCACTTGCCAGTGCTCTTGGAGGCCAGAAGTGGATGTTGCAATCTCCTGGAGCTGGAATTACAGGTGGTTGTGAGTTGCTTGATGTGGGTGCTGGGAACCGAACCTGGGTCCTCTGGAAGACAGCAAGCACTCCTCATCACCAAGCCCGTAGAGCACCCCTAATGGGGGCTCTTCTGCCTAAACATTTCTGATTCTTTTTTACTTTAATTTCTTTAAAAAACACATTTTTTAGATTTATTTATTTGCTGTGTATGTTTATATGTGTACCATGTGTGTGCCTGGTGCCCTTAGAGGTCAGAGAGTGGATCCTGTGTAACTGGAATTACAGATGGTGTGAGCTGCCATGCAGGTATTGAGAGTGGAACCCAGGTCCTCAGTAGACGCTCGTAATCGCTGAGCCAACTCTGGCCCATTTATGTATGTTCTTGGAGGCAGAGTCATGCTAAGTAGTCCTAGCTGGACCCAAACTCAGCAATCCTCCTGCATGTTGTGTCACTATGTCTGGTCAAAGCATCCTTTCTTTTCCCCAGGACAAGGTCTCACTATGTAGCCCTGGCAGTCCTCAAGTTCACTACACAGACCAGACTAACCTTGAACTCTCAGAGATTCAGCACTATGCCCAGATTAAGACATTTTTTAATGTCTTGGGAAATTCAAAGAGATTCCCAAAGATTTTAGATATGAGATTATGGACTTACGTTCATGCTGGGTAAGGGTGCACACCAAAATATCTGAAAACAACATGAAACATGAAAGGAGAAGATAAAATACTGTGAACGCTGACCTTTAACAACTGGAGCTTCCGTCTCAGAAACTGGTTCTGACTTTTCTTCGCCATTAGACTCATCAACTTCAGCTACTGTGGTCAACTCTGGCTCACTCTTGTAGAGTCTATAATCTGGACCCTTGAATGGAAGACATGTGATTACAACAACAACAACAAAAACGACAGCCATTGTATACTGTGCACCTCATCTAGGCAGGAGGCTCGGCGCTCCAGCCTTGTCTGGTGTGTAAGGTCCTGCGCTCAACCGAAAAATAAGTGTGCCTTCAAAGATGCCAACCGAAAGTGCCAACTCTGACAGGGCATGACACATGTCACACACCAACTGAGCAGAAAGAATAATTAAAAGTTTTCCCCCCTTTCTTAGGAAAAAAAAACTAATTTAAATTTTCATTAGTAAAACTTACTATTTTAAAATTAAGAATATTCCTAGGGACAAAGCTTCTTTTTTTCTTTGTGTAAGGGTTAAACCAAGGGCCCTGGTTTAATCCTAAAGATTTATTTTATGTACGTTAGTGTTTTGGCTGCATGTTTCTAAGTGTACCACATAGGGTGTTGGGTCCCCGAGAATCGCCATTCCGGGCGGGCGGCTGTGGATGGCTAAGTCGGTACAAAGAACTAAATGTGGGCTCCTGTGGTGTCTAGGTTAATGGTTACGTGCTCTTAATCACTGAACTCTCTGGAGCTCCTTGCATGCATGGCCTTGACCTCCTGATCGTTTTGACCTCGAAGCAGGTATTCCTATTCTCTCTCTCAGAGGCTGCTCAGCCTACATTAGAGCCATAGTTCTCCTGCATCTGCCTCTCTGAGTGCTGGCGGACAGGTGGTCCTCGGCTCAAAGTTACATTGTTATCATGGTAAGACTAAGGTTTAAAAATAACCATACAGTCCAATAAATTTCCATCTAGAAATAAGTCTGAGTAAGTAATATTCACCCCAAACTACATTTCTGTCAGAGAATATTTTGTATTTCTCAAAATAATATTGAGGTCCATTTTCTTGTTTTTCTTTTGGTGACAGGGTCTGCTGGCCTTGATCTCATAACCCATCTGCCCGATTCTAGGTCCCTCATTGTTCTTGTTCATGACAGTCTCCTCAGCTGCTCACTGAAGCCCTCATTTTCAATCCCAGCGAGACCTGCTACCTGCCAGTGCCTATGTCCTTTCAGGGTTTTCCTAAACTGCCCACTTTCCACCCATTTTGCTATTTTCTGTGCTAAATATTCTATTCGCCTCTAATACTCTTAAGTGGTGAATTTAAAATATAGTTAGATCAGAATGTGTAAAGTAACCACTTTATGAATAATGAAATATTAAAATGAGAATATTTTAAAAAATGATAAAATGTAAATTGGGAAAACAAAGGGCAATGTTATATGCAAACAAAAAAGCACTAGCTAAAAAATGGAGTTATAGCAAAAATAAGCAGGAGTATGAAATAAATTAATTTTTAAAAACGTGTGGGTATATGAAATCATTCTGTGGCTATTTCAGCCACTTACACAGTGAGATCCATTTCTTGGATATCCTTGAACTTGATGAATCTTCTTTTCTTCAGGCAGATGCACGGGGCCCCTGCTATAACAGAGCAAGGAGCTGCTATCACTGGGCAGAGGGGGGATTATGGGAGGCTGCTCGGTAAAGTCATAGGACCGAGGAAGTGGAGGCCGAGGTGGGACTACTTCCTCTTCCTAAAGATTGTAGAATAGTCACCTTATTTAGATAAGCAGATCGGGTTAAGCATTTCTAAACTGTTTTCATTGCTATATTAACTTAAAATTACTTTAATATCATTAAAGGGACACTGCCAAGCCAAAAGTCTCACACTGAAAAACCAAAACAATTTCTCATGATAGTAAAAAATGAGGTTTTAAGTGTCATATCTGTTTTCTCCTACACTTATGGGGTAGCGTTATCTACCCAGACAGGTACTATGGGAAATTACTATACTTCACTGCGAAACCAGGACAAAAAAAAAAAAAAAAAAAAAAAACAACGTATTTTTAATGATTTTGAGAGAAAAAGGAAAATAATTTTTTGGCTTTTAAACAAAACTCAAGGCCACAGACTTTTTTCAGTTAGGTTGACAGTATCTCTTTGTTGTTATTAATTCTCTATGGCATGCATGACCAAGCAAATTTTGGCTAGCAACCATCCTATAAATGTTATAAGAGATAAGAAGCCACGATAAATATTCAAATTACTCAGGAAAAGCACAGTGATGTTAAAGCTCTAGCAGATGAAAAGCAGTACTAATTTGATTTTTACATTTAAGGAAGAAAAACCATGTTAGAAATTACTAAGATACCAAATTACCAAGTCAGTGACATTTCAAAATTAAAATGATCTAAATACATTTAAAAGACATTTCTATTTTTCTTTTTCTTTTTCCAGAGAAGAAGTCATGCTATGTAGCTCAGGCTGGCTGCAAATTTGCCATCCTCCTGCCTCAACCTCCCGAATACTGGGGTTACAGGTATGCATGACCATTCCAGGCAGTCTAAAAAAATATTCATTTCAGGAATAGAGAAGACTAACTTTTAATTTCACTTGTTAACATTTAAAGTTAGCTACAAGAACAAACCAAACTTACCTCGCTTTTGTACTTAACTGCCGAGAAAGGCTTTGATCCTGCCAGACCTACTGGGAAAATTAGAAAACATAACTATTTATACTAAGAAAACCTTCCTAAACCCACAGAAAGAATGATTTCAGTTAGCTTACTTTACTTAAAAATTTTAAATTAAGCTGGACAATTTTGGCACATGCTTTTAATCTCAGTACTTGGGAGGCAGAGGCAGATGGATCTCTGAGTTCGAGGCGAGCCTGGTCTGCAGCTGTCCAGGACAGCTAGGGCTGTTACACAGAGAAACCTTGTCTTGAAAATCAAAATCAAAACCAAAACATTTAAATTAAATGCATTTATTTTGTGTGCGAGGGTATGCACACATGTGCCAGAGCACACACGGAGAGGTTAGAGAACAATTCCAGAAGTGGGTTGTCCTTTCATCTGGTGGGCTTCAGGAATCAAACTCAGTCTCTAGTCCTGCCCGCCAGCGTCCTTCCCCATCTTACCACCTGGTTCCACTTACTCACCCATTTCACACGAAGCCTTCATCACTGTCCCCACACCTTCACTGTGTGTGCTTCCAGGAGTTTGCTCCGGAGCTTAAGTTACCTGCTGCTAACTGAGATTGGCTTCAAACTGAAGGAAATACCCTGCATCAGCCTCCCGGGTGCTAGGATTACATGGGTTAGTCTTCAGTTTCTTTTCTTTTCTGATTTTCCGACACAGGGTTTCTCTGTCCTCTATAGACCAGGCTGGCCTCAAACTCACAGAGATTTGCCTGCTTCTGCCTCCTGAGTGCTGGGACTAAAGGTATGTGCGGCCAATACCTGCTCTAAATATTAAATTTAAGAAATGGTCGTGGGGCTGGAGAGATGGCTCACTGGTTAAGAGCACTGGCTAGATTCTCAGCACTCTTCTGGTGGCTTACAGTGGGCTGTAAAAGTCCAGTTCCTCCAGTTCCAGGGGATCTGGTGCCCTTGTCTGGCCTCCATGGACACATGTTACACAGACAAACATGGAGGCAAAATACCTGTATACATAAAATAAATTTCAAAAAGAATCTTAAATATAGAAAAAGAAAGGATTTGTGAAAATAGGTTTCCGCAAACATTATTATATAACAAAGTATAAACAGTGCTCTCTGATGACAGCAATCTGGCCATATCCTTTAGAATGCAGGATGTACTAATTTTTACACTGCAGAACCCAGTGGGTACTAGCAAGTATGTTCTGTTATATGCATAATGATGCTTGCTACAGAAGGAAGAAGAACTTACAGACGGTACCAAAATAGTACTTCAGAAAGTGCACATGTTCAACAGTATGGACAAGGATAAAGTACAGTTAACCTATACAGTGTCACAGGCAGCTAGCAACACATGCACTCAGGAGTGGAAGGCCAACCAGGTCAGTCAGCACACTGACAGCAGCAGGGACTGCACTCATTGGTTGGAAGCAAGAAAAGAGAAACAAAAGACAAGAAGGTGGTAGTGACAGCCCTAAGGGAAGCTGTGGTGGCATGGTCAAGACACATGCGTGCTTCAATGAAAAATAAAGAATACTATTAAAGGGGAAAAGCAAAAGGAAAAACGTGTGTAAGATCACCATCCTTGCTGGGCAGTGGTGGCGCATGCCTTTAATCCCAGCACTTGGGAGGCAGAAGCAGGTGGATCTCTGTGAGTTCAAGGCCTGCCTGGCTACAGAGCGAGTTTTTTTTTTCCCACTGAGAAGATTCAGAAGAGAGGAGTCGCTGAAGTACGGTCAGCATCACACACAGGGGACAAGGCGTTGTGTGGCCATGGCTGCCAAGCTGCTGCTTCTAGTTTATTAACTTCTGTACCCCATTAAAAAGACAGATTTTTCTAGTTGGACGCAGACACACAAAGCTGACCCACCTGTTTCTGAGGAGCCTCTTTGCTGTTTGTGTTTGCTCAAACCCTCCATGACATCTTGAATTCTCCAAAGTTCTTTTTGAATCTGTGCCCGTTGAATCCCTGCCGATTCGCTCTATCGGTAGAGATGGACAGGTCACTGTGGTGCTTGAGCTGGAAATGTCATCCAGGGACTCATGCATTTGAACGCCTGGTTTCAGCTGGCAGGGCCTGGCTAGAGGACGCACACACTAGGCGGAGCTCCCTTCCCATCCTCGCTCTCTCTCCTTAGGCCTGCAGGCCAGCCTCTGGTTCTTGCTGCCACGCCTTTCCTGCTATGATGGCTCTATCCCTCTGGAAGTGTAAACCAAGTATAGGCCCTTCCTCCCCCCTAAGATGCTTTTTGACAGGGTTTTCTATCATAGCAACAGGAAAATAACTAATTCAACAATAAGTTGGGGGAAAAAAAGTCAAAGTTCTAAGTCTCACTAGTTATATAATAAAAAGAGAGTCACAGAGCATTAAGTACCCAGGATATTGAGGATAACACATGTGAGCCTGTGATGTTGCAAAGATAAAAAGGGAAAATAAAAAGAGAAACAGTTTCTCTGACTCAAGGGTGCTATGCACATGTCTGCAGTGTGCATTCTTGTTCTTCACGATCCCAGAAAGGCACACTGAGAAGGGAAAACAAAAACTTTCCATCCCTAAGGTAAAACAAGACAGATGCAGGTTCCTGAGGACAGAGAGGAAGCCACAGGAGGTTCTCCATGGGCTCCCCTCACTATGGGTTCATTCTCACTGGTTCCCTATTCCTAGCCAACCGTGGGCTGCAGCTCAGCGGTAGGGAGTGTGCTGGACCAGCATGGAGACCGCCCTCCGCACTGGTTGGTCAGCCACAGGTGCTAGTGTGTTGCTGCTGCTGTAGGTGTGGACCGGAGCAGTTTAGTGGTCCGGCTGATGCCGAGTATTTCTCAATGCCCCAGATCACCTCCTCCCAATCCTTATTATACAGGGCTCGATACTATTTGTGGTTTCATGATTCACTGAAAGGCATGGGACCTATTCTGAGGATAAGGGCTCCTGTGTTACTTCCTAGATTCTAGAAAATAAGAAACATTTGACTGGCCGAAGGAAATAAACATGTTTGAAATACAAACATCAATCACTACCATGACTCTGCTCTTGTAATTCACTTTCCTACTCTAATATCCTGTATCACGCTTTTAGGCTAAAATCACAGTTGCAAGACTTTGTTACAACTGTATCACCCTTGCAGGGAAATAGTATTTTTCTCGGGGCAGGAATGATGGCTTAGCACTTCAGAACACTTGCTGTTCTTCTAGAGACCCCACACTGGAAAGCACACAGACACCTGTAATACTTAGTGTAGGGAATCCAATGCCCTCCTCTGGCCTCTGAGGGTGCCCACATAGGTGATATACATTGTCTAAGCAGCTGTCCTGTTGCTGAGAGGAGACACCATGACCACTGCAAACTCTCCCATAAAGAAAGCATTTATCTATCTCGCTTACACTCCCAGGAGGTTAGTCCCTGATCATCACGGCTGGAAGCAGGCAGGCATGGTGCTGAAGCAGCAGCCGTGAGCTTTATGCCCTGACAGGCAGAGAGAGACACTGAGCTTGGTGCGGGCTGGGTCGCACCTTCTCCAACAAGACCACACCTCCCTAATCCTTCCCAATTCAACTCACTTACAGAAGCTCTGAGAGCTGAGGGCTGAGAGAGCTGAACCCAGTACTGAGACCACAGTGCCGAGGGAACTGTGCAAAGCACCAAGAAGCACAAGCACCTCAGGGCTCCTCAGGGCTCCGTAAAAGGCAAAGGCTTTAAAGACTGCCCAGGCTACAGCAGCCCACGGGAAGCAGACCGCCCGCCGGTCCTACCTGCACTTCCCCAAGGCGATCAAGCTGCTCCTGCATCTGGTTCCTGGTGACAGTCACGTCATACTCCAACTTGTCATATTCTCTCCAGGCTCGTTCCAGCTCCTAAAGTCAAAGCATTCATTATTTCACAAGGGGACCCATGACTTAATGGAATTATCAGTATACTTAAAACATCCCAAGATTTCAGGAAACTGTTTGGTTTATTCTGGGCAAAATAAAAAATATCTTTTGGCAGTGCTGGAGCCTGAAACCAAGAACATGGGAAGCAAGTGTTTTATTGAGTTACACCTCCAGCACCCAAACAAAAACTGCTACAACTCACTCTCCTCTGTGGCTTCCTCTTTTTCTTTCTTTCTTTCTTTTTTTTTTAAGAACCCCCCCCTCCCTCGGCTTCCTCTTTTTCAAGGCTCAGTTCATTCAGAGAAAGCATGTGGTGTTATTTCAGAGTCTGGCTTATTTTATTTAATGCAATGACTTCATTCGGTTGTACCTATTTTTCTACAAATGTCATGATTTAACCTTTCTTTATGGATGCAAAAAAAAGGTCCATGGTGTATATATGGTGTATACTATGACATTTATTAGACTATGCATATCTAGGCTGGTTCCATTTCTTAGCTCTTGGGGTTGTTGGTAGTAACCCTGGACGAGCATGTCTCTGTGTTGCGCTAACTTAGTCTTCTGGATAGAGCCCCAGGAGTGCAGTGGTATAGTTGGCATCATGTGCTAATTCTATTCTATTCTATTCTATTCTATTCTATTCTATTCTATTCTTTTATTTGTTTTTTCGAAACAGGGTTTCTCTGTAGCTTTGGAGCCTGTCCTGAAACTTGCTCTACAGACCAGGTTGGCCTTGAACTCACAGAGATCTGCTCGTCTCTGCCTTCTGAGTGCTGGGATTAAAGGCGTGCACAGCAAGTTTGAGAACAGCCAGGGCAGTTACACAGAGAAACCCTGCCTTGAAATTCCCCGCCACCCTCCAAGTCCCCTAAAAAAGAAAGGTTCTCACTAAGTTTCACGTGCCAATTCTGAAGTGACTCCACCATCAGGCAGTTCTTGAACTCAGCGAGCATCCTGCCTCTGCCTGAACTCCGTGAGCATCCTGCCTCAGTCATCTAGTGCTGTGCCACCAGGTCCAGAGCCAGGACTTCCAGGCTTCTGGGAAAACTAAGGTACTCACAGCAGTGGCTCGGGAGAGTTCTCGACACGTGCTCAGCAGTCCGTTTTGCAGGTCATCCCTCTGCAGCACCACGGTTTGGATGGCGGCTGGGTTGTCTGCATTCATCTCTATCTCCTGGCTGGCAGACAGCAAGGCTTGCTCGAGCGTGTACTGTTGGGATAAAGAGGATACACTGAACGCTCCCCATCACCGGGTTCACTCCTCTAACTCTGGCTACCCGTGTCGTCATCATCGGCACAGGCAGCAACACCAACTGTACATAGTAAAGGGAATGGCCCTACTTTCTCCTTGTGGAGCTGCTGCAGCTTCTCCTCCAGGGCGCGGACCACTTTATCCTGTTCACACAATCTGCTTAGTTTGGCCTAGAAGAGAAGACATCTGTTGTTAGCAATTAAAAGTCTTTCCTGTAAGAAAGGGAAGGGAGCCATTTAAAACAATCATGGAAAATCTAGTAGAACTTTGTAAAAATTAATTCTTTTAATTGAAAAATATTTTTCATGACTATACTCTGGTCACACTTTCCCCTTTAGGGCATTTTGATGTCGATGAGAACCACCAATAGTAATGTGGCAGGGACACGGTGCATGCCTATTATCTCTGGAGACAGAGGCAGGCAGATCTCTCCAATCAAAAAACAAGAGACAAAACAGTTACAGGGTGCTCACACATCTTCAAACACCCTTACCAATCATGATGCGTCTTAGACCACAGGCACACGCTACCATAATTGCTGTTTTCCTTTTTCTTCTGGCTTTGGAGATGGAACCCAGGGCCTCAGGAATCCTAAGCGCATGCTCTACTGCCCAGCGACAGCCCTAGTGCAAACCACTTGTTTGTTCCTCCTGCCCGAGCTTCGCTGGGATGGGAAGAATGGACCACTGTGGTTCCTGAATCCTTGGGCTTCATGCCACACACCTTTAATCCTAGTACTCGAGGGGCAGAGGCAGGAGGATCTCTCTGAGCTCAAAGCCAGTCTGGTGGACAAAGAGAGTTCTGGAGGCCAGAGATACTTACATCAATATCTACTTCTTCAGGCCTGTATTTGTACAATGTGCCTCTACATTCATCTTGTGACAGCTATAAGAAAAAATGCCACAGAGCAACTTTAAAAATCATATTTAAGTAATATATATAGTCTACAGTGAACACTTTAAAACTTCTGTCAAAATCACAAGCAGGATTTTAATGATTTTTATACTTCTAGAAATTTAATTCAAGCACAAACCATCACAAAAGTAGAGAAACATTTAGCACTGATACAATATGCAAGATACATAAGAATATGCCAAACAATAAGCTGGCCAAACAAAATTAATATAGCACCTTCCATTTTCCACTGTAAAGACAAACATTACTTTGATGGAAAATGGACAAACACAACCACAGCAGCTGCACCGAACCAAATGTTTGCATCAGCACGTCCAGGGAAAGCATCTGCCACAGTGCACACACACTCAGTGTGGGCACTCAAATCAGCACATCTTAGCACAACCGCGTTAACACAACTATAACACACCGTATACGTATATGCAATATAAAACACATACACAGTAGAGACTTATCTGGTTCTTCTGTCTTAAGAACTAAAAGATAATGAGGAGAAGGGCGGGTTTAATTGCAAAAGGAAATCACTGGAAACCTCCTAAAACTGAAAGCCTATGCTATAGCTTATGAATAAATAGACTGCACAAGATTTATATCTGTGTCTGACAGCATTTGTAGGATATTGTAAAAAAATTTGATTATTATTTTTGTAGTGCTGGGAACTGAACTCAACACCTCATGTATGATTGCCAAGCACTGCACAACGGAGCACTTAACACTTCCAGCCTTGTAAGAAATTATTTTGCCGTACATTGAAAAAAATTAAGTGTTCATATAATTGTCTGTCACGTGAGTCCTCATTCCTGACTGTGCTTACCAAGAGTTCCATAGCCATCTCGGCCAGTCATACCCAGAGCACACCACAGCCTCTGCACGCATCATCTTACTTTCATTTTATAGTGACTGCTAGACAGCAACAAAGAAACATTAGGCAAGATTGAGCTGAACCTTGTTGTATGGTTACTAAATGGTACAATTTCACTCACTGTCAGTTCAGGAGTAACACTCCCCAGGATAATCTAGACGGGAGCTAAATTTTATATACACATGTACAAATCCGTCAGAATGCCTGGCTATGTCCCCTCTGTAAAGACAGGGCTTGCCTGTTATAGTCTGAAAACAAACAGCGGAGCGCACTAAACGGATCTAGAAATGTGGAGATCAAAAGGTTAAAAATCCAAGCATTTCAAACATATAGATAAATCCTTCAATGACATATTTCATCTTACGACTTTATTTCACATACCTCATGCAAATGAATCGTGACTATTTCAGGTATGCAGAATGAGCATTAAGCCACAAGGTTTTATAGAAAGGAATAGTCCATGAAAAATGAATTTGACGGTAAAAGAATGTTTGTTTGCTATTGCAGGTAGAGGTCAGCCAATGGCATCCCCACAAGAGTCTAGACCAAAGCACCTGGACCCAAGGAAGCATTGACACTTTTCCCTGGAAAAGGGACAAGAAGCGAGGTTTAAAATGTTTCTATCCACGATACCAACTAGAGAAGGCCAACACTAGTTTTCACACTGAAGAACTTAAAGGTGAGAGGCCTTGTGCTATTAAGATGTTCCCGTACATTTTGCTTCATATTTAAAGTTAAATGCAAAGCAGCTTTACTAGACCACAACACGTGCATGCAGTTAGCGGATGCTATATTGAGGTTAAAAGTAGGAACTGCATCCGTATCCAAAGACCAAGGAAAAGCACACCAGTCTACTAAGAGGAGTTGATGGTGACTGTTTAGGACCTCAGTTTCTATTTGAGAGTCATTGAAGACTCACGGTCCTACCAGTTGCCACAGCATCAGCAGCGTTTACTGCAGTTACAACCTTTTGACAGGACCTTGTGATGTAGCCCTGCTGGCCTGGAACTTATTATACCCACCCTCCGCAGTGCGGAGACTGTGGGCACGGGTCACCTCACCCAGCTGCTCTAGCTTTTGAGTGACGTCTTTATAGTCCGGTGAATATATCACATTCACAGGATACTTATTGTATCAACGGACATTTTCTTTAAATTATTTTAATTTATGTGCATATGCCATATATGTGTCGGTGGCCATGGGGGGCAGAAGAGGGTGTTGGATTCCTAGGAGTTAGAGTCACTTACAGTTGGTTTTAAGCCACACCCTATGTATGCTAGGAACTGAACTTGGGTCCTCTGGAAGAGTCCCTCGTGCTCTCAATCAGTGAGCAACCTCTCCAGTACCTCAACTCCTTTGTTGAGACAGGGTCTCATAAAGACCAGACTGGCAAACAAAACAAAACAAAACAAAACAAACCCTACCACCACCACAAACACTCAGCCAGCGATGGCTCTGAACTCATGATCTTCCTGTCTCTACTTCCCAAGAGCTGGAATCACAATAATACGCTACTAAATAGCAATAGCACTGTACCTTCCTAAAACACAAAAGAGCCCTATTCAAAACCAAGCCCCCAGTGCCCCTTTCTTGATGTGTGTGTGGAGACACCCCTATCACAGCACACATGTGGAGGTCAGAAGATAACTCTTCCTTTACTATGTAGAGCTTAGGGGTCTGACTCAGGCTGTCAGGCCGGGTGGTGAGGGCTCACCAAGCTATCTAGCTGGCCTGCCTTGCCTTTAGGAGCTGCAGCCGAGCCTCTTCTGTCAGTACTCCTTGGTTTCATTTTCTTTTCTCCCTCCTTAGTTGTGCTGAGGATGGAACCCAGAATCCAGCAAGGTTGGCAAATACTCTCATCACTAAGCCTTAGTCTACTGTTAGTTCTTCCTCTTTCACTAACACTGGTTTTGGCGCTAAGTTAAAATAAATCACATTAATTAAAATGCAACTTTTAGAGCTAGGCATAGTGAGGCATATATCTTTAATCCAGCACGCAGGAGGCAGAGGCAGGTGGATCTTTGTTTGAGGTCAGTCTGATCTATATAGTGAGCTGCCAGAGCTACACGGTGAGACCTTGTCCAAAAAACCAAACCAAACCAAAAAACCCAAACCAAACCAAAAAGCAAAATCACCCCAACCCCTGCCAACAAACAAAATCCAAAATTAAAAAAACAAACTACAACAAAAACAAAACCAATACACACACAAAAAGAAACAAAACTCAACCTTTAAAATTCCTTGTTTGTGATGTCTCTCTCACATGTACACACACACACACTCCAAAAGAGTTTTCTATTATATTTTAAAAATACTGAAAAAAAAATTTAAAAGTAGCCAGGTGGTAGTGGCACATTCCTTTAACCCCAGCACCAGGGAGGCAGAGGCAGGAGGATCTCTGTGAATTCAAGGCCAGTCTGCTCTACAGAGTGAGTTCCAGGACCACCAGGACTATTCAGAGAAACCCTGTCTCAAAAAACAAACCAAACCCAAACCAAAACCCATCACCACCACCACCAAAACAATCAGCCAACAAGGCCAGCAAACAATGCGAATAGTACTGCAGGCATCTGCTGACACGCCTCATCCGCCCCCTTCAGAACTCGCCAGTAGTCACCGTCTTATAAAGCCCAAACCACAGGAAGTGTCACGTGTACAACGACCAACGAATTCAGAAGATTTTTAAAAATCTTGATGCAGGAGTTGCAGACTCAGCTCAGCACTACTGGCTACTCTTCCAGAGGATCTGGGTTTGAGCCTGTCTGCTCCAGGGGATCTGATGCCCTCTTCTGGCCTCCTCAGGCACTAGGCACACATGTGACACAAGCCAATCCCCGCCCCCACAAAATAATAATAAAAAAATCCCAATAATTTGATACTTGTTTGCTACTGAACTTTAGATCTTTGCTATTTGGTCAATTTGGAGAAATCCCTCTGTCTAGGTGGGTTTTCAGGAGACTACCTAAGAGAATATGCAAATTAAGGTGGTCTCAGGCAGGCTTGGTGGCCTGGGCAGTAAAATCTCAGCACTTAGGAGGAAGCAGTCCCAGAACAAAACTACAGAGGCAGGTAAAGCCCTTGCCTCGGAGTCTGGAGATGTCCTCTCATGTTCACACATGCACCATGGAGTGCCGTGCACATACATGTGTACAGTTACACTAAAAAGTAAGTGTCACTTCCGTTTTCTTAAAGTAAAGCTGCTTAACTTTAAATATTTAGTATTTTGGTCATCTCTTGCAAATTAATGATGTTTTCAGCCATTTAAACATATTGAAAACAGGGCCCAGAGGAGAACTAACCTCTTGGCATCAAGCAGTCCTGTGCCCTGCCCATAAGCACACTTCAAAGACCGAGGCACCTGGGCCTTTCTGGCCAGGGCAAGCTCACCAGCTTCCTTTATCAGGTGCTTCTTGCATTTGAATTAGGATCCATATTCATTTTTCATGTGAGTTAATTCTTTCCTCTTTGTTATGATGTAAAAATATTCTAACAGGTCATTGCCCAGGGAACTGGAGGGTGCTGAAGTGGAAGAAGCTGATGCTGTTGAACACAGAGCCAGGAACATTTAGACCATGAATAAATAATAACTGGAAGCAATGGACAGGAACGTGACTTCCTTTGCAGATCTGCAGGTTACCAAGCTTCCTAAGGCAAAGCCTGCCAACTCCCCGACACACTGGCAATGTGCGAGAAAGGAGCAGCAAGGGGAGTAAATGCCCGGATGGAGGCACAGGAATGCTAATACAGGGGAACCAACAGCCCTCCTATGTTACAACCAAGGGCTAGGCTCCACTCCATCAGTAAAGAAACCAGATAATCACCTCCCACACAGGCGGAATGAACGAACCTGGAGTTGCAAAGGTTTGCAGGGCTGTGCTTCAAAGGAAACAGGTTTTCAAATCTTTCTCCCTGCCAAGCATTTGTAATGCCTTCAGAGTTAACACACAGAAACCTAGTAACTTCAGCTAAGTGTACTGCAGACCTCCAAGTATCTATCGACCACATGATGTAAACAAAAGCCTTAGGAAGATGACACATGGGATAGTCAACAGCAAGGGTTCAGCAAAGCCATGCTCAGGGTACCACAGCATCTCGGGGCCCATGGATGAAGTGTGGTTTCTCAGACAGACAAACAAAATGTGAAGACACCGATGTTATGAGGAAGTCTGAGGATAGACAAGGCTGTCACTGAGGGGTTTTGCAGGTGACAATGCAGTGTCATTCACTGACCAAGACCTTACTTGTTGGTACAGTTGTGGTCTTAGCGCCGAGTTCTCAATCATTGTGTGAACCATGGTGATAATAGGTTCATTTTCTTTCATCTATTTCAAATCAGGAGGAGCATACAGCAAACATCAGTTTACAGCACAGGTAGATTTGAAAGACGACACTGTAAATATATCCTCTACTTTAGTATCTTCCTAGCAGCAGATGCTTACATTTCACCCCATGGTTGCACAGACTTAATCCACACCAATAGTTTCAAGCAAGCACCTACAGCTATAAAATATACTGCGACAGTGCCACTTTAATCAATACAGCCAATTAACAGCGACTTTTACATATGTTAGATGGTAGAGCATTAGATATAAAAAGACAACCTGAACCTTCTAGAGGGCGACAATCTGTGGATTTAGGAGTACAATAATACTGTTTAATTCTATTCACTAATAAAACTGAAACCAAATGCCAGTTCTTTCTAAGACTAGTCAGAAAAAAATTAGTTCTCTAAGGATATTAAAATTTTATAATACCCAACATTCTTATCACTTAGATAACACATTTTATTAAAATTAGTCTTAATAGGCATTTTTATACACTCTAGGCATTTTTATACACTCTCGAGTTTTCTCACAGTATAATCATATATGCTTAGAATCATTCAAGGACTTTTTAAATTTTTTTTTTTAAGATTATCATGTATATAGTGTTCTGCCTGCATGTATCCCTGTAGGCCAGAAGAGGGCACCAGATCTCATTACAGATGGTTGCGAGTCATCATGTGGTTGCTGGAAATTGAACTCAGGATGGCAGAAAGAGCAGCCAGTGCTCTTAACTGTTGAGCCAGCTCTCCGGGCCCCCATTCAAGGACATTTAAAATAAAACTTATTTTAGCAAGGACTCAGTAACTCCTGAGATCCTACCAGGGCAGGGTGACTTGACATTTCCAGCTATATTCTATCTCATTTTGGCATCTAGAAAAGTACAGTTTCTTGCAGCAGGCTTTGTAGTTAGCCCAAGCACCCAAAAGACAAGCATTCCGAAATGGAGAGTCGATGATTAACAAAATTTTCAGCATTTCTAAGCAGACAGGTGTTTCTGATTATTCTCCCAGGGTTTAGGAGTGTGCTGTGCACAGCATTTGCAGAGTACATGACCACACATGACTGTCCTGTACTACAGAGGTCACAAAAGGCTCACTTAGCGCAGTGCTGCAGCGGGAGTTTTCTTTCATCAATGGAGCCAATTAATGACTCTATATTAGGATAGACGATAAAGCATTGCAATGCACAGGATAATCTAAACTTCTGAACCAAAAGCCTACTCAGGGCAGTGGTCCGTCACCCACAGACACGATTCCCAGGAAACTTGCCTGTGCAACCTGGGGCTCTCCGTGCAGATAGAACCCAGCCATGAGGCAGTTTATTCCAAAAGGCCCTGGACAGAATGACTCACACCCTACTTATGATCCTATTTACTCTTTGCTTTTAAGTGTTTTTTTTTTTTTTTTTTTTTTTTTTTTTGCCAGACATGAAAGCCACAGATGAGACATTCACTTTTGGGAATGCTGAGCCTGTGCTAGAGAGCTCACTGAGAACATCTATGTATAGGTGTTTCGCATGCATGCATGTCTGTGCAGCATGTGCATGCAGAATCCAGAAGCCATCAGATCCTCTGTAACTGGGGTTATAGACAGTTGGAGCTGCCACATTAGGTACTGGGAATCAAACTGTGGTTCTCTGGAAGAGCAACCAGTGCTCTTAACCACTGAGCCATCTCTCCACATCTCATCAGTTCATCTTTGTACCGGTACTTAGCCCGCCCAGTGCTCATGTATGCAAACACAGCCTCAGGGTATCGGCAGCCAGTCTCAGCCTTAGGACACTAAAGGGTGGGGCCAATCTCCTGTCTGGTTCACCTGGGTGATTCCCCAGTGAAGTTGTATAACTTCCCCACTGTTTGTTCATTTGTCAAAGTATAATCGGAAGAAGTCCAGGGTACCTACGGTTGTTATTCGCTGTTCACGCTTTGCTCTCACCTTGGTATCATTTCCCGTTGTGGGTTAAACTTATGAACACTGTAAAGACCTGTCTCTGCCTAAGGCACTTTCTGATAGGTTTAATAATGAGCTGAATGGCCAATAGCTAGGAAGGAAAGAATAGACGGGATTTCTGGAGAGAGAGTGGAATTCTGGGAAGAATTCTGGGGAAAAAGAGAGGCAGAGAGACACCAGTGAGACACAGAGCAGGTCACATATACAGAATAAAGGAGAGGTTAAAAACCACTTGGCAGAATGTAGGTTAGAAACAGGTTAATTTAAGTTGTAAGAGCTAGTTGGGAACAAGCCTAAGCTAAAGGCCAAGTTTCCATAATTAGTAACTCTCCATGTCATTATTTGGGGGCTGGTGGTCCAAGAAAGTTCAACAAGAAAGACTCACTAAAATTTCCCAAAGTAAACTTCTTACTAATAAGCCCACATCAAGGTAGCTCACACAAGCTCCACTTTCTGACAGAAACATGAAAGAACACAGTGACAAGCAGTCAGTCAAGATAAACTCAGCTGAGAGAATGTGAGGAACAGGAGGAGCTTGGATGGTGAAGGTCAGGACAAGTGAAATAGTTATCACCAATCATCAGATCCATCAGTGAGAATGACTATAGCCAGGTAGGCACTGGTCAGGACTGACAAGAGGGTGTTGAGTCCACACTTGGAATTCTAACCTATCCAATGTCTAGTTAGTTTTCTTAGAATTCTGCCATCATGATGCCCTATTCTACTCAAGGACTTTTGGGTTTCAACTTCCAGGCTCAAGCATGCTAGAGATGAGGAGGGGAGAAGAGGGAGAAGGTAGAGGGAGAGAGAAGTGGTAGGGAGGGGGAGAGGGAGTGAGAAAGAGAGAGGAAGGAGGAGAAAGAATAGAACTCTACACCATAAAACATAAAACAAGACAACAACAACAGATTGTAGGGAGGTAGAGGCAAGAGGATCAAAGTTAGGCTGTATGAGACCATGCCTCAACCGAAAGAGGAAAAAGAAAAGAGATGGAGGGAAGCAAAGCCAAGAGTAGGTATGAAGGGACAGAGAGATGTTTCAGCAAGTTAAAGTCTGGGATCCCCAGGACCCACATGGACAAAGAGGAGAACTGACTCTGAGTCCACATGCACTATTCCTCTCTTGAGCATGCATACACATATGCACGCACGATAAGACTCTCAACCTATAATGAGATCTGATGCCTTTTTCTTATGTGCAGAAACACATACAGACAGAACATCATATACATAATAAATAAATACATCCTTAAAAAAGATTACTCTTAGTTGCAAGGTATAAGAAGATATCAATTCTCTGAGTCATTAAGACTAGTATGTAGTATGGGCCAGGAGGTGGTAGCACATCTCTAAACCCGGAAGGCAGGAAGAGGCAAGCAGACCTCTGAGTTCGAGTCCAGCGTGGTCTATAGGGCTAAACAGAGAAACCCTGTTACAAAAACCCAAAAGGTAAGAATTTTAAAAAATCCTCCAGTTTTCTTAGTTTGTGTCATCCAATGCCTACCCCCGTCGCACCCTCGAAACACTTGTAGCTTTTCCTCGCGCCTAGAAAAAAAAGCTCCAGGACTCTTGGCTGTCAGAATGGAGCTTGCTTGGAAGCTCAACAGAAGCTGCTGGATTACCACAGCAAAGAAGCCATCAGGAACCCTTTCACTCACCTCAGAGGAAGGCACACACATCTTATGGGATTTTACCCTGAACAGCTGCCGCACCAAGCAGCACCAAGCACACAGTCAGGCCGCTAACTGAGCAGCAATGAGCACACAGTCAGGCAGAGCTTTTCCCGTTTGCAATCTCCTTGTCTTACTTGTCCAAAGTGCCCAGAACTCTTATCTGCACGGCTTTCCCTACTGTTGTTCCTTGAAAGGACAAAGGGAGCTTACTGATGAGGAAAATTCACAGCAATCAACCATGGGGTTGAGGTCATTACCCAAAGTCACTTCTACTTGTAGAAAAGGTACTGCATTAGAAAATCTATATGCTATTACAGAACATCTTCAAAATAGAAAGTTTGGTCCACTCTTAGAAGTTAGAGGCTGGAGAACTAGCTCAGTAACTAAGAGTATTACTGCTCTCGCAGAGGACCTGGGTCTGGTTCCCAGCATCCTAATGGTGGCTCACAACCATGTATAACTTCAGTTTCAGGGGATCTGGTGCTCTCTTCTGACCTCCTTGGACACCAGACACAAACGAGCTCATTGATTCATTAGGTTATGGAATGGAGGACATGGTGTTGGGAAGGAGATGTGTTGTGGGGAGCCTGGGGGAGTGGAGATGAGTGAAATACAACATATACAAGTATGAAATTCTCAAAGAGTAAATAAAAATAGCACTAAAAATACAGATCTCAAGTAGTTTACTATAGTGCTGTCTAATAATCTGTGATAGTGCATTTCAGAGTAAAGCCAACTTATTATAAGCATCTCCCAGCAACCCTGGCACTTCAGCTCCTAGCCCTGGAAGTAAGGGGATGGACCACCACACCCATTTCAGGAGACAACGGGGAGTCATGTTCCAGTGCTCAGGAGGCAAGCTCTTCAGACTGGGTGCTCAACGTGCCCGTCTCCCTGTCTTCACCTCTGAAATAGCTCAGGGGCTATCTTCAGGCTCTCTTTTCACAAATCATGTTAGAAATTAATAGAATTTAAATGAATTCAAGTTTTCCTTTGGGTGGCTGTGGCAACTACAGAAGGCCAGAGGAAGGCTGTATTGATCGCTTCTACTTAATGTGAGTGGGGACCAGCAGGAGCTGAGAGGGAGAATCAGTTAGAACATGCTCCTCGAGGTGTGTACTTTAGAGCTTGCTCAGAGCCTCTTCCTCTGATCTGCTACTTTGTGGTTCTATAAAACTGATGAGTCAATCTATAAATCCCAGATACCCAAAACTGCCTGCAAAAATAACATACCTGGTCAGCTTAAACAAGTTACTGGCAGGAACCAGACAGACAGCTGCAAAGGTTTGAGCTGAATGAGAAACTCTACTAAACTAAAATTATCATAATCATTTTTACATATTGTATAGCCATATAATGCATAATGAAGTTCAAAATTTTTCATTTCAACACATCACTAGAAACAAATTTTAGATGTATTTAAGGAGGCAGTTTCTTTAGGTAACTCTTTGTGAATGAGTATGTGTCTGAACTAGTGGTGAACATTGTCTCTCAGGATCATCCATCGTGGGTCCCCATGTACCTTTTGAAGCCCCCAAGGACCCGAGGCTTGAAGGTTTGGCTAGGCTGACAGGCCAGACTGCTCCAGGGGCTGCCTGTCTCTACCACAGTAATGCTGGGATTACAAGTGTGTTTCCCTATACTGGGCTCTGCGGATGGCCAACAAGCACTTTACCAACTGAGCCATCAACCCAGCCCCAAGGTAACCTGAAGGTCATACACATTTAGACATAGATGAGTTTCTGTTCATAAAAGTTTTAAATTTTAGCTGGTATCTAAAAATAGCCACATGTTCACTATCACAAGTAGTTAAATTTACAGGCAAAGTATCACTTAAAACATCCATTTTTATAATTATTCTTATTATAAAATTTAAAAGTGGAACTAATGTAACTGTTCCAGAATCCGAGAAATGGCAAATTCCTTGACTGCACTGCTGACAAGAGACCACACATGACCACATCTCACTGCACTACAACAGGACACCAGTATGGCATAAGCACAGGCCTAGAGACTACGATGGCACACGAGCCTGAGGTGGCATTTGCGCCACTCTGGGAACCGGGTACAGGACTGAAAAACATCTCAGGACCAGTGGTGGGTGTGGCAGACTCCTCTGTCAGGCAATTCCCAAAGTTCTGTCCCTGTAACTTCACAATGGACTTTGCTGAGATTACTAATAAGCCACACCAAACCACTGGGCTTATTCCCAAAGGTTCTCGGTAGCCTGATTCATGCTCACGCTACTTTTATGATACCCCACAGGTTTTCAGATAATCTATGGTTTGCTCGGTTATTTATTAGTCAGGTAAATTTCTCTGTGACAGTCAGTCAGTCATGAAGTTTTGATCTTCCTGCCTCTGAACTGCTGTGCCAGGGCCGTGGGCTACCTTGCCACGTGTGCTAGTTTACAGTGCAGAGGAAGGTTAAAGACAGCTTACTGCCCATAAGCTTTTTAGAATGTGAGGAATGCATCTTTATCATATTGCTGTCAGAATCAGCCCAGGCTCTGCAATGAAGATCTGAACGTGGGTAGCAAAATGCTGATTTCTGAAGCACTCCAATAGGCAAAATCATGGAAAAATTAATGGGAAGTATGTAAATTACATGCTAAGAAAGTGTGCTTCTTTAAAATGAAATGACCGAACGTGTCTGCAAAGGGTTGTCCTGGCATAAAATCTTTTTTAAAATTTAATCTATAGAGCTGCACTTACTGTTTTCTTTGAATTTGTAAACACCTGTCTTACAACATTTCCTATAGGAACTTATTTGGTAAAACACTCAAATCTATACATTTTAAGACAAATCAAAGGAAGGCTTAGCTTGATCTGCATTAAAGAATTCATTCATTAGCAGAAATTATGTCTGATAAGATACCAAGGCCCACTTAGTGTCTATCCTGGTTTCCTGATACTTTTCATGAGACAGGGTCTCGGCCTGCAGCACAGGAAACCAGGCCTGAGCCACCACGCCTTTTACTTGCGATCACTCCCCTTGGCCACCCACCACTGAGGCAATGGGGAGAACCACAGGCCACTGTCGAACAGGCTCTGCACACTGGGCAAAGAACAAGTGGTGGGAGGAGATAGCACGGGCAACTAAAGGAGGCCTCCAGCAAATTCCATGCAGGATCCAGAACTACGGCTCTCCTCCCCAGCTGCCAGCGGGACATCCTTCACAGTGGTCCTTCACTGGCTGCCCCCAGCTCGGATAAACCTCACTTTGTCAGCACTGTCATGAGATATAAGGAAAGAAACAGAGAGCATGTAGGCTCGTGATCTTAGGTCTCTGTGTCCTCCTCCAATGACCCTCACAAATGCCTTTTGGCTTTTGGTCAGTGCTTTTGATTGTCACTTGCGGAAGTCACGTTATTAATCAAAGGGACTGAGATCCTTAAGTAGTCATACAAATTGTACTATAATCATTAAGTTCTAATTGGTGTGATAGTAAGAAAATTCTACAAATCCCACCTGATGATCCAAATATATGGTGTTCCTTTGAAGATGATGTGAAAGAATTTCATTCTAGCAGCCATCGGTCAAGGAAAGAGGGACAAAGAGCAAATTATGAAAAGGTCAGTTGGTAACGAGAAAAACAGTGTAGCATCACAGCACACAACCTCACAAACATGCTGTCAGGGCACAAATGACAACACCAAGTGTGCAGAATTGTAGACACTGAGTTATTAAGTAGGAAAACGCTTGCAATGGCTTTAGCAGGTAGAAGCTGCACACTCCCTCCCTCCCTACACACACACACACACACACACACACACACACACACACACACACACACACAGAAGCTATTAACCCTTTGAGAGATTTCAGACCGGCCTCCAACTTCCCCATCCTCCTGTATCACATCCTGAGTGCTGGAACCACATGTGGGAGCTGAGAAATATTATGCCTTCATTTCTTCCCCATAATAACCAAGGTTTATGATGAATTTTCAGCTTACTGCTTCATGTGAACACCGGCTTTCGGCCCCTTACTGCGCTATCAGCTGTGGAAGCCAGACTCTGTACTGAACAGTGGCACTGTCTCGAGACCTCAGTGAGCCCCCACCATCCTCCTCCCAAGCAGCCGAGTCCCCCACCAGGCTAAGGAGAAACACCTCCCCGCTGTGTTTTCTCAACTGTACAGCCATGAAAATGAGCTGAATTCTCAAAGGGTCAATAGGAGACTGTCACGTCCCTGCGAGGATGGTACAGGCTCATGCTTGACACCAAGGACACAGAATGCATTGATGAGTGATGATGCCCGACACACGTCTCCATAGCTGACCTTTGGGCTGTGGGCCTCAAGTTTCAGCTGCATGAGCTGTGCTAAGGTATGCTCCCGGATACTACTCAGTTCCGCTTGCTGCCGTCTCAGCTTTATTAGCAGCAGCGTAAGCTCCTCTGGCTGAAGGAGTACAATTTAAGAATCCAAACAGTGGAAAACAGATTAATTGTTGTCTTAAGTGACAGACATTAAACCAAGATTTCTTGGCAAGTTTCCTCTTACGGTTGGCATCATAGTGCCTAGGCACTATGATGATAGGTCCTACATAAATGCATAGACATCTAGAGAGACAGAAGGAATAGTGTTACTTTACAGCAAAACAACAGGGGATGCAGGCATTTTCTCAGAACTCACCAGAGTATTTCAATGTCAAGCATAAAAAGCACAAACCCAACCAACGAGCTTTGCACAGAAAACTGCTAACAACTGTTATGCTGCCCATGGAAGATGTTAGCAGGATGCTAACACCACACCTATGACACTTCCAGCAACAGAACAAGGCTGGCCCATCCCACACCATTTCAAAGAACAAGCGAATAAAAAGAATTGCATTTCAGAGATGTAAAACTTGGGTGTTATTTCTGAACTCTAAGATTCGGTGTGTGAGGTTAGTCACCTTGGGTCATGTCGCCAATAGAGCTTCTGCAGCATTCTTATGACTCAAATGCCAGTCCTGTTTTTATAGGGGGGAAAACAGGAAAGCAAATACTGCCATGAGTGTCCCCCAGCACCCTGCCTGTACACCCCCTCTGGAAACGGGAGACTCTGGTTCCCCCGCAGTTATTATGAATCCCGAGGAGGAAGGCTTTCAACAAACAGTGGGTGAACCCCTTGACATCCGCAGAGCCTGAGGTGTCCCACAGTGGCAGTAGGACAGCTGTATCCCTGGGCTTTGTTTAAAAACTACGGGGTGGGGAAGGGGCTCTTCCCCCACGTCCCAGGCAGGGTGTTGCTGAGCTCACGATGCCCGTGCTCAGGTCATTTGCTGCTGTGCCCCATTTTCTATACCATGAAGTTCTGTTGGAGACCCACAGCATGGTTTCAGTACTGTCCTCTGACAGGCACAGCATCACTAAAGCAAACCGCACCTTCCCACTGGCTCCGCAGAGGAAGGTGGACACATACGGAAGGAAAGCAACAGGCTTTTATAGTTACCAGTCGGCAGTGTTCAGGGCACGTGACTTCAGTAAGCGTGTGTGTGTGTGTGTGTGTGTGTGTGTGTGTGTGTGTGTGCGGGGGGGGGGATCTGTTTTTGCTCTGAAGTCAAAAGGGCACCTTATGACCCCAGGACTCTGGGAGAGGCTTTATTTCCTGATTGTCATGTCCTGTTCTTGAGGTCTTGAGGGTAGAGTCAGGGACTGTTAAATTCTTTCTTTCTGGTAGATTGGAATATTCTAAACTTCAAGTTGATTTCTGACAGAAAATCCAAACTAAACTAGTTTGTGTATGGACTAAAATAAATGCATTTTCAAAAGGACAGAAGACTATAATGCAGCTGCACAGTCACATTTTGAGGCATTATTGGTTGGAAAAGGGTAGGGGTGATGGTAAATAAACCTGACCCTGAACATCCACTAGAGGGAGACAGCTGGCAGGTACTCCGCGACCACCCCTGCTTCTGCCTGCCTGATCCACAATCTACTATTTAAGAGTGCTTGGGTTTTTTGTTTTATTGTTTTAGTTTTGCTTTCATTTTGTTTTGTTTCGAGACAGGATTTCTTTGTGTGGCTGTCCTGCAACTCAGAGATCTGCCCGCCTCTGTCTCCCAAGTGCTGGGATTAAAGGTATGCACCACCACACCAGAACTTAGTTCTTGGTTTTTAATAAAATATATTCACCAACTTTAGTAAACACACGGCAATCACTTTTAATCCAGGAACCATTTCCCCATGTCTAAATGTGTAAGGTGAAATAAGACATTTATTTGTAAAAAGAGATGGTTTGTTTTGATTACTATTGGAAGAGAACTTTAAATAATAATCATCATCAATCCTACGAGTGTTAAAAATCACATCCTCAAGCTAACAGGACTCTCCATTGACAACAGAGCAGCCCAGGAAAAGCATCCCGGCAGTGTTGGTGATGTATCTCAGCATTCCAGAGGTGGGTCAGGGAGACTGCTAGGTCAAGACCTTGCCTAAAAACAAAACAACAAAAAGCAAGCCAAAGCAAAGCAAAACCCACCTTTTTTTTTTTTAAATTTGAGGAACTGATATGAAAGATCCTCACTTTAAATAATAGAAAATATATTTGCTAAGGTTTTTTGTCTCATTTTCCCCTCCTGTATCCCAGGCTGGCCTCCAACTGTCAATCTTGCCTCAGCCTCTGGAATGCTGGGATTAAAGGCATGAGCCATCATCATGTATGGTCTTTCTTTGTGTAAATACATAAGACAATGTAGTTTTGGCTCTAAAGTAGCTGATTTATATTAAATTTCACAGAAAAGCCAAGTGAGGCAGGCCGTATGTTCACATAATCCCAACACCGAGGAGGTTGAGCAAGAGCAACGACTGAGGCCAGGCTGGCTGCTTGTTCCATCAAGACTTGGTCTCAGAATAAAACAAAAGCACAGGGAAAAGACTTCAGAAGGTCTCTTGTGTGGCCAGACAGATGCTCGCTGGACTGCTACTAATTACAACTCCAAAGTCTGCTGAGTATGTGTGTAAGGAGTGGACCTCAACCTTCCTAAGGCTTGTGGTGAACCTAAACCATAAATTATTTTCGTTGTTACTTCATAACTATAATTTTGCTACCGTTATGCATTATAATGTAAATATCTGATATGCAACCCCAAAGGGGTCGTGACCCACAAGTCGAGAACCACTGGTAAAGGGGTGGCTGGTCTTGAATCCAGGTCTAGTATATCTTGTGCAAGTGTTCACCACTGAGCTACTTGGACTTTTAAGAAACAAAACAAAACAACAACAACAACAAAAAAAACCCAATAAGTAGTCTTGTATGCTAGGTAGTCATGGCTCGCCTTAGCTTACAGCCATTCTTCTCTGCACCACCATGCCTGCCTGGCTTTTATTTTGAAGATAAAGGGGACAATAAATCAAAAACCCAGATTAAATAGTAAACTTTGAACTTTCTCCTTTATTTGGGCATTCAGGGGAAGGCAGCAAAAAAGATGTTGACATGTCTAAATGAGTCTACATTCTTCGCTGTACAATCTGTATCACAAAAGTAGTGCTGTTTCCTTCTGCAGGTGACGTCTGAGAATTCACACTTAGAAGCCATGTCAGCTTCACGCCTTTCTGGGCAGCAAATAAAGTAGGCAAATGATAAGTAAACTTATTACACTCACCGTTCTGCCCTGGAGGCTCTGAGGACTAACAGCCGGTAAGGCTAGGCCAGCTGGCATTGACCTTCTGTCAGGTACATAGGCATGCTAGGAAACAAAGACAACATATAACTTTCTTCTTTTGGGGGGGAGGGGTTCAATGTTATTGATGATCTTAAATTTAATTATAAAATATCAATTAAAATTGTCATACCAACATTCCTTACTTGACTAAATACAGATGCAAATAAAAAGAGCAATTCTATGAAGACTGTCTCCGCAGCACTCTAACTCCCGTTCTCAGGACTCTGTGTGTATGTGTGTGCGCGTGCATGTGTGTGTGCGGCTGCTGTTGTTTTTTCTCACACTTGATCTCCTAATCTACTAGTTTCTACTCCCTGAGTGCTATCCATTTGGGCATGAACTATGCCTGGGCCCATAGATACATATTTTATATTTATTATTATTGTTACGGTGTATGTGTTTGCTGTCTGGGTCATGCATACATGAGGTCAGAGGACGGCTCTCTGGCACTGGCTCTGTCCTTTCATAGCAAGCATCTTTACCTGCTCAACCATCTCGCTGGCCCTGCTTCACACTCTTTGGAGAAGACCTAATGACAGGAGCAGCGCAGCTGGACAGCTTTGCAAACTTTACTGTTTGGCTGGTTTCTCATACCTGCCTTTATATCACTCTTGTCCCTATGGCTTCTGCACCATTAATACAAACAATACTTTGAGAAATAATTGATTCTATATATTCAAAATTAAAAATTTTGGCTGGGCAGTGGTAGTGCACGCCTTTTCATCCTGGCACTCAGGAGGCAGAGACACGTGGATCTTTATGAATTTAAGGCCACCCTGGTCTACAGAGCAAGTTCAAGGACAGCCAGGGCTACACAGAGATTTATTTATTATGTACACAGTGTTCTGCCTGCATGTATGCCTTCATGTCAGAAGAGGGCACCAGATCTCATTAAAGATAGTTGTGAGGTACCATGAGCTTGCTGGGAATAGAACTCAGGACCTCTGGAAAAGCAACCAGAGCACTTAACCTCTGAGTTACCTTTCTAGCGCACAAATGAACATTTGGATTCCACGTGCATTTACGAGGCTGGAATACAGCCTGATGCAGAGCACTTTCCCACAAAGTACACAAACCAGGACCTTTAACAGCTTCTTTCTAAGATTTATATTAGGTGTGTGTGTGTGTGTGTGTGTGTGTCTGCTTGTGCGTGTAGTACCCACAGAGGCCAGAACCATAGTTCAAGTTATTAAAAAGCTGATGCAGGAGCATCTGGAGTGTGAGCCCAGCTCGGGCAACACATTAGAGAAACATGTAAAGCTTAGGTTCTACACATGGGATTTTGACAGAATTTTAATTTTTTAAAGACAAAAACAGCCTTGTTAACTTCCCTTCTCTTTCCTCAAACTTAATTTCAAACAGTGTATTAGAAAGAAAATACAACATCCTTAAGCATAGAGTTAACATAAAATTAGTCTTTTACCTTAGGGTGATGTGCCCGGTGCCTCCGGTCTACCGTGACATCTCCTCTCTGGATGGGTGAGGACACTTCTGACCTGTATGTTCGTGGCGGGGAGAATCCCGGGTAAGCAGCTCCGGACGCATGGGAAGGTGATGTGGGGATGGAGTGCATCGTCTGGTCAGGAGGCTTCCCCATGGCCGTGGGGCTGCCCAGGCAGCTGTGCCGAGGGAGGGTGCTCTGCTTGTGGTAAAACTGGCGCTGCTGCCACTCATACAGCTGCCACATGGTGTCATCCCTCATAGACCGCCGCTTCTCTTCTGCTCCGGGCCCAGCCTTCTCATGGCCAGGAGGCACCACACCGCAGACGCTCTCAGGCCTGATCTTGTTGTTTCTTGGGAGTGTTCGGTAACCTTCAGGGTAGCGGGCCACAATCTGGGCTCGGTGGCTTGGCATATTTCTTGGCAATGTTTGATAAGAAATTACTCTAAAATTAAAAAAAAAAGTTGTAAAAATGAAAAAGACGCAGTAAACGGAGAGAGCAGTTTCTGCAGTTTTAAGCGCCACTACTTCCGGTTGACCTGGCAAGTAAGTACGTGCTGCCTTTTTTTTTTTTTTTTTTCTTAAAGAACAGGGGCTGGTGAGATGGCTCAGTGGTTAAGAGCACTGACTGACTGCTCCTCCAGAGGACCCGGGTTCAATTCCCAGCACCCACATGGCAGCTCGCAGCTGTCTGTAGCTCCAGTTCAAGAGAATCTAACATCGTTATACCAATGTGCATGAAATAAAGTTAAATAAAGTTTTAAAAAAAAAAAAGAACAGAGTTTAGGGGCAGCGCACTTGCTTGGCAGGTGCAAAGTCCTGGGTTTGAACCTTAGTACCCGACAAAGAGAAAGAAGAAACGGGAGGGAGAGAGGGAGGACCAGTTGGCCAAATGTTATATGAGGTATAAATTGCTCAAAAGCTAAAGCTTTTAAATGAAATTCCATCTGGTAATGTAGATTCATAAACAGAATCTATGGCAATCACGGGTGAAGATAAGTTCCACAAAGCGGATTTGTCTTGATGCAGAAGAAGTATTTCCCCCACTTCAGTTGGTAATGAGACAACCCAAGCCTTTAATCCCACAGCTTGAAGGGTAGAGAGATAGGAGAATCTCTGTGAGTTGTGGTCGACACAGTGAGACCCTGACTCTAAAAACAAAACAAAACCAAACACTCCCTGTCCCTCGCCCCCAAACTGTTCGTTCCCAAAACAAAACAAAACCCACCTCCCAAAATATAAATAAGTAAAATTTAAAAAGGGAATATTCAAGAACTAACCTCAAGTCTTCCCCTTTGTCTGCACAACTAGTTAGATAGTAGGACCCTGCCTTAAAACAAGCAAACAAAAAAAAAAAACAAAACAAAAAAACCCCAAACCAAACCAAAAAACCTACACCCAAAACAACCAAACAAAAAGAGTATGTAAGACTAAATTCCAAGTATTCATCTTAAGCTACCATTCTGTAGTGCATAGATTTATATCCTAAGACAAAGGATACGTGGGTTCCTGCCCACCGTCCAGCGGCAGGACTTTCCCTCAGAGCACAATGCAGCTGTTCCCAGCACACCATGCCTACTTCCGCTGCCTCCTCCCAGCGCTATAAACACTTGGAGATGCTGCAACCACATCGACAGGGGGTGAAAACTGAGGTGCAAGCTACTCAAATAAACTCTTAAGACGGCTTTATGTGTTTATTTTATTTTATACGTATGAGTGCGCTATATGTATATGCATGCATATGTGCACCATTTTTGAGACTGGTGAAGATGAAAGACAGGAGAGGGCATGGGATCCCCTGGAACTGCAGTTACAGATGGCTGTGAGCTACCAAGTGGGTCTGGGAAGAGAACCAGGTCCTGCGGAAGAGCAGCCAGTGCTCTTAATCGCTGAGCCACCTCTCCAGCCTCTACTTTACATTTAATAATCTGAATCCTTGGCTGATAAACTGGAAGCTAAAGACTTATTTTAAAATTTTTTAGTGTGTGTGTATATGTCATGTGTGTGCTGAGCCTATGGAGGCCATAAGAGTGTCAGATACCCTGGAGTTATAGGCAGTGATGGGTGCTGGGAACTGAACCAGGTCTTCCGGAAAAGCAGCGAGTAAGTTTTACTGTTGAGCCATCTCTCTGGCTCTTCCAGAGTTCTCTGATACAGACTGGTTACTGGCAGCAATGCATAGACACTACTCAGCATGTGTGATGGCGTATTTCTGCACTCTGGAGGGATATGATAGGTCTGAGGCAGCTCGGGGTGCATTTGGGTCGCAACGAGACCTTGTTTCAACAAGATCTAGTGCAAAGGATTGGGTACATACCGGGCTATGAGGCAAACTACACACTTAGTTTCTATTGGTGTGTAAAATTATATACTGTTATTCAGTGAGAAATTCTCATTAAGTAGACAGAATGTATCTTCTCTGTATGGCTGTGAACAATACTGCTGTGCGGAGGGAAAGGCAGAGTAGGGGCAGCTGGAGAGAAGGGGCACACTTGGGAGACAAAGGATCTCTGAGCTCAAGGCCAGTGCAGTGTATGGTAAATTCCAGGCCAGCCAGGTTATCACATCCATAGTTCTTTAATGTCTTACATTATAGAAAGAGTTTGTGAATGAAAACGCAGCCATTTCCTTTTCACGCTCGTTATACCAGCAATTTCCAAATATTTATACTTAAATGAGAAAAAGTCATCCCTCCTTTCAAAAAATCTGCTAAAGGCATGCATGTTATACATGAAAATATTCCAACTACTCATCTGCCGTAATGAATTAACTGAAACTATAGGCATCGGGGGCTGGAGAGACGGCTCGGCAGTTGAGTGCTTGCTGCTCTTCTGGCACCCACATTAGGAGAACAACCATCTGCCCTTCTGGCCTCTTGGGCACCCTGCCCAATACCCACAACCATGACACTCACACCCACAGATGAAAATTAAAAACAAAACTGAAGGTAAAGAAGGCAGAAGGCTTGGGAAGCACACAACCGCAGAGGGCTGGGCCCCTCGTGTGTTCCCACCACCCAGCAGCTCACCCAGCAGCTCCACGGACCCTCTACCGACAGAGACTGGATCATGAAGTTGTCTGGAACTCAAAGGTCACATTCCTCACTAATATTGAAAACATCTCTGATCCCTTCAGTTACCGCTCCTGAATAATATTTCCTTCATCATTTTAGTTCCTCTTCTCTATTTTCAACTGATGTGGGATTCACTCCCCTCTGTATGCTGTGAACACCACTGGCTAATAAAGAACTGTCTTGGGCCTGTACAGGGAATAGAGGTAGGCGGGGAAAACTAAACTGAATGGTGGGAGAAGGAAGGCATTATTATATCCTTCTGCAGTCTTTGATGGACTTGAAAAATTGATAGCTATAGTTATAGTTTTCCTTAGTTATGATAAACTATAAAATAGATATAAATATTGTAACTGTAATTCTTGTTTGATATCTGCTTTGTTATATGTAATTTTACTATGTCAAAGTTAAAGCCTTCCTTTTTATTTAAACAGAAAAGGGGAGGTGATGTGTGATTCCCCTCTGTGTGCTGCGAATACCATTGGTTAATAAAGAAACTGTCTTGGGCCTGCACAAGGAATAGAGGTAGGTGGGGAAAATTAAACTGAATGCTGGGAGAAAGAAGGCAGAATCAGAGAGAAGCCATGGAGCTGCCTCCAGAGACAAACATGCTGGAACCTTGTCAGTAGGCCACGAGACTCATGGTAAAATATAAAATAATGGAAATGGGTTAAATTAAGATGTAAAAGCTAGCCAATAAAAAGCTAGAGCTAATGGGCCAAGCAATGATTTAATTAATACAGTTTCTGTGTGGTTATTTTGGGGCTAAGCAGTGGCCTGTTACAACATTTAGAGGCTGCAAAACTCAAGAAAATGCCCTCACCCCCAACCCCTGCATTTTGACCAATCACTAGGCAGCTCTGGGAGCAGCGTGAGAGGAAAACAGTCCATGTGACCAGAACTGAGATCAGTTATTTGTGGTTCTTGCCCCTCGGTGTGCCTGGCCCCTTCCCCAACACAGCTCTATTCCTCCACTTCTGATAGCACGAAAGGAAGAAATTAGGGGAGAAAAGCTGGGAGCCCCACAGTCAAATATTCTGAAGTGCTACAGCCAGAGGAAGCTGATCCCACCCAAGACACTAACCCTAAAGCAACTTACCCAACCCAGCTTGCTTCAGAAATTTCACACAGTTAAGTAAGGAATGTAAGACACACTACAGAAGCATTAACTGCAACTTAACACAGAATGCCAACATGGAAGGGACAGGCATTGCCAGTTTAAAACACACCATGAGGACCTAGGCACTAACAGCACAGATTACAGTCTTGCTGAAGCATCACTGTCATGTGAGCTGCTGTCTTTACGCTAAGTGTCCTCGTGTTGTTGACTGCAGTGTTTCCCGTCGCCTTGGTTAAGGGCCACAAAGTTTAAAATGGTCTTCTGCCATCTTTGAAACTTTAGGGGACCCTTAGCAGAAAAACAAGTTATTAACAAGCAAATTCACTTTTGTCTCACATGCTGTCCAGCATTAGGAGACCTGATTTTCACAAGTACGATTTACTTCAGGATTTTGTTTCAAAGAAATTCAAATTAGGCTAAGTGTGATTTACTCTGAAGTAAAAGCTTAAGAAGCATGCTCTGTGAGCCCATTCAGCAGCAGCTGCCTGTGATCCGCCCTGGGGGACAATGACCAGCTCTGCTTCTAACAAAGACTCTGCAGCTCTGTTCAGAGGCAGCTTGGGGAAGGCAGCGGGAGCTGGGGAAAGGGGGGGCAGGGACCCACCATCCAACTAAACATTAAACCTCCCCTGCTTCCTACCAGGGTCTTAGCAATTAAAGAAAGCCTTTCATAATGGAAAAAATTCTTTCATGAATTACGATATTTCCTTTCACCAGTAAAAGTTTGGAAGTGTTTTTTTGGGGACGAGGTGTATTTAGGAACACAGATAAGATGCAAAGCGGCCTGGAGTCTCTGAAAAGAATGCCACACCATAAACATTCAGGGGAGCCTAAAGAGAAGGACGCAAAGAAAGCCCTTGTCAGCCTCAGAGGGGGCAGACTCCACAGAAAAGGCTAGAATATCCTTTCTGGGCCCGGCTAACATTCACCAAGACTTCACAGATGAAAACATAGACTCCAGGAACCCGCTACCTCTCTACACTTTTAAACTCAAGGAAGGAATACTTTATTTGAGGGAAAGATTTTTCTTTGAAGTGAGATTTAAGTTGAGAGGAAGCGACTTGGCAAAGTTCCCGTCTAAATTATTTCCTGAATGTGATCTGGAGTGCCTCCCAACACTCTGACCCTCAGAACTACTTCCTGCTTTTCGGTCTAATCAAATTTTATTTATTTGTTTTCCTACGGACAATGTATGATTTGATTTGTCTTTGTAATCTCATCCAATAGTTAAATTCTACCTTCTTATCCATGCATTAAGTAATTTGCTTACATATGACTGTGGTCAATATGGAAGTGAAACAATTATCTCATTGTTTCTTTAATGTGTAAGTTCCCTGGTAACTGGTTAAATCTGAATATTTAGTCTTAGTTTTTTTAAAAAAAGAATGGGCAACAGTGTACAAACATACATTAAAACACACACATACCATGGAAATGCTAAATCAAACTGAGTGTGTGCATGACTGCATGTAACTTACAATTCTGACACTGTCATGGAGGGCAGGGGCAGGGTGCAACCTTGAATCTTAGCAATGGAGAAGCAGAAGCAGTGCGTATCTTATAAAGTCCAGGCCAGGCTAGTCAGAGGTGTACATAGCAACATTCTGTCTCAAAAAATGAACAAAGAAATCTGTCTTGTCAATTTTCAGGTATATACCTCATTGTTACGACTCAGCCATTATGTCACAGAGTAGACTCTACAGCTTACAGAGTGAAAGTCACTATCATTCACTACTCTCTCCTGTGAAAACCCTAAAATGAGTGCTGAGAACCGACAAGACAGGGGTGAGCAACACCTCACAGGGGGTGTGTGTTTGCAGCCTTGGGAGAGCTGACAAGCCTAGTCTACCCAGGCTTTAGTCTACACAGCCACTGTGACTGAGCAGAACTAGAAAGTACTCCCACACCTCACAGGTTTCAGCGGTAAACCAAAATATCATCCGAGTCATGCTCTCTGTTTTCTATGACTCAGAAGTCACAATAACTTTACATCACAGAGCAATCCCCATGAAAATCACTGAACACATACAGTACAAACCATATCATCAACATAAAGCATGTAAGGTAATGTGGAAAGCCCATTTAAAATAAAACATACTTTCTCTAACAAGTTATGTTTTGAGAAAAAAGTTACAGTCAGGCTATAATGGCACATGACTTAAATCCCAGCATTCTGGGGAGGAAGCAGGAGGATTTCTGTGGGTTCCAGGTCAGCTTGGTCTAACAGAGTGAGTTACAGGCTAGCTAGAGACCCTATCTCAAAAAACAAAACAAAACAAAACAAAAAAAACACCCAAAAACCAAAAACCACCACCACCAAAAAAAAAAAAAAAAAAAAAAAAAAAAAAAAAAAAAAAAAAAAAAAAAAAGAAAGAAAGAAAAAGAAAAAGACTTGGGGCCAGATCTCTCTTCTCTCACTTCACACAAGAGCGTTCTCCAAACCATTAGGTTACAATCAAGTGACTAGAGATATTTCTTCCCTTCCCTTTTTTGTAGTGCCAGGAATTGAACCTACGGCAAGTGAGGCACATTGATCCACAACTTTGGTACCAGAGAGAGCTCTTGGCTTTGTTTAGTGACACAGTTTCATTGTGCGGCTCTGGCTGGCCTTGAATTCTTGATTCCCCCCCACACCTCTATTCTTAAACACTGGAATTGCAGGCGTGTGCTACCACACCTGGGTCCCAGGTTTCTAGTGTAAGGAGATCTTTCAGACCCCGAGAATATAGAAGCTGCTAACTGAAGACTAAAGATTAGGGCTGGAGACAAATTCCCATTGGTTCACCACAGTTCAGAATTCTAGGAGGAGAGGATTAATAGGGTGAAGGTAGAAGGATAGGGGCCCTCTTTACCTCCCTCATCTCTCCCCTCAACTTCAGCCTGTCTTTTGTCCTGGGTCAGAAAGGATGGCTCCTCCGCAAAGCAAGACTATCCACAGAAACATGAGCCAGAAAGTACTCACATTTGACCCAGTAATGACAGTGGGAAGTTGAAAACATATTTCAAACCAGTCCTGTAACTGAAGCCAACCTGCCCCACCACAGCAAAGAAACTGGGCTGTCACGCTAAGGTACTCACCCTCGGGGCTCCTCTTCAAGACTCCGTCCTTTCTGGACTTTAATCCACTGCTCCAGCTGCTGCATTGAGTTCGTTCTCTGAAGGACTCGATCAGCTTCTGTGGCCAGGGGTCCTGCATTTGGGTGACTCCCACCCCGGACATCTGCCAAGCCGACATTCACTGCTTTGCCATCTGAACTATTCACATTGATGGGTCTATAGTGCACGTTCTGAGGTGGGCAGGCCTGCCCACTGTCATATTCTGAGGGCAGAGAGTTCAACTTCACACTGTTAATTTTTGTTAGTGGTCTCTCTTGGCCATCCTTCTGAAATCCGTATTTCTCAGCTTCTAAGGCCCTTTTTTCCTCAATTTTGCTGATTTCCTTATTTTTCTGGTTGTTCTGGGCCTCTGGTTTAATGAGAACTCTGTGGTTGGGGATGTTATTGGTTTCTTTAGTTGATGCACTTTCAGTTGTAATCTTGTCCACTCTGAAAGCAGAGGAGAAAGGGGAGTAAATAGACGGAACAGGTGTATGTTACACCTTGGACTCAGCCCGGGAAAACTTAACCTTCATGAGAACAAGCAAAGGAACTAACAGACTCAAGCATGAACTGACACAGAATCTCAGAGTTGTGGCATTATCATGCAGGGGTAACTCCTTGAATGCAAGAAAAAATCGTCAGCAAAAGCTACTGAGACAAGCGCCATGTGCCTCTGCCTGCCAACATCCGGAAACACAGCAAATGCTATTTCTCACCATTAACCGAAGTCAGTCAATTGAAATAAGAAATGGCTCTCAGTCACACAGGCCAGCTCATCATGAGACAACCACGAGCCTGCCTGTGGAAGCTGTGGAAGCCGCTGCAACAGGAAATCCTAGTCTGATGCCACCAAACAGCTGGACTGGATGGCTAACTCGTGTTTGTATACAAGAGGGCCCGTGTGAGGCTTTATTTTCTGCAGAGAAGTCACTGAGTAGCCCAGGTTGGCCTCAAGTGCCATGGCTGCTGGCATTGCAGGTGTCAAACACCAAACCCAGACAGCAAGGGTTAGGAGCTATCAGTCAAGCTGCTGATGCTCAGCATCTTTTTCTTAAATAAATAACAGGATCTCATTGTATCTGCCTGGCTGGGTAGAGCTCCCAGCCTGCTGCTGCCTGGGATTAAGGTGTGTACCAACTTGCCCAGCTTCTGTGAGTATCTTTACTTCTTACTAGCTGCTTCTTTGGGCAGGGTACAGCAGCTTACACTGCCTCTGTTTCCTCCTTGGTAAACTGAGACTTTCAGCAATGCCAGAGGACTGTTAGGAGATCCCAACAACAGCCAGCAGGGCCCTTACTGCCTTTGCTTTCTAGCTCTTCGAGTAGTCCTGTGGAATCCATGTGCCCAAGAAGAAAATGTTTTGTCAATTGTGTGTCTGGGCCACCTGAGTTTACTACTCAGTTGCCACCAGCTCCTTCTGATGAGAAATTGTCTTCCTGAGTCAATCATATCTAGGCTTTTATAAAATCAAACTAATTCTGTGAACCCATAGGAAGCTGCCAAGATCACTTCATTCAGCAAGAACTCACAGAACTGGCCTGTCTCCTGCATTTCAGCACAGCGCGGTGCCACTGTGAGATCCCAATGGCGGTCCTGTTGCTAACTTCCGTGATGTGTGGAAAACACATATTCACACGTATGTACCTACGTTCAACTCTTAGTGAAGAAACATAGATTGTACAGACACTCTGGCAAGGGGCTCTACCGAGAGTGAAATCACACACTGCACAAGTCACACACGAACCACTGCTTCCAAGTCAGACCTAGCAGCAGTTACGGGGCAGTCTACAAAGACAGGCTGTGGGGCTTCTTCCCTTCACAGAGGAAACCACTAAGGAATTGACAGCGAGCACTTACTGATGTCTGCAGGGAAAAGTTGATTAACAATGAACGCTGAGTATCTTAAAAAATGTAAAGCTAAGTCCAGTCAACTGCAGCTACTGTTCTAGGCTAGAATTATAGTATTTAACCCAAAGGTTTATCATGGGAGAAAAGTATGCCTGTATGATGTTTCCTTAAATGGAACAAAACTGATTAGAAAACTCTGAGAACATAAACCAGGAGAAATGTGCCTCACTTGAGAATGTGGTACTTAGGCCACAAAAGCAAAGACATGGGAAAGCTCTCTGGCCATTAAGACAAAGAGGTTCTTCCAAACCAAGAAACAGAGCTGCTACCTCAAGACAGGTGTGGAAATACACACCTCAACCCTAGTCATTCTTCTCTACACTGAGTTTGAGGCCAGCCTGGGCTACATGAGACAGGGATTCAAAACATTAAAACTAAGGAAAAAAGAAAGGAAGAAAAAGAGAAAGGAAGAGAGAAACGCATTATGACCCAGCCATCCTGCCCCTGGGAACCCATGCAGTCAGTGTGGTGAGGAGATCCCTGCACTTACATGCTTACTGGAGCACAGCAATCCTCACAAAAACCAAGGAATCTAATGTAGACATCAATGGATGAATACAGAATTTCTAACACACACACACACACACACACACACACACACACACACACACACACTGTGGCCATATGAATATCCCAGAGTTCATTATGTTAGTGAAATGCACCTGATCCAGAAAGATATATATCATATCCTCACCTATACATGCAGAATCTAGAAATACTGACCTTAAAAAAAAAAAAAAGGACAGAAAAGTAGTTCCACAGCCAGGGAGGGGTGGGCAGAGAGAGGATTAGATAGTAGGTACAGCAGAATAGGGGGAGACATTTCTATATCTTAGCAGCATTGTAAGGCAACTATGGTTGATGATTTTTCAAAATAACTAGCATGGATTTTTAAGGCCCTAGTAAAAGGAAATGATCAAAGTCTGAGATGACATCTATGCTAATTACCCCAGTCTGATGCTGCAGTGTATACATGTGAAATGTCCCATGTATAGTTACTATACTATAGCAACATGTGTAATTACTGTATGTCGACTGACAATAAAAATACAGGGTTGGAGGTATAGTTTAGTGACAGAGATGGTGTGCTTGTCTGACATGAGAGAGGCCACGGGCTGGATGCCTAGCATACACACACAAAGTAAAAACACCGAGGGGGCAGAAGGAGATGGCTCAGTGGTTAAGAGCACTTGTGGCTCTTGCCAAGGAACCAGATTCAACGCCCAGCACCAACATGGAAGCTCACAACTGCCTGATTCTGGTTCCAGGGGTCTGATGCCCTCTTGTAGACTCTGTGGGCACCAGGCACATTTGGAGTGGTCTCGGAAGTTGGTGTCACGAGTGCGCATGGCCCACTGGACCCCATCTGTTCTGTATGTGTTTGTCTTTTCTTCATTTCCTAGTCACCCAGTCAGGTTTTTAAACCCAAGCCTTGCAGGGCTCGGTAGTGGATGCTTGGGGCTGGGGATGCAGCTTAGTGGTTGAGTACTTACCTAACATACAAGGACTGAGGTTTGGTGTCCAGCACCACAACTCTGCCTCCCCCACCGGGTTGTTTTATCTCTTAGGTGATATGCTCTGGTTAACTGTTTTAAGTATTGGAGTCACAAAGCAAAGAAACCCTATTACTTTTGCTTCAAGCAAACAAAACATCTCACTGGATTTATGAAATTAAGCATAAAAATAAGATGTTTTCAATCTTGAATGTCTAAACATAATGGAGCCAACAGCTCAGAGTAGAAGAGGGTGTGTTACACTGTGGTGTGACAGTGACTGACACCTCCCGGCTGGGCTCTGAGGAGGTGTCCAGTAACTGCTGGCTAAGGGACAAACTACAGTAACAAAACCGCCTGCAAACTGTTATGGGGTCACAAACAAATGACTCACTCATATCTTCTCATTGCCTTTGGAGCCAGGAGAGGGCAGTAGATCCCTGAAACTGGAGTCACGGATGACTGTGAGCCTCCCTCTGTGTGACTACTGGAAATCAAGCCTGAGTTCCCCAAAACAACAGCTAGCATTGCTCTTAATAAGCCATCTCTCACACCTCACATGTTATTTTTATATGTGGTTTTAATTAATTTATTACATTTTTAAGAAAAATATCTCATTGTATAACCTAGGGCTGGTCTGCAACTCATGATTTTCCGGCTTCTATTTCCTCGGTGCTAGGATTAGAGGGGTGCACCACCACACTTGGCTTCCTCCTAGGTGCTGGGATTACAGGGGTGCACCACCACGCTCGGCTCCCTCCTAGGTGCTGGGATTAAGGGGTGCACCACCACGCTCGGCTCCCTCCTAGGTGCTGGGATTACAGGGGTGCACCACCACACTTGGCTTTCTCCTAGGTGCTGGGATTAAGGGGTGCACCACCACGCTCGGCTCCCTCCTAGGTGCTGGGATTACAGGGGTGCACCACCACACTTGGCTCCCTCCTAGGTGCTGGGATTACAGGGGTGCACCACCACACTTGGCTTTCTCCTAGGTGCTGGGATTACAGGGGTGCACCACCACGCTCGGCTCCCTCCTAGGTGCTGGGATTACAGGGGTGCACCACCACACTTGGTTCCAGTTGTTAGACTAGTAAATTCAACAAAAGAAAATGGAAGTAAGTTGCAAAAAGTATAACACGCAGTATAGAAACTACTTGAAAATAAAATACTCTAATTTCTATATTTTAAAAAAATTCCTAGAAGCTTTACTTAGAGGTAAATTTGCATATTTTCAATTTTCTTTCTGAGTACAAGGTGAGAGAGAAACAAGATTAAAATCCATTCTCTGTTTCTTTCTCTCAATGTAGTACGGTAAATGGGTATGCATGTTGTACATGGGAACAGGTGACTTCTCGTTCTATTTATTATAATTATTATGATTAGTGTTTTTTTGTTTTTGTTTTTGTTTTTTTTTGAGACAGGGTTTCTCTGTGTAGCCCTGGCTGTCCTGGAAGTCACTCTGTAGACCAGGCTGGCCTCAAAATCGAAATCTGCCCACCTCTGCCTTGCAAGTGCTGGGATTAAAGGCATGTTCCACCATGAACCCACTATTTATTATTTGTGTGTGTGTATGCATCTGTGTGTGCACGCATGCGTGCACATGCATGTGTGGGGTATACATTCACGGTGTGCATATGGAGGGCAGAGGACAATAATGCAGAGTCATTTCCTTTGTCCGTGAGTTCAAGACTGAACTCAGACCATCAGGCATTGGAGACAAACACTTTTACCCGCACAGAACACTCACTGGTGCTGGGATCCCAAGGACTAGGACTGTGGCTTTGGCACAGTACTTGCCTAACATACACAATACACAGGCCCTGGGTCTGACCTTTGGCACAGCCACGACCACCAGCAAACCCAGAACCTGTTCAGTTCCATGCTTGGGTACCTGGGGGAGGGTTTGGGTTTTAGAAACAATAGTACAAGTAAGAGTCAGGCTTGGTGGCAGAAGCTTTTTATAATGGCACTTGGGAGATTGAGGCAGGGGAATCTTTTTATCTTTTTGAGCTTGAGGTCAGCATAAAGAATTCCAGGACTTGAGAAGCTACGTGGAGAGACCCTGCCTGAAAAAAAAAGTACAAATATCTAATAAAGCCTCAATTTAGTCTTTCAGACAACATGCCAAAAGACTACTAAAATGTACACTGAAGTAGTATGCATGATTTGATAGGGCTTGGTCTCTAAGTGGGAGACAGACAGACAGACAGACACACACACACACATCCCTTTAAATGTACACACTAGCAGTTTTCTTATATAAGATGCGAACTTAATTATCACTGACTGGAAAGTTTAATTAAACTATAAACCTTAAAATAATAGGAAGTTTTAAGGAGCATATTCCCCAACAAATGGCAGGCAGAGGCAGGTGGATCTGTGAGTTCAAGGTCAGTCTGGTCCACAGATCAAGTTCCAGAACAGCTAGGACTACAAAGAGAAACCCTGTCTCCAGGGGGGGAAAAAAAGAAAAGCCTATCCATTCAACCTCTATTTTCGCAGTTTGAGACACAAATTTTCTTGGATTAGGTCTGCTCCTTTTTGAAACAGGGTTTTGTGATGCAGCCCCGGCTGGCTTTGAGCTTGAGGCTCTCATGCCGATGAACGCCTGGGTTGTAAGTGTGTGCTACAGGCCGGCGCCAACTCAGTGGGTGGATGCTAAGTGTGGTCACTGGGACCCATGCACCGACAAGAGCAGCGGCTCCTGAAGCTGTCCTCTTGCCTCCACAAGAACATTGTAGCGCATGCATGTGCACATACATGTGCAAAAAACCATGTGCATGCCACCATGGCTGGTACGCTGATCCCCAGTATAATGGGGAATATTAATATGACCCATTATCTTCAAGCAGAGGAGAACACAGACAAGTCTAGGGTCAGTTTTAGCAGGGAATCTGAGCACTACAGTTTTAAAGGAAAGGGTCAACTCATCAAGTCGTAGACATATTTAGAAATTATTTAAATGTTCTATGAACTATTTTCTGGAGTTATTAATAATAAAATAGTCAGAATTGGCCAGAAAATACTAAAAAAATAAAATGTATCAGAATTTCTTATTGTTATTTAGTTCCCAAATACCAACACAATATAAGAACACAATAAAATTAACTGCATGAAATTAATGTCTACGATTTAGGCTCTTAAAAAAAAATTCTCCCGTGAAGCGCACAAATCTGTGTAGCTTTAAGGTAATAAGAAGGTGTACTCACCGGAAATTAAAGGTAATTCTGTAAGAAGAAAGAACATTCAGGTTGAATGTTAGGATTCTAGAGTAATCCATGCACACTGACAGATGAAAATGAGGCAAGAAAAAAGGCGAAATAAAAATGCAGGTGGGGTCTTCACCAACAAAGGCCGTGAATGAGGCCAAGAGAAACCCATGCGCGGTGAGGATGGCACTGGCAAGGAAGGACTCTCACGGGGACGGGGTCGCTGCTGCCTCCCTGCAAAGCTGTACCTTTTCACAGGCTCTGTCTGCACCAGGGCAGCATCTAACATGGCCTTCATCCACAGCTCCATCTCCTTTCCTGTATCAGTGCAGAAATAATAGGTCCGCATGTTCGGATGGGCTGCCTGAGTGGAAACGACACCGTCACTTTATCATGACACGCAATTCTGAAATAGAGAAGGAAAAGCAGCTCTGTATCTGTCACCACTACAGAATTTCAGAGAAAGTCGACTTGTCTTTTACATAAGACACAGACGTGACTTAAGAAAGAACATAACACGGACCCCAGCAGCTACAACATTAATTATCCTTTGAATGTTTCTTCAATTGCATATACCTCAAAGCTACAAAAACATGTGTTCTAGGAAGTATGTTCAAAATACACCTGTGGGGTCTGCCCCACTCACTCAACTCCAACCATTTTAATTCAGTGCAGATAATATTTTCCCATTCAAGTATAATATTTCTAGCCAGGCATGGCATTTGGGAGGCTGAGGCATGACTCTTAGGCCAGCCTGGTCACATGGTGAGTTCTAGGACAGAATGATCCAAAATGGAAGGAAACCCAGTCTCAAAAAACAAAACAAAATAGCACAAAGGTGGGGTGTGCTTTAGAAAGAGCAGCAACAAAACGGGAAAGCCCATGCAAGCATTCTTGCTGCTCAGTAGCAATGTCTTTAGTCTTTACAGGCAATGCTGTTTGCGTCTTTCAGAGATGGCGCATGGACACGTATGCAGAAATGACTCCAATGGCATTTCCTTCTAGGTTCTCTTTCCAGGTTTCCAAGTTACAAAACCTGCTGTTTGAGAGGAGGAAACACCCAGGGGGGTCTTCCTCTATGGTACATGTTTACCAGAAAAACAGGAGGAAACCAGCGTAAGGACAATGGGGAGACCATTACTGTGGGAGGTCACTGCACAGCCACGGCAAAACACAGCAGACAAGCTGTGGGCTGAGGGGACAGTCGCAAGGTCTACCTAAAAGCCCTGTGGTCCTCTCCCATTAGACACCTGAACACTTGGTCAAATGAAGAAAAAAAGCCACTGCAGCCCAAGCGAGGGGAGGAGCCTGTTAAGCAGTTGACCGCTAAGTAGAAAACCAGAGCTCTCCATCTAGAATCACACAATTCCCGACAATGTCTCGTATCTACTTTCTCCCCTAGATCAAACCGACTTAACATCTTTACAATACTTACAACACACATATAGCCAATAAGTGGCGAGCACTGTAATGTCCTAACTAACAGATCTCCACGGTGAGGTCAGAGGGAACTGCTGAAGTAGCCCAAGACACAGTTCAAGTGCTCTGGTGCCGAAATGATCAGCAGTCACTGGACTCTTGAGAGTGGGTTTCGGTAACATTGCCCCTATCTGTGATCAGTGGAGGGAACTGGGCCAGTGGTGGGAAGATCCTGTCCCCACCCTGGGACAGCAGAACCAGACCATGCACACAGCCACCCCACCATGCACTAGTTCAGAAACTGGGAAGTTCCTACTTACCATGCCGATAAGAGCAGACTCAAAGTCAACAAATGCGGTCATATAGTAGCTCAAAATTTAGGGGAAACACCACAAAAAAGAAGTTAAAAGAATAATTAGTATTGTTACAGACAAAAGAAAATCAAAACTAAACTAATGTTATAGAGAAACTATACCACACCCTTGTGGCCACTTCTGTGCTATTTTAACTTTGCAGATTTTTTAAAAAAAATTCTTTAACTGATTTTTATTACTATTACTTTTTAAGTTCTCATGTGATAGTGTTCTTCTTGTGTGCACATCTGTATGTTACAAGCAAGCAGTATCCTCAGAAGAGGGCATGGGATCTCCTGCACTGAACACACAGACCTTGTGATCTGCCATGTGGGTGCTGGAACCACGTCCAAGTCCTGTGTGCTCTCAACTGCGGAGGCTTCTCTCTAGCCCGCAGAATGCTTTGCTTTGTGGCTGTGAGCCTAGCCTTTAACAGCTGAGACATCTCTCTAGCCTGCCTTTTCTTTTCATACTGCAGCTTTGTTTTTGTTTTGTTTTGTTTTTTTAAAGAATCTAAGAGTACAGATAGAATGTCCCTCAAAGAGAAAAATTTCAATAAACATTTGCAAAATTTACTAGCAGATCAAAGATTTAAGCTTATGGCCAAGTGAGTGTGAGCATCGCAGTTCTAGACACTTACTCAACAAAGGTCTTATTTGAAGTCGTCACCTGTGTTCAGTGTTTTTGAGATGCTGGAAATTGAACCAGGGCCGTGTGCACAGGAGATGCTTTGCCACTGAGGTACACTCCCAGGTCCCAATTTTATCCAATTGCTCCTCACGCCACCATGCTGTGCACCATGCTCTCTGTGCTAGTTGACTCACACTTGACGCTCCTCCCTTGCACTCGGGCCTTGCTCTAGCATCATCTTACTCATCCAGCTTAAACTTTTCTCCTCTTTTAGATTCACAGTTAATAATAATAATGCACTATATGAATTAGCAAAAGTTACACACTAGTGCAGTCTTAAGTATTCTTTTAAATGAAGTTTGAACTTATATGCACTTTTGGAAAGGCACAAGCATTTTCACTGATAGTGTATTCTGCCATTTGTAGCTTTATTCTTTTTTAAAAAGATTTATTTCCTTATTTATTATGTATACAGTGTTCTGTCTGCATGTGTGCCTGTACGCCAGAAGAGGGCACCAGATCATACTATAGATGGTTGTGAGTCACCATGCAGTTGCTGGGAATTGAACTCAGGACCTCTGGAAAAGTTGCCAATGCTCTTAACCTCTGAGCAATCTGTCTAGCCCCTGCACCTTTACCCTAAAAACAAAATTTCCACATTAAAATTTGTTACAGTTATTAAAAATATATATAACCAGGAAAAAATAAAACAAAACAAACCTCAAACCCAAGATGAGTCACTTCTGAAATTTATTTTAACCATAACCCTAAAGCAAAGACTGCATTTTTGTAAAACAAAAATTCGCAACTGCAATAGCATTAAAGTTTACTTTCACAGTGGCAATAACACAAGATGAGTGGATGAATGATGGCTTCCGCAGGGACCCAGGTGGCTGGTCACTAAAGATGGGCAATGACCATTATGCATTTGAGATCGTCTTTGAGACTAGTGAACAAATCTGTAAATACGTCATGTTGAAGAGACTCTTCTCCAATGCTCTTCCCATATAGTCCATCTTACGAAATTCAAATAGTAACTGAGAGAACAATGACCACTAGAATATCTAGCCATAGTCTTCCACCATGTTTGCTCTGTCATGCTTGTTCTGTAGAGAAACATTTGAAAACACAGCCTGGGCTATGTTAGTGTGTGTTTCCTACAATGACAGTATTCCCTGGCATGGCTGTACCATCACTAACCAATAAGCTTTTTTAAAAATTTTATTTTATGTGCATAAGTATTTGCCTGCAGGCATGTCTGTGTCAGAAAAAAGTGTTGGGTCCCTTGGAACTGGAGTTACAGATAATTGTGAACCACCACCAATAAACTTTAAATGTAAACATTACTACCAGGAAGCTCTTCCTTTACAATAGTTTATGACTCAGCATCTGTTCTAATTTTTTCTCCTGTTTTCTTTCTTTTCTTTTCTTTCTTCCGTCCTTCCTTCCTTTCTTTTTTGTTATGAGCCTAGCCTTTAACAGCTGAGCCATCTCTCCAGCCCCAGCAACTGTCTGTTAGTTTCACAGGGTAAAGCAGCATGCTCCTTTCCTTACCTTAAATGCAAACTTGCGATTGATGTGGTCTTCAGAGGTAAGCATGGCTATCTGAAAACTAGGCAGCAGAATGCTTCCCAGAATCCCCTCTTCCTTCTCATCTAAACACAAGTTAAGTTTTATTAGAATTTTTGTTCTTTGGGAATTTCACCACTGGCCCTGTGTCCTACCTCCCACCTTCCATCCCATAGCTCTAGTTGCTCATGTTGCTTCCCATCCTCCCTGGACTGGCACCTAGAGGTGGAACCGTGTACAAAAATATGTTAAGATGATATGTTGACATGAAAAAGTATTTCCAATATGCCATAAAACTTGTATAGATTAAAAGCTATGGAGCTTCAGGTTTGCCTTTACTAGTAGCTAAGACACATAGTGAAGCTGATGTATTGAGCAACAGACCTATAAAGCAAGCACATAAACCACACTGAGGAAAACGATTGAACATTCATCTCCCACAAAGAGCTTGTTGTTTGGAGATGTCTGAGAAGCCTGATACACACTGTCACTGTTATGGATCCACCAGACAAGTTCATGAAGCCATGCATCCAGCTGATCAACTCAAGTGTAGGTGGACTTTTCTGTCACACCAGCTGCTTCCCAAACAACCATACAGAGACTTATTGATTATAAATGCTCAACTGATAGCGTAGGCTTGTCTCCAGCCAGCTTTATACAACTTACATCAACCCATTTCTACTACTCTTATGTGCCATCCCAAGGTTCATTACCTCAGCTATGAACTTCCAAGGTTGCTTCTTCTGTGTCTGCCTTACAACCTCTCCAACTTCAGCCTTCTTCTTCCTACCATTCTCTCTGCCCCCAAATCCTTTCTAGTTATAGGCCAATCAGTGTTTTATTAACAATAAGAGCAACACATATTTACAGTGTACAGAGATTGTTCCACAGCATTTCCTCTTTTTGTCTACTTAAAAAGGAAGGTTTTAGCCTTAACATAGTAAAATTACACACACACACACACACCCCAAAGACAGTTATCAAGTAAGAATTAGTTACAATATTCAGTCCATTTGTATTTGGCAAAGTTAGAGAAAATAGTCTAATCTTTATCTTTATTGTGTTTATGTAACCGATTTAAAAATGTAATGAATAATTTAAAAACAGGTTAGTCATCTACAGTAATCAAATCTATAGTTAGTTATCAATAGTAATCAAACTTGTAGTCATATTAGGTATGTTTTCAAGACTAAACATATATTTAGATAGATATATATGGTCTTCAAACACTTCAAAGACCTACAAAATATGGCATTTAAAATATTTAATAACCTAAAGTTTTTCATGACAGTGAGATGTGTGCTCCTGACAGCACCAATATGCTTCAAAAGAGGATGATGGGCATTGAAGAACCTCTGTGTGGAGTTTGCTTTCTTTATGGCAAAAGCTAATCACCTGGGCAAAGAGACTATCCTTGTCTCGATTGCTGACAGTTACTGTTCAAACTGGACCAGAAGACCAGAAGAATTTTTTTGTTTAAAAAGTGGCTGCCAAACTTTGCCAAGGTAAGGTAGGACAATCCTTCTTTTGAAATTCCCTGCTTCTCAAAAACATCTGTCAGATATACTAGGCCTGTAGACCAAAGATAGATGCCCCAACATTACAGAAGAACTTTTGATGACTGTTCAGGCAGCCAGATATCCCTATTGCTAAGTAATATTGCACCCTTCTAGAGTTTTTATTAAAGACTGAATAATCAGACTTACTGTTTTCCTTAGTTATGATAAGTAGGCGTAAAACTTTACACTCATAAAGATAAAAAAGCTGACTGGCATATAGCTAGACAGAATATTGTTAGGAGCTGAATTAGACTAAGGGAATGCTGGGAAGGAGGAGGAGGAGCTGCCAGACAGACTGGAGCAGCAAACTCTCAAATACCTCTACAGATCTGAGAGTATGGCATTTAACAAAAGAGCTTCTAACACAGAGACACACCTGCTTTGGCAGCACCCTATAGCTACTCCAAGAAGATGAATGGTTGCAAAAGACCTTCCACCTCCAGGCTTTGTCTTTGGGTTTGGCAAAGCCACTCACAGCAAAAAGCGGCCTTCCACCTCTTCAGCTTCCTGAATGCTTCACCCAGGGAATCGATTTTCTCATCCTGCCAAGACGGAGACCAAATCTTCCCGCCATGGGGAAAAAAAAAATCTTTGGGCCTCTTATACACAACAGCTAATGGCAAGCACTGCTTCTAAGACTGATGTTCTCCAAGGACATGGAGAAATTTGGGGTTGCCTGCATAGCTAAAAAGCTACCCCTTATCTGCTCATTTATCCCTCCCAGATCTGTCTAATGGCATTTGACAGCTAAACATATTGGCAGCTCATTACTTTATTTGTTAAGTTTCCTGCTAAAATACAGACAGGTGTGCCTCTTTAGCAGGCGTCAAAGTCCAGGATTTAACAGGTTTCAGGTGTATCCTAAAAGCAATAGCCTTTTGCTATGACAGATATCTACAGGTTCCTGAAAAAAGTGCTACTGCCTTATCAAAAATCTAACAGTCTTCAGAGCCTATTTTAACCCCAACCAGTTTCAAGCATATTTTACAGGTCACTCCTGTTGTCTGGGTCAAGATAAAGTGTTCTCCAGACAATGCCAACACCTGCACCAGTTCCTGGGACTTCATCATAGGTACCAACTCTCCTGGATCAAGGACACCTGCCAACTAAAATCTGGTTGTATCTGATACACCTGAGCCTCACCTGTATACCAGGGCACTTCTGAGAGTTAATGACTCTTCCCATTTATAGGGCCAATAATAACAATATTTTTTTTTTCTCCTAACTACCTGCCTTCTCATCTCCCTCAAAAAGCTGCTGCCTGAGGACTCCAGGATGAACATGAGCTCACCAACTCCCATACCATACGCTTTCCCCTCCCCCATACCATCCCATGCCAGCAGGAAGTAGCTGAACTTGAGCCAATGCCCTTTATCCAAAAAGAGCCTAAAATGTTGGTCATAAGCATCACCTCAGCTCATTGCTACCTTTAAACAAAGAGTATGGAATGTAATACCCGGCGGGGAAGCCTTCTCCCCCTGGGAGTCACCTTAGTCCGGGCTCTACCTCCAGGAAAGCCTGCCAAGCACGAACCCCTCCCTGGGGAGGGTCAGGGCCACTCCCACAGGCTATTTAGGCTGCCATCCAGAAAGAGAACATCAGATTTGCTCTAATCTGATCTAATTGGAATTATCTGTGTTGGCAGAGAGGCTCTTATGAATATTCCTAACAGGTAGCACAAGCCTGCCCACGTCCCAGCTATTTGGGAGGTGGAGGTGGATGGGTTGCTTGAACTCAAGAATTCGAGGTAACACTGAGAAAAAAAAAAAAAACACTATGAGAGCTTGTTTTAATAATTTCCTAATGAGAAAAACCAGAAGGAATCTTCCATATCCATCAAGGAGAATGAAGGGGTGTATTTTCCCAGTAACCCCTGCAGGTTTTTAATGATAATATAAAGAGTCTGCTTGTGTCTTTCATATGACCTTGTCCATGTTGGAAGAAAATGACCATTGATTTTTCAGCACTCTGGCTGAGGAAGGAAGTTCAAGTTCAAGGGTAGCCTGGACTGTTAGCCTGTCTCAAAAAAACAAAAACAAGCAACCCAAATACATGTATACATAAATGTACACACACATTTATATCAATAATGCATATTTATCATTTTTACACTAAGTTGGATAAAATCACAGATATGGGCAGTCTATAAATCCACAGCTAGAGCTCACAAAATTAACATATATAAAAGCCTTAGCTAGCAGTGATGGTCATGTCTATAATCCCAGAAGCTAGGAGGCTGAGGGAGGTTCACTGGTTCCAGGTGTACAGTGTGTACAGTGTGATATGCCAGCTCCAAAAACAAGTACCCAAACAAAGACTTTATCTCTAGGTGCCGTATTCAAAGACAGGGTGGCAGACTATTCTTAAGCTCTTTGCACAAAACAAATCAGAACACAGGAAGCAGACCAAAATCACAGCAGCCTTCAGCCAGGTTTGGTAGCACACACCAATAACGGCAGCACTCAAGAGGCAGAGGCAGGTGGAGCTCGGTGATCGCAAGGCTAGGCTGGTCTACACTGTGAGCTCCAGCCAGGGCCACGCTGTGAGACCCTGTTTCCACTCTGCTTACAGCCCTGCTCTGTCTTCTGCCATACTCTAGGGACTCTGAACCTTGGCTTGGTGAAGAAAGGTTTTCTCGACATCATCTGTAAACAGCAAAAGCATTCCTGTCTTTTAAGACACTACTGCTTAGTGCACACTGCAGCTATGGACTAAAATACTCAAGCAGCTGATGAACTCACCTCTGTAATAAAACAGGCAAAGGTCAGAAAGCACAAACCAGCGTTTCTTCCACAGCTTCATGCCGGTACTGTCCTGCATTAAACAACAGATTGAAGATACTCCTGATATACATTTTGATATGCATGTAACATAACCTAATTCAAAGGCCTATCAGAAAGTTCTGATCTGTTACTTGCACAGTCAGGTGACTCTAGCATGTTTCAAAAGGCCAGAAAGAATATTTCTACCACAGAGAAAGGATGGATGATATTTGAGAATGCAGACATGCTGCCCTTGATTTGATCACAATGCTTATATGTATGAAAGTCACAAGGTCCTTCATAAATATATAAATTTTTTATATTCTGACTAAGGAAAATTTCCAGGGACTTGTATTATGTTAATTAAATGGTCGTAAGCTGACTGTTCTCTGAAGAGTAATGCTGTCATATAAAAAAAGAGTAGGCCGATGCCACCTGAAACTCACTCTTCTGAACACGTGAGCTTGTGAGGCGAGAGTAAGGGAGGCAAATTTAGTAAGTAAATATTCTTCCATCCATGGTTAGGTTTTGCTCATCCTGCAAGAGACTGTGTCCCTGTAGGTAATGCTAAGTGATCTACTTCATAAGACTACCAGCTTCAAAGGAGAGCAAACTCTTAATAAAAAGTACTTTCCCACATTCAATAAGCAAGAACACTGGGGAAAACTGGATGCCCTCAAAATGCTAGACACCTGTTTAGATGTCTGCATTAATACTTCTTAATATATTTCCTGCTAATCTAACAGTGATCTTAAAATGATAGAGATGAAATACGGGTAGAAAAAACATCCTAAATGTAAAATGTTTATCTTTAAAATGGAGGAAGAACCAAAAGCCCAAGGGGGCATGCTTGTCCTTTGGATCTTTCTTCAAATCAGAAGGAGAACCACAAAAATTTTAAAGACAGTAGCGCTTTAACCCTATCGGAGAGCAGAGATAAGTACCTGCTTGTACAGCCAGCCGCGCCTCACCACAGGGGCGTTCGGATTCCTCTTAATTGAATTGGACCTTTTCCCAAAATTATGAACCTTTTTGGAGGCCCGTGACGTCTAAACAGGAGAAAGAGGGCAGAACATATAGTGTGAAGGGTTGGAGTTTTAAGGTTTTCTCTACATTTATAATTTTCATCTTTTTTTTTCAGATTTCTCTGTATTTGGAGGAAAAATTATAATTCTACTTTTGCAGACTTATTTCAAGTATAAGAACGGTACATAAAGAAATGTAATTTCTAGGTTACTGCATTAATTTTGTCCTTAAAAGTTTAATTGATTCAAAATTTAATAATCTGAAATACTTCTTACTATAAAGAAATACGAATTTCAAAAAACAGTTAAATCTGAAATACAGATGGTAAATTTATACTTACAAAAATAAAGAATGAATATAAAAAAGTTTAGTTAATTGAGCAGAGGGGTCATTTCCTCATACAAACATCCACAATGTTTACAAAATTACTGAATATCTCTACTCAGTAGCTACAAGATATGCAGGCCTCTAAAATTTTGTTAATTTATATTTGAAGCTATTCTTTATGCCAATTACTACTATTATAATTAGTACCATGCAATAATAAAAATGTAATTATCATCCTCTAATTCCAATTTTAAGTCTACAATGAGTAGTAGCAATAGCTACAAACTGATACTTCTAACAAATGAACAATAAGCAGGTTAACTTACTCTGCCCACAGGGCTCATGGGATGCACAGCATAGTCTGAAGCCATGTTGTAATTGGAAGCTTCATTTATCATACTTATGGGTCGCTCCTTCTTTTCTTCAGATGTCATGGCCGCAACAGTCCTGAAAAGACACCCGTGCTGCAGCCGACTAGCGCCACAGCAAGGCCTCCCAACTTAGAAAGGCGGCCTGCTTTTCAACAGCTTGACACTAGTTACCATAAAGCTGTACTTCAGCTATCACCACTTTACACCAACACTTCTACTTCTAGCTCATCATAAATCAGAACTACATTTAAATAGGCATCACTGCAGATAGCCTTGGCCATCCAATAGAAAAATTTAAAAAAAAAATCAGTGCAAGGGTTTGAGCCACGTGACTGACATGCGCAAGGCTGTGGACTCAATTCCATGCATCTGCACGTGCACACACACAAACTACAATGTTAACTATTCTAATGTTATAAATGACTAATAGCTGAACAGCTTTATGGCATATAATGTAGGAAATGGTGGGGGAGATGTGCCCCCCCCCAAAAAAGTTGATATAAAATGGTTAATTACTACAACCCAGACTGAAGGTGAGAAAACAGCTCAACTCAGGCCAAAAGACCAAGTTTGCACATTTCTTTACCTGGTACCCTGAGCTCCAGAGCTGAGAGCCAGAATTTAAGTTCTCATGAAAGAGCTTCTAAAATTACATTCCTCAGGAAAAAAAGTGAGATCATGTTTCTCTGCGACAGTAAACAGCTTACACTGTTTTATCTGACCGCATATGTCCAGATAAAGAAAGCTGTTAACAGCGCTGGGTCATACATGCGTCATACATGTGTCATACATGGGTCACAGCAATCCCACGAAACCCCACTCCAAGGACAGCATTCCATGACATTCTTCACTTACTGGTCGTTCACAACAAAGATACAATTATCCTGGGATGGCTGTCCTGTGACTGGATGCTTGCAGGTCACTTTCCTTTCATTGTGGCTGAAAGAATAAAAGAAAAGATGAATTATGTGGGATACTTCTACAATCATAAACATTTTTCTAATAGTTTACAGCAAAACACGTACATCAGAACTCTGACACTGAAGTCACTGAGCAAACAGAGCTCTCTCGGCTTACTGCGGGGTGCCGCGGGTGAGTGCGGAGCACAGGTACAGCACCGTGAAGTCTGAGACCTCAGAGTAGTTTCCTCAGTATTTCATAAACACAGTGCCGCTGACTAGGCCAGCTACCATCGTATCTTATACTTCTCAGATGAGCCACAAACAGAAAGAATGAGCATCTGTCAGTCTCCTTTAAATCGGGCCCAAGTTTGGCGCATTTCAGAGAACAAACACTGCAGGGGCATCAGTACACTAAGCTCTCATAAAGCTAAGAATAAAGCGTATGTTTAAATCAACTTATTCTTTATTTATTTATTTATTTATTTATTTTTTAAATATTTATTTATTTATTATGTATACAATATTCTGTCTGTGTGTATGTCTGCAGGCCAGAAGAGGGCACCAGACCTCATTACAGATGGTTGTGAGCCACCATGCGGTTGCCGGGAATTGAACTCAGGACCTAAGGAAGAGCAGGCAATGCTCTTAACCACTGAGCCATCTCTCCAGCCCTAAATCAACTTATTCTTTAACAGCTTCACATATGTATATATTACATTCTGGTCACACTCACCAGCTCCACCCTCTCTTACTCCCCTTCTGTGTTAATATACAGAATTCTTTAATGGGTGCCCACTTGGCCTTGTGAGAGGTAGTTGGTCTCCAGCTATGGCTCTTGAGCACTGTCTTTGGTACAAAGGAGGGGTAACCGATCCCGATTTCAGAGAGGCAGAGAACATAAAGATTCTTCTCCTCGGTTCTACCAAATGTGTCTCCTGCTTCTCTGCAAACCACATGTTCACACTGTATTTGCCATTCTTTCCCACAGCTCACTAAGTATGGTTTGGTCTTGATTTTACTTTCAAAGGCTCAAAATCAGACCAAGAATATCCTTGGTTCTACTGTAATGTGTCTGGCAATGTCATCCAAGGAGCTTCATACATTATAGAATGAACTGAGCACAGCACAAATCTTGTGTTTGCTTACACATTTTGTTTTTAAATCTGTGGAAAAACACTATTCTTTTTTAATCTGTGGAAAACCCCTATGAATGCAGAAAAAAGCCACCAAATCTGATAAGACAAACATCTGCACGCATCCCAATGCCCACCAGTTGCTTCTAGTTCATGGGGTATTTATGAAACACACCATACTTAAAGATACAACTTCACGTTCCGTTCCAGACAATCACTCTAACACCTGCCAGTAACTCATATGCTGAAGCCCGCCCAGCAATGCCCACTTCCTCAAGCAAACTGTATTCCCTTTCAAAGGCAAAACTCATATTACAGCAGCCTCTGCCTTTCCTAACTTATAAGACTGTATTGTCAGTTCCATGAGATTTCACCTTTATTCCTGTGTCACTATTGCTTCTAACCCATTTACTCCACAAACTCTGGACTTGCCACAGCCTAATTGTGTGTGTGCACGTGTGCGCGTGCACGCATGCGTGTGATGCTGTGCATGGCCATGTGTATGCATGTAGGTAGGACTTCTAGCGTCTTGTGCCTGCCCTGCGATGGAATCTGTCTTTCTCTGCCTCCCAAAGTTGGGGTTACCGGCATGCTCTGCCACACCCAGTATGTGTGCACGCTCTGCTATGGGAACTTGGGTCCTCATGCACACAGAACAAATGCTCTCAGCACCCAGCCTTTTTCTCAGGCTCGACACGTTTAGATTCTGGGCTGCTGCTGAAGCTCAGGAGTGGAACATGTGCATGCTCCACAGTGGAGCATGCTCCAGGCTTTCAGCTTGAGCCAGAGGCACCACTCAAAAGCAAAACTAAACTTGTCAAAAGATCTGATACTCTCCATGAATGAAAAGAGAAAGTGGAAAAGATATATTTTTCTATGTTTTTTAAATGCAAATTTGTGTTTCTAAGAGAAGCTTTACAAATGGGGATAAAATTCAAGTCTTGACTCACAGTTGAGAAAGAAGGACATAGAACACTTCTGGGACAACCCCTACCCTACCTCACTCTACCCGTGTCCCCCACAGTAACAGCCTAGACAGAAACTCCCAAATTTTGACAAAGATGCTGAAGTATAGCTTTCCACAGTTGATAGTCTCTGATGAGGGACTCAGTTTTCTTTAAGGGGCTGGCCACTGGGAGTTTGACCATGTTCCACTGAGTATGTGGGCAACACAAATTGGACTTCCCCTTTCTCTCTCTCTTTTCTTTGTGAGGGAGGGGACTCATAAGTTTGGGGAGAGAAAGGCCTGGGAGGACTGGGAGCGGGGTGTGATCGGGGTGCATGATGTGAAATTTCCTACCAACCAGCAAAAGCCTTACGTTAAAAAAAAATTAAGTCTTGAAAAAAACCACACTTATAGTTGTGGAACTAATGAGTTCCCTCTGGTCTTGAAATTCACTGCAGCAAGGTTGGAAAGAAGCACTTAAAGACAATGATGGCAGGTGCTTCCTACTCTCCTCTTTCCCTCTAGAACATCTCTATTTGTAGAACATCATCAGGGGTGGAAGGGTGGTCATGGTGGGCGGCAGCGTGCGCGCGCGTGTCTGTGTGTGCGTGTCTATTTACTAGCAGACATCTTCTGCATGTTCTAACTGGAAACTGTCACCGGAATCTACTGGGTAGAGGTGGAGTCTATAGTATGCTAAACATTTTATCATGTGCAGGAGAGTGGTCCACATCAAGGCACCCCTGAAAGGCCCCTGTGTCGAGGGAGGGAAGCATTTCTTCACTATCCTGCATTTCTCTAGACACAACAGAATGACATGGACATTCCTATGAAAAATCATATACTTCAGTTATAAACGCTAATAAAATTATGGGATGAGATAAAGTTTTTTCTGCTAATAACTGCATGCTGAATTTCTCCTGTCCTTTTTCTTTCTCTCTTTCAGATTTTCAAAACATGGTTTCTTTGTGTAACTATCCTAGCTGTCCTAGAACTCACTCTGAAGACCAGGCTGGCCTTGAACTCAGAGATCTGCTTGCCTCTGTTTCCCAAGTACTGGAAATAAAGGCGTGCACCACCACTGCCCAGCAAATTTCTAGTTTCTAAAACGATACAAGCCAGAATTACTGAAGAAGCACTCTTACCCTTCAGACCACTGACAAATGAAAAACCTTTTTCTAAAGCCTGTTAGCAAGTGAGGGCCATACATTACAGTTCTTTAGAGTGCAGAAACCAACCAAGAGGGGCAGATATAAACCCCACACAAGTTAGTACACAATGACTTCTTTTAAACAAGTATGTATGGGTAAGGACTGTTTCCCAAATTAAAAGACAGAATTTTATGGGATGGGTGTCTGAGTGGTAGGGAGCCTGCATGAGGTCCCTAGGTTCTTCATCCTTATTGTTTACCTTCTCCTTTTTACGTGGTTCCCTATTGGGCTCAAACTGACCACAGTGTCCCCGTACCATCAATACAGACTGTAACAGTCCAGAGTGCAGTTTTTCTTGGCATTTACTTTTCGGGTTAGGCAATGCGCCACAGCCTTTCTTCTCTAGAGTTCTGTCAGGCAAATAGAGCAAAGTCCACACCTAACTCAGCAGCAGCAGCAGCAGCAGCAGAAATAATGCACTGTCATAAGTCCACACAGTCCCATCAAGTCTAAAGGCTATTCTGCAGCCCATACGGAGGAAATTAATCTCGGAAGGAGAAGGGAAGCGCAAGGCTTCTCGGATACAGCAGCTTTCCACGTGGGGTAAAGAAAAGACTCCCGCTAGCAGACTATAAATACTGCATGCTCTCCAAGGGAAAAAAAAAAAGGCAAACTGGCCAGTTCCATCCTTTCGGAAGTTTTGGGAAGGTCAGGAAGATGATTTAATCACAACATAAGATTTCTTGAGGCTTGCCTCATGGTCTCAATAATGTTTTAATATTTTGGCCAATAACTACATTCTGGCTATTTTTAGTACTATAACTTCCCTGTAGAATCATTTGCTTTTGTTGACTTAAGAAAAACAATTTATTTCATAGTGTGCTAGTCGGATTCGGTGACTATAACAAACTATCTTAGATTGTTAATTAAGAGAAAACTTTGGTGATTCAACTAATTAACTGACTGCTTCCAAAGCTTAGAGTCTTTCAGGCAGGACATTCACGGTGAGAGCCCTGCTGAGTAAGCTCTATATCCCCCCCCCAAGGGCCCGGCAGGGTCCCTTTGTGGAAGCATGCTCCCAAGGACCTAAGGAGCTCCTGAAATGTCCTACCTCCCAATAGGGCGACTCTAGGGATCAAGCCTAAATGGGCCTCTGAGAGATGCCCAGCATCCAAACTACAGTATGTGGCTAACCCCAGTGACTACAGCAGATAGTGAAACCATTGCTACCACGCTGCCAATAACAGCTAATGTGATCTTTGTAATGATAGACTCTAAGCTTATTGGGCGATGGTGTTTTAATGTAACTGGCAACAAAGCTGGAAATACAACCATTAAGAAAAAAAAAAAGTATATGTTTTAGAAAACTGCCCCAAAGATCTTGTTTGTCTCGTTAGGCTAAGACGTGAGTCCACATGACCTATGAATCATCTCAAGGCAGAGAGAAAGGATTTGATTTAGTGAAAGCAAAACAGGGCTGCACAGTGAGGCTTGGCAGCTGCAGCCTGCTAAATCTTGGCAACCACTAGCAAAGCCAGCCTCGCGTTGCTTCAGGAGCCTGACCCGCAGGTCACCATATACCTGCGACAGGAGAGCAGGAGGAGAGGCCTGTGGGAACCGTGGAAGCCGCTGTGCTCCTCCCAGGCAGGGAGAAGCCTGCAGCCAGCAGCCCAGACGTGTGCGTGCAGCCCATTTTATACACACGTCTATGCGGCAGAGAGGGCACCAGAGCTCATGTACTGCTCAAGTTCAGTTGACAGCTCAAGGCCGTTACACACACCGCAAGGCAGTCATATTCTCTGGCTTGCTCTGAAGTTAAGAGAGATCACACAGTAACCGCCATCATTGACAAGCAGCTAGTTAGTTATTAAATTCATGAATTCAACACTGGCTCAAGACAATATATTATTATTAAGTGGAAAAATCCACTAATGCTTTATATAGCAAACTATTTATTTTCATTAACAAACAGGAGGGAAATATTATTTTGAAATCTGTCCATCACAATGACTGTTTTACCAACTTATTTACAGACTAAAAATAAGCTGGCATAAGAGACTGGGACTACAATTAAACTCAAAATTTTAGGAACAGAACAGAAAAAAAAAAAAGAAAAAGAAGTACCCTGACTTTCTTGAGAAATCCAATTCTTCGGCCTTGGTTATGTGGGAAAGCAACCACACGGTTAGCAATGCGAAGTATGTGACTGTTTAAAAACACACGAAGCATATCCACATTTCCTTTAATTCAGCTCTAAGCACTTCCAGGCATGTGCTAACCTCAGGGACTCATTTACCTGCCATGCAGGGCTCCTTGGGGCTTAACCCTTTATTTTCCACTCCTCTCCCTGCATTTAGGAAAGAGATCACCTCTGACATCTTGGGAGAGAGGAGGGAGACCAAGTGCGTGAGAACCTCACCCGGCTCTTTCCCAGCAGGACACACAGCGGTCACTGGTCAGTCTCACAGCGACAGCACTGCTGTCTTGCTGTACTGGGGACCTGCGCTTGGAGAGGGGTCCTTAGTTACACTGCATAGGCTGACCCACCGGCACGGCTGCCTTCCCTCAGATGGCCACATCCTTTCTACAGCTTCCTCCGTCCTGTGGTCCTGCCCTCACCGTCTGCTGCGATGGCACCCAGAGCAGGCAGCAGCACAATTTGCTCAGAAGTCCGTTCCTTCCCCAGGGACAGGAGTGCAGACTAGGACCCAGCTTTGCTAGGGGCTCCCCCGGGCCCCACCTCCAGCCTCACACAGCAGCTAGGACCCAGCTTTGCTAGGGGCTCCCCCGGGCCCCGCCACCAGCCTCACACAGCAGCACGTCCATCTGCAGCTATCATGAAATCTCCGATTCCCGTCTGATTTACATTCAATGCCTTCCCGTCTGGCTATGCTGTCAAGCTTTGTAGCCATTTTCCTCTCTTAGTCAGCTGTTCCAATAAAAACTATCACCACAGCAGATTTAGAAATGTTATGTCACAGTCTCCTATCACAGGTACCAGAGTACAAATGCCACCAACTCCGAGGCATGCATCACACCAACAGGAACTGGTTTGGCCTAACTCAGGAAAGGGGCTGAAAGCTGGGTGGGAAAACGTGAGCCGGCTGTAAGGAGCCAAGCAGAAGGCTGAAAGTCTCCTCACGGACTAGAACAGCAACGCAGAACCCAAGAGCACACACCCCAGACAGAGTATAAACTGCCCTCAGAAAAAGCTCTTAAAAATAAAAATAGCATTTACATTACATATACCTATAAAAAGGAACATTTGCAATAGATTTTAAATAATTCTGAGGTAACTCAAGGATAATTCAATTAGCACTATGTTAGTTAAAGACAAAATGTTCCTGTCACATTCACCTGAGAATCACGACAGGGTTATATGTCGGAGCACTTGGTAAATTAAAGGCAAAAAAAAAAAAGGAGACTAAAATAATTCTAACACATCCTTTTACCCATAGACAACTAGTTATGAGTGCAACTTAGGAGGTTTACCCTTCCACCCCAGACAGGGTTTCTCTGTGTAGCCTCCCCAGTGCTGGGATTAAAGCTGTGTGTTATTACCACCTGGCTGGGATGCTTGTCTCAATGAAAAGAAAAGCTAGCATTGTACGGTCAAGACAGAAATATGAATTTAAGATGTGCGTAAAAATTTAGGATGGCTGGGTTGTGGTGACGCACCCTTTAATCCCGGCACTTGGGAAGCAGAGGCAGGCAGATCTCTGTGAGTTTGAGGCCAGCGTGGTCTACAAGAGCTACTTCTAGGACAGGCTCCAAAGCTACGGAGAAACTCTGTCTTGAAAAATCAGGAAAAACAAAAACAAACAAACAAAACAAAATAGGGTGACTGTCTGCCAAGTATAAAAAACGGAAGCCATGCTGTTTCTGGGAATGGGTAGAACTTATCCCCTGAGAGCAGACAGCCTGCACCACCTCGGACACTGGAGCACTGCAGCTGTGCATCCTGGGAAGGTGGGCGGTGCTGGTGCTGGAGTCAGCACATGAGCACATGAGCAGAGCAGCTCGACGCTGAGCTAAGGCCGCTGGAGTGCCAAATTCAGGGCACTTCTACATCTTAAGTTTCCATTGCAAATTACCAAATACATTTCTGTGCCTGTTACAGACACATGTTTTTCTGATCCTGAGACATTTTAGAAAGCTCTTTAATCTATATCAATGTAACTACTTCTTCATGTAAAATGTGCACCAAAGAAAAATAACAAAACATATAATTGGAAGGATAGAGTGTTTGGTAGCATCAAGGCATATTAATGAGTATGCCTTACCAAATAGTGGTTGAACTAGAATGTGCTAGAAGAATTAGTTACTAAAGACAAACACAACCAGGTGTTTCCTTGATTTAAAAGAATATGGCCACCTGCATCATGTTTAAGATGAAATAAAACGGCACAGACAACTACAGTTTGCTGGACAAGGAATATGGTCCATGCTTAGAAGCTATTGTTGGCCTGGAGTGGAAAAGCCCATACAAAGCCACGCAGCAGAGTAAAAATGATTACAGGGTATATTACGATGGTTTAAAGGACTATTTTAAATATGGCAAAGAAATTTGTACAAAAAATATTGTCACAAAACTTAGAACCTCAACTAGAAACATACAACAATATTCTATTTGTCATTTAAAAGCAAGAATGTGGCATTTAAAAATATATAACCTATAATTTCATGAATTCAGACAACTCTACCACTCCCTAATGAATGCTAATTAGTAACAGTCCCTAGTAACATCGATTAAATAGACATCTACTGTACCACTGGGAAAGAAGCAAACAGCAAACTAGAAAAAAAACAAGTTCAAGCCTTAGATCTTAGGCTGTCACTCTAGACACACAACCCAACTCTACCCTACACATTAACCACACAGTTTAAAGCACCCCAACTGTTTTGTCGGGAAGGAAGCATTCTGAAGAGTCAAATTTAAGAGCCAAGTAAACAATACATTTCAAATAGAAAGATGTTAATGATTTAATTTACTATTCTTTTAAAAATATTTTATTTTTAAATTTCATGTGCACGTTTTTTTTTTTTGTCTGCAAGTATTTAGGTGCACCGTGTACATGCAGTTCCTGAGGAGGCCAGAAAGCGGAGCTGCACACCTTGGAACTGGAGTTATAGTTGGCTGTGAGGTGCCATGCAGATGTGGAGAACTGAACCTGCGTCCTCCGGAAAAGCGGCAGGTGCTCTTAACCACTGAGCCAACTCTCCAGCGTCTTAATTTACTCATTTTTCACTCCCCAGTGCTTACTTATTTTTAGAAAACTACACGAGCTGTATTGAAACAATTTTCTCGTGAGCTTTAGTCAAATAACGCCCATGTGAAACAAGATCAACCTCCTTCCAAAATGGATGCATCATTCTTTGTGCTGCAGGAGCTTTCCATCCAGTCAATCGAGCCCTGGCCGCACAGCCTCAGACATAAGCAAGCACACGACGATAAAGAGTAACAGAGATAGATACCAAATATGGGCAGCAGAGTCAAGTTTCCCTAGCACTTCCGGTCCAGTTTAGTCACCAACCAATCGCCGCCAGGTGCCCAGGGCAAGAGCTGAGTGAGGCCCACTTCCTCTCGGAGATGAACAGAGTGGGAACAACCAGCCACGAGGGCGGAAGTGTGGGCCCTGTGTCTGGAGACACTGACTCCTACAAGCGGCTGGTGTGGAACGTCCTCAGCTGGCTAGCCCTGAGGGTCAGGCTTTTGACCTTTGCAGTAAGATGGGAATCTCTCAAATACAGAGATTCTTTTCTCTCACTTAACTTGCTTTGTAACTTTACTTACTCATGCTGACATGCTCGAGCATCTCATATGCCCAACGTGTTGTTCTGCTTACCACAAGAGAACAAAATATAGAGTTGAAGCCTGGAAAGGGCTGAGACAGCATCTGAGTTACCACACTAATGTCTTTCCAAGTATAACTAACTATCTTCTACTACTTTAGAGCCAGGGAATCTTGTCGGTCCATAGCGAGTCATCTCCCTACAGCTATGCTTACCATCCTTCTGTTGGATTTAATTTCCTGTTCATTCAAAAAGAAGTTCAGCAGACCCTTCTCACTTGAACTTTGGTGGCAGCCAGTGACCTCTGATGTCATAATGCCTCAAAACCGTCTTTGTCTGAGCTGTGTGTGCCTCATCTGTTCCAAGGCACCATACCATGGCAACGCACTGCTTCGGTTTAAAACACAGACTTAAAAACACGGTCAAATATTTTAAGTGAATTCATGATAAATTTTTAAAGGGACTAGAAATACCCCTGTCTTTTCCATACACAGTGCTTCTTGAATTTTCTAGCTTTGGGCTAAGTCCTAGGTAGAAGCTGAGAACTCAGCAACTTCAGGGAAAAACTGTGAATCTTAACGCTGTCAAGTTCAATAGAACGAACATGAAGCCCTGTTTCTATACTTCCAAATATGTAAGTAAAGTATACTACGCTGCAAGTCGTAAGGTAGCAACCTAGCCCTTAAATTTGAAATCTTATATAATGACAAAAATAATTATTCACATAATAACATGTATAATAAATCATTCCTATTTGTTATAAAAATTGAGACAAAAACACTTATTAGGAATTATTGCCCTTTCCTCATATAAATCATCTATTCTTAAGTTGGAATCAAAACCGCTGCTGAACCTTCATGAAAAGCTTAAAGCCATAAACATCGCTAAGGAAGACTTTAGAAGCTCCAGTACCTACAACATAAACAATGTATCCATAAAGCAAAGCAAGGAAATTGTAAGTAAAAGAGCTTTTCAAAAATAAAAGGAGGCTCAGACAATGTAACTTTCTTATATCATGCTTTCCAACGAAATACATTTATATTGTAATTCCAAGAAACATGAATTGGTATTGCAAGTAAGAGTAAATTCTTAAAGTCACATTTGTTGGCTTCAACAACTTATGTTCCTAAAACTTCTTCCAGTGCAAAAACATACTGTCTCTAATGTAACATGTTCTGCTAGGATTTTGTTCTTAAAGTTTAGGTTAGTAAGGATTCCTACTTTGAATCACATCACAGAACCAAAACCCAGATTAGAGAAACAAAGGAAATTTAAACTGTTAATTTAAGCTACACTAATTTTTTTAAACATCAGTATTGTCTATATTTTCCATAAGAATATCTGAAGAATTATTAATCTAATTTTGAGGCATGTGTATCCAACTTCTCATCTGGGTAGGTTAAAAAATTAAGTAAGGTAAACTGAGATTTGTTTTAAAAAATCTTGGCTTTAAAGTAAGTCATGTCTACTATATATTAACATAGCTGAAAGTTAAGGACAAAGAGGAAGGCATTTCTGACACTGATTTCTTAAAATGGCCAAATTGTGTATAAACCAGATAAACATATTCACATGACTTTAACAGTTTAGAAGTATTAGGATACGAAAACCCTCTGCACTGGGTACCTGCGCAGCACCGACCGGTGCAGAGTGCTCATTACAGACCAGTCACTGAGAGCATGGTGAAGCTAGCACCAAGAAGGACAGACAGTCACTCACCTCCTTCGAGACACTCAGAACAGCACAGAGGACGGACCCGGGATGGAAACAGCCTCAACGCCTTTGTCTCTGAGAGGCTCTCAGTGAGTCCTGTGAGGACCAAACACCAAGGAAATGCACTGTGGCTTTCAGGCTGGCCTGCCACTCTGAAGTCTGACACCACACTGACGTCACACTCTAGCCTGTCATTGCAGCCGCAAATTAAAGCAGTTTTTCCAGGAAGAATGTGTTATGATTAAGCTTGCCTTCTAGCCAAAAAATAAAATTTGACTTCAATTTCCTTAAATGTGGAATAGGAGATGGGGTAAAATACCAAGGTATATGATTAGAGATAGTTTTCAAAGGGAATGCTTAGTGAGAAATTTAAAATAAATGCTCTAAATAATTGGGCATTTTCTGCTTGTAAGCAGACTAAAAGGACTTCTTTTGATTTTTTCTTTTTCTTTTCTCTTCCTTTTTTTGGAGACAGGGTTTCTCTCTACAGCCCTGGGTGTCCTGGAACTCACTCTCTAGTCCAGGTTGGCCTCAAACTCAGAGATCCACCTGCCTCTGCCTCCTGAGTACTGGTATTAAAGTCTCCCCCTACCCCATTGTTTCCAAGGTCAGCACATACTATTTCAAAATTCAACACATGAAAGACAGAAAGAGAACTGCAGTTCCTGTCTTCTGCCCTCCAGAGAGACGACAGCTGCTCGGATTCACCATCTACTGTGTCTAGCACCTCACCGACCCACGCGGGCCTCACCTCACAGTCCAAGTGGCTGGCTTCTACTCTTACCTTAGTTCTACTGAAGAAACTGAGGCACAACTGAGGCAGAGTCATGCTGCTGATAAAACCTGGAGCTGTGAGTGTCCCCGCTGCCCAGGCATTTTGTTAATGATCAAAAGACAGTCTGCTGAAATACACCTTGAGACCAAAGGTTGTGGACACAGGAGGTTACCAGAGCAGACCGTTCTCACAAAGGTCTCATGTCCCTAACTTCCATTTGATGGCTTCCTGCTACTTAGTTAACCCTGGGCACTAACAGACACTTATGTTCAATTTCTAGCTATAAGCAAGTAATTAAAAAAATGTCACTGTGTATCTTCCTGCTTTTTTGTGTGTTTAGCTACACAGGATAATTCCTAAATGCAGAAAGAATATCAGAGAATGTGTACAGCTTTAGGTCTATACTGCCCTCTTTAAAAGGTCGACACTTTATACATGCAGTCCAGCACACCCCATTTCTTCTTTCCCTGTATCCTGGCTCAGACTGATCACTCTTCTTCTTCTTCACACACCTGACAGAGAGAATGTACCGTGCAGCTACACGGTTCTGTCGGCGGATGTGCGGTCCTGCAGGAAGCGGTCCAGCCTAATTAGTGGTCAAAGGCAACCACCCTGGAGTCTGGTGCCAGACAGGTCACCTAGCCTCAGCTTTCTGGTAAGGAAAACAAATCTAACAATCTAATCCTATGGGTTTTCTGTGAGAATGACAAAAATCATATAAAGCCACCTAATCAAAAGCCGACTCATTTAATGGCTGACTGCATTTCTTCTACAGTTCATGCCTCTTTCACAAGATGGTAACTTAGACGAGAAGGGCAAACTGCTTTACCAAACATACTGCAAACACCTTGTTAGGATGGTAATAGTATAATACTTTTAAAATATGTTAATTTGGGCTATCTTAAAACCAAATTTAACACACAGTCTAATGGCTGATAAAGCACCCCCTTTCTCTGAAACTGCTGTAACAAAAATTAAAACCAGAGGACAAAATTGCTTAATTAGATAATCTGAAATATAAGAAAGCAGGCCAACAGTTTGCTAAAACCGGAAGGTTGTACATATGGCTCATAATCCTCACCTTCTTTTTTAGGTTAAGATTTTGCTAATTTCAATTATAATCAACTTAAGACTTTTTACACTAAGAAAGAAAACAATCCCAGCCTTAGAAAATAAAGAAGTCAATAAAACTACCTTCATAATCCCAAATGCAAAGGAGAGTCCCTTTAAACAGCAGAAATCATTATCAACTGATAAACAGAATGAGAGAGCTACAATATAGAAGGCTTATTATCTCCCACAGGAATTAGACTATCTATTACCTAATGAAGAGTTCCTTATCAGGACAGTTTTATAACAAAGAGCCTTCCCAAGTTCCCTAAGCAAAACATGATGCTGCACGTTCATACACCAGCATCTAGGAAAGCCCAGGTGAGAGGATTGAGAGGTAAAGGCCAGCTGTAGCTACAGTGACTGACTGCTGAACTTAATTACCAAAATGATTCCACTGAGAGATGTCTAGGCCTGGCGAAGCACAGCCCTGGGTAAATTTTGGAGGGCATTTCCTAAGGACTGACATGGGAAAGTGGTGGGTGGGGAGAGAGATTCACCGTGAATGTGGGTGGAGATTCTATGGATCTAATTGAGAAGAGGCAGTGGCCAGGACCACGTGCAAGCTCCATTCTTCCCAAGTAAGTACGTGAGCACCGCTGACAATATCTGCGGACACCAGAGTTCAGCTTCCCAGCCCCTCTACGTGGACTCAGCCACCAGGACAGGACTGCCCCGTGCGCAGGGAGCCACCAGGACAGGACTGCCCCATGCGCAGGGAGCCACCAGGACAGGACTGCCCCGTGCGCAGGGAGCCACCAGGACAGGACTGCCCCGTGCACAGGGAGCCACCAGGACTGGACTGCCCCGTGCGCAGGGAGCCACCAGGACTGGACTGCCCCGTGCGCAGGGAGCCACCAGGACTGGACTGCCCCGTGCGCAGGGAGCCACCAGGACTGGACTGCCCCGTGCGCAGGGAGCCACCAGGACTGGACTGCCCCGTGCGCAGGGAGCCATTATCGAGCTACTCAAACAAACCCCTGTTACTGCTCTGTCTGCCTGTCTCTCTCACAGTTTTTTTCTTTTAGTTTTGGTCCCCTACAAAACCTTGATTCAATAATTATTTTGGTACCAGAAATGGGGAATTCCTCAACTCCTGAAATATCCAAGGCACTTTTAACATTCTTGTGTAAACAGTTGGTCTTGCCTTTAATGGTTTCCTTGCAACTTTAAATGAGCTACTTTTGGCCAAACTGCATGGTTCCCCATGCATTTCTACCCTGCATATACGCTCCGGGTACTCACTATGAACTGGTTAAAAGCAGCTAGCACAACCATGGCATAGCCTGAATGCTACACTGTCCTGAAAGGTTCTTTATTCAGCCAATTAGCTTATCATTTTTCAATTCATATTTATTCAAGGTTTTGGAACACGCATAAACTACCAACAGATTCTCTGCTGCAATGTAACATGACAGTTTCCAGTCCAATTTTCAATAGTCATCAGAGAACAGTCTTTACTGTATGTTTCAACAGGTTCTATCTAGTTTCCCAAACTCCTACCAGAATGGTCCTCAGCTCTGCTCACATCACTCTAGGGTGCTCTAGCCTACATTCCCAAACTCCTTCACATTCCTCTCACACATCATTTCTCAAACCTAATGCCCACATTGTCAGGTTTAGTTACAGCAATTCTACTCTCCAAATTTTTCTATCAGTTATTTTTGCCCTGTTCAGGCAGAATCTCTGACAGAGAGTCAACGTCTGGGAGGGTCCACTTGTTTTTAGTTATGTGCATTCCATCATGGCAGGGAAGGCATGCCCGAGTGGCTCACTTCCTCACGAAGGGCTGGGTGTTAGTGGCTCATCACAATCACAGCAGACCAAAAAGCAGAGGGAACGCCACACAGAAACAAAGGGCTGAGTACAGTCTTCAAAGTTCACCTTCTAAAAGTTCCAGAGCTTCCCCAACTAGCGCCACCACTTAGGGAGCTGGGTTCAATATGAACACTGGAAGACATTTCAGATTAAAATCATGACAACCTATCTTGTTTTAAAGAAACAAACAATAAAAAAAATACCAACTACCCAGATGAGCAAAATAATATACTAAAAAGAAGGTTTCCTGTTATCCTAGCATATCTGATTTAGATGTGATCCCACATGAAGGCAGAATTTAAAAAAAAAAAAAAAGAAAGCATAGCACAGTGTTTGCAGAATCACACAGAGGGATGATTGCTCCACAAAGCACTCCCTGAGGAAAAGGATAAAGCGAAGCAACAGAGATCTGTTCGGCGTCTGCGAACTACCAGGGACATTAAGAGTAACAAGCCAACCAAGCACTTGGTTTGTGAAGTTATCTGAGCCTCTATGGTTTCTTTGGGGCCCTTCCCCCACTTATTCACTGCTCACAGTCCACCACAGGAAAACCGTGGTGGGGCCATGGGAGAATAAGATAAGGTTCCTCTTCTCAAGGTCACGACAGGACAAACTGACAGTTTAATAAGAGAAAGCAGGCTGTAAACAAATCATTAAACATAACCTGATTTGCAGAGCCCAGAAGAGGAAACGGCTCACTGCCGGGGGATATGTGGAAACCACTAACAATGTGACCGCTGACCTGACGATTGCAAGATGAAATCTGCAAGGGGTAGCTGTGCTGGCAGCACACGCCAGCAAAACAAATAAATAAATAAAAAGCCTTGTTCAGTTCTGTCCAGCTCATCTCAAATACCTGCGCTGAGAACATTTTCAGGAGGAAAGTGGAGAAAAGACAGACATCCCACTACACTGTTGGAGCTAATCAAGTTCAAATCAGTAGGGAATCCGAAACCACAACTAATCTCAATGTTCTTTTCATGTTTCTCTAAAGTACAGGGCAGAAGCCATGTCTCATAAAAACAGAGGGGACCAGTGAGGTGGCTGAGCAGGCAAAAGTTCTTGCCATGTAAGCCCATGTTAGAAGGAGAGAACGAAGCCCCCAGTGTGGGCACGCACACCTCCTCCATATTCAGTAAAAACAAAGCATTTTCAAAAATCAACGAGAAGGGTTAGAGTTGGTACTTGGTGTCCTAACAGAGGATCAGGGTTGGATTCCTAGCACCCACATGGCGACTCACAACCATCTGTAACTCCAGTTTCAGTGAAGCCAATCTCTCTGACCACTGCGGGTACCAGGAAAACACACGGTAAGACAATAATACATACACAGCCAAAACACACATACATATTAAATAACAGAAGAGAGAGAGTTCAGCGAGCGTCTCCTAAGAACTTTGCACCAATAACGAAGTATGGTCCAGCATACCTCCAGTACATCTGTGGGGTGACCGAGGGTCCGGACATCACTGTACCAACACAGGTATTTCAGCACACCTCAGCCATGTCTGGGAGATGACCCAAGGGCCAGTTACAATACTGTCATTTTTCAGTCCTTATGCATTACTTCACTTTCCAGTGGTATTTAATCTTGAAAATGCCATCATTGCCCTTGACTTACTCGACCTATCAGGAGCCTCAGCATTACTCTGCAAATCAGACTTATGTTTGACGACTTCAATCTGAAACCCAACTCCATTCATAATGTAGAGTCAATCTATTCATAATCAATATTCAAATAGAGGTCCTTGTAAAGATAAAAGAAACACACCCTCAAGTCTTTTCTTCCAGTACCCAGCACTGCTGGGAAACAGGAAGTGACTTTCATCTCCCAGGTCACTTACTCCAACCCTTGTGATGAGGAAAACACCAGAACACATGCAACTCTGTGGCCCGTGCCCATGGTCTCAGTTTCCAGGAGGCAGAGACTGCCTTAAAAAAAAAAAAAAAAACAGAAGGGGGGGGGGTTCCCCATTTACTATCCATGAACTATTCAAAGATGTTTTGTGTTTCAAGGTGGTGTTCCTTTAGAGATAAAATCTCACAAAACAGCAAATTCCTGGAACAAGTAATTGGAAGATATGAGTGATTTAGGAATCCAATTAGTCCATAAACACCTGCTCAGGAAGAAACCAATTATAAAGAAAAAGCCGTTCATACCATTAGCCTCTTCCTTCTTAGGGAGTGGTACTTATTAAAACACACTTGCTTACCAAAGGGATTCAGACCCTTTGCATGTGAGAAAGCTATCTAGTGCTTAGGTCGTTAATGAGCACCTCGGCCTTCTGGCCAGTTGAGTAAGAGTATGATGCAAGACTTCAAAAATTCTCTATTTCTTTTTCTAGTCTTTTCTAAGTTCTGTTTTTTGCATAAGTCACAAATAATTCAGTTAGTTTATGTAGTACCTGACCAACTCACATTACTTAAGTCCTGTTTTAAGTACCATCTTCTCAGAGAGTTCCCATCCATGCTGTCGCTGAGGTTGCACTGCATTAATACATGTCCCATCAGCCATGAGACTAACTACATACTTCTATTTCAAAGTGCATGCCCCAAGGGGTAGAATAAACCTTTCTGCAGAGAGAGAGTGCACTCACGGACACTGAACTAACTCTAACTCACCCAATCACATACAAGCGAGAGGTGTGACCTAACCCCAACAAACAAAGCAGAGCAAAAGGTCGACCATGGAGGCCACGCCTCTAATCCCTGCACTCTGGAGGCAAAGGCAGCAGAGCTCTGTGACTTGAGGCCAGGCTGGTCTGGACAGTGAGTTCCAAAACAAATAAAAGGCAGCAAAGATGCATTAGAATTGGTAGCACCCTCATTGTCAGCAGACATTTCAACTTCTGAACTAGAGGAGAAATGTGTGGTTGTGTCTGTATTGGTTCTGGAACCTTTTTACTCTTTCCCCCCTACTTGATAGAAAAAAAAATGGCAGTGGTTAATCTTTAACTACATTATCACTGCATTAAAAATTTAGAAAATTTCTAATGGCAGTACGTGCGAAATGAAGAATGAAGACACACGCAGGACAGAATACATATGGAGACTCGTGCCTGAGACAGAGCCTTGGGATGGAAGGGCCATTTTCAGTTCTACTGCTGACCCAAAGAGAGGAGCAAACAAGGGAGTCTGACAGCACGCTAAGTTTTTTTTTTTTAATGAAAAAGATTTATTTTATTCATGTGCCTGCATGTTTGTACATAATGCCACATTCAAATAGTGCCCAGAGAGGCCAGAAGAGGGCATTAGCCTGGAGTGGAATCAAACTTGAGTCCTCTGGAAGAGGAGAAGCATGGTTCGGTTCTGTCTGTCTGTCTGTCTGTCTGTCTGTCTGTCTAATCTATCTCTTTGGCAACTCAAACCAAGTTTTATTAGGACATGAGCATTTTCTCTAAAACCAAAAAAAAAAAAAAAAGAAAACAAAATGCACTTCTTTGCTATCTACTTATTTAGAACACAAGGAACCCACGTTGGCTTTTACTTCTGGCCTCATTTCTGGAATTGAAGTGGAAACTTTTTTTCCCATTTGAATATACTCCTCATTTCTTAACACTCTTCATCCGTACACAGTTCTTCTCATCTGTACACACTCATCTGTTCACACTCCTTCTCATCGGTTCACACTCCTTCTTATCTGTTCACACTCCTCATCTGTACACACTTCTCATCTGTTCACACTCCTTCTCATCTGTTCACACTCCTTCTCATCTGTTCACACTCCTCATCTGTTCACACTGCTTCTCATCTGTACACACTCCTTCTCATCTGTTCACACTCCTTCTCATCTGTTCACACTCCTCATCTGTTCACACTGCTTCTCATCTGTACACACTCCTTCTCATCTGTTCACACTCCTTCTCATCTGTTCACACTCCTCCTCATCTGTACACACTCCTTCTCATCTGTTCACACTCCTCCTCATCTGTACACACTCCTCATCTGTTCACACTCATCTGCTCACACTCCTTCTCATCTGTTCATACTCCTTCTCATCTGTACACACTTCTCATCTGTTCACACTCCTCATCTGTTCACACTCATCTGTTCACACTCCTCATCTGCTCACACTCATCTGCTCACACTCATCTGCTCACACTCCTCATCTGTTCACACTCCTCATCTGCTCACACTCCTCATCTGCTCACACTCCTTCTCATCTGTTCATACTCATCTGTACACACTCCTCATCTGTTCACACTCCTCCTCATCTGTTCATACTTCTTCTCATCTGTACACACTTCTCATCTGTTCACACTCCTCATCTGTTCACACTCATCTGTTCACACTCCTCATCTGCTCACACTCCTCATCTGCTCACACTCCTTCTCATCTGTACACACTCCTTCTCATCTGTTCACACTCCTTCTCATCTGTTCACACTCCTCATCTGTACACACTCCTCATCTGTTCACACACCTTCTCATCTGTACATACTCCTCATCTGTTCACACTGCTTCTCATCTGTTCACACTGCTTCTCATCTGTTCACACTCCTTCTCATCTGTTCATACTCCTCATCTGTACACACTCCTCATCTGTTCACACTCCTCCTCATCTGTACACACTCCTCATCTGTTCACACTTCTCATCTGCTCACACTCCTTCTCATCTGTTCATACTCCTTCTCATCTGTACACACTTCTCATCTGTTCACACTCCTTCTCATCTGTTCACACTCCTTCTCATCTGTTCACACTCCTTCTCATCTGTTCACACTCCTCATCTGTACACACTTCTCATCTGTTCACATCCTCAGAATAAAATTGGAAGCCTTTCTATCTGAAGAAAGTTGGAGGGCAGTGTGGGAAGAAAGGAAGAGAGGAAGGAGAGGAGAAGGAAATACAGCATGTTCACTCCAGAGCTCAGTAGGCACCACCACCAGGTTCCCTTTCCTACAGACCATATCAAGGCCAATGATGCAGACTATAAACTAGTTAATCCAAGAGGGTGCAGATATACCACCTGGGTGTGTGGCTAACAGAAGTTAATGTCCCTTTTTTCTTAGAAATGACAGTTCATTCAAACAGCCAATGTAGATGATGCATTAACCAAGGAGATGATAAAATGGCAATTAAAAATTTGACTTTGTTTTTATGTAAATCTTTTTCAGAGAAAAGAAAGCACCTTCAGCAAGAGTATTCGCCACATTCTACAGTGCACTTCACACAGCAAACAGAAAAGCATCTTTATGAAGTCTCTCTCCCAGTAAAACCAAACATTCCAATACTGTTTTTAAAAATGTGTGTGTGTGTTCCTCTCCAGAGCTGGTAAATCAGAAACACCAGATTCTCCTAGAGCTGGTGTAGTGATACTTTGTGTTTTAACAAATAATGCTTGTCTGAAGATCAGAGTGCAGAGTTAAGCCACTAGTGGCCAGGCACTGGTGATTCACACCTTTAATACCAGAACTTGGGATCCTGTGCCTTTAATCCCAGCACTAGGTAAGGGAAGAAAGGAGTGATATAGCTGGGCGGAGAGAGGAATATAAGGGAGGAGACAGGAGCTCAGTGTGGTCTGAGGTTTGGTGGAGACAGTGCAGTCTGGAGATGCAGTCTGAAGCGGTCAGTCAGAGGACGCAGTCTGAGGTAAAGCATTTTCCCAGCATGTATAAAGCCCTGGGTTCAATCACTATTTGGGGATGGGTAGACTCATTATTAAAATTCCCTCCTTCTGACTGAGGCAAAAAAAAAATCAATCAGACAATTTGGAAACCCATTTTCAGAGAAAATAAAAATAGTACACCTTGTGGAGCTATTTCTACTGTAGACATTTTTGGATGCGATTGCTGAGAACATGAATTCTAAGTAGTGAAGAGTATGTTATTTCTTGCTTCTGCTGGAACTGATGGAATTAAAGACCATTTCCTAAATAGGAATAAAGCATGTCTGTGTGGGTGTCTCACACTCCCCATTACTGTTCTTACTAACTCAATAGTTGGCATTTTGTTTAAAAATGCTATGGCTGGAGAGCGCTTGTTGTTTTGGAAGACCTGAATTTAGACCCTTCCCCTACACCAGACTGCTCTCAACAAAGGATCCCACACTTTCCTCTGGCCTTGGCTGACACCCACACGGACATCCTCAAACAAAAATAAAAATAACAAAAATATATCTTAATAAAAAAAAACACTGTTAGCCTGGCCGTGGTGGCAGAGGCAGGTGGGTCTCTGTGAGTTCGAGGCCAGTTTGGTCTACAAAGCGAGTTCCAGGATAGCCAGGGCTGTTAAACAGACAAACCCTGTTTTGCAAAACCAAAACCCTCAAACTAAATAAAAACGAACCAACCCAAACCACCGCTATCTTGTACTTTCTGAATTGCACAGGCTGTAAGAGCTGGGGTTCGGGCAAAGGTAATTCAGTTGGGGCCGTGTCTACTGCAGCCCAGTACCACAGCCAAGCCTGCCCCTCTCTGGTTCTCAGCCTAAACCCCAGCGAGCCCTGCTGCTTCTCAAGTCTCAAATCTCAAGGTGGTGGTCAGAGACAGCTTGCAGAACCAGTTTTTTTTTTTTTTTCCTTCGGCCACGTGGTCCTAAAGCCTGAGTTCCAGCTGACCTGGCTGGTCCTAGAGCAGGCTCCTTAGGGGCAGAAAGCCAACCACTCTACTGAAACTGCCGTCTTAAGGGTCAATCAGTAGTCTCTGATTTTCATGCTTTTGGGATCTACACAGCTTTCGACACCTGGAAATCTTTTACCTTCTTGGACTCTGCTAAGTGGGTTTAAGTGCTGAACAAGGGTCTCTGGAAAGCTTCCTAATTTTTTTTCATGCACTATATGTACTTTAAAAGATGTGTTTTATGTATTTTATGTATAAGGGTGTTTTGTCTGCATGTACATCTGCAAACCAGAAGAGGTCATCAGATCCCATGAGATACAGTTATTGACAGTTATGAGCTACCATGTGCTCACATATGTAACTGAACTCTGGTCCTCTAGTAGAGCAGCCAGTGCCTTTAAGTGCTGAGCCATCTCTCCAGTCCCCAGTGCACATGTTTTTAACCATTCCCCTTAAACACATATGCTCTGATTTAAATTCCCACCTTTTGATAGCAGCAACAGTATCAAGCATAAATAAAATTTACTGAGCACTATGTGCCTGGCTCACACCTTGCTCTTCACACAGTATACATAAAAATCCTCTGTTTGTCACAAAACAAAACACTATAAACACACATTTGATCCGTACCCAGACCAACATTATACTAACTCTTCTGATAAATTTTATTTCTAGGTTGAAGAATTAATGTCAAATTATCATCTGACCTCTGAAGACTCATTTAGCCAAAGCTCATGTGCTATATTACACATGCCGGCAATTAGTACCTATTCAACAGTTGTAAGTTTGAATAGATTCTTAAAACTTGTTGAAAAATGAGACTTCTTTATTTTAATTAATTAGCTAATTAACTATTGTTTTTGAGACAGGGATTTCCTATGTAGCATTGAGATTTCCTTATAATGATTAAATTTTTATTTATTTTATTTTTAAGACATAAGTGTGTGCGTGTGCACACACATGTATGCTGTGACATGTATGTGGAGGTTAGAAGACAACTCTGGAGTTGATTTTCTCCTGAGAGATTTAAGGTGGCTCACCAGGCTTCGGGGCAAGTGCCTTTACTTGCTGAGCTATCTCAACAGCCCACAATTTCTAAAATTTTTGAAAGGAAGTGTGAGTGGGCCCTTTGTATAGCTAACTTAATGATATACTTTTAGGAGGCCACAAACACAGTTTCAAATATAAAAATGTTTTAAAGTTTTTAAAAAAAATGTAACTTGAAGTTTCTGGTAGGGATGAGGTGTGAGTGCTGTTACCCCCAGAACTCTCACACAACTCGCACCATTCCCACGGGAGCAGAATCTCGGCTGCCAACATGCTGAAGGCCGTACCTTCTCACTACACTTCGTGTGGTGGTGAACACCAAACACCCAACAGTGACTAAGTGTCTATGCATAGTTATAGCGTCTGTATTATTTTTAACTCATAAACATTTTATATTTCACAGTTAAAAAAAAAATCTTTTAACAAGCGTAAAGTGACAGGAGAGGCCAGATACCGCAAAAGAAACACATTCTGGAGCAAAGAAACGCGACTGTATCCAATGAAAGGCAGCACCTCGGCCAGCAGGCTCGCGTGATCAATAGCGTCTACTGGGAGGCGCTGGTGGGCTCGCAAGAGTACTTGTAAGCGGCCCTTTACTCTGTATCCAGTCTCTTCGGCGGCTAGTCTACAAGTCTGCCAGGCTCCTCCAGCTCGATCACTACCGTGTTCTCCATGTTATCTGCTCAAGAACCCAGATCTTAGCTGCAGTTCTGTGAACATACGACTTCCTTCAAGTTTCCAGATGGGGAGCTCACCCACCATTGTGTGCCACTGACCTTGGACACGCCATTCCTGTTCTTTGTCATGAGATTTACATGTGTTTACATGAGAAGGCTTTGATTTCTTTTCTAAGATCCAATCATCCATTTCCTGGATGCATAGCTGGCTAAATGATAAATGCGCTCTCTCTCTGTCCCTCTCCCTCTCTCTCTCCTCTCCCTGACAGCAACTTGTCCTAAAAACAAAAGCTTCTGATAAATTTATAAACTGTCTTTAGTAGGCAAATCCTTTCTCTCCGACCTACACATGTCAGAGATTTTTCTCAAGGAAAAGATATTGCACCAATAAAGAGCTCCATCTAAGATGCATCTACTCTTTAAGAGACAAAGGAAAATCACCACAGTTTATGTAAGCAAGGAAACGTCTACCGATTTGTGCCAGAGAGATACCAAGATGACTCCACTCCAAGCAGATGGTCACCATCAAACTTCTTAAACTAACCTTGAACTTCTCCCGGGGAAGCCCTTCTACGCCAGATGATGCCTAAGGGGAATGGGATTCCACGGATATTCAGCCCAGAGACCCAAGGTTCAAGATCTGTGACTTTATATCTTTGTAGAGTAAAATTAATCTAGTTATTGTTTCATTTGGTGTGTGGTATAGGCATGTGTAGGCACTGCCTGTGCAGGCACCACATAAAGCTTGCCATCTTTTTGCCCTAAGATAGGGATTCAGACAAGCTGGGCGGTCAGGAGTTGCTGGGGTTACAGGCACATGCCGCCATATCTAGCTTTCACATGCTGCTCATTTGAATTCAGGACCTCACACTTGCATGGCTAGCACCTTTCCTATGGAAACATCTACCCAGCCCACCCCCAATTTTTCAATTTATATTTGGAAAATAAAGAAGGTTTTGCTAGGACACTTATCTGTTTTATTATACGTTTGTTACATTACACACCCAATGTCTAATGTTACTTTTGGTTAAACATGGCATCAAGAAACCAAACTTAACAAGAAACCTGATCTACCTCCATTCTCAGGTAATGAAATACTGATCAAATGAAACTAACCTCAGTGTTCACATACTGGGGTACGGCAACCAGCCCACCTTCACCCCTGAGCAGTTAAGGACAGAAGGCATTGGCCACAGATCTATGAATATCTGTATACCTCCTTCTCAGAGTAAACGTGGACTGGAGAACATATGCAGGCTGAAAGCAAGGAACTTGCTATTTAAGTTGGATTTCAAATTGAAAGGGATGCTAGGACACAAGCCAGGCCACAACTAAATCAAATTATCAGTTTCTCAAAAAACAAACACAAAGTCCCTGAAGTGAGTGAGTGGAACAGCGGAGTAGCCAAGATACTTCACTGATTAGGCTGAAGGCTTGATATTCTAGTAGACATGGGAATAAAGGCTAGTCTTCAACCTCAGGGTATCAAGAAAGAAAAGAAAAATTATGAGAAAGAAAAAAGACTAAACAGTCAAAATTGGAGCTAAGGGAGGTGTGCACACCTTTAGCTGAAGGCTACTGAAGATTATGGCATATACTGCAAGGACATCTGTGTTCCACGAGCATACCTGGCGTCCCTGGAGGTCTCTGGAGCTACAGATGGTTGCTAAGCACCATGTGGGTGCTGGGAATCCAATCTGGGTCCCCTGCAAGAGTAGCCAGGGCTCTTAACCTCTGAGCCATTTGCCCAGGTGCCATCACATCATCCTAAAAGCGAGACTTCGATGAGAACTTGCAGCACATGTGGAAGGAAGGAAACACAGTGGCAACTAGTCAAAGGAAAGTCACCCCAGGCACTCCAAACTCGGAGACTAACAGAAGAGAGCCAGGAGAATCAGACTTTTGTTGGGCAAGAAGCAGAGGTTCTGAATGCCTACAGACCCACAATTACTGGAGACAAGAAGTGCTGGAGCTTGAGGTCACTCTTGGCTACGTAGCCTGGGTAACTTGAGATAGTCTCAAACACCAAACCAAAGACGGTCACTGCCACTAGCGCTGCCTCCACTTTTGAGTAGACCTTACTCTTTTTTCTCTAAACTTTATTACTATTGAGTATAGTGCTCGAATGCGGCCATGAGCACTGCGTACGTCAGAGGATCACTTTCTGGTCCTTTCTCCCCTTCTACCTCTCTGTGGACGGCAAGGATCAAACTCGAGGCCAGGCTTGTACATCAGCCTCCGTACCCACTCACTGGTCTTGCCTGTTCTTCAGGGTGATAACTCCCCAGGAGACAGCTCACACACAACGGAGACTCTGGAAAGGGATTATGCAGACACAAACTCACACATGCAGGGAACATTCTGTATTCTGTTTCTGTGACCAAATGCCAAAGGTTGGTAATACATAAGGAAAAGAGAAGTGTTTGGTTTAGTGTTTTAGAAGCGGAAAGTTCAAAGCACCCCACCTCTTGGACACTGGCAAGACCTTCTGGCAGATGAGACTACAATCACGGGAGCAGATGCAGAGGAGATCACATGTCTGACCAAACAGCAAAGGGATGGTCTAATCAAGCACGCATTACATCTCCCTTTTAAAAGCTTCACCCAACACCCCTCCACTGAGGACTATGCTTTTACCTAGCACATGAACGGGGAGCACACTTGAACCCCATACAACCACAGATTTCTGCTTACTAAAGGATTCATATGAGAAAAGTAAAGAGCTATAAATATGCAGAACACCAAAATGCCCTTAAAAAAAGAAATGATGAAGGAGCTATAAAGCAAAGAGAGTCCAGATGAAAACCACTAACGAGCTACAATCCAGAGAAGCCGACAAGCTCAAGGGCACCATCCAAGCTCTCAGGCCATGCCAGACTGAGGTTAAGCTGCATACGCATTTTCAGCGTGGTAAGGAGCCATCTGTTGTTCGTTACTGGCTTAACTAGATTTAGGTTAGGTTAAGTAAACACACACTTCTGATGAGCCTACTGTGGTGGTTCGAATGAGAATGGCCCTCATAGGCTCACATCTTGGAAAGCAGTCATCAGGAAGTGGTACTATTGGGAGGGATTAATATATGAGGCCTTGCTGGAGGAAGTGTGTCACTGGGGATGGGCTTTGAGGTTTCAAAGGCTCAAGCCAGCCAGGGGTCTCCCCCTTTCTGTTGCCTGAGGACGGAGACTAGAAACTCAACGTTTCCAGAACATGTCTGCCCGCATATCAATGCTTCCTGCCATGACAATGACTAAACCTCTGAAACTGTAAGCCAGCCCCACTTAAATGGTTTCTAGTATAAGGTTTGCCATGGGCATGGTGTCTTGTCACAGCAATAGACCACTAAGACACCTAATCTTAAGTCATTTACACCTCTGAGAGTTCATTAAAATATGTTACTTTTATATCAAGTAAGCTGAACTACCCTAACTTTACCAAAAAGCAGTTGTTAGAAGAAATAGACCAGAGAGAAGACACAGTACAGGACATGGGTATAAAGAAACTACCTGACACATTCTTTGCCAACCTGACAGCTGAACAACCTTGCTGTTTAAGAGTTATACTGGGGAGACTCATTCACGGACCTGAGTTAACTGTGTACCAATCAATACAAAGAGCTAAATTACATACGAGTATCTAATTTAATCCCAGTTTGAGTCTTAATACTTTCATTGCTGGTTTTTCTCTTTTTGTTTTGTCAAGACAGGGTTCCTCTGTGTAGCTCTGGCTGTCCTGGGACTCGCTGTAGACTACGCTGGCCTCGAACTCAGAGATCTGCTTGCCCCTGTCTCTCTGAGTGCTGGAATTAAAGGTGTGTGATGTGGGATTCCCTTCTGTATGCTGTAAATACCATTGGTTAATAAAGAAGCTGTTTTGGGCCTGTGATATGGTAGAGTAGACCTAGGTGGGGAAAACTAAACTGAATGCTAGAAGAAAGAAGTGGAGTCAAGGAGAAGCCATGTAACCCTGCCAGAGACAGTTGGAACTTTACCAGGTAAGCCACAGCCTTGTGGTGATACACAGATTAATGGAGATGGGTTAATTCTAGATGTAAGAGTTAGCTAGAAATATGCTTAAGCTATTGGTCAAACAGTATTGCAAATAGTATAGTTTCTGTGTGATTATTTTGGGGCTGAGTAGCCAGAAATAAACAAACAGCCTTCTACTACAGGTGTGTCATCATTGCCCAGTTATTGCTGTTTTAAAAGGACAACAATCTTCACAAAAAGAGAAAGAGTATAAGCTTTTAAATGATGTTATTTGTTGACCTGGATTAAAAACAAAGCAAAAAATTTAATTCAATATACATCAGTGGTAGAGTGTTTTTCCAACACGTACAGAGAACTGGCTTCTAACTTTGCTACAAACAAAATGAAACCAAACAAATCCACACGCAGCGAATGCCAACCACGCACGGGCCTGCTCAGTTCCACTAGTTGAGAAATTTATGTTCACTTAAATGTAATTTTAGCTAACTTTTTTTATAGTGATACAAAAACATCTGGTTTAAAATAAAAAGTTGAGGACTGGCTCAGAACACTGACTGCTTTTCCAGAGGTCTTGAGTTCAATTTTCAGCAACCACATGATGGTTCATAGCTGTCTATAATGGGATCTGATGCCCTCTTCTGGCATAAAGGTATACAGGCAGATAGAGCACTCATATGTACTAAATACACAAATAAATAAATTTTAAATAAATAAATTAGTATGCTTTTGTAAGACCGTTTTTCTTGAATAAGATAGGTAATATTTTTAGTTACATAATTGTTTGGAAAGGAAATTAACAAAACATTTATTTAATCAACCCTTTTGCTACTAATAGCAATCTAAAATATAAAATTTGATTTTCACATTTTAAAAAATTATTAACATTTCTGTGGTGCGGGAGAATTGTCTGTATTCTGTCAATCATATTTTAAATAAACGCTGATTGGCCAGGCAGGAAGTGTAGGTGGGTCAACCACAGGAAGTAGAGGTGGGGCGATGAGAACATTAGAATTCTGGGAAGGAGGAAGTCCATTCCTCCCAGTCCTTCTCAGACCACTAAAGAAGCAGGATGTGACATGCCTTGCTAAAAAAAGGTACTGAGCCATGTGGCTAACATAGATAAGAACAGTGGGTTAATATAAGCTACAAGAGCTAATAAGAAGATTGAGCTAATAGGTCAATCAGTTTATAATTAATGCAGACTCTCTGTGTGATTTTCTCTGGGACTAAACGGCTAGGGGACTGGGCGGGACCCTGACAAGCAGGTCCTCATGTTACATTTCTGTTTATGGCTGGGGAAAGAAAGAGAGCAGTGAACTAAAGACATGCACATGAAATTAGAGATGGCAGGACATGGATCAGGGCCAGGTCTACCACATCACAAAGGTTACTTACTTTCTTCCTACAAATGCTATCCTCTGAAAATTTATTTTTCACAGGAATAATCTATGAGAATTGATCTTTTCTTCCTCAAGAGCCAGATCTGGCCTGGAGTGCCTCAGCCTTCTGAGCACTGGATTCCAGGCATGCTCACTATACCTGATGAGGAGGGCCAAGAGCAATGGAAGCTTGGAAGAATTATAAATACTGGCTTCCAAAGCAGCATGTGATTTTGCACACACCCTGGTCGGGCAGTGCACATTTTTGAAGAAAGCAGTTTTAGCGAGAGTGACTGGCCCTGTCGGTTAAAGTTCACTGTGTACGGTTCACCTCGGAACTCTTCCCCTGCCAGGCGGCCTCACACCTCCAGACTGAGCAGAGTTCCTGTTTGCATTATCAGAACACCTGCCAAATGTTTAATGGCTTAGAAAGAAAGTTATTCTAGGAGAAACTAAGCTCCTGAGCAGGATGGGAAAGGCTATGTTCTGTATAAAAAGCCTTGATTGCTTGCTTTTTTCAAATTGTCCTGACCAAAGGGCCCATCATCACCCAGCACCACTCCAGAGCCCCCAGCGCTGGTGAGTCTCACGAGCTCCCGTGAGCATCCCTGAGTAGGGACACTGACTACCGAGCTATGCTACCCCTTAGAACCAGCAGTCTTTGTAACCAGCAAATTTCTTTCTACATCCCCTTCTTGCATCTTTCCCACTGTTCCTATGTGTTTAAAAAAAAAAGTAAATCTCTCTTCTACCAAAGATCCAGAATACTCTATAATAATGCTAACTAATATAATGCTCTATGGTGGTTAAACACTCTAAAGGTTTAAAAATACAAATCAACTTTGAAATCAACAGGGTTTACATATTTTTTTGAAAAAGTCACCAAAATACACAAAAGTGGAATTGGTTAGAGTTCCACAGCAGCCATGTGTTATGGTACCTCACACAGTCCAGGCAATCAACACTTAGATACCTTAACGAACTTGTTATTTACACAAGTGCAGACAAATGATACTTGTGATGCCCAAGGTCACGAGGGGTAGATTTCCTGAGCGCACAGCATGTCTAACTGCTAACCTCCTCGTTACAAACTTCCAAGCTGAAATGTACACCCACCTCCTTCCCATGTGCCAATCCTGGAAAATGGCACAGTGGGGGCAGTTCACAAGACAGAGATATTTTAGGAAAGCATCATGGAACTGCTTGGCACGCGCGGCACCACTAAGCATTCGGCATTCTCCCCACACATTCTCTCTAGGGCTCTTCAAAGTGTCTTCTCAGCCTAAAATTCCTGACCTGGTATTTGTACGTACAACACGGTTTTCCCTAAGGGGAGACATATGGTAATTAATGCTTTCTCTCAAAATCGCCCAAAGCTGCAGCACGCACCCCAGGCTCAGAGGTGGAATTTTAGTCTTCACAATACCCTGAAGACTTGGTCATCAACTGTATCCATTCCAGACAGTAAAGTAGTGTTCATTAAAAAACAGCCGTACAAGATTATAAAGACTTCTGTGGTCTCAAGAGTAAAAACCCATAGAAGCATATGACACATCCTTCTTTTAAGTTCTAAAACAAACATTTTGGATTAAAAAAATTAGAAACGACTTAAGTAGCAAGTACCATAGTGAGTTTAAAGAACTAAAAACAGCAAGATACTGTTTCAAACACTTCCATAGTTTACGCAAAGCCAAAAACAGAACTGATTTCAAGCACGGATATGGGAGTGCAGCACATTTTACAATGTGCTGCTGTTTTCATTTACTTTAAATGATTTTAAATAACTAGCTGTATTGCAAAGTAAACTTTTATGTCTGAGCCACCTAATTAATACACATTACTGTAAACCCTCTTGTTTTCATTAAATAACTGATCTTAACGCTAACAGGTCTTACCTATTACTTTAGCAATTCAGTAGAGAACTGCAGCAAAAATCATGATTTCAGTAAAAAGCAACAACAGTGAAAGACAAGTGTGTGAAATGCAAGGAGAATGCTCAACTGCCTGAGCGGAGAAATCCTCATCTCCCGGTGCACAATTCTGCCAGCACTATTGAGCACGGGGAGTAACTGTCATTGCTGTGGGTGAGCTCTCCACTTCAGATCGCCACTGGCAATGCCTACAATGGATGAGACTTGAGGGCAGACAATTTCCTCTAGACCTTAGCTAAGTCACTAGCCACACGTCAGCTCAGCACAGAACACAGAACCTCAGCTATGGGTAAGGCACAGTCTACAGCGACAGACAGAGGAAAAGCGCTTGCTCACCAGCCCGTCTCCGTTCTGCTCTCCGCCCTGGGCTTCTGCTTTCTGCAGAAAGACAGCACCGTGCTCTTCCTCCTGCTGAAGCACACCGCAATCTTCCCGAGCAGCTCCTTCCTGTGAGCATGCTCGGTATCTTACTTAAATGACTTGGTATCTCAGCATGCCATGACCTACTTCCCAACAAACTCAAGAGAGCTAGCTGCACACTCAGTGATATCAACTGCAATCCTGCACACAGCTGCCAAATGCTAGCTGGCCGGCCTCTAACTCTGAGGTTTGGTGCATCGTTTAACTTGATGGGACAAATGAGAGCAACTTCTCTATTTTTATTAGAACACACCCTTACGTTTCAATACTTGCTAAAGAGTTATGCTCTTCCTAAATACGAGTCTCTGTGGGTCTGTGCATGTGAGTCCTGGAGGCAAAGGAGAGAGGCTTAGACCTCCCTGGAGCTGGCATGACAGCAGCTGTGTGCTGAACTGGGTCCCCTGCAAGCACAGCCATCTCCAGCCCCAGGTGCCAATACTCAACTGTCAACACAAATATGCCAAGATGCTGGAATAAACTGTGATTTTAAGACATCTAAGATGTGAGCCCCAAATGTTAATACAAGCATCGATAAAACAAGCAAACTAGAACCTATGGACTAGAACCCTGTCTGTCTTCCTGCCTATCTATGCCCTGGCACCGTGATCTGTGAACTGGGTGGTGCTGCTTGGCCTCACCGCTGCTCCCGCTTTGTGGTCAATCCTACGCGCATGCAGCTTGGTTGTTTCTTTAGTTTTCTCTATAGAAGGGTTTAATTTCTCCACTGTAAACAGCAGTGGACTGAAAAGCTGCTATAAATTTGTGCCAATGTTTGCTACCCTCAAATTAAAGTTGATTTTTTTCCAACCTACAGATTATATAATACATTAGAGATAATGTTACCCAACAGCAGGTATGACCCAAATATTGCTAAGTGTAGAAAACAGAATCTTGAATCTCGTGTGTCCCCTCGACGACTGGGAATGCACAGAGTTCTGCTCCCTCAGGGCTGAGATGAAAGACGTGTGCCATTACCTGAGGCAAAATTGCTTATTTTAAAGAACAAGTTTTACAAAAATGGTAGGAAACCATGAATTTATACATAAATGTTTATATCAAAACACAAATAATTTGCCTTGGTTTGCTGGGTAAGCTGTGGCAACAGCCATGAACTTTGGGGTGATGGAGATTTATCCCCTTTCAGTCCTCACGAAGAGACCTGGCACACAGTCCAACAAAACCCAAGCACACAACCCTCCATAGCCACTTCCCATTTCCCTCTGGGCAGACAAGCAAAAGGAAGAAGCATTTGTAGGAAGTGTCTGTTCACTCAGCACACACAGAGATGAAGGCAGCACACCTCCCTCCGATGGAGCAAAGCTTCTTCGGGCATTAAATGGGCATATATGCTAATGAGTGCTTTTTTCTTGGTCACAGAAATTGAAATACTGTCCTGGAATCCCAGAACTAAGAAGGCAGAGGCAGGAAGATTGTGAGACTGAGCCAGTCTTGGAAGCTTGGTTCCCAGCACACATATTGGGGGGATCCCAAACTCCCTGTAACTCCATTTACAGGTCTCTGGGTACCCACCCTCAAATGCAGTATCAACACTGACATAGACACATATACATAATCTGATATAACGTTTTACAATCAAGGACTAAATATGTAACTTGGATACATGGCTTGCTAGCTTCTGCAAGGCTGAACCCTCAGACAGAAAAGTCTGTGGAACCACATTTAATTTCAGCCTTTTCCCAAGGAAACTGCTAATTTCAAAGCAAACTACCAACAAAACCCTTTCTTTGGCATCGTTACTGGCAAAGAGCTCTGGAGCTTTACATCTGCGGAAACTACAGAACATTCTATCTTTGAAGAAAAATCCCAGGAAGGGAAAGAACGAAGGGTAAAAGCGGGTACCAAGAGTCACGCAACTGACAAAGTCTGGAGGAAGAGCAGAAGGCATTCTGACGAGGGAGATGACTTGCGCTTTTCTGAGGATAAGGTTCGGAACTGCCTGGATGAATACTAAAGGTATGGAGAGAAAGGCGAAGGACGCAGCCAGGAGTGAGGCTGGGACTGGACAGAGGCCCAGGAACCTATACGGGGACGCTGGCTGCATGAACAGAGATGGAAGAGGAAACAAGCTAATTATCCTGAGCAGGACTCTGGAAGCAGACAGCAAGTATCCTACATGCCAAGCAAGGCAGAGTGAAGGAGGCTGGGAAAAAAGTAGTACACACACACCATACACATGCATTATACACACACACCACACACATGCACACACGTAAGAGGACAGGTGAAAAAGAGGCAACTTGGGCAACATGTCTCTTTCATTTCCCCCTTTAATCGTCTCCACACTAACTTGTCCCTCTCTTAAACATTTAACTTAGCTGTTCACAGTAGTTAGAGGTCTTTCTCTGTTTGTTTAACCAGTAGGCTGTGACGTTGTGACTGCCTGCTCAGTCTTTTGATAGTGGAATTACAGGTGCATACTGCCATGCTGTTGTTACTGTTTTCTTCGTCTCTATGTCACATACTCCATCTTTAAGAGCGGTTCACCATTTCTACCAGCAAAGTCATAAACAAACATTCCCTAATAAGAATGAATGCTTAAAGAATTCAAAAAAGTTCTCATCTATTTCTCTGACAATAACTTTCTCAAGACATATATATATGTGTGTGTGTATACTTAACCAAGGGTGGGAATAGAAGGACCAAGAATGGCCTTTCTATACCACCCAGGCTAGCCTCAGGCTCATGGTTCTCCTGCTACATTTCTCTGGGTTAGATGACAGGCATGTACCCCGACATCCAGCCACCATGAGTGCTGCCTGCAATCCATTGTTTTTAGAGCAGCATTAGGCTCGTAGTCAGACCGAGTAGAAGACACAGATCTCACATCCTTCCTCCCCTCCCTCCCAGACATGGCTCTCACTCAGACATTACTCCCTCCACAGTATGTTGGGACTCACAGTTGGAGCTGTGTGTTCTATTGAGGGAGTCTCATACTACAATTTGTTGTTATTCTGTTTACCAAAGGATTGCAGCCGAGCCATCTGGGGTAGCCGGGGAACATTAGAGAACACACACATGCTCTCACACACGCTCACTTCGGAAGTCTTTTACTGTCCTTCTGTGTGAGGCCATACGCTATAGAGAAACTCCTGAGAGAGGACAGAAAAGCCCATCTTCCCAGGGAATTCTCAAGAGTTAAGAACTGTCTGAACTGTAAAGGACTGTTAAATCACCAATAATGCTAATTTTTCCTTCGAATAAGCTCAGACCTTGGTGACTAGAGCAGTTTGACTCCCTGACTGAGAGCCGTTAGACCCTTCCCTAGAGCCTTTTCTGTCTTGAGTGAAGGGCTACCGGCCAGATAACTAAGTGTACCACCATCATGCCGATATGAAAACCTCACAACACCTTGAAGAAGCTCTAGTTCACCCATGGTTGTTTGCAGCTAAAGAAAATCTCTTATCCCAGCTATGGCTCCTTTCTAGTCACCACAAGCTTTGCTGAACTCTGGATGACCTTACAGCCTTGGCACCTTTAGGCCTCAGGCACTCAGGGACACAGACCCCACCCAGCTGACCACAGACTCCATCCAGTTAAGCCACCTAGTTTCTCTGGTTAACAGTCACTGCACTGGCATTGTGCTAGTTCACAGATGGAGAGAGACAGAGAGAGAAATAAAGAGCTGGGATCCAACACAGCAAAGCTGGGAAGGAAGTTCTGCAGGAAGGTAAGAGTTTTGAACAGGGCAGGCCACATCTCATGGATTCCTGCAGTAAGCCTGACAGAAAATTAAGATATTCAGATACAAAAAGCCAAGCAAGTCAATGGGAGAAAGCAAAGGGACACGTGGGCACTGTGCATGCAAGTATGTGTTGGTTGTGTAGGGCATGGGGCAGGAGTGGGATGGGAGCAATGCAAGAGGCCAGGGCAGTTGGGAGAACTCACGAGTGGCTTCTACAGCGATCCTGCGTTTCCTTAAGGAAGCAAAGGACACCTGCCCGCATCTCAGAAGCACTTGCTATTTTAACCGGGAACGACACTCTCTCACTCATGTTTTTAAGTATAAGGCTGGCGGTGACTTTCAGAGGGGGTGGAAAGGAGAAAGACTGTTCCGGGGCACAGATGAGCACAATGTGGTTTACAAGGTTTCAAAGCCGTGTCACAAGGAAAACCAGGAGAAAGGCAGCAAGCACATCTACCTGGAAGATCGCACATGCAGTCAAAAGGACAGGGTGCTCAACCGTGGAATGTGCTGTAGCACGGTTAATAAAAACCCAGAGATGGAAACAGGGGTTCAACCTGAAGGTCAGAGAAGCAAAACAGCTGGCCACTGTCTCTTACCTCTACCTAGGTCCAAAGTGGCGATCCTGCCTCCAGGATTCTCAGAATGAGACTGAACCCGAGAGCCGTCTCCTCCCATCTTATATTCCTCTCTAGGGCTGGGATTAAAGGCATGCATGACTACTGCCCAGTTTCTATGACAAACTAGTGTGGTTACTGGGATTAAAGGTGTGTGCCACCACTGTCTGGTCTGTAAGGTCTGTTTTAATCTCTGAACTTCAGGCAAGTTTTATTTATTAAAATACATTGAAATATCACCACATTCCCCCTTTTTGTCTAAAATAAAAAGTTATAACTAGTATAAGAAAACCATATACAGAAAATACAATGACTATATACAACATAGACGGGCAATAACTACATCAACAATGTCTAGTCCATTTGCATTTGACAAATTCAGAGAAAATACTCCATATATCTATTCTATCTTGGTGAGTCCAAAGTCTTGTACCTAATTTACTTTCTATGATAACTTGCTTTCTGCATCAGGTAAACAAGAAAAACTGTAACTATAGTAGCTATCTATCTAGTTTTCAACTCCCTCAGAGACTCAGGAAGAAAATAACATTAACTGAGTAAGCAGGAAGTACAAATAAGTGACTTCCAAAAAATGTGAGAAATGACAGAAACTGCTGGCTGCCTGGATCCAAAGTCCTCTTCAACACTGGGGCATTTATCTTCGGTCTATAGGCCTAGCATATCCGATACACTTTTCTATGAAGCAGGATATTCTTGAAGGGCTGTCCCTTCTTGTCTGGAGAATGTTTGGCAGTCACTTCCTTTTGTGCATGCTTGTCTAATTAGGACAGCAGAGTGACACCAGTTAAGGCAGGGGCATTTTCTAGCCCAGTGGCTTACTTCTGCTGCAAAGAAAGTAGACTCCATGCGAAGTTTCTTCAATGCCCATTATCTTCTCTGAAGTAGATTGGTGCTGCCAAGAATAGACGTATCTCATTGTCATAAAAGAAGAGCCTTTTTTATTAAAACATCTTAAATGCCAAATTCTGTAGATCTCTGAAGTGTTTTTGAAGATGATCTGCCTATCTAAAATATATCTTTGGTTGGCCTTGAAAACATACCTAATGTGACTATAAGTTTGATTATACTATGTGATTAACCACTAACCTGGATTACAGCAAAGGTCTTGGCTGGGGTGGTTGGGTGTGGTAAGTTTACTTAGGCAGAATTCAGGTGGTAAAGACAGGCACAGAAATGCATTTAAGAGAGACTGAATTCAGTGAGTGAGTTTAGAACCTTGACAGCCACCTGATATCTAATAATAGGCAGGAGACACTTAATGTGGGGCTAAAAAAGAAATCACAGTCATTCAAAGGTACAAAAAAGTAAAAGCTAGACAAAGACCCCCAGAAGGAAGATCAGTGCCACACAGCTACCTGGGAACGAGACTGAGGAACCCAAGGGAGGGGGCTTCCTTCAGAAGTGGGCACTGCTGAGAACAGAATGGACAAGAGTGGGGCTGGGAAAGGAAGGAGTCCTTGGTAAGAAGGTATAGCTATGGTTTAAATCATCTCAGGGAGGACTGAGGGGCACTAAGTTCTGGCCAAGGACTTCACGATGAGAGGCACTTACCCACTGAGTGTTTGTATCAGGCACGGTGTTCAACCTTTATGAAGACGAACATTCACACTTGTAAACAACCTCATGTGACAATGACAACTCTGTTAAAAACCTCAAGTAAAGTTCAGAAAATAGAAACGTGCAGCCTTGATGACTCACTGACGCTACACAGGGCTACACAGGCAGCAGGCAGAGGAGCTGGGGTACACATCACACACTTTGAGTATAGCTGTTGGGTTCTAAGACCCCGGGACTTTTTCCCACTGGATTGTTGCTCTGATGTCAATGCTCCCTTTAAAAAGGCAATAAATATTTATCGAATGATTCAACTATATAGTTTTATTTAATGTTTCTGCCACCCCCACACACCAGGCCTTCTCACTATTCTATTCTACATGCCTCACGGGTGCACAGGCCACACAGTGTGAGAGGAACTGGATCTTAGACCCAGGCACAGACTCAAATGTGTGTTCTAAAGAAGGCTTCAAAGGCAGCAAGCTCATAGAAGGGGCAGAGCTGTTACAAGGGGTTTCAATAGTTAAGGTGATACAGAAAGGCAGGGGGAGAAAAGCTAGTAACAGTGAAGGGAAGGACTTGTGGTAAACAAGAAGCTATGTGTATGACTAGCCCAGTCCCTGTTTAGTTTGACTGAGGTCTAACTTTCATCCCATACAATCTACTTACACTATCAGGTTTTATAGCATATCCATCAACAAAGTCTATATCCTCAGTGCCCCAATATAGTCGCCCCTCCTCCTACACCCAGTCCTGACACCCACTGATCTGTGTGCTCTGTCCCTAACTTTGCTTTCATGGGAAATCTCCAACAAAATCATATGGTATGCAGTACGTATGTATATCTTCTTTTAGTTAATATAATGGCCTTCATGTTTCTTCATAGTGTACTATCAGCTAGTGCTTCCTTTTGATTCCTGTTACATGAATGCTGGCTGCCCCTTTGCCACCCCTCTGTCATCTGGGCAGGAGATGGCATCCATGTCCACTCGGAGGCTTGGAGGACTAATGACACTACCAACACCTTAGCACAAATCTTTGTGCAGATGTAGTCAGTCCTGAGTAAAGGGATGGGAGAGGTATCACTCAATCAAGCGTAAGAGCGCTCCTGGCTACACAACAGACCAAGTGTTTCAGGTTACCCACAGCACTGACAGCCTCAACAGTGGGCTTGGGGGCTGTTACTTTGCAATTCCCTGATGTCTGATGACCCTGAACACGTTTCAAGTGTTTACTAGCCATGTGTGTAAGTTCTTTTTGTATAGAATATGCTTGACATCTTGGTCTACTTAAAAGTTGTCCTATGAGTTCTGAGCACTCTTGCAGTTGGGGATCAGTTCTTTGGAAGAGATGTGACGACACTTCTAGTCAGTGGCTTGTTTGGTACTCTCTCCAGTGTCTAATTACATAAAGTAAAAGTCTAAAACTTTGATCAAATACAACATCAATTTTTCTTCAATGATTTTTAGCAATATAATAAAATTTTATCAGACTCGTAATTATAAATATAAGCTTTATCATTTTTGTTCTTATTAATTTAGGTCAACAATCTATTTGTAATGTCACCTAAAGAGTTTTGTTTTGATTTACATATGGCTTCCCAGTTATTCGGACAGCCGTGGTAAAAATAAATAAATAAATAAATAAATAAATAAATAAATAAATAAATAAATAATCTTTCCTTCAGCAAATTCCTTTGGCATCTTCACTAAAAATTTCCCCTTGGTTATGGAGAGCAGAAGTTATTAATACGTAAGGAAAGATAGGAAAAACAAAGCAGGGTACAGACAGAACTGGGTTGAAAAAGTAGAGAAAGGCTGAAGAGGTTGTCGCTTGACATCCCTCCCGGGTGGCTCTGAGGACAGGGACCAAAGCTTTGGGCTCGCTCTGGTGGGGAATCATTCACACATCACCATCAGCTCAGACATACCATTTCCCACACTAGTTCTGCAAAGTGACAAACTCCCAGGTCTGAACTTAGAACCAGGGGCTTCCTTTAAGTTTTCTATTTCCAGGAAGACTATGAGAAAAGGCTAAGATGATTTTCACTTCAAACTTGTGCACACAGTTTGAGACTGTAAGCAGACCTTAGGATAGAAGGAGTCACAGTCTCTCCACAGAACTCCGGTCCTGAATGTACTTCTTCAGCGGTTCCTGTGGCAGGCAGGCTCACTGGTGTTTTTCACTGGTATTGGACATTTCAGTGTACTTCTTCCAATGGTTTTTGTGGCTAGCAGGCTTACTTATGTCTTCACTGGCATTTAACATTCAGAGGAGATTGGGGTACAAATATATCAAATTTGAAGTAATTACAGTTGACTACTGAGCCACTAGTTGGAAGCCCTCAAGATCACACATAAATATATGACAATGTATCTATGAAAAAAGTCTGAAGAACTTCTAACCATCTAGGGAAGGGGCAGTGGCACAAAGATCTTGAAAATGAGAAGCAAAACCACACACTAGAAAAAGGATCTCCAGAATGAGAAGCAAAACCACTAGTGAGGAACAGCCGCTGCCATCCCTGTCACCGTCTCATTCTGAGACAGCCAACCGCAGTCCCATTGCTCACCAGTCACAAAGCACCGACACCACGCACATCGCTGGCAAAGATTCCTCTTTGTGCCTTACTGCTTTCTCATCCAGGGCTTCAGATGGCAGTAGATAGAAAAAGGGGAAATAATCTGTTTTCTTAAAATATTCATTTTTAATAACCATCAAAATTTAGAACTTTTCAACTACAGATCAGGAAATCGAAGTGCTAAAGAGACAGCTCAGTGGTGAAGAATGTGTATGGCTCTGCCAGGACCCAAGCCGGTGCCCAGCATTCACAGTGGGGAGCTTACAACCGCCTGTAACTCCAGCTCCAAGGGATCACAGCCCTCGCCTGGCCTCTGTGGGCAGTGCGTGTGTGCACGCGCACACACACAAACTTCAAAATGATAAATTAAACGTTTCTTTAAGGGGCCGGAAAGTTGACTCAGCGGTCAAGAGCACTCATTCTTGCAGAGAGAGGACCTGGGTTCAGTTTCCAGCACCCACGTGGTGGTTCACAATCATCTCTAACTTCAATTTCAGGGGATCTGATTCCTTCTTCTAACCTGAGATACCACCAAACACGCACATGGTACACAAACACACACACACACACACAATAAAATGAAAATTTTTTTAAAAAAAATTTATATAAAAGAAAATAGGCCCTGTGGGCTGTTAAGTGGGAGAGATCACCAACAAGATCTTTTTGGAGGGCACAGAAATTTACTGGGGTCTTTGGCAGAGGTATGAATTCAACACGATAAATTTACTACTGACAAAAATAATTGTAATTTTTAAAATACATTTTCATAAAATAAACTTAAATATACCATTAACTTTTACTGTAGCAATAAACCCTTACCATCTACTGAGCAAGTGGCAAGATAATGAATAGGCCTAATTATACATTATTTTGGCACTTAAGTTGTCTGTTGCTATAGACAATACTTATGCTAGAAAAAAAAGCCCTCATGCTTCAGTAGAAAAATAAAAAACATACAAGACAATCTTGCTTCAGAATGAAGGTATAAGAGAAAAAATATTTTTTAAATATTGCATTATGTAAGTGAAAAGAAAAGCCAGGGTTGGGACAGGACTATTATTACTTTCTGCTGAGAGACACTGTAATAACCACTTAGTACCTCTCCCTCCAGTCAGAAGCTGTGTTTTTATTCTCTTCTGCCGAGAATACTGTTCATCAGATGACGAGATTTCACCTAAGTATTACAGAAATCTGCTTCTAAAAGGAATTTGTTCCCTTTGCTCATTCAGCCTACAAATGTGTGCTGTGCACACGGAAGACAAGGGAGAGACCAGAACACACCACAGAGGAGCGAGGCAGAGAGTACCGTGGGCTGTGGTGACTGCGAGTGAGAGATCGGAGGAAGCCCCCAGGAGCGGTGGTTAAGCTGACTTCATGGCACAAAAATGAGGGGTGAGGGCCAGATTGGGCAAGCTAGATTTAGACTCGAAGCTTGGCATTCTAAAGACAAGAAAGAAGGCGTGTATCGCCAAGTACAGCGGGGTGAGAGACCATGGTCAGAAGACTACGTCTAGATTCTTAGGCCCAGCAAGGGATTGGGATGCGATGGGAAGGCTGCTAAGACCAGGAAGATCCAGATCCAGCCGGAACTTTCACACTTTAAGGAGAAGATGTGCTGCTCTGCCACTAGGTGGAGAAAGGACCGGAAAAGGTCAACAGCAGAGATGGGTGAAAGCTGAGAGGCTACAGGGATTGGAGAGATGATGGGGCACAGATGGAGGTGTGGTAAACACAGGAAGAGGCAAAGCTGGGGTACTGTTAGAAGGACAAAACGTCAACTGGGCCTACCAACAGGAGGTACAGGGGGTGCAGGGCCTACCAACAGGAGGTACAGGGGGTGCAGGGGTGCTAAGTAAAAAAGAAGAGCGAGAGATTAAGGATGCTTGCAAAGCTTGCAGAGGTCTTTTCTAACTGACTGCATGAGACATATACGTCAGTGCACACGCGCTCAGGGAAGGGAGACATATACGTCAGTGCACACACACTCAGGGAAGGGAGACATATACGTCAGTGCACACGCACTCAGGGAAGGGAGACATATACGTCAGTGCACATGCCCTCAGGGAAGGGAGACATATATGTCAGTGCACACGCCCTCAGGGAAGGGAGACATATATGTCAGTTCACACGAGCTCAGGGAAGGGATGGAGGTGTAGATGTTTGGGTGAGTGGCTGGCATATGGCATGCGAAGGGTCTTGGAAATAACGAATTTAAAAAATATTCCATGACTGAATTTTACTGAAACGAAACTTAAGAAATCCAGATGCAATAAAGTATCACTAAAGGTCATAGGAAGAACAAAAACGAATGCCCTTTTAATGGAAAACTAGATGGATACATTCCAACATTTCAGTCATCTCAGTTAGTGTAGGCAAGACAACGGTCATCAGGCAAAATCATGTAAGCAGCGACCAAGATTGCAGGCAGCGTGCAGAAGTCAAGGGAAGGATCTAGAACAGCTGGAAAGTAAAGCATGGGGTCACTGAAGAGACCAAGGCTGAACTGTGACCAGAGGACAAACTACCGCAGAGGACAGGACACAAGCTACCCGCAGGGACAAGGTGGGCAGCAGGACAGGACATGTGATGTGTAATTATGGCGCCTTCCACTCTACATGCCGTGCCACGTTTGTGCCATATGATGTCATCAGGTTAGGGACGCAGTAGACAGTGAACACAAAAGGAAGGACACAAAAGCGGTGGAGAAGGAAAGAAAAGGCACCCAGGGCAGCAATGTGTTTGAAGAAGCACAGGACGAGAGGCTTCACACTCGAGTTCCAGACTAGCTACTTGCAAAAGACTCTCGAAGGGTCGGCTGGGAAGAACACTATTCCTTATTTCACTTCATGGGGTTAAAAACAATAAGTGAACTCACGGTGGAAAAGTACCTAGTATAGTGTAAATGCCCAACATATGGTATCTATTTTTATGTTTTGAAATTAAAATTGATGGAGGAGGGTTATCTGTCTATGTGTTACTTTCATTGGTTAATAAAGAAACTGCCTTGGCCCTTTAATAGGACAGAAAATTAGGTAGGCGGAGTAAACAGAACATCATGCTGGGAGGAAGAAGGCAGTGACGTAGTTGCCATGATTCTCCGACCTGAGAAGGACACAGGTGAGGATCTTTCCCAGTAAGCCACGACCTTGTGATAGCATACAGATTATTAGATATGGGTTAGTCAAGATGTGAGAGTTAGCCAATAAGAGGCTACAGATAATGAGCCAGGCAGTGTTTAAAAGAATACAGTTTCTGTGTAATTATTTCGGGTAAAGTTAGCCAGGCAGGCGGTGGGAAGCGGCCCACTGCTCCTTCTACATAAAATGCTAAGATAAAATTAATTCTCCTCTAAAACATTTACATTTTTGTTGCTTTTAAGACAGTGTTGATATATAGCCTAGGCTGGCCTCAGACTCTTGATCCTCCTGCCTCCAATTCTCCAGTGCTAAGATTACAGAAATGCATCGCCATGCCTAGTCACTCCAAATACCTTTTATATTCCCCAACCTTAAAATAAACTATATTCAGAATAAATTATTGTCTTTGATTTCTCCTGTGTCTCATAACCGTGGAAGGAGAAACACATTTACGGCTCTCAGGACACTGCACCAGGACTGTGAGTTCCAGGTCAGCCTGACAGAAACAGCCAAAGGGAAGACAGCGAGCAGCAATCCAATCATTGCGAGGAGACGTCAGCTGAGATTGCAGCTGTGTGGGTGCTGAGCCTCAGGGCCCTGCTCACAACCCTGTGCTCCCAGAAACTTCACAGTTCATCCGTCTACAGCACATCGTACAGTCCAGGCATCACTCTGGAGTGGAGCAGAGGGACAACACATTTCAGAGGTCATTCTTGGATCGCACACAGTAACAACAAGACAAACACTGCATAAAGGAGAGTAGATTTCCAAGTAAGGAATGACACTCAGAGCTAACTTCCAATTTGGAATGAGGGCTAAAAATTTAAACTGCTTCTACATAATGCTCATATTTACTTTCCACACGCTGGCTTCATGAACAATGGTCATGAATTACCGGGAAAAAAAAACCCAAACAAGCCCAAGTTCTACCAGGTGGAGGTGGTGCACACCTTTAATCCCAGCATGCAGAAGACAGAGGCAGACAGATCTCTGTGAGTTCGAGGCCAGCTGGTCTACAGAATGAGTTCCAGGACAGTAGGGCTGTTACACAGAGAAACCCTGTCTTGAAAAACAAATGAACAAAAACCCAAAACTAACAAACAAATGAACAACAACAACAACAACAAAAAACCCACAAAGTACAGTCTTACAAACCACTATATTCTGGCACTTTCTAATCAAGATTTTCTCCCAAAAAATGCAATCAAAGACATGAACAGTACGATTTTTTTATGCTTCCAGTTTATGACCTTCTACCCTTGACTCACACATGGTATCCATGGCCCCAAACAGACCATGCAACCTGGAAGTGAGGCAGCTCAGTGGTTAAGAGCACTTGCTATTCTTGCAGAGGACCTGGTTTGATTCCCAGCACCCACATGGCAGTTGCAGGGGATTCAATGCCCTTTTCTGACCTCCAAGGACACCAGGCACATATGTGGCACACATATATACATGTAGGTAGAACACTCATAAAACAAATCTTAAAAAAAAAAGCTATGTATTTTTAAATTTAAACAGAAGCCAAGAGGCTCATCCCACAAGGGATAGCAAATTTTGGGCCTTGTGAACCAAATGGCTTCTGTCACAACTATCAGCTTTCTCACTATAAGGAGAGAACAGTCATAAACAATACATAATCAAATGAGGAGGCCTATGTTCCAACAAGATTTTATTTATAAAGATGAGCTAGATTTGGTCCCCAATCTAGAAGACCAGTTACACAGCACGGTGCCACCCCCAGACCTGCTTCAGACTGATCCAGTAGTGTTGGCGGAGGCTGTTTGGTCGTTACCGGCTGCTTAGACCCAAAATAATCACTCAGAACCTATTTTATTTGCACTACTGTTTGGCCAATAGCTTAAGCATATTGCTAGCTAGCTCTTATATCCTACACTAACCTATCTTCATTAATCTGTACATCAGCACAAGGTCGTGGCCTACCGGCAAAGTTTCAGCAGGCTCCAGCGGAGGTGTCTGTCTCTGCTGGCAGCTACATGGCTTCTCACTGACCCAGCCTTCTCTCTATATGTATCTTATCCAGCCTGGCTATATTCTGTTAAGCCATTGGCCGGAAGCAGCTTCTTTATTAACCAATGGCGATAGACCATATTCACAGCATACGTCCCCTCCCACATCACAGTAGAACATGCCACCCACCGGTGATATCCACTGCTGACTCCACTGAGTTTCTGAGTACTTAATTTCTCTTTATTTTGTACTTTACCAACCAAACAGAACTTAAACATTTTCTTTCCTCAGAAATACCATTTTCTAAAATTTCTTATTTTCATACCTTTGACTTCGCTGTTATTGGCAGAAATAACAGCACTTCCTTACAAATGACAAGCTTCCATAAAATTCAAAGCAAAGGCACTTCCCTGCCAACTTTAAGACTTCATTTTCCTTTACAGCTGAATAAAGCTCCGTTCTGCTAAGTGCCACACTCTCACTATCCAGTTAAGTGTCTATGCCCGTCTAGTCGGGCTCCACGCATTTGCTACTGTGAGCAGAACAGCAATAATGGATGTGCAGGCATCTCTATGATAGGGGAGGCAGCCTTCTGGGCACATGTCCCGGACATGTACAGCCTGGTCATACTGTAGAATGGCTTTGGTATGTCGGAGAATCCTCCATGCCAACACTTGTAATGGCTGTATTAGGATGCTCTCCTAATACAGGGAATAAAAGTTCCTCTCCCCCACATCATGACCAGAGCCAATGCCACGGCCATTTTGACTGGATGATGCGCTATCTCAGTAGTTTTAGACTGTCCCTCATGTTAACGGATGTTTAACCACGTCTAAAAACAGTTACTGGCCACTTGCGTTCCTTCTTCTGAGAACTCTGTTCACTTCATTAGCCATCTTCAGCTCTGTTTTCTCACCGTTTGCTCTCGCTGCACACAGGGTCTCACTACGTGCCTGTGGCTGGCCTGGGCCTCTCTATGGAGACCACCATCAGCTTCAGTTACCAAGTCAAGGCCAACTTGACTTTTGTACAGGGTGAAAAGAAGGATACACGGTTTTAATTTGAGTTTTTTTTTTTAAGTCATATGTTGACAGTGAATGTTGGGCAAGATATTTTAAAGTCACAGACACAAAATACTACTTTTTAAAAATGAATTCACACTTCCTGGACAAAATGATGGACCTTACAAAGCACACGTGTACATAACCATTTTATCATATTCACCTATCACCTTGTCTCTTTATCATCACCGCTCCCCAGTCCTTTTCCTGTCTTTTTCCTTAGGTTTCACAGGAAAGAAAACACGCACCACCCACTGCAGGCTGGTGTGTTTTGCTTAACACGTGTGATAATCTCAGCTCATCCATTTTCCTGCAAATGACCCGACTCCATTCTTCTCGGTAGCCGAGTTACTGCTCTGGCTATACACACGTGTTCCCTCTTCCCGCTCACCTGCTGAAGGACCCTGACCCCATTCCTTGGTATTTCCAATAGAAGAGGAACAAGCACGGATGCCCAGAGGAGTTTCGCTGTCTGCTGACTTGGATTCCTTCCCGGGGGTGCTATGGCTAAATCATATGGTAGTTCTATTTCTAGCTTTTGAAGGAATATCAACACTCATTTACATAATGACTGTGCTAATTTACATTCCCAATACCAGTACGTAAGAGTTCCTCTCTCTCCACATCCTAGCCCAGCACTTGTTTCTGTTTTCTGTCGAGATCTGCTTTCTTCATGATAGCCATCTGACGAGGGTGAGTAGGAATGTGTGGTTTTGATTTGCATTCCTTCATGACTTAAGATATTGAGCATTATTCTAATGTAATTATTCAGTTTGTTTGCCAACTTGCTGACTGGATTATTTCTCCCTTTGGTGTTTAATTTTTGATGTATTCTAGATATTAATCCGCTGTCAGCTAAACAGCTGAAACGAAGATTCCTTTTTCTTCTATTTTATAAGCTGATTTTCTAATCTTTTGGTTCTTTCTTGTGCAGAAGTTGGTGAGTTTGACCCAAACCCATGTCAACTCTTGCTCCACATCTCCTGGTATCCTAGGAAACAGCCAGCACACACTCTGCACTCTGACGCGCCTCATGCTGCCTGTCTAGCTTCCCTTGCTGGCTCCCTTTTCATGGCTCACTGTTCTCACACCAACACTGTCAATGCCTTGGCAATGGCTCCTGCAGCTGCTGCTTCCTTAACCTCACCCCCTGCCCATCTAGGTACGTTTCTGTGGGTGGAATCTCATTTAAAACACACTCAGTGGTGGTCTCACAAGGCAAACACAAAGAGGGGATCATATAGGGACGTGTAGTGATTCTGACATCATGGAAAGTTCTGTCTCTGAGTCATCTTCACTTCTGCAACACGCCAGAAATAATCAGACACACTGAGCCGATGAGACTGACGTCTGCGCTCTGACGGCCAAGCAAGACGTCCACTCTGCAGCAGGTGTATGTGCAGACGGTCACCGGGCACGCAGAGCAGCAAATGGCTGCCTCGGCTCTTATGGAGGAGCTACAGACACCGAGTGTCCTGACGCAGGGGCACAGCCCAGTTTCTCTTCTGCAATGTCTGGCACAGTGTTTTACAGCAAAGTTGATAAACGAGCAGCTAATAAAAAAAGCTATGTGGGAGTCAGAAGAAAAGAGAAGAGGGGAGGAGGGGGAGGAAACTTCATACAGCTGATTTAATTATTTGCAAAGCTTGAGTGGAAAAGCTCTTGTGACTTCAAATAATATTTTTACAACCGAAAAATATAATTTCTACCAGTAAACAGTAAAGAGCTAAGTATTTCCTTAAAAACTTCTAGTAATATGTAAGAGTACTTCAAAGATTATTTCAAGATTAGAAAGAAAACACAAAAGGCCATGGTCTGGACTGCCATCAAAGGCAACGGAGAAAGTTAATAAAGTCTACGGAAAAAAATGATACTGAGATTGAGATCTCTCTGAATAATAATTTAAAAATATATATGAGAGTGACGTGGGGGAGTGAGGAAGCGGGGAACTGACATGTTGTGAGCAGATTTCAACTATCAATAAGGCAACGAACCCACGCCTTTGGGAAAGGACAATGCAAGCAGCCAATTCCTCTCGGACGAGACCAAGCACCGAGAAGGACATTCAATCACAGCAGCCACTCACGGAAGGAGAATTCTGGCTAGCCTTTCTCATGCAGCTTTCCCAACTTTTACTCATTTTTTCATAAAGCAGTTATTCATGTCAATAAAATGTCAGCACATTTCTATCATCCCAGACTCACCACTCGTCTAGGTAAGATGGGAGAACAGCCCATTTGCTGGCTTAAGCTGCAATACTATACTAATGTCCCCACGTTTATTTCCTGGCTCACTTCTGAGCGCAGACTAGCAGATCACTGCCTTCCTCGGCCTCCACCCAGCTTCCCACGACCATCACACACATCCTCTGCCTGACTCATCTATAAATTTCCATCTTTCAGTGCATAAGCTCCTCCAGTCAGAGACCACCACACTGGAGTTACTCCTGTCTGCACCCCGCTACTGCGGCGTGTGCTCACCTGACCGCCCGTCCTCCCCCTTCTCTCATTTGTACAGATGCAGGAGCCTCATGACAGCCCTTCTCCTTTTCCTTTAGTCACGCTCTGGGCATGCTGGGTTCTTCTGTGCCTCGTGAATCTCTTTAGCCTGGAAGGGTCTTCCCTGGTAAACCATGTATCTGCCGAGCCTATGTGTTTGACCCTGGAAATTATCAGATGCTTTGACATGAGAAAAATCCAAGACACATTGCTCAGTTAAAAGACTTTTTTTCTTAAATTCATCCTACTTACTAAAATATATATATAACAATAACCTTACATATAAACCATAAATAAAAATACATAGTACCAAGATAAAATAAAAACAAGTTAAACCCACAAAAGGAATGACGTGCTCTACAGGAAATGGCCTCAGTACTAACTGACCCTGACAGTTCAGACCTGGAAGCACCACTGACTGCCAGGCACCCAGGGCAGCCACTGCAGGCTCACCACCTCTGACAGCACTAATAAAATTTCAGAGTCAAGAACATTATTGATGTTGGTTCGAAAATGACATGAAAGTGACTATAAAAAGGCAGACAGATACAATTCTAATATTTGATGTCTATACTTGCCCTTGCTTTCAAAATATTAAAGAAGTATGGATTTATTTTCAAAACGAGCATAGCAATCTGAAAACAGGTTTATAAAGCATATTAAGATAGGATGGAAAGGGGGATACTTAAAGGGAATGTCCTCCTCGGTCACCGTCTGCCTTATTTGAGACAGGTCCAGCCAGGATGACTGGCCAGCAGGCTCTGAGGACCTTGCTCTCCTCATGTCCCAGGGCTAAGCTTACATGCTAGGCTGGGATTCAAGCTCAGGTCCCCATGCTTACAGAGAATGTGTTCTCCCCCACGGGCTATCATCCCTGCATCATAAGTTGGATGAAATCAGCAGTGCTCTAGTGGATGGCAGGCCAGAAATGAGAATCACTGGGACAGCTGTCAGGAACCATTTCTTTCCTGCCACATTACAGAGTCCAGAAACCTAACCTGCACCAGCCAGTCCTGCGTGAGCATCTCTACTTGCTGAGCCCGTGAAACTGCAGCTCTAAGACTCCACATACACGAAAGGAAAAACATAACTATAATAAAAAGTGTACCTTTAAAGTCTTAATAAAAACTCATACTAAATCACGTTTGACACATCAGCAAACTAATAAATGTATCTAAGAATAAAAGAACATGACGCCAAGAGGAGTTAGTCTTAATTACGTACTTGCAATGTCTATTTCAACCACTAGAGGGCATGAATGACATACTGTTCTTTAACCTGGCTTTAACCATTAAAGATTTCAATAAAAATGCAATAAATACTAAATATATTTTTATATTGAATTATTATACAATATATTTTAAGGTTTTGTGCAAATTGAAGGTTAATGGTAGAAATATGTACTATTTAACAGAAAAAATTAATTTTGACTTCAACTCTCCAAGAAGTCTCTGGTAAGATAAAAACTGATTTAGAATGTAGAATTTCAGTGGATAGGTGAAAATTCACAAACAGTATTTTTTTTAAGTAATTTTATTAAATTATAAAAGTTTCCATTTCCGCCCCTCCTCCCACCACCCACCCACCACAAACAGTATTTTTAAAAAGAAATAAAGCAAAGAATAGAAGTTGAGAAATTTAAAACAATTCCAAGAAACATATGTTATAAATATGACCAGCCCACAGAAAAGGAGGTTTGGACCCCACTTTGACTGCAAGCTCTAAGCTGGAATCTTTTTTCTCAAGTGCACTAATTAGAAATGAACAGATGGCATTTGGTACACTAACCTCAGGCCAGAGTCAATTGTGCACACAGAGATAATGTGGCTCTCCTGCTGTATTTAGCCAGCTTTACTGTGTACCTAGCAGAAGTGGACATGGACCATACGCTAAGAACCTTCTCTGAAACCAAACCAACCAAGTGAAGCCACAACGACGGCACGTGTGGCAAGATGTCCCGTGGCATCTCATTACGTCACGGACCTCCCACCTGCTCCGTCATTCTCAATGCTACCTTCCGGTAAAAAGTTGCTAAATTATACTTTAAATTGCCCATCGTTTTACACTGAAATTGACACTCCGAGTAACAAAATTAACAAAAGTTACTAAAACCAGGCTGGGCTTTGGTTTTGAGATAAGATCTCACTAGCATCAAGCTTAGATCCTCCTGTATTGGCCTAACTGCTGACACACAGGCATGAGCCACCAGGGCTGGCCTCTGTCTGATTTTAAAAGGCCCATGTACAAAGCTCTTGCCCTTCCATCACAGATGATCAAACAAGTTCCCAGCGTTTTTGAAAAGCCGAGTTATGAACGACAATAAAACATGAGCTTATTAAAAGTTGAAAAGCCAACAGTGAAATAAACATCAAAATCTGATCAACCTGACTGAGATTCAGCAGGCAAGTACTAAGGATGAATTTAAGACAAAATTCTTAAAATTCAAAATTTAAAATTCTTAAAATTTAAAAGTTTAGATTTTTAAACTTATGTGTAACAAGATGAGTACAGTTAATATGCACTGCTGTGGACAGTCATCACTACGATTTAGCCTAGCCATGGTCTACTTCTCCTTTAAGTAAGTTAAAACACCCATTATTAATAAGTAAAATTACAAATAAATGTATATTTGTTTTCAAGTTACCCGGTTCCTCCAAATTGTGTCAATTACTTTAAAATTTCCACATTTAAAAACTGTATGCAAAACCTACATGTTTTTATTGATTAAAAAAACAATCCATAAGAATAAAGCACAATCAAATCGTTAATAACTTCAAATTGTCTTGCTGGCAGTAAGAAAAGAAAGTGACAGATTGAATAAGGGAAACCAAATCTGTTTCACAGCCCAAGCACCAGAAGCGTGAAGAGCCGGTGCCCTCATCTGGCCAAACAAAGAACTCAACATTCCATGTGTCTGTGCCTGCTCAGTCCTGAGAGTCAATTTCAGGACTTCAGTGGTGGATATAAAAGCCGGGAGGGGGCGGAGTGACTGGCCAGTACAGATCTGCTGGCTGCCTTCTGAAAGGCTCCACAGGCTCGACTTCTGGCTACCACAATCCCAACCATTCAGATGCTATCATCCTCGTATTTGCAATCATTATAAAACAGCCTAGAGAAATTTCTATCTGGGGCCTGCAACACAACTCCTCAGGCGAGGGGATCTGCCCAAGCCTGACGGCTTGAGTTCAGTCTCCAGAGCCACAGGGTGGAGGGCGAGGGCCTATTCTCCAAGGCTGGCCTCTGACATCCATATTTGTGCCATGATTTTCACACACATATGTACCCAAATTAATAAGAGCAATAATTAATGTAAAAGAAATGTGTACCCCAAAACAAGATAGGCTATGATTTGTGTTACACGACCTGGGAAACTGTCTTCATTGCTAAGATGTAAGACTGCACTTTTTCTTCCTATATAAGGACTTCTTAAAAATTATGCATAGACTGAAGATCTCTTGTTTTTATTCCCAAGGACAAAAGTAGTCCAGATTTTGGAATATTTAGTTTACCAGCTGAGTGTCCATAACCTAAAGATCTGAACTGTGAAGCTAAGAGAAGTTTTGTTTGCCAAGAGTCGGGAGAAGCTGATGGAGCCTTGGCTTGCAGCGCGATTTTCAGGCCGAGCCCCGATAGAGAGGTGTGCTAACATACTTGTTATCAATGCGATAACTGAGAATCAGAGCTAGTGGAGCTAAGAACAAGAGCCCATCTCCAGCAGCCATGACGCTTAAAGGAAGCATCACATGACAACAAGCCTCAGGTCGACTTAGAACACAGGTGTCAGGAATTGTCAAGACATTAGCTTTTGCCAGACTTGTGAGAGAGTAATCATTCACTGACCCACGTTCAGAATTCAAATCCCAGTCCTAGAACTTGTGGCTACACCACCTCATGGTGCAAGGACTCCACAAGTGGCTGGAATGAAGGCAGGGAGGGTGTGAGATTACAGATTATCCAAGGGAGCCTCAAGTAGGATGAGCAAGTAGGAGATGGAGGCTGGAGAAAGGCAAAGTGGCCTACACTGGAGGTGAAGACCAGGAACCAAGGAGGACAAACTCTAGAAGCCAAAAGACGTGAGGAAATAAGATTCTCAGCCATCCTGTCAACACACACGTATTTCCTTATTTAATATGTTTATATGTGCGCATCCCTGTAAGTGTGGTTATGCACATGTTCATATGGGTACACATATACAGGTGCACTTGCACACGGAGGCCAGAGGCCCACATCAGGACCTTCCTTTATGACTTCTCCAGCTTACTTGGGACGCGGCTCTCACTGAGCTGGAGCTCTCTACTCTAGAGAGTCTGCTCTCTGCTTCCTGCTTTCCCCCTTGTTGCTGGCCTGACAGACTCCTGGCTTTTTACCTGAGCTAGGGGTCTGGACTCAAAGCTTCACTGTGTGGCAGGTACTGTACCAACCAAGCCACCTCTCCAGCTAGTTTCAGTTACTCTTGAGATAAGGCCTCACTAATGTAGCCCTGGCTGGTCTTCAACTGATCAACTGTCTTGCTTCAGCTTCTAGAATGCTGGGACAAAGACATTCAACTCCACGCACAGTCTTCTGCCCAACATCATTTTAAATCAACGAGTAGCTGGGCTTCTGATTTACGGAACCACAGCTGATCAGTTCCTGTAGCCACAAAGACTGCAGCAATCTCTACAGCAGGAAAACAAAAACCACCAAACACTAACACGCTGAAGTAAAGTTATCACAAGCTGTGTGTGGCTGAGGTGGGTACTACTCTCAACCTTAATTTACCTAAACTGACACTCAAAACGTCTGTCACCGTTACTTGTTGAGGGCACACAGCAACTTAAACCTCAGACGTAACATTTGGTCTGTCTGAGTCAGCACAAAGCACAATCACTGCCCACCATCAACTGGACCACCTTCTAGAGGTAAACATGGTACCAGTGGCTTTGTTTTTTAAAAATGTATTCATTCATTTTATATTGTATGTGTGGCTGTAGATGCAATTGAGTGCCACAGCAAGCAGAAGCCCATCCACGGAAAGTCCAGGAAAGGACATCACATCTCCTGGGACCTGGAATTACAGGTGGCTGTGAGCTGCCAGGACTTGGGTGCTGGGAACTGAACCTGGGTCCTCTGAAACGCCATCTCCAGCCGGGTCAGTGCAAAGTTAATGCCGAATGTTTCCACACTTCCTCCTACACCTACTCTCAACAGGATCTTCCTGGCTCCTGCTGTGTAAACCTGTTTACCCCATCTCTTTCCCAGCTCAAACCTTCTACCATTCTGCAGCCGCCCACTTCAGTCACACAGAGTTCTGAGGAAGCAGGAGAGCCACACTATACACATGACCTTGTTTCTTCGGGATCTGACTTCCTTAAGAGGATTTGGACTTGTTTATATCGTTTCCCAGTACCTTGATCATACTAAGAAAGCCACCCAAAGTCCCCCAGCCCCACTCCGCCACTGTCTCACCTGCATGCCCTTCAGCCTCTGCACACACATGTGCACAGACTTTATACCACGATCCACCCACGGGTACATTATGGCTCTCTCAGGAAGCAGCTTACTTTCTCTGTGTCTATCTGGTGGATGGTCACAAGTGTCCGTCAATCATTACCTTCCCTATTCTCTGCCAAAGTACACTTGCTTCTGGTAGATGGATCCCAACTCTAAATCTCTGCTACTGTGTATATGAGACTCCCCGAAATCAGTATCTATCAACTGATACTGATATCAGTATCTATCCCATCACCATATTCCCAGATCAGACTTTTTGTTTGTTTTGCTGGTTTTGTCGAGACAGGGTTTTTCTGTAGCTTTGGAGCCTTTCTTGGAACTAGCTCCTTTAGACCAGGTTGGTCTTGAACTCAGAGATCTGCCTGGCTCCGCCTCCTGAGTGCTGGGCTTAAAGGTGTGCACCACCACCGCCAGATCAGACTTTTAACCACAATGAAATTATAATTGGCTGGCTACCCATGTCAGGACCAGTCTGGGACACAGGTCAGCCTTTTTACTGGCTTCTGCAGCGAAGCCGTCTTCCTGTTATTGCACCAATGGAAGAGAACAACAAAAAGCCACAGCGAGACAGCTACACATGCTTTTACAAACACTGCGATTCTCGGTACTGGTATACATTTTATTTCTTATTTATACAAAACAATGCACACACATATATGGAGGCCAGATATTGACATCTGGTGTCTTCCTTAATTGCTCTCCACCTTATACATCAAGGTAGTCTCTCCCTCCCTCCCCCCACAAGCCTAGATGGCCATCCTTACCTGCGGATTTCCATTTCTGTCTCTGGAGTGCTGGGCTACAGGTGGGCCACCATACCAAGCAATATTTACATGGATGGGTTTTGGGGATGCAAACTTCATTTCTCACTATTTTGCAACAAGTGCTCTCTTTCCCCTTCTGAGCCACCCCTCCCTTAAAAAAAATGGAAATAGTGTCTTATCAAGCCCGAGCTGAATGGATTTGTTGTGCATACCAGGCCGGCCTAGAATTTGCCACAATTCTCCTCTGCCTCTTTCCTGAATGCTGGGATTACAGTCATGCCCATCACTTCCAGCTGGTAAGACAGCTCCGGAAGAAAAGTGCTTGTTGCCAGGCCTGACATCCTGGATTCCGTCTGGAGGATACAGTCACTCCTCAAAGATATTCTCTGTCCACCACACATGTGCTTTTGTGCATACACTGTGTGTGCATACTTTAACATGTGTGTGTGTGCATACATAAACACACACTTTTAAAATATCAAAACACAATGGGGGTGATTGTTCAGTTGGGTGATGCACTTCTTGTGCAGATGTGAGGACCTGAGTTCGAATCCCCAGAATCTCTGTAAACTTGGTCACAGTAGAGTACATTTGCAATTTTTCAGTGGCTCCTACTGCAAAAACTGGGCACAGGAAAATCCCCAGGAACCCACGAGATACAAAGTCTGGCATACACAGGAGCTAGTGAGAAACCCTATTCCAAACAACGGAGAAGGCAAGGATCAAAATACAATGTTGTCCTTTGACCTCCACATGAATGCCACAGCATGCCCATACCACAATCATAGAGCAGCACCTGTCTATTCTCTCTTGAGTGTGCGAGTACACACACACACACACACGCACTCTATACAACTACCACATACACACAAATCTCTCTCTCTCACACACACACTATACAAATCATATACACAAGGATTAAAAAAAAACCCTCAGTCACAATCAGTGCACACACATGGTATTTTCAGTATCACCTTGTGTGGTGTTAAGCATTTATCTATCTTTGTTTCAAGGTGCTATTGCGCCTCACTCGGTCTGATGTCTCAGGCGTCTTCAGACAACATAGCAGTACTGTTCTACTACATTAAGTAATACTCACCGTCTCGATTAGTCAGTCAAGTCTAATTACGGCTTATACCATTACTGTCTAGTTCTGTCAAATATTCTAGATCATTCTGTTTCTTTACACTCGTGCAGGTCTGCTCAAACAAATAGAGACATTTTACTAGAGAAGGAAGTGGTCTTTTTAATCTAGTTTTATACAATACTGAAAGAATTTAAATTAATCTTTGTTGAATAATTACACGACAAGTGGGAAATGTTGGCCCAACATGTCCTTCCAACTATCTTCATACCCAGGTGAAGCACACAGACTTCAGAATGGAGTTCCAACTGAGCTTAGCAGTCGTCTGTAGAGGGTCTGACTTGGTTGGTCTTAGGAGAGCCTGACCTGAATCTCACTGAGATATTTTTCTACGGAAAAACAAGTGACTTTAAGGTGTAACATGAGCCATCACCTTAGATGATACAAGAGCACACGCTTCAGACATGTTTCCATTTTCTAAGGCTGATCCACTGTTCAGTTCACTACAATGGAAGCGCAAAACATATGACTTCGCCTGTGTGTGGTGTCTTAAGAAACCAATGCCACAATTCCATATGAACTCACTGTTTCTATCCATTCCACATTTTTTCTATACTTTTCATGAAAGTGAGTTGCCTATATTCTGAGTTCTTACAAATAAGAGACTAGATTTCAACTGCCTTGACATTAACTTGCCTGTGACTACCGAAACAGTAACCCCACCTCTCCTCCAGGGGCCAGAGGAAAGAATGCCAGCAAACATTTAACTTTAACCAGCCCTTCATCCTTTGCGGTCTTTAGCCACGTGCATCTGAGCCGCTGTTGTGCCGCACTCTTCTCCTACATAAATGATATGGCCACGTGGGGACTCCATCACTAACGCATGAACCAAAAGCAGGGAAGAAAAAAAGAATCTGGGAGTAACGATAGTTGTATAAAATAATCACCTTCACAGTTTGAAGAGCTAACTTGAGAAACAGATTTCTCAGTGCAAAGGAATTAAATGTCTTGCTTTAAAACGTAACATAATCACATGTGAGTAGTAAGATTTCTGAGAGGCAACTGGGCCTGTAATTAAAATATTACAAATGTACAATTTTCCCCTTCTTTATTCTAAGTATTTAGCTTCTTCTTCCCAAAACGGTGAACCAATATATTCACGGACGTCTAGAGTTCAGTGAGACTGACTAACAGACAAAGTCTAATGCCACTCCCTATAAATAAGTTACTACATTTGTTTTTCTGTTAAAGAAAGCAATACGCTGACGTTTTACCCAATGAGGTGTGGAAACCGATACCGGATGAGACAAGCTAAAGACACGGGGGGGGGGGGAGGCAGAGGAAAACCTCAGCCTTTCTGTTTCATGACAGAGAGACCCAGATCAAACCACAAAAGCCCTAGAGCGCTCCAGGGGCGCCTGCTATTGTTCGACCTTTGTGTAACACCGACATTTTTGTTTCACTGTACTGATTTTGTAACTTCATTCATAAAAAATCTGAACAAAATGAACTACCTGAACTACCCACTTGGGAAAATGGCCCCATTCCCCACCTATCTGCCAGGTATTGAGTTTCTTTCTTGCCTATGAATAGGCGGGCCCAAGCTCAATAATTCCTGAATGTACCTGTACGTAACTTAAGCAGAGTCCAGTCCCTTATTTCAGCCATTTTTGCTGCACTGACCCAGAGAGTAATGAACCCGGAACAAAGCACAGCACCAGATTTCCAGTGCCACAGCCCTCACAATCACGATCTGCTGGCGCCCTCCCCCACTCTATCCAGGCACAGCCCACAGGCGGCACTTGGCAGTATGTGGCTCCTAGGGTGGACGGTGAGTGTTCACGATCTAAAACCCAACCATGACATGTCACAGCCGGTGCTGCTAGAAGCAATGAGTGGCTCATTTCCAAAGCCTGCATCTCCACAGCTGGCTCACAAAGGCCTGTCATTAATCACCCATAAACTGATGACCACTGCTGAAGTGACAGGCATTAACGACCGAAACAAACACTCCTACCACTACAAAGTCAAATCATGCATTTTTTGAATAGAGAAGTCGCCAATTATTACTCTTTGAATTACGGGTGCACCTACAAGTTACAATGTATAAAAGCACATAAGCATTATTTAGCACAGGTCTGACTATTCTCAACTGCAGACTGGAGATGTGACATGGGGGAAGCGAGCAGCAGAGTCCAGGCTCCAGCTGACTGTGGGATGGACCATCACCTCGACATCACCTAGGGCTAAGCACAAAGCTCCTCCTTCTCCCTCCGGCCAACTAAACAACCATCTACCAAGAGCCCGCTGCTTCTCTTCTTGTTGCTAGAAGAACGTTGTGCCTTCTAGACTTGTCCTTTCCAGCTCCTGTGTTAACTGAACTCTGCCTGCCAACCAAGCTGGACTTTGTAGCTGAGTTTCCATGCTTTCACTCATCTTAAGCAGAAGAAGCAAATCGCTTTTCATCTGAGGAGTTATTTCTGGGCGACGATGGCTATGTGTGTTCTTCATTTTACAGCTTGAGTATCTGTGAGAAAATAATTGCCTTGAACTCAATTCCATGTAGGTGGAAAAACCACTGCTATAGCAACCGGAGAGCCTGTTTATGGGGATTGGAAGGTGAAGAACCCGCATTGCTAACACTTAAAATTAAATATCTGAGTTGTGATAGCTGAGAGCACAGAAAGGCCCAGGCCCTGGTCTTTCACCCAGTATCAGGAATGGGTCCGACTGGGCCTCAGGATGCAGTACATGGTGCCTGTTTAAATGACAGGGTCGATCGCTACAGGTCAGACACCACACTTTAGGCTACATCCCAGGCCATAGTCTTCTGCCTCATGTTCCTTAAAGTCAGACGAGTTAGGGAAGAAGGCGGCTTCCGACGGTGAGCGCATTTCTGCAATTCTATTGCTAAGAAAAAGTGTCCACTTGGAGAGGGAACAACACTGGCTGGTGCTAGGATTAGCTCTACTGCTACCATTAGTGGTGTCTGGCTCCAAGAAAGGAGCGCACGTCTCTGTGAAGACTTCGTCTGACGGAGAGGGGCTGGAAATCCCGGGGGAACAGAGAGTGCTTTAAACAGCCATGTCCAAAACCAGGCATCAAAGTGCCATGAGTAACAAAGGAAAAGAGCAGCAACCCTGGCTCCAAGTTCCCCTCTACTGCCCAGGTACAAAGGCCCTGGGAGGCACAGGAAGAGCAACGGCCAGCACTAACCAATCCCAAAGCATTCGGTCATGCCACACTCTAAGAATGCCAGTGAAGGACATCACCTGAGAGAATGGGTAATGATGGTGCTCGGGCATCTACTAGGGTCAGCTGGGTTGCTGATGCACAGCCCTGGGCACTGGGCCTGACACATTAGCACTTTGTGAGTCATTATTGCTTTTTTTGTCCTAAGTAGTCACGCTTCGCTTCCTAATTGTGGGCTTAATCTGCATTAACTATAGACAGAGAACATCTTATTTTGTGGTGTTGCAGGTGGAACGGGACCTAGCGCACACTTAGGCAAAGTGCTCTGCTACCAAACTATGCTCCAAGGCCTGAGCAACATTCCTGTTTCATCTAGACATTTCCAATCTACGCGATTGTTAGAATCTTTTGCCTGGTGGCTGTTTTTGTTTGTTTGTTTGTTTTTTGTTTTTTCTTTTAAAAACAAAAACATTGCATTGTGTTATTTGGATATAGTCTGCCACATTAAAGATTTGCATATATTTTCCCCACTGATTTACTTTTTCTCTTAGTCTTTTTTAAAAATTTGTTTATTTTTATGGGTGTTCTGTCTGCATGTCCATCTGCACACCAGAAGACGGCATCAGATCCCTTGGTCTACAGTTATAGCCTGTTATGAGCCACCATGTGGGTCCTGGGAATTGAACTCAGGTCCTCTGGAAGAGCAGCCAGTGCTCGTAACTGCTGAGCCCTCTCTCCAGCCCTCTTAGTCTTTTACAATGTAAAACACCACCAACTTTGACAATTTCAACCAATTTTTTTCTATTTATGAACTATACGTTGGGTATCATTTCTCATTCCATCAGTTTTATAAAGTATTATTCATTATAGGACTTTACACATGAAATTGGCTATTTCTTCCCCCAGCTCACCTCCATCTTCTCCCTCTTGCTTCCTCCCATTTTCAGTAGCTTCCTCTCCACATCCATCTCCTCCCAACATCATTTCTCTCAGTCTCCTAAGGAGTTTTACGGTCATTTCTAAGAATTCCTTACATACTTAAAGATCAAAGATTATCTGATATATTTTCTCCCAAACTTTTAAAATTGAAATCAATGGTACATTTTTATAATTTTAATTAGATTTTTTTTTCCAGAACTGGGAACCAAACCCAGGGTCTCACACATGCTAACCAAATACTCTACCACTTGGCGACAAGACCTTTCACCCAACTGAGCCATCTTGCCAGCCCAAATATAAAACCTTCTTAATAGAAATCTCAAGAATTAGTATTTATGTAAATATCACTATTTTTGAATTTGAAGGACTTTTTCTTTTCACTATAATTAATAATAAAACATTGTGGCTGTGTCCCTGTGTTGCGGGTATACACAAAAGAGAAGGGGAAATAAAAGATTAAATTTTTAAGGGTTTCATAAACAGGAACAAATGGGATGGTCAACTTTTCATCACTGAGACAAACACTTCAGGCCAACAACTAAAAGACAGGAAGCCTTATTTGAAGCGGCTGTCTTAGTTTGTGGTTTGGTGGCTTGTGGTGAGGCTGCCTATCAGACTGGAAGGAAGCCACAGTGGAGGAAGCTTGATCACCCCCTGGTGGTTGGGAAGCAGAGATGCAGGAAGGGGCTAGGATGCAGTGGCACAGCGTCCTCACGCCCCACTCTGAACAGAGCCACAGCATAGGGACCAAGCCTTTGCCACAAGGGTTTATGGGCTGGCATTCAAGATCCAACTGTAACAACAAAGATACTAGTGTCAAACTTCATTTCTCTCACCCAAAACAAATTGCGAGAGAACCGCTTGTCTGTAAATCTCTACAATAACACTGTCTTCAGTATGGTGTGCTGTGGTTTCCAAAATGGACTTGCCAGAGTTGATTTGTCTCGTCTGTGGCACAAATAAAATATAATTCAGTTTGGCTGTACAAATCCAAAGCTTTATTTAGTATTAGAATAGCCTATCTACATATAAAAGAAGCTTAGCCCAAATACACAATATCAATGAAAAGTGAACCTCAAAAACCATTAACCCAACGAAAAAAAATGCTTCTAAGTGAAAGCAGCAAGACAGCAGGTGGGCGACAGTTCTTCCTATCTGAAAACTGACATCTACAGCCAGTCGGGTCTGCTTCTACATAAAACCCACAGCTTTATGGGTTGCAAAATATATTTAGAAAGTAATCAGCTTTCAAAGTATATACTTTGAAAGTAATCAGTCCTAGAGCAGAGTCAACCAACAGAAGCTTGCCATGCAGTGTTAAGTCTCAGCCCCCCAGTTAACCGGTACTGTACTTCTGATTACAGCAGGGTCACAGTCTGCAGTGAAATGTACTTCAGTGACCAACCCTAAATGCCTTACACAGAGCCAAGGGACTTAGAAACTCATCAGCTAGCCAATGACAACGGAAGAGGGCTAGCTAAGGGTTTATCTAAGGGTCTAATCACTTTCCCCAGCGATTCTTAGTGTTCCTGGATAGGGAAGTTGACCAAGGCTTAGGTTTTATGGGGAGTGTGGCAAAACGGAAAGGTAGGAGGAAATGGAGGCAATCAAAGGACCAAGGGCCATCAACCAAAGAGGGTCATCACTTCTTGATGCTTTTAACAGTCTCTCGATTACTGGGATGATGCATAATATACAACTGATGTCTTTGTAGCTGACCAGGAACTCACTATGCATCTGAGGACGACCTCACACTCCTGACTCTAGTGCTCATTTTCCAGGCAAACGCTACTACTGCATTTGTCTCTGTAACCACAGGAGCCTGAACAAATGTAGACAGTGAACCTGGGAGGTTGGCAGAGGCTAGAGGGTGTCGGGTGGGCCCTTGGGTTACTCATCCAACAACTAAGTTTTTCTTTTGCTTACTCACACGGCCTGAGCATGGCTGCGGACTGAAACCTAATAAGCACATAAGGTTCCTTCTTTCACAGACCTTGTAATTGCTGCACAGATACAGACTTGCTCAAAGTATGTGATGTAAACTGAAGAAGAAAATCATGCTAATAAAGTACCTAGCCAAGTTTAAGGACTTTGGTTATTTTCATAGTCACAAACATTAAATAAATTAATAAGCTATGAATTACTCACAAAGAAGAGTCTCTCGTTTTCACCAAATAACTCAGTTCTAGCTCCAACCAGCACCAGAGCAGTGGTGTATGAGTCTCAGGGTGAGGTGGCACAAGGGACACATGAAAGGCAGCAGTCAGATGTGGCCCTAAAGCAAATGAAGTGACAGACCCCAAGAGAGGACCAGCAAGGAGATGGAGCAGACGCACCAAATGTCAGAGCACACTTGCGTCTTACAGTGATCATGGTTTTGTTGTGGTGACACAGGGTTTTCTCCTTCAAATGACTCAGAAGTACAACTTTCTGTTTTACTCCACCAAATCACTAGTTAGCAAGACACCTTAAAAACATTTCTGAATGCTTTTATTTAGGGTTTACACAGTTCTTTAAAAATAAAAACAACCAATTCTATTGGTATAGCGAAGTAACATTCAACAAAAAATGAAATCAGACTCTATGTCAGATCATCTCTAGATAAACTAGGTTTAGGAAAAAATACATGAACAAAAGTATTGACATCTGATATGAGATTCCCCTCTGTGCGCTGTGAATATGTTTTGTTACCATTGGCTAATAAAGAAGTCGTTTTGGGCCTATAACAGTGCAGAAGCGAGCAAGGTGGGAATTCCAAGCAGGGATAGAGGAGGGAAAGAAGGCAGAGTCAGGGAGATGCCATGTAGCTGCCAAAGGAAACAGATGCCGGACAAAACCATATGGGTAGGCTACAACCATATGGCAATACACAAATTAATAAAAATGGGTTAATTTAAGATGCAAGAGTTACTTAATAAAAAGCCTAAGCTATTGGCCAAGCAGTATTATAATCAATATAGTTTCTATGTGTGATTATTTCAGGTCTGGGCAGCTGAAAAATGAACAAGCAGCCTCTGCCTACAGACTACTATTAGGGAATACAGACCTTTCCACAATTTAAGGATAAAGCCAAATACGACACCAAGAGCAGAACCAAAAGAGAAGGGAGTGTGAGACTGAAAGACATCCAAACAAAAGCTTTGTGGCAATAAAAAAATAATAGTCAAAATATGAAAAATAAGGCTAACTTATTTAATATCACTTAACAGAAGGGCTATGGTCAACATAATTGTAGTAAAAACTTTAAACACAACCAATGGTGGTGGCACCCACCTTTAATCCCAGCAATCAAGAGGTACAGGCAGGCGGGTATCTGAATTCCAGGTTAGCCAGGGCTACACAGAGAAACATTGTTTCCAAAAACCAAGCAACCAACCAACCAACCAAACAAACAAGTTTAAACACAGAGATTGTTCACTGATTTTCTTTGCCTTGGTTATTTAAAAGTTACTATTTGTACTGATAGATTAAGTTGCTTCACTATAATAACTATGCTTAACATCTGTATCATAGAACATCAATATATAACAATTTAATTTTAAAAGAAACATTTAAAAGCAAATAAAATAACTTAACAAAAAATGAATACTGCTGAGCCATCTCACTGAGTAAAAGCACCACAGGCCATACAGGGTAGAAGGTGGAAATTGATTCTTGCAAGTTGTCCTCAGACCTCCATGAATGTCTGTGGCTGAGCACTCATGCAATCATACAAACATACACACACACACACACACACACACACACAAATTTAAAAGTGTAAATGTTTGAAAAAACAAAAGTGGACGCTGAAGCCAATCTGGAGATCATAGGAACATGAATCACAGTCTTAAAATGAGTGAACTCTTTGGGCCCTGAGTTCTATTTCTTATAAGTGACCACACCAAAGTGATTTTCTATTTTCTTTTTTCTTTTGGGTGGGGGGAGGGAATTGAGACAGGATTTCTCTGTGTTATCTCTGACTGTCCTGGAACTCACTCTGCAGAACAGGCTGGCCTCGAACTCACAGAGATCTACCTGGCTCTGCCTCCCTGAGTGCTGGGATTAAAGGTGAATGTCACTCTCGCCCAACCAAAATGATTTTCTTATCAAGGATTTTTGCTATAGAATTGTCAGTATTAACAATAATCAAAACAAAATCATCTACACGATCATTCAATTTTGATTCATATTATCTGTTCAATGGAATATCTACTGACATTAAAGACAATAATGAGAATTACATCCATTGACGTGATAAATAACCTCCATATAGTGGTGTGTAAGACAAAGAAAAAAGATAGGAGACAATAAAAATAAAAATAACCTGCATGGCAAAGACTATCCACACACACCCCAGGGACACACAAAAATATTATACTTCCATCCCTCTGCCTGCATCCCCACATGGTTTGGTGTGGGCATGTGGCTATGTTCTCTACAACAGAGAGTGAGCAGGGTGTGCCCTTGAGCTACACTGAGCACAGCAGAGATGATGCTGGCCAATTCCTTAAGGACAGCATGGAGCAGAAGCAGCCCTGCTCTGACCCCAGCATGGAATATATGCCCTGGACAATTCTGTGTGAGCAGCAAATAAACGTATGCTGTATTTGTGTCATTGTATTTTAGGATTTATTCAAAGGCTTGGTATATCCTAACACGTGGGACATCAATGTTTTACTTTTTAATTAATTCAAGACAGTCTCCCTAAGTTGTTCTGGTTTGGAACACAGAGATCCCTCTGCCTCCAGAGAGCTGGGAGTGCTTTGATTAAAAGCATGCACTACCACACCCAGTCAACAGTTTTATTATAAATACATATATAGTTAAAGAGCTGGGACCATATTCATCAACAAGTTTATGATATTTAATCACACTATTACACACAGTTGTAGGCTGTCTATTATTGCTGTACTGTACTTCACTGTGTGAATATGCATTTGCTTACCCACTATTAGCTTTCAGTTTCTGGTTGTTACTAATACAGCTACCACAAACAATTTCCTTATGTTTTGTTGTTGTTCTTTTTGGCACACATAGATATGTATTTCTATTGGGTACTTAAGTGTGTGTGTGTTTGTCTGTGTAGAGTAGGTCTGGCAAGAGATAGATAAACCCCACAATGCAAACTCTAAAAGAACAACAAAGACGACCAAACTGGGCGGTGTTTTATATCAGAAGATGGAAGGACCTTGGCAACCCCCATCTCCTGGTCTTCCTCAGGCTCCTCTCTCATTTATTCTGGCAGAATAAACAAACTGTAATCCCAGCAATCCTGCTGCTCAGGATAAACAGCCCTTTTTACACTACCTTCCTGGTCCTCTTAGTAGCTCCATGCCACACTTCCTCCTCAGTTTCTCCAAGTTCTCAGTCTCAGCATCCCAGAGACAAACTTTCCTCGGAGTTCTTCAAACCCACCGCACTGTCTGCATCAAGAGGTCTTTTTGTCAAACCATTGCTCAGCCCCAAGGACCCGACTCTTGCCTGTAACTCCTACTTATCCTCTGAATCTCATCAGTCAGGTCTGCAGGCCAGGACCCGACACAGCCGATCCCTCAATGGATCATTGCTGTAACCTCAGGTTTATTTGCGTGGCTGGTGTAGTGACTAGATTCCCCTCTGAAAACATCGTATGATCCCTAAATGGATCACTGCTGTAACCTCAGGTTTATTTGTGTGGCTGGTGTAGTGACTAGAGATTCCCCTCTGAAAACATGGCACGGAGAATCACAGCAGTGAACGGCATTCCACCCAGTGCACACTGCAGCCCAAATGACCGCTTAGGATCAGCTAACAACAGAATCCACGGAGGGAAAGGAGATGATAAACAGGCCAACACCCACACACCAACAGGGAAAACACAGGCGCACAAACCCCAGAGTTATTAGCACAGCTCAGACTCACGAACATAAAATTATCTCAGCATCAAGGTCTGAACCTGCCCACATCTTTCCAAGGAGAGAGACACCTCAGAGGACTTGTAAAGTCTTAGACAGGCACAATGTCAACGTTTAAAAAAAAAAAAATCAAGGCTTATGCACCAACCAGCACTGGAATCAAAGAAGCTACTACATCTGATGACACGTTTCTCTATCCTGTAACGAGGCTATATGGAGTTCACCCTTCTGAAAAATGTCCCTTTTCACTGTCTGGCTGTACACTCATTAACTCCAGAACAACCAGGATCAAATTGCCGCTGCAACAAGAAGGTTACTGCGGACACTGCTTTCATGGATGATCTATATGCAAGGTACAGACCGCAAAATGAGAAAGAATTCTCAACAACTGGGTGAGCTTGCTAGGAAGGTGTATGGGCGAGTCAGTTCCTCACAGACTCTTGTCTACAGGGAGTACTTCCTTCTCTGAATTAATATACACTTAACGACTATTTCTGTTGTTGCTTTCTCATGGTAGAAAGAAAACATATAGAAGTTGTTAAAACACTGGCTTACTTGATAAATTTAATAAGTCAAAATATAAGGACAACTGCACATTAATACACAGGAGTCACAGCGGGTGACAAATCTCAGGTCACATGGGGGTAAAGTCCATGTTGCTTTAGTGACTAGCACTTCTGGGCAGGGGAAAGGAGCCAGAGAAGGGAGGGAGGCCGAACAAAAAGGTGTGAGAGGGGCAAGTCAGGGCCTCCACATCACTGCAGCTGTAGGTGGCCTGTGAGCAGTAAGCTGCAGACCACAGAAATCACAGCAAGGAACTTTCTCTAGAGCTCACAGCCTCGCATTCTGGAGGAATGTGAGGACCAACTTGGGATGTGACGGGCCACCACGGCTTGGACCATCATAGGATATGAAATGAGTACCCAGGAAAGATAGCCACAGCACAGAGGCGGAGACTCCAGTGAAAACCAGCCAAGCAAGCAAGGACAACAGAGCTACCTAGTCACACAGACACAGAACATAGGAACAAGGCAATGAGAATTATAATGGGGTTTATCAAACCACATGTTTCAATGAAATATTATGTGGATTAGAAAAAGACGTTAAATTTAGGTTACTCTTGAAACTTTTTCTTCGTTTTATATTTTACTATTACTACACAACTGAAAAAAAAACAAAATAGTAAACAAAAAATCCAAACTATTACTATTTTGTAATGCCCACGTAATTTATTGGGAGGGGGAAAGGATATTAAAGGAATATGCCAGCTCTACCACCTAAACTGGCAAAACTTACAAAGTTACTCTTGTCTCTTTTTGCCTCATTTTTCTTTATGTAGAAATGCTAAAAGTAACATCTGCCTTCTTGTAGATCAATACTTAAAAAGCATATTGTAAACAAACATGATCAGCATCACTTTGGATGGATTTGATTAAATTTCAGGTACATTTTTCAAATCTATTATATCATAAAATATTTTTTAAAAAGCTTGCCTGCTCCTTGAGGCACAATTGCTCAGACCTTCACTGTAAGCACAACTAAAACGGCTAGTTGTCCGCCATCCCGTCCGTGTTGTCCCTCCCTGTCGTCCCCCCATTCCGTCCCCCCTTCCCGCCACACACACACACACACACACACACACACACACACACACTGGGAAACCTCCAACCTTGCACTTGACCCTCATGACCTCACTAGCCCTGATTAACAGCCCTCTGTACTAGACAGGCTAGGGAACCGCCTGAGAGTAGGAGGAAATGCAGAAGCCAGGAGATTAAATGACTTGTCCGGGATCAATTAACACCTATTAGGTTATCTCTGTGACGGGCTGCCCAGTCCTGGAACTTTTTTAAAGCTGGGCTTCGGGCGAACCTTTCTTGTACCATGCTTCCTTCCGTTATGCCATTTCACTAGCATGTGTGTGTTTGTTAAGGACAAAGGGAAATATAATCCACAAAGAAGAAAAGAATCTAAGATCAGATACTACTATATCCATGTCCAATATACAAAACACCTAGTACATTTGAATAAACCCTAAAGCTTTTCTTGAAGCTTAACATAGAGAGTAGTCTTTGCTTGCATTCTTTGCGGGCTGGTGTTTGTCAACTTGATACTAATTTGAGTCAACTGGGAAGATGGAACCTCAACTGAGAAAATGCGTCCATCAGACTGGCCTGCTGGCACTCTTGATTCATGATTGATGTGGGACGGTCCAGTCCATTGTGGCTGTCACCACCCCTGGGCACATGGTCCTGGATGCTGTGAGAAGCAAACTGAGCAGGCAGGGGAACAAGCCAGTGGGCAGCTTTTTACCACGGTTCCTGCCCTGAGTTCCCTCAGTGGTGGACTATGACTGGATGTTTAGTCAAACACCATTCTGCACTAAGCTGGCTTTGGCCAGTGCTTTACTACAGCAACAGGTCAGACACATTCTATGCTTATTTGTTTCATCAGGGAAGAGATGGCAATTCAATATTATTTCTGCTGTACAATGAAATAAATGGTTTCAGACAAAGATACTCCTAATGCATATAAAAATAATAATACCCCATGGAATTATATGAAACCAAGTTTGGTTCCTAAGAAAACCCTTATTTACATAAAAAGGACATTATTCTTTATCTTCAGTTATCCCTACCTGAAGTTTGGCATCTTGATGTGGGACTCTTCTCTGTAAGCTATGAATATGTTGTATTACCATTGGTTAATAAAGGAGTTGTTTTGGCCTATTGCAGAACAGAATATAGCTAGGTGGGAAAACTAAACTGAATGCAGGGAGAAAAAAGGTAGAGTCAGGCAGATGCCACGTAGCCACCCAAGAAGCAAAATGTGAGGTAACAAATCACAAGCCTTGTGGTAAAATATAAAATAATAGAAATGGGTTAATTTAAGACCTAGCTAGGAATATGCCTGAGCCGCTGGCCCAGCAGTGTTGCAATTAATAGAGCTTTTGTGTGATTATTCAGGTCTGGGTGAACCGGAAACTAAAGCAGTCTCCATTTACACATCTCCTGTTGTACACGTAGGCCACAAGCCAACTGTATTAGCACCTTTGACCTGTCACCAACAGAATCCAGACATATTACATCCTATCAGAGTTGCTACAGGCACCCTAAAATACATGCTTCTTATCTGCTTCACTCTCAGGCATCTGAGCTGCATCTCACATGAAAATCATTACATGGAGGACAGAGAGACAGTTCGCAGGTAAAGGCGCTTGGCACCAAACCTGATGACCTGGACTTTATTGGTGGGGAGAACCCACTCCTACAAGCTGTCCCCTGACCTGCACACAATGCCAAAGAAGATGCACGTCATGCATAAACACACACATAAAATAAAATGTAAAAGTTTTGAGAAAAGAAACATCTGTTTTTACCTATTTTGTCTAATTACTTTCCTAGAAAGCATTCTAAAATTGTACCACACAACATTTGTACACAGCAGATGAGGAACACAGCAGACACATGATAAATATTGATGAAAGAATTTGATGGTGAATAGTTAAAACTACCCCGAGGGAATAAAGGAAAGGTGAAAGAGACCTGCTCCTCACATTCAAACCACCTACAGAATTCTAGCTCTAAGGGAAACTTACTAACTTATATGACCATGCAACGACTCCATTTTTAATCCTAACAATTTAACAGCCCCCCACTCCCTCCTCCTAATCTACTGCTGGAACACAAGCCTAGCCGCTCACCTCACAATTGGACCATTCTTTAAGGACATCTGGGTTAAATAGGATCACAATTCTTCCCTGAGAAAAGAACATTCTCAGTTCTCTTTGGAAGTTGGAGTCTACATATACCCAATCCCAGTTAATACTAAAAGCACGCACACCCTAGAAATGCTTAACCGAAGCGCTCATACCACCCGGCTGTCTCTACACCCGTTAGTCCTGGAGCGTGGCCAGCAGACTTGAGAAACAACAGCTTCATGTTTGCTTTGAGCCAAATCTTCTGTTCCATCCTGGAGTTTAAACTGTGCTTCTCAACCTTGATGGCCACACACGGCAAAGAAAGGCCCCTGAGGATATGTAGACTTTCCTAGCCTTCCTCAGGGACTTTACCCACTCTTCCTTCTCCTTGGGTCTGATCACTCCTCGCCTTCAGTGTGAGCGCTTCTGCTGGTCTGCACTCTCACAGCTAGGGCAGCCAGGTACGTAGAGAGAATCTAACTTAAAAAATAGAAACAAGTGAAGACGGGAGCAGAATTTCTAAAACCTACCCGATCTTAAAAAGCAAACTGAAAATCTAAGTGCAGGACATTTCAATAAACAGCTAATATTCCTATAGTAAATCTTATTTAAATGAAGACGCCCCTACTGTTTTCCTATAATCCAAGCTGTTACAGTATTATTACTATTGCTGACTGTACTTCAGTGCTAACCCATAAGAGCTTTAAGTGAGAAAAACTGCTTCTTAGGGCAAGACTGAGACTGCGGTAAAAGTCTGGAGGTAAGAGCATCCTGACACATGGTGGCCCACAACTGTCCTTAACTTCAGCTCCAAGGGACCCTATGGCCTCCTCTAGCTCTGAGGACAGCAGGAACACGTGTGATACACAGACATGCATACAAGCAAAACCTGCAGACACACAGTAAAAACAATATTCAAGAAATAAAAAGATGGGAAGCTTTGTGCATCAACAAATCAAAGTTTCATTTTAATTTGTCGATCTCCATTTGAAGTGTCACCTGAAGTTTAAAATTCAAGCCAGTGGTGATGACATATACCTGCATTCACAGCTCTCAGGAGGCTGAAGCAGAAAGACAATGAGTTCCTCATATGGGATATCCTTCTGTATATGTGTTGCTTTTATTGGTCAATGAATAAAGCTGTTTTGGCCAACAGCTTAGCAGAATAGAGTTAGGTAGGAAATCTGAACAGAGAGAGGAAAAGAGAGAGAGAGAGAGAGAGAGAGAGAGAGAGAGAGAGAGAGAGAGAAAGAGAGAGAGAGAGAGAGAAAGAGAGAGAAGGCAGAGTCAGAGAGACACCATGTAGCTGCTGAAGGAGATAGACGCTGGAACCTTACCTGGTAAAACACAGCCTCATGGCGATACACAGATTAATAGAAACGGGTCAATCTAAGATATACCAGCTAGGTAGGAATACACCTAAGCCGTTGGCCAAGCTGTGTAATTAATATAGTTTCTGTGTGATTATTCGCGTCTGGGCAGTCTCTGCTTACAAGTTCCAGGCCAGAATGGTCCAGGGTACATAATAAGACTCTGTCCAAAAGCAAGCAGTGGGGTGGGGGTGGGGAGTCTAAAATCCACATGTACTGACCCCAAATGATTATCAAGGCACACAGGCAACTGTCACCAGTGTCTGGAAAAAGAAGGGGGCCACAAAGGTGGGGGAGACACCACTAGACTTACATCACATTACATTACTTCTACCAACACTGACACCAATCTAAGGGGTCACGGACGGAACTGAAAGTGGTAAGGGCATCAGGCTCTCATGACAGTGATCAGACCTCGGTGCTCTTGGCATCTACTTCTTCTGTAATCAGAAAAAAATAACACTTTCATATAATAAATTGTTTTTAAAATATAGATGCAGGGGCCTGGGAAGAGAGGAGGGAGGAGAAACAGTTGGGATGTAAAAAAAACAAATGAAGAGAAAACTACAGATGCAGAGCAATACCAAGCTAAAGGTGTTCTGAGAAGTGTTTCAAATACTTGGTTGATCCAAGTGATCAAATTAACGTTTGCATTTACTTATGGCCCTTTCTTCTATCTGAAACCTGAAGATCTAGTGCTAATATGTATAATACAGAATGGCTTTAGAATACTGACATTTAATCAGTCCAGAAAGACATCTTAAAAGTAGCTTCAAATGCACACATTTCATCACTGAAGGGGACACTGTTGAGGGCTAAGTGGACTGCACAGATTTCTCAGTGAAGTGTTTGGAGTGAGGAAGTACTATGCAGAGGTAGGAACTAATGACGCCAGGCATGCAGGTCAGGTTAGGGCACCGTAGGATGAAGAAAGCAGAAGCGCGCACACGGTTAGCATATGAAGGGGAAGATGGCGGGCGACTTCCAAGCAGTACCTTAATACAGTGACAAATACTTCAACAACAAATCAGCATTTCAACTGAAAAAGTCAATAACAAACAAGGTCCTCCTAAGTCTGAAAGCCTAGTTTACTTCTTTTGAGAGCCACATTTTTAAAAAGGAAAAAATGGACGCCTAGCTGTTTGCTCCCAGGAATACAAACAGGAAAATAAGCAGATGGCGGCAGCGTCCGTGAGACTGGAAGAGCTGCTTCACTCCCAGCTGTGTTTAATCTGTCGTCCTACAGAACCACGACAAGGCTTCCCTACAACAGAGGCTGAGAACTTCCATCTGCACGCAGCAAACGTCAAAGGCACACTGGAAAACACCCGCCGGTCCCTGATGCCGGACAGTCATTTCTCTGAACTCTACTCCAAGCTGTACCGACACCAATTGAATCGCACAGGAGAGGAGTTTAACAGCTCATAATGAGAGTTCAAAGACAACGACAGAAATGCTGTCTATTTACAAGGGACTAAAACATAGACACACACAGGACGAACAAGTTAAATAAAACTCAACCCACTCTGCTGCAGTGGGACATCAATCAAAAAGCGAGCTGGGTATCTGAGGGTCAGTCTCTGTCACTGGATTACCACAACAAACTGTCCAGTTGTCCACCTTCTAACGAGTACATGTGATTTCTTCTGTCGCCACAGGACGCAGGAGGCTGGGGTAAGGTTGGAGGGAGGTGGGGCACGATCGCCCGGAGGAGCAACACTTTACACTAACTATCTGTGGGGCTACTTTCTCCTTTTATAAAGCAGGAAACCATAAAGTGAGAAGCCCAGAACTTGAAAAAGACATGAGGTAGGAACATCCATACAATTTGCTGAGTGCAGTCAATTTCCCATGCCATCAGAATAGTATGGCCCCCCTTTACCGTAATACTGTAGGAAACACATCAAGTGGAAAACTAAGTTTATGGGCTTCATTTTTTTCAAACTTCATTATAAATTTGATCAAGGTTTATGATCATGATTGTATCAGATGGCATGGTAGCACAAGACATTTTAAGTTTTAATCACTTTGTCTTAGAGATCCATGAAACAAAAATGCCTTTGATCTGCAAGTCCCTTGCCCAAGGACAGACGGTTCCTCACATGCTGGAGGCTGTTGTTTATGGGAAAGAGCAAGGCACATGTTTTCACTCCCGTAAACAAGCTTGTCTGACCAATCTGCACAGGATGTGCTTGATCACATGTTGAAGGTAGGTGCATGATGCCTCTGATTGGACCTGCTGGAAAATGCAATGAATTATGGGGTTTCCTTCTTAAGCCTTACCATACTTGATTCCGAGCCATTTCCCAGGAACCTGGGTATGGACCTGGCGAGAGCCCACCCACCTGGCCAGTATTTAATTAAAGCTTGCTTCAAATTTGGCTTTAAACTGTGGTAGTGGTCTTATTCCCGATCAGTGGGATCAACAGTAGGCGCTTGTAAAAAACCTTTTTATGATAAGTGTGACTCAGACAATACAAACCGATTCCATAGATGAGCACCGTTCAGATCTGTACCGCTGCCTTGGGCGGGTTAACTCAGTAGTTCCCCTTAGTCAGTTTTGCTTTCTATGGTTTTCATTACCTACAAACAACTTACTAAGCATTTAATGAAAAATTCAAGATAGCAGGCTGGAGAGAAGCTCAGAAAGTTAAATGTTTGCTGCAGAAGTATGACCTGCAGCGAAGATGCTAATAGCCAAGTGTCACAATCCCAGCACTGGGGAGGCAGGGCGGGAAGCGTTCTGCCAAGGCTGAGCAAGAAGTCAGCTAGAAAAACAACACCAAGGGGTCAAGGCGTAGAAGGCTGCAACTCCTAAGTGTTATGTTGTATACGGTTCCAGGCAGCATGAGCAAACTTCACCTGCCCAGAACACAAACCATCCTTTTAATCCAGCATGTCCATATTCAGTATGTGCAACCAAATGGTTACAAGCCTACTCCTATGAGTACCCGCATCTGCATGTGCTCAATCCTGTATATTAAACCTGGTGTGGAAGTGTAGGCCTTTAACCCCAGTGCTCAGGAGGCAGAGGCAGGCAGATCTGTGATTTTGAAGCCAGTTTAGTTTACTACACAGCAAATTTCAGGACAGTCAGGACTACATAGAGAAAGATCCTGTCTCAGAATATAAACAAAAATTATCTTCATGTTAAATTCAGTATCTGCATATAATCTATGTACCACCTCTCTATGCTTGGTCTCTAGGTTACTTAGATACCTACAGATGGAAGGTTTTTGTCCTGACTAATAGGCCAAGTGTATAATTAACAGAGGCCTCTGTATGTTTCTTTGGGACCGAACGGCTGCGGAACAGAGTGGGACAAAATGTTCCTCTGATACCCACCACAATATAAATATGATATAAATAGTAGTTATACTTCAGTGTTTACAGAATGAAAAGAGGCAGTCTGCATGTTTACTACAGATACAATTTCTTCCCCCAAACAGCTTGGATCTGAAGTTACTTGAGTGACTACCCTCCCAGACCCATTCACTGGTTACTCAGCTGTCTCAGCTACCAAAGCCACAATTAATAAAGGTCCCAGGAACAAAAGAGATGCTGGCCTTTTTAACTGCAGTATTTGTACTTCGACTCTCTTCTTAGCTGCTGTTTTAATTTTTTTACCTAATTTATAAAATTAAACTGTGAGTTACAGATGTATATAGGAAATAAAAGGGCAAATGCAAAGCTATGGTTTCAGGCACCCACCGGGGATTCTGGGATGTATTCACAGGGTGGCCTCTTGGAAGCCGATGTCCTATAGATACTGTAGCTGAGATCTGTCTGTTTTTGGTTTTTTTTTTTTTCAGACGGAAGTTTTTCCACAAAGCACAACTGAGATCTTTTAGATAATTCTAAGCCACCCGAAAGTCAACCACTTATATATTAACAGCTAAATAAATACCCAGTTTGTGGTGACTAGGTCACCATGGTGGACAATAGAGGAGATCACGCATAGAAAACACCTAGCAGCCACACAAATCAAAGGGACCAAAGCTTAGAGGACAGTTGTTTCTGAGTTTCTGCTCTCAAAATCTCCAACCGAAACGGGTTTGCATCCACATGGAGACAGGGTGAAGTGGGGGTCAGGTATGATTTGATTGCTACAACCGATCTGAGGCAGAACTGTAGTCTGATGGTACCCTGGGCAACACAGCAAGTACCAAAGTCTTAGCATGCAACATATTTTTCCCAAAGTGCATCAAACGAAGCAAATAGTTCAAAATCCACTAGGCATTATGAGGCTCCAGGGATCTGTAGAACTGGTGTAGCTCATCTCTGCAGCCCCGGTACCTGGCAGGTTATTTGCCATGGTATATTCATTTCATCTCATCTTTTCCAATTTCAGTAAAAAGAAAGTTTATTTGAACTTTTAAAAACTTTCTCTTTGTAGCTGAAAATTCTCTGAAGGAAGATTTTGTTTCTCTGACATCTGAAAGGGTGAGGGCTACCATGTAAGGCTGTTACCATACCTCCCACAGGGAGCACTGACAGACATGAGGGTTCATATCTGAATAAATACATGCACACTTTTCATGTTCTACACAGAGAGAGAGACAGGCTGCCAACAATGCATTTCATCCAAAGAGCTCATATCAAGGAAATGCATGACAAAGCCATAGTGGAAATATTATTGGGGGAAGTCATGCTCTAGGTCTTAGAAAAAAGCAACCAAGTGCGCTAAGGGCAGTGCTGCGTCAGATCCCAGACACACCTGCACGCTCGTGCCCATGAGCCCGTGTGCCCGCGTGCCTCTAAGAAAGCACAAATCCAAGGTCAGTGCATTACTGGAGGTAGAGACCCTCTCCGGCTGATGCAACACTGAGTGCACTCTGGGGAGTATTCCACATTTGGCAAAATTCTGTACTAAAATGCGCCAAACACAATTTTCTAAACTATGACAAAGCTGTGCAGAGGAAACAAAGTCAGCATAACAGTCAAACTATCAAGTAACCAACTCCAGTCTCCAGCTCTTCAGGAGCAGAGCAGCAAACCCCCAGCTCCTGCTCTGAGGTCACAACAACCTACACATCCAGGAAAATGAGGGCACAGAAGAAGGGCATTATATGACTTGGTTACTATCACCAGCAGCAAGCTGCTAGACAAACCCGGCAAAGCGATGCGGAGGGATCTCAGGGCAATGAAACTATCTTGTGTGTCACCATGAAGGAGACCACCTTTATACAGTCATCACAATCCATCAAGCCAGAGTCAACCTCAATACACTAAATTCAGAAAAATAAGGAAAGACGCCGCATGCACACCAACTGTGATGTGCACGGCATCAACAGCAGGGCAGCTGTGCATGAGGACACATGTAGAACTCCTCACGCCTTCTCTCCAACTTTGCCAAACCCAACCCTAACATAGAGTTTGCTGGGTTTTATTTTTGTTATTTATGTATATGTATGCATGTCTGTGTGTGTGACCAAGGAGGTCAGAGAGGTGTCCGCTCCCTGAAGCTGGAGATCCAGGCGGTTGGGAGACACCTGATGTGGGTGCTGGGAACTGAATTCAGGTCCTCTACAATAACTACTTTCTCCAGCCCCAAGTTTATTAATTTTTAAAAGGGTACAACATAACCAAATTCAGCTTCTCTTGTCAACATGAGGTTCAAGATTACCAAGGATATTGGTAAATTTATGCAATTCATTGAAGCAGTAAATTAAAAAGGGGAACCACTTTGATAAATACACAACAAATATATGGATAAAATTCACCATTCACTCATTACAGCCATTCACACCAGACTGGGAGTAGCAGAGAGGTCCCTTCCTCTAGAAACACTATCTTTTCCTACTCCTCAATAAGCATCTGCTGATGGAAACCAAAAGCAGGAACTTCCAGGTCTGAACCAGAGGTGCCAGCCCATGGCACAAAGACATCCAACAGAGCCGGGCGAGGTGGTACCCACTTTAATCCCAGCACTCATGAAGAAAAAGCAGGACGATCTGTGAGTTTGAGACAGCCTGGTCTGCACCGTGAGCTCCGGGACAGCCTGGTCTGCACAGTGAGCTCCGGGACAGCCTGGTCTACACAGTAAGACCCTGCCTAAAAAAAATAAAAAGAAAGACGCTCAATGGAAAGGCAGGAGGACTAAAAAGATCGACAATAAAAACGGGGTGGCTGGAGAGGGGGCTTGGCAGCACTTGCTGCTCTTGCCGAGGAACAGGCTCAGTGCCAGCACCCACAAGGTGGCTTATAACCACCTGAAGTCCAGTTCCAGGGATTCAGCATCCTCTTCTGCTCTTCTGACCTCTGCAGGCACCAGGTTCACATGTGGTAAACATATAAACATGAAGGCGAAACACACAGACACATAAAAGGAATTTTAAAATCCCAACAAAAACCAAAACCACTTTTCATTCTGTCATAGTTGCTTCAGCTGCCAACCTGACACAGGTCTGGGGTCATCGGGGCTGAGGGGGGCAGACTGGCCTGTGGACAAGCCTGTGGGCTCATTTTCTTGGTTGCTAATCGATGTACGAGGGCCCAGCCCACGGTGGGCAGCACCATCCCGAGCACGTGGGCCTGGGCTGCTTAAGAAAGGTAGTTTGCTCATGAGCATGGGAACAAGCCTGTAACCAGCATCTGTTCCTCAAGTGTTTCTGCTTCAAGCTCCTGCCTGGCATCCCTCACTAGCAACTGGAAAGTTTCCTCCCAGTAAGGCCTAACACGGCAAGGGCCTGAGTTCGATTCTGCAAAAACTAAAGCCTGACTTGTATTGCGCAAGCAGTTTAATTACACAAGATTATTAACCAGTCTCACTTCTTCCATGGGAACAAGCCTGACCAAAGAGGGGAGGGAAGAAAGTAATTGCTGTTAATTATTCTTCATGTATAGTTCCAGTCAATGGGTTTTCTACAGTGATTCCCGGGGGTTCTGGGAACTTGTAGCCTTCCGCTGCTGTCATTCCTGTATTGCTGCATGAACCAACCCTGGGGTGGAAGGTTACCAAAGTCTGCTCTGGCTCAGCACAAGCTGTGAACTTTCGAAAGGAGAGCAAGACAAGAGATTCAATATTTACACTGAAGATGTCCACTGTTAACACAGATGCAAGAAACTAACAAAAGAATAAGAAATATAAACATAAAATCATGATCCTTAGATTTTAGATTTAATTCACTTAATAACTAGCATTATATAAATTAAATTATCCTTCAGTATTTGTACATATTATTAATGTTGGACATCTTTAAATAGTTCACATTTAGAAAATGCCATTTCTAGTTTTAAAAAAGTTATTACAAAAAAAAACCCACAGAGAAAACATGAAAGATCTTAATGAATTGACTGTCAGTCCTTTATGTTTGTATTTCACACCTACAGCTGAATGGCAGTGGACAGAAAGCATCATGGGAAAAGAGAAGGCATCTAAAACGATGCTCTGGGGTTGCCACAGTGAGCAAAAGAAGCCGAGTTCATCCAAGGGAAGAGATGAGACCCCCCACACACACCCACACCCACAGCTACCACCACCCGACGGATGCTTGCTCTCACCAGCACTTGTTTGAGTGGTATTCCTCAAGTCCTATTCATACACTACACCATGAGGCCTACGGTGGCTATGTCTGTACTGAACACATACAGTTTCTCTTGTCATTATCCCTTAATCATTATGGGGGGGCTACTAATGCACGATTCCAAACCATTAGGTATTTAGGCAATCTCAAGATTATTTCAAGTATACAGAAAGGTGTGTGCGTGTTGCAGGTAAATATCACACTGTTTAAAAGGGACTTAATCACGTGCAGACTTTGCGATCCACTGGAACAGTGTAGAAGGCTGCATGTATTTAGTATGTTAGCTCACATGTATCTTCCTAAACACCCACTGGGAGCAGGCAAATTCGGGATTGCTGGAACAATACCACCTTTTAACAAATGAGACTCTAGCCTCGGGGAATCCTTTCTCTAAGAATCCATGCCATCACCATCTCCACCGTTTTCCTCATTTGTCCTTCCTTTGACCCGTTCTCCAGCCTGGCCTCTAAGGAAAGCAGCCAGGGAGTTCCACTCACTACCACACTCCTCCATGGCCGTCTCCTCAGCCTGTGAGGACATGTGAGGACATGGCCTCAGCATCTGAGCTCTCCGTGCTGTTCTCTGAGGACTACTGTACAGTCTTCAAGGGTTCATGATAATGTTTTCACCCCCAAGCCCTGCTACCCCTGCACCTCTTCTCCTGCTACCCCTGCATGCCCTCTTCTTCAGGACCCTGTCACACCCATAACTGGCGCCTAAGAACCACAACTCAGTGACCATACCACATCACACCCCCACCCCACCCTGCAGTAGGCATCCTTAACTACACCCACTCCCTGTGCGGCTTCTCAGGAGAATTTCTACTCCAATCCATTCCATTTCTTTTCACTCCCCACCCCGCCTTTGAAGTCTGAAGTCTGTGGACAAATCTGTCCTTCTCCACATTCTCCAGACGGCCTACTTTTATTTGTGGTAACTTTTGTGGATTCAACTATCCATTTTCTCTGAGCTCCCACATCTTCCCCTGTAAGTAATAAATACCCAAATAAGTTTCTACAGATACGAAAGACATGGGGTTTACATGTGGTATTTTAACAAGTTGTTTTCATGTTAATCCCAAAGAGTATATAATACAAATCCCATCAGGAGAGAAAAGTACAACTCTAAGGTTTGAGAATTTAGTGGTGACCAGGACCAAGGGATATCTCCACTCTTGGAAAGCTCACGTAACCAGACAAATAAGCAAGAAAGAGTGAACAAAACCTGACTCCGAGGAAGCACGCTTACAGGAAATAAAACGGGCGAACACGACAAGGGCCTGGTCCCCACACTGCACTAGGAGTGGGCAGAGCTCTGAGCTCATCCAGAACCTGGTCTCCAAACACCCGAAACTCAAGCAGTTCCTCCAGGCCCAGAAGAACCGCCGAGGCCCACTCTGGACCTCAAAGGGACATCAGCAGCAGTGAGTCCGGTATCCAGTTTCATCCCGTATTTGAGATGGGGGCAGGGTAAGCGGTATTTTTCAGTACATGCTTTGGGATTTGAAGTGTTCCATTTTTTTCCTTTCTCTTTGAATCTCTAGTTTTGTGGCATGTATCTGCTCTCACAAAAAGATGCAATCTACTTCAGCCCATACCCAGAATCTGAGTTGGCCGACAGGAGCTGAACTGAATAACTAGACTTTCACTGGCTGAGAAGTGCCAGAGGTCAGAGGTCATACTACCCCAGTACTAAACCTAGGCTTCAAGAGTCCTGTGCGTGTGCTCATTTATTTGAATGCCTTTTCTCTTTTTTGTGTCTAGGTGTTTTGTCTGCATGTTTTGGTGCACCACATGAATGCCTGGTACCCATGGAGACCAGCAGAGCATGTCGGATGCCCTCGGCTGGAGTTACGGCTGTGAGTCACCATGTGGTTGCTAGGGACTGAACCTGGCTCATCAAAAGCAATCAATGCTCTTAACCGATTAGCCATGTCTCCAGCCCCTATGCCTCTCATTATGATATTGAGAGGCTGGCCTGGCCTGCTAGAGGGAAGAGACTACCTGAAAACAAGCTAAGCCATTCCCAAAGTCCTGGACACAGCAGGACCCATTCTCCATAGAAGACATATAGTCCAAAGACCTCCCAGTGGGGATCTCTGGGAGATCCCCTATGCATACTGTGTGTTTTCATGTGTGCATGTGTTGACATGTGCACACCTATGATAATCTATTAAAATATATTTATTAAAGCTATGTGAAATTAAAGCTATGTGGTCTCACTCCCCCAAAATATCTTGGCTTGCTTCAGTTACCCTTCTGATGATGAAGACATGAAATCAAAAGAATGAGGTAGACATAATTTAGTGTGAGTCTGCGGAAAGGGAGTTACTTAAATACAATCACTGTCACCACAACAGGCGATCTTACAATGAAGACATTGTTAATTGACTAGCAAGAAGGTAACATACACAGCATGAATTCAGTATGCAAAGAGGATTCGTATCCTGGACAGGGCAGAACAGGATGTCATCACACTACTCAGAAACACCAAACCATTCAAAATGTAGGAACTGTATTTTTGGTATTTTGCATTTGATATTTTCATGATACAGTAGACCACAGATGTAAATAAAACCACAGAAAACAAAACTGGAAATAAGAGGCTAAAGACAGCTGTCCAGAAGCAGCCACACCAGAATAGCTTCCACCTGAGACCTCATCAGAGAGGAACAGGCCCAGGATAGACTAGAAGTGTGGGCTGCACACCCCAAAGATGTATGCAGCACTACACACAGTAGTCACGCTTTGTTTTCTCTCCTCCTGAAACACAGTCTATGTAGCCTTCACTGGTCTGGACCTGGCTATGTAGACAGACCAGGCAGGTCTCGAACTCAGAGAGATCTGCATGCCTCTGTGTCCAGCTTCTGAGTTTTCCCCTGGTTTGTGATACAGCAATAGCTCGGGGCAAACTCTTTCTGTATAGTCTTCCCTGCTAGCTTATGGCTTTTACCCATTAACACTTTTGAGAAACCGAAATCAGTGACTGAAACACTTAATGCACATCTCCTTCTACGACACTACAGAAATCAGCCAGAAACCGTTCTACTAAGAAAGGAATCAGAACCCTGCCAGATTTTACTTCTCCACACAGCTACCGCCAAGCTCAGAGTGTCTTTGTGGATCTGCTTTAACAAAGCTCACCCTCACTCATGACAGTGGCTGGAGGGGGGGCTGGCCTGATGCTGTAAAGCCCAGGTCAGCAGGTGGCCTGTGAGGCCAAAAGGACCAGGGCTCCCACATAATCGCAGGTTCTTTGCCCCTTTGCGATCATCCTTTCGGATATTTCTGTGTTCTCTGGGCAGCACTATTAGAAATTCACAAAGGCTTTCCATTTACTTGAAGCACCAACTCCAGCCTTCCCCCAGGGCTAAGTGATTAACTGAAAGCGGACACTAAGGGGACCGTGCTCCCCACTCATCTGGGAAAGCATCTGAGGTTCAGGGCCTGGGAAGACCAGGCCTGACCTGCTTCCCACTCTGGGTGGGGGGTGGTGGAGCTGTCCTATGAATACAACAGAGGGAGAGAGGAGGAGGTTCAGAAGGAATGTGACCCTACGTGGCCTATGACCCATAGCTTTCAAGTCCCCGCCCACTCAAGCTGTCTCTGGTCACGGGCTCTGCCTGTGCCAACCAGCGGAGTCTGCACAAAGCACACGATTCTCAGCATCTTTGCAGGGTGTGTGCTAATACATCTAAATGTGTCACGCCCAAAGATCTATACAGCTGCAATCCCAACTTTTATTTACTTTATGAATGATAAGGGATTTTATTCCTTTATTCTGTCTCTTCTACTGACCTCCTCTACTCGTAATTTATTCTGTTAAACTCATTCATTTAAAAAACAACTATCTTTTTCAAATGTCAGCGACACCGTCATTCAGAGTTACCCTGCCTATCATCTTTGGGTGTGCATCTACACCACTTCAGTTTGCTCCCCCTTCTGTTTCACATGCTACATAGTTCACTGCAATGCCTCCAGCTCTTCACTCGGGGAACATCCAAGCAGAACCCACCTTCTAGCTTCAGACACAAATAATAGCTACTTTGCTCCTTAAGGAGCAAAATAAAATAAAGTAAAATAAAGCTCTTAGTTTAATGATCTGGGCATTTACTAACTAAATTGATGTCTTTTCCCCAAATCATAGGTTTTCTTAAACAGAAACTCACATTGTAAAAACCAAATATATATGCCACTAAATGTGCAATACACCATCCTCAACTGTATTAATGCAACCGTCTCTTCACACTTCCCTGCAGTGGCCAATGTCCACCAGCTCAGACAGCTTCTTAGCAAATGGAAGAGGCCGGGAAAGGACTCAGCCCATGCTGGACACTCAACTCATGAGTTCCTAAGTGGGTGCTCATGAGAGTGCATATGATTACACACTTTCACATCTCAGCAAGGTAAGAAAAATCAGCCTTAACTAGCACATGAAAACACAGACTAACAGTAACACATGTAGATAATTATGATAAATATACATACAAGGGTACTCACAGAATACTTACAAACCAAAATACTTTGAGAGCCTCTTCTAAGCCAAGTCAAGTAGCCTTAACACAAAAATGCAAATACATATATAACATTAACCACTGAAATTCAACCAATGAAGAACTTGGGAGATACATATGGAGCAGGCAAGCCACAGACGAGGTTCAAGCAGACACTGAAAATTATGCCAATGCATTTGCAACAAATGGATGAAGCTGGAGGACAGTCTTAGCTACTTTTACTACAGAAGAGTTTATTTGGGGTTCAGAATTTCAAGTCCACGACCAGCATGGCGGAGAGCATGGCAGCAGGCAGGCAGGCAGGCATGGTGCTGGAGCAGTCGCTGAGAGTTCACATCTTGAGACACAACCACAAAACAGAGAAAGACACCAGGAAGTCTTTTGAAACCCCATAGCCTGTTCCCACTGACACTCCTCCTAATTCTTCCCAAACAGTTTCACCAACTGGGGACCAAGTATTTAAACACATGGGCTTCTGGTCCTCCGAACCTCCACAAGGATGCTAAGTGGAATAAGTCATACACTGAAAAAATGGTGCATGATTCCATTTACATGTGGAAGCTTGAAAAGAGAAGAAACGGGAAAGGTCAAATACACAAGACCAAAGCGGACAGGGACAGTACAGGTTAAAGGACAGCTATGAGCGAGGCTGTTATGTCAAAGTCCAGATGCTGAAAGGCTGCAATTGATATTGCATTATCTACTAGAGATCCGCTGGGAGAAGAGACGCACAGTTTTTCCACATAAGTATCTGCAAGATTATATATAATTTGCATATTTATAGTAACCACCTCACTATGCAATCAAAAGATGATATATACCTCGAATTTCTACAATAAAAACCATTATTAGAATATACCTGCACTGTGTGAGGAATATTTAAGAGAAAAATATTTGATCTAAATGTAACACGGTACTTTATGTCGTTTATTTATATTTATATTCCCAGCAAGGAATTCTTTCTTTTTAAGATCTTATGCTACTGTTGTTTTTACTACATTTTAAATTTTAGGTTCAATAGCTTTATTCTAAATATTTAATTAGTAAAATTCTTATTAAATAACATCTTAAATGTACTTCAGAAAAAGCCGTTGGGATTAATTCACTGAATAAAGAGTAGAGCCATATTTTTATCTCAGAGATTAGTTCTTACACACACACCCCTCTTTCTCCGGACCGTGACTATTTAAAGAATAATGTCTATTTTAGCCATTCAGAAGGGCTGACACATCACACACACACGTGGAAACAGCAAGGGAGAGCTGGTAGAATTTTTCAAGAATTCGTACTCTTTGAAATTACATTTTAAGTGGTGAGTGTCTTCAAAAGTCATGGGGAAACCCCGGTCCACCACAAACGCACAGGGAGACTTCCTGTTGGTCTAGGATCAGCTTCTACTCTTTCTTCAGAAGGCAGCACTTTCTCCACCTCTCCTCTCTCCTGGGAAGAGAGGGCGACCTCTGACACTTTGTTTAGCCTTCTGAGCTCCAACTCCTCCTGGTGAATTAGGCCTTCCTTCCGAACAGCAAGTCTAGGAGGCTTGCCAACGTCAGCACCTCAGCGCCAGCTAAGAGGAGGCAATGGAAGTGATGGAGAGGTGGCTCACAGGTTAAGACCATGTACCACTTCTTGTAGAAGACCTGAGCTCAGTTCCGGGCAACACCCTGCAACTCCAGCTCCCAGGGATCCAGCGCCCTCTTCTGGCCTCTGCAAGCACTTGCATTCATGGGTACAAACCCAAACACAGGGAAAAATAAAGAGGTGATGGAGACTGGTGGACAAGCATGCAGCCCAGGAATGAACATGTGACTCCCAGAGGCCAGAGGCCAGGCTATGGATTTATTTATTTATTTATTTATTTATTTATTTATTTTTGACTATGAAGGAACCCTAACCTTTAGGGCTGAAAGCAAAAGGCTGTAGTTTAGGAAAACAGGCAAACACTCTCTGGTTTGGTTGAGAGAAGACTTCAGCAGCCAAGAAAGGCAGGCGAAGAGGACCCTAGGTCCGCTGGGTCACTGCTGAAGTTGATGTGAAGTCTCCTTACTCGCAGCTTTTATCCCGGCTTCGGTCACTAACAAATTCAAGAAGCCCTGACTAGGTAACGGAGAAGGCACAATAAACCGTGCCCTGTGGTGCTGGGCAAATGGCTCTGGGGATGAAAAGCTTTCCCTGCCATCTGCTCTCAGCTCATTTCACACCGCTCACTGCCCGTCACAGGGGACAGTCACCCAACAGTCACCCACAACTCGGACACCAAGTCTGCTTACAAAGTGCTAAGACCACACGGAATTCATCGGGGGGTTTCTGAACGTACTGGCCACTTCAGGGTGTAAGTCTCAATGTCCTAAGGGACCTGGAAATATCCGTCATCCACAGCCCACGAGGACCACTTTCTATGTCCCTCGGGCTTCTCCTGGGCGCACTGTTCCCCAAATTTCAAGGTCTGACCTGCATTTGCTTTATTTATCGCCTCACACAGTACAGACCCCACCGGTGCCTTGACTTCCTGAAACCGCAGTGGCTCTGCTCAGACTTCAACTGTGAGCACTTTTAACAGAAACGGGGCGGCCGAGGGCAAGTTCTGGTGTTGGGTTTCTCCCAAGAGTCCTCGCGGGCCCCTGTATCATTTTGGCTTTCTGTGGAGCAGGTTATACATCAGCTCTCTGAACAGGTTCCTGTCCCCTTCCCACAGCCTGAGCAGAATCACACAAACCAAACTTGGGTAAGCATAAGGATAGAACACTAAAATTTCACAAAACCCTAAATGACAAGCTTTATGAATAGCGTGTAATTAAATATAGCGCTATGAGCAGTCATTCGTGCCATCAACCAATATTAATGACACACTGTGAGAACGGAAAAGATAGGGGCTGCAAACAGCAGTGAGCGAGATGACTTTCCATGATAACTACCCCTGTCTGGAGCGAGGAAAAACGGTATTAAACAAGTGGGTTTTTTCAGTCTAACATACTTTTAAATGATACTAATTTATAAAAAAAAATTAAATTTTTTTATCTGTATATGTATACCTGAGTATGAGCACATTGCACATGTGTGTGCCTGAGTGCATGTACATGAACATGTGTGTTCAAATATCTTCTGAGGAGAGAAGTGGGTGCTGGGAATCGAACACACATCCTCCAGAAGAGCAGTATGTGCTCTTGAACTGCTGAGCACATCTCTCCAGCCCCACATTAATGCTATTTAACACGGTAATTTAATACAGCCATATGGCGGTTTCAATGAGACAGGTCCCTAGTGGGCATGTAGTTGAGGCTCTAGTGCCCAGCAGGTGGCGCTGTTCAGGGACGGCCAGGAACCTTTAAGACAAGGAACTTGCCCGCAGTAATGGTCACTGGTGGCAAGCTTTGAGGGTATAAAGCGTTGCCCCAGGTCCTGTTCTTCCACCTCCCAACTCTGCATTTATTAGGGAAGCATTTTTGGTTTTTAGGATCTTGTGTAGATTAGGCTGACTTCGAACCTGTGGTGACCTTCTGCTTCCGGTGCTAGAATTACAAGTATAAACCATGACAGTCAGCCCCAGTATTTGTTGAATAACAGGATAAATGAATACGAAATTCTTAGCTGGGGCATGGTAGTGCCAGCCTAGAGGCAGGTGGGTCTCTTGAGTTCAAGGACAGCCTGGTTAACGAAGAGAGTTCCAGGACAGCAGGGCGGGTTACGTGGAGAAACCCTGGGGCCTGGGGTTTGGGTGAGAAAGTCTGGGTCTGATTGTAGCTGATGGACAGGGGAAAGGCCTTTGTAAAGGCCAGATTTCAGGCACTTAAAATAGTACTGTGCTCTCCCAACAACTCAAAAACCAAACCGTCATTAGTGTATCCACCCAGGGCTCCCCTCCCTACACCCACGTAATATTCCCTTGTTCCAAGGGTACCATCATTCTTGCGGCCACTTGTTTCTGACCTCTTCCTCTGTCAACCGCCTTGCTCAGCAAGATTCTGAAGGCCCGTCAACTTCCCTTTAATATCTTTGATCAATGGCCTCCTTCCTTCCCACTCCCTCTGTCACAGACTTGGTTCAAGCAATCAACGTCGAGATTAGAGCAACAAACCAGTCTCGCCTGATTCCAGGTTTGCCCTGTCTAATCCAGGGCTGCTTAGATTAAAGCCTCCCTAGAAACTTTGGCTTGATGAAATAAAGCTGTCTGAGTGACAACTGAAATAGAAAGCCCAGGAAAACAAAGTCCTGCCTGGCCAACCCTGGGAGCAGCCGCATCTCCCGGCAGCACGAACTCAGCCAGCTGTCCTCCTGCCGGAGAGCGTGTCGTCCATCCATCAGGCAGGTCAGGGCCCATCATTTAGATCATCGCCACATCTGATGCTAGCTCATCCGCACGTCTACCCAGCTCCGGCCCTTTTACCTCCTCGCAGCTCCAGAGCAGCCCAGCGAATGCACCTCTTCCTCCCGAGAATTCTCCTGACACCAACGGATGACTGTGGCTGTCAACCGACAAACTCCAACCGACACTCGCACACTCTCACCCCTGAGCCCAACCTACACGCGTCAGATAGACACGGTGCAGAGGTCCTCACTAGGCTGTTTACATCAGACCTGTCGCCAGTCTTCCCGGCACTTTTAGTCTAGTTAGCTCTGTGACCCCAAACAAGCACCAACTTGGGGGCGGGGGGGGGACCACTTCAGACATGTAGATCTCAAGGGTGAGCAGGTAAGATGGCTCAGCCGGAAGACGCAAGCTTGACAACCTGAGTCCAAGACCTGTAACCCACAGAAAGGTAACGCGAGAGCTGACTCCACCAAGTTCTCTGAACCTCCAGTGCGCACATACACACACAACAACAAGGACAACTGAAAGTAATGGTAAGCAAAATGAAGCAACAGTGAAGAGAAATCCTTAAAGACTTGACATGAGCATCATGGATGCCACTTTCTCAGAAGCTGACTGGCCCTCAGGCATTAAGCTTTATCCAGAGACTAAAGAGCAGGCCTGGTCTTGAGTAGAGGGCCTGAGGCTAAAAAGAAGGGCAATATAATCACGTAATCCACCAAGAAGCTGAACTGCACCTGAAAATGCTGGTAACAGAGCTACAAAAGGTTAAGTTATTTGGAGTAAACTTTCCGAATCCGTCATAGTCAACTGTACTTTGCCTTCATGAAGATGCCGTTTTAAAACTGCATTATCTGTTTTGTTTTCAATGTCTGGTTCTCCCTTTTGCTCCTGAGATCCAGAGATGGCAGGTGGGCTCAGGCCCCTGAACAGAGGATGAAATGAAATGGTGAGGCACCCCGAAGTGAACACACAGGAGGCACCAGTCATAAGACCCTGTTAAAAGCAGTCAACAGGTTTTGTAGGTTAAACAAGGTCTTTGAGGGCTGCGTTATAACCTAACCACAACACTAGTAATGAAATAATACCTTTTGTTCCAAGTAACCAACTTAGAATCACAAGGTGTAGAGCCTCCTTCAGCTGCCTTGTTCCTTGCCTACACGTGAGTCTGTGCACCCACAGGCTAGAAGGCGGCATCAGATGTCCTGGGACTGCAGTTACAGATGGTTGTGAGCTGCCATGCGGTTGCTGGGAACTGAACCTCGGTTTCCTGGAAGAGTAGCCAGTGCTCTTAACCACTGAGCCATCTCTCCTCCGCGCTGTCTGACATTTTGGCCCACAGACCTTGATCTGAATACTAGTGACTAAAAATGAAGCTTCATGGCCTATACAAGAGAGATCTTTGTAGCCTCTTTGGGAGTCAGTTTAAAAACAAACAAAACCCACGAGAAACAGAAATCACAAAAAAAAGTAACAAGGAGATTGGCTGCTCAGTCGTTCTTCCAGATTCCCAGCACGTATATGACAACCCACAACCACTGTAACTCAGCCCCAGAGGAGTGCTGATCCCCTCTTCTGACCTTGGGGGAAATCGGGCCATGCACAGGGAACAAACACATTCTTAAACGAGGCAAAACAGTCATCCACATATAGTAAAAAATAAATCTAATAAAAATTTAAAAGAAATTGCTGATATATAGATTCACTCTATAATTTACATACATATGTAAGCATATATTTTAAAAAGTTTAAAAAAAATTTTAAAAGTTTCCCTTATACATTTCCCCATTTTAATGCATGGCATATGTTCAATGTGTTACAAACTCCACTAGGGTTAACAGCTGTGTGGCACCTAACGGACTGGAATGGGGGCTCGATGTACCGACGGGGCTTCACATTACAGTCTGAGCTCCTCTGGCAAACAGGAGGAAGGCGAGCACTACCTACTGCTGACAAACAGCCGGTCATAACCACTCTCGCAATCCCAGCACACAGGAGGCTAAGGCAGGAGCATCACCTTGAATCCCAGGCCATCCCGGGCCGCACACTGCAAATTCTACGCTAGCCTGCACTACAGTCTGAGACACTTTTTCAAAATTTTAGTTTTAATCTGGTTAAAACAGCTATAGTGCCTAACAATAGCTACAAAACAATTGTAAATATCAAATACAGTCGATAAATTCTAATGTTCTTATGATGGCTACGTACCGTTCCCTACCTTCCTATTTTCTTCCCTGGCATTCAAAGTTTAAATGACTATCTCATACCAGAAACTCCATCACTGCAGGTATTTGGGAATTCTCACCACATTTTTAGAGTCTATTGAGGTTATGGAAATGAAACCTCATTATCCCAAATCATACATTGTTCTATTTGCATATCTAAAATAATTTCAAAAATTTCTATTTAAGGAAAAAAGCAGTATGAGAAGCTACCTGCAGAATCTGCATGCACGGCCTAGTGTGTAAGTAGTGCAAGGGTGCATGTGTCCGCTCCTCCCTGCCTGGTGACCTGGAAGGAGCCAGCAGCGTCTCTGCCGTCAGAGTGCTGCGTCGGGATTCGCTTTGCACCCGAACTTAACGACCACAGAGCTTTGGAGCACAAAGAACAGTCAGTGGCACACCTCACTTTAAGCTACAGTGACCTGTCATTGAGGAGTCATTAAGCAATCTCTGTAAGGCCTAAGCAGGAAGCCTAATAACATTCAAGTATGTAAGATTATTGTCTGTACTTTATGGACTCAAGTTTGATTTGGGGCAAGGATATGGAATATATAAGCTCTACTTTAAGTTACAAATCTAGTTACAATAATTCTTATCCTTTTCCCTGAAGATAAATCACATCATTTATTAATTAAGGTTTAGAAAGCAATATGGAAGATACTCAAACGCTGTAAGTCTGTGTGTAAAAGAGAAAGAGAAACACAGATACGCAATTTGAAGGCTGGCTTAGAGTACACTGAAGATCAGAAAAGTCACAGCATATAATTAATATTTATCTTGCGGAATTTTCATAAATTATCATTTTTAAACAAGTGAATATAAAATAAATATACTTCTTTCTATATTAGGAATCTTTTTTTATAAATCAAACTGTAAACTTATGTTAAAGAGCCCATTTTTAAAGCATACAAAGTAAACTGGTGGCCCTGTTTAGATGCATATAACTTTCACTCTGCTCCTTCATTGACACGACAACTGTTTATCCTTGAAGCTGTGCAGGGGAGACATGTTTACAAGCATTGTAGGAGGAAACGGGAGCACAGACCCAGCCCCAGAAAGTCAGCGTACCCTGGCATTCCACACTGGCGCGTACGCATGGAGGCCACAGCGCAGCCAGCTAGGATGCTGCCCGGCTTTCCCGGTCTCTGCCGTCCCCTGCTCCCTGGCACTGTCGGTTTGCACTGAAGTAGAAGGAAATTTAAAGAAATATATCCACTGAGTGAACAACTTCAGAGGTTGTTTTCTCCAGCTAGTCTAATTTAAAGTTCAGAAGACTGACCTCCAAAATTTTTTTAAAGGCCAAACTCATGCACCAGCTTCTAAAACTCACCCACTCCACCTGTCAATACCAAAATCATCCAAAGAGAAAGTTCTTCCCAGTACCCTGCGATTGTGAGCAGACACCAGCGCTGTCCTCAGAAGAGGAAGGCTTTCCAGCTCCGCACCCCACCCCCAAGCATTCAAGTAGTGCAGATCCCCACTGACAAAGGGCACCTCCCACAAGAGGATCAGGAGTCAGAGGCCAGGGTCGATCTCCCCTAGGAGTCTGCTCATTCTCCTATCCCCTCCTCCTTTCCTTTGATCGATAACTCCCCTTCTTCAAGAAACAACAGATGAAAAGATATCCATGAACATTGAACACTTTATTCCTTGGAAGATCCTCAGCTGCAGAAGGTTAAGTGCCAGAACTGCCCCCATGGCTAGAAACAAAGAGACACAGCACTTCTGGCTGTTTCCACCATTAACGTGAGATCTGGTCTTCACCATCAGAAGGAGGAAGCATCCCCAATATGGGATGATCTAGTATGTCACAAGTTTCTAAGAAATTATAGCTGATCGTAGAGACGTAGCTAAAAATAAAGGAATCGGATCTTCAGGAATAGCTAGATGTGAAGCCATACACCGACATCCAGCACAGCATCTATTTGTGAACGGCCAACATCTTGGAAGAAGTTCAGTGTGTGATGGATTTCTAAGACGAGCCCAGTTTTGAATGAACTGCTCTTAGCATAGGAACAACGGCTACTTTTAGACGCAATTACCGGCTATCTTTCAATATCACACGACTAAAGTCCACCAGTTTCAGGATGGCTTTTATTTATAGCTTTCTAATATTGTCCTGATTTTCCTAAGAAGGTAACTGTGGCATAGTACTCAAATAAAATTCTAATTCAAAATGAAAGAAAATATCATCAAAATGGCTAGCTAGTAAAATAAGACAGTCTAATAGTTTAGTTCTGAATCAAGGCATATACATTGAACCTATGCAATATTTTGAACTACAAAAAATTCCAAGCATCCAAGAACATCCTCATTCACTGAAATTAAAATATTTCTGACATTAAAGTCTATTCTCAGATCAGTTAGGCTTAATGTACAGTAAACTAAAATGTGTCGAATAAATGAAAAAACTAAAAAGCTGTTTTTATGACAAGTACGATGGCATCTACCTTTAGTCCTGGTACTCGGGAGGCTGAGGCAGGAAGACCTCCATGAGCTCCAGTCTACCCAGAGGAACAGAGCTAGACTCTGTCTCAAAAAAAAAAAAGCAAAAGTAAACAAACAAAATGTCTTGCCTCTATTTACAGCACCAGTACTATATCTAAAGAGAAAATATTTCTTTCCATGGCAACAGTTCACTTAAATTCAGAAATGAAAATAATTGCTAGGAAAGCACTTGCTGGCCTCATTTTATAAAGCCTTCATTTTTTTTTTCTTTTAGGACATGTAACGAACTATGGCTTGATCTTCAAACAAAAAACTTAGTCAAAACTAAACGAATCCAGAGGACCCACACTTACGGAGGTCCTCAGCTCCTGCGCCTCACTTCTCCTTTTCTTGATGCTGCACTCAAAAGAGGCTGCACCTATAAATATACCTTGACATTTTCCGGAAAGCATCTTCTACAGAATCTTAAAAAAAATCACTAAAGTAATGGCATGATCTTAAAAAAAATACCACTTGGTAAAAATAACTGGCCAGGCCCACTGTACGTTTCTTTACCTAGGAATCTGTTACTATTAATAAACTAATAAAATTGTTACCAGATCTTGAGTTTATTCTCTTTCAAGACTTCATTCCTTAAAATTAACTAAAAACGTTTATACACGAACAGAAGCAAAGCCCTTTTAGCATATAGTTTTTAACTTAAAGCATGTCACTCCCCTTGGGAGAAGGCAATCTTCCCTCTGCAATGCCGATCTCCAGCACCGCACTTGTGAGGAGTACTACTGACTTCACTGTGAATGGCCACCAGCTCTGGAGACCGGAACTGGTTCTCACTGCTTAGTCAGCGTCTTTCCCCTCAAGCTCTCTTCAAAGCCTTTTACCCAAACACAAGTATTTGTAAGACACAGAATCTCTTGGCCATTTTTAAATAAACCAAACAGGAATTACAAAGGATGCTCCAACACAGCTTGCACAGGGTGTCCCAGGTTTACTGTTTACTTTGTCAGTGCCTCAGCTTTCTATTAGTTTTGCTACTTAGTAACCGCTCAGGCCAAAATATACCCAGGAAGAACTCATCTCAAAACCATAACTCATCTCAGAACCATAACAGAACCCAGACACTTTCTGGTGCATGAGAGTGTGCGTTCTTAGATAATCAAGAACCAAAACCTGTAAGTACTACACAGCTAATGTCAGAAAGTGCTACAATGTTCTACCTCTGAAACCTTCAGAAACACCAAGCAAAAGAATGTGGCCCAAAGCAATCTAATTTGCAATCCAAGAATCCAAGAATACCCAGGCAAATGAGATAATGAAGAGGGCCACCACCGTCCCCCTCAAAATCTTATAATCATATAAAAGATACAATTAACACTGTATAATAAAGCAAACTTTAAGATAATCATTGTATCTAGACTCACAAGTATCCAACTTCAGGTTCATCTCAACATTTGAATTACCAAGGGAAGAAATCAAAATTCACTCACTTTATATAGTATCTTGCACCTTCAAAAGTATATGCTTCTTCCCAGCCAGTGGGTAAATCTAAAAAACACACATTTCAATTAGTATTACTTCAGTGGGGTTGTAAAATATGCTTAAGCGCATCTTACCCAGCTTCATGATTACCTACGCTCATTTAAGGAGGTGTCTACCCAAAATCTAGACTGGTCAAATCAATAGTCAACATAACAGTATTTGGAAGAACATGACAATTCAAAGTTAAAGCCATCAGCAAAGTCCCAGCAATATTAGAAGTGACCTGACATGATATTCCCTTTAATGATCAGGGTTGAAAAAGGACCCTAACATCAAAGTCTTCTAAACCCAGGTGAAATACCCATCACTGATTGGCAAAAACCCCAACCAGGAGCACTTTGCTTTTTTAAGGTATTTTTTGTCTATTTAAAAATGTGTATTCCAGTGACATAACCAAATCCATCTAGGCTTTCATCTGGTATGAAATAACTCAAGCACTTATTCGCAAGAGCTGAACACTTACACACCGTGTATCAATACACTCGACCTTAAAAGATGTGAAGTTTCAAGTCATAATTAGGCAATGATTCAGGTGAGCGACTGTATCTTAATGTGCCTCATGGTACTCAAGATGACAAGCGGTTTGGAGTTCATCGTAACCCATCTCCAAAACGAAAAGTCATCGACGTGTGCACAAAACCAAGCAAAGGAAAGCAAACTCAAACAAATATATAGATAAACGCATAAACTACTTCTGGCACGTGACTGGTATTCAATCTGTGAGGGTAATTCGAAGACACTGGTGTCACAAATGACCAAAATAAGCATGAACTAATGCCACAAAACGAGTGGGTTAAGTTACTTTAAATCCCATATTGTCCTCCATGAAATAAACGTGTCCATAGCCAGAAAAGCAATGAGGCCATCCATCTAAGCTGCAATACGTGTATAAAACAGGCTGAAGCTAAAGACTGCATAGGGAACTAGAAAACATGACGGTTTATTAGTCAGAAATGCCCTAAAAATGTAACCTCATCACGCTTGCTACAGCAGCCTTCCCTTTCCTCCTCCACGTCTTTGCAAATTTGGACCTTTATTAGTCACTTCACCGAACTCCAGCGTTTGACAGAAAAGGCAGGTTTGTTCACTCTTCTGGCAACTTTAATAGGAGATTCTCAGAACCTCAGAGTTGGAGAGAAAAGTACTAATAGGGCGGCTGGAACCGGCCTCACCTTCGACCTAAACTGTTCTCAAGCCTTTCCAACAGCCCGGAGTAGAGGCGGGCCAGCACGGGAACACTCTTACGTTTCAGGCAAACAAGTTGGGCGAATGTAAACAAAGAATGACAAAAGAAAGCCAGACCAGCACTAAAACACCACGAGCCCTCCTCCAGCTCAACTCACGCTTGGCATTCAAGAAAGCTATCAAAGCAACCCGTGATGCGTTTCCCCGCGGAACTGGGGCCCGAATGCCCCCACGCGGGACCGCCTTGGCTCGCCCACCGCCTGCTGGTGGTACGGGGAGCCTGGCTGCCGCTGCCGGGGACTTTGGAGCCCCAATCACTGCCTGCAGCGCCCGCTCCAGCGTCCTGACTCCGGCTGCTGTTCCTTGGGTGGCAAGGAGAAGACGCACCGGCGCTTGGGTCATGGGAGTTGGGGGTCGGGGGAGGACAGCAGCACCCCTAACTCCTCCATCAGTTACCTACCCACAAGTCCCACCTAGAGAAGTAGGAGGTGGAGGAGGAGGAAGCCGCTTAGGAGAGGGCAGCTCTCAGGGGAGCGGGGCGAGGATGCAGGACCACCTCACCGCTGGGGTGCTGGGGTACCGGGAGCAACGAGGGGGAGCGGGTGAGGACTCCCTCAAGGGTTCCGGGGGCTGAGACGGGGGCGATTCGGGCGAGAGGGGCGTCGACCGCCCTCGGGGGGCGTCGAGGCAGGGATGGGGACCGGGGCGCATGAAGAGGGCGCCGTTTCCAAGTGCTGATGAAAAGGCGGAGAAGAAAGGCGCCCCGGGACTCACTCGCGCGGAGCCCGAAGCACCTCCAACCCCCGCCAGGTGGCCCCGAGCCGCAGCCCCGGCTCGCCCTACCTGTGCTCTGCCGCCGGTGCCCAGTGACCACGGCCTCGCCGGTGACCGGGTGCAGCCAGGTGGTGCTCTTGGCCTCCTCGCTGCAGGGGAGAGAAGGGACAGGCGCTGAGCGGCGTGAGGGGCGACCCACGGGGTCCCCGGGCCCGCTCGCTCCCGCCGCCCCGCAGCCGCCCCGCGCCACCTCCCCCACCCGCCCGCTCACTTGATGAAGAAGACCCGGCCGCCCCTGGTGATCCCGTACGTCCAGGAGCGCGGCAGCGAGCAGATCCACTCCAGGTTCAGGTCGGCCGCCATGTCTGCTCCCCGGCCGCCGCCGCCGCCTTGTGCTGCCGCCGCCGCCGCGGAAGGAGGGCGCGAGCGAGCGAGGGAGGGAGCGAGCGAGCCAGCGAACGGAGCGCAGGGCGCGCGGCTCGGCCCGAGCGCGCCCCCGCAGCCGCCCTACCCCCTCGGGCGGCGCCCTCCCCGCCGCCCCGGCTGAGTCCGGCCCGCGTCGCCGCCCCTCGGCATCCTCCGCGGCCGCCCGCCCGCCGGCCGGCCCGCGCTGCGCTCGCACACTAGCTCGCTCACTCGCTCGCTCGGAGGCTGGGCGAAGCCGCGCCGCGCCCCCGCCAGAGCCCTCCCCCGCGCCCCGCCCGCCCGCCCGCCAGCCAGCGCCAAGGTTCCGGGGTCGGGTCCCGCCGGCGCCCCGAGGGCTCGGCTCCGAACCCGAGCTGTTGTTTTGTCACAGCTCCTGCCCAAGCCGGGGCTTCTCAGAGAGGCGCCGGGGTCTAAAATGGAAATCTGCTTGCAGGAAAGGTTTTTCTGGTGTGTGGCGTGCCATATATCCAAGGGTCCACGAGTGGACGCTGACCTTCGAAATGGGACTGACTCAGACTTGAGTTTTGGTTGGTTTTTTTTTTCCCCATTTCTTCCTAGGCTTCTGAGTCATATAATAATTTAGAAAAACTTGCCTTTTCCTCTTCCTTTCTTAAAAATAAGCACTTAATTATGGACGTGAATTTCTAGTCTCTCAATCTCTCATTTATTACAGTAGCAACTTACTTTAAGGAGTCCTTGGCATGGTGGACATTTAAATCCCAACATTCCCATTAGAACTACGATCGTCCCCATTTCACGGGGGTGGGGGTGGGGATGTAAAGGAACAAAGGTTATTGCGCCCGGGGTTATGGTAGAAAATGGCAAAGCCTGAATTCGAATTGCCTGTAGGCTTGCAAGAGCCCGTTCATAGGAATGTACATTGCTTCATAGTATTTTTTTTAATGCCTTGAGATGCATCCCCTTCCCCTTGTTCTCTGAACAAAGGAAGAGTTCTCTGCACAGTTGAGAGCACTATCCTTGCTTCTTGCTGCCCCTGATCCTTCATCACACTTGGAATTGTTTCGATGGCTTTGCAGCGAATGACTCATCCAACAGGAGACACAGTTCAATAACAGTACAACTTGGCGTTCTCGCAGCACCTTTTTTTTCCTGACCAGTATTGGGTGCTTGTGAAGCATTATCTCATTCATCTTCCCAGTAACTGAAAAGAAGCAAATGACCTTTTTCATCCTTTAAGGAAAGTAAGGCAAAGAAAGGGCTGATGCCCTTGGCCAAAGCTCCCAATGAGACTGCATTTTCATCACACTCCCCTCCCCAACCTCCTGATTCCCCAAGGCCATTAAGTCTCTGGTGAAATAGAGACCGCAATTACTGCTATAATTTTCCTGTCCATCTGCATACACAAGAGGAAAAAAATATCATCACTGTAATGCTTTCTCTTTTCAGTTCCTTTGTATTCTGCTCCTTCACTTCACTCCTTATTACTTCTTGACATCTTATCTCCTGCCCAGTCTCTGGAAAATATGACTTTTTTTTTAAATCAATGAATAGCTAGTAGGAAATGTCCCACATTAGCATCCGTGGTCACTGGCATAACAGCAAGAATATCAAGAGCTGTTGACTTTCTATTCTGCTCTCAATACAAACTTAAAACTCCCCTAAATACCACAATAACTTTATGGGTCTAGTGTTAGTTGGTCCAGGATCCGAAAGATTGCATACTCCTGAGATGTCTGTGAGCTGGCTGTGTACTGTGCTGGGATTCTCTTTAGCTCTGGATCTTTTGATATTGCAAGATGCATTCACAGAAGGTATACCTCAAAAAGCAAAATAGATCCATTAATGTATCTTTAAAATCACAACCCAGGGTAAAGGATGTGCTTCTCTATGAGTACTTGCCACCACAGTCTAGATTTAATCATCGGCTTCAGGGTGGAGGAGGTAGAGAGAGGGAAGAGAAGAAAAATAAATAAATAAAAGGAAACATTCACAGTACTCAAATGGTAATCTGGAATCTGTTGTTTGTTTTGCTTTTTGTTTGTTGAGACAGGATCTTGAGGTATAGCCCTGGCTGGCCTGGAACTTGCCTTGACTAGGCTGGCCTCCAGAATGCTGGGATGTAAAGTGTGCACCACCATACCCTGTGTAATCAAGAATCTTAAAAATAGTTATATAATATGTCATCAACTTTAGGGAAAGCAGCAAATAAAAAACTTAGTGATGTATATACAAAGTGAGGCAGGCTTTAATTAGGGTAAATAATAGGTCATATGAGCTCCATCCATTAAAATGCTGAGCGCTCTAATTTCTCACCTTTAATGGGTAAAATTTTTATTTTTCTAAAAATCTTCCTAAACTGCCCTTTCTATGAGCATGCTTCTTATGAGGTCTGTGTATCTTCCCTGACGGGAGGCAGGAGTCATGCCTTTTCCTATCACTGAGTCTCCAAAGCCTTGAGTCAGCTCTGCGATCATCGGTAGTTTAATTTTCTTCCTGACGCCTCAGCCCCTCAATGGAGTTATTATCCAATAATATATCCCCTTTTATCACCTTACACCTCTGCAGAACTGAGTCAGACCAAACTCATATCCAATGTCTGCTTTTTATTGCCTTCCTTCATAGTCCCCTCCCGTGAGACTATTTGATTTCTTATTTTGTGAGTCTGTCTTTTGAGAAGAACCGTCGTGTGACTACATCAGAAGAAGGGGAGGTTGGAAAGTACTGAGAACTGGGCTGGTGAGATGGCCCGCCCTGCTTAGAGCCCAGGAACCTCCGCGAGGAAGGAGAGAACCAACTCAAGGTTGGCCTCCGACAGTCACACCTCCCCAAAATAAATACATCTAAATAAATAAATAAGCACTGAGATAAACTAAAAATAAAACCACCCTTCCCGTTCAAAGAGGACAGTCCTTGATCTAAAGAACTCTCAGCTCAAAGCACAAGAATATAACAACAAGAAAAGCAAAACAAAAAACGAGAAAACCAAACCCACGATTGCTTCCCAAAATGTTTGCAAGGAAAGAGAGCAAAGTGACACCTTAGAAAACAATCAGTTCGCGTGGGATGGTTCAGCAGGCAAAGGAGCTTGCTGCCCAGCTTGAAGGCCTGGGTTCTAGCCTCACACCCACTTGGTGGAAGGTGAGAACCTGTGCCTCAGATCCCCTGACCTTCACATGGGGGCTGTGGGGCAGGCACACCCACTGCCGCTCTACCCCACACACGATAAATAAGTAATATATAAAATTTTAAAAAAATCCATTTGTTTCCCTTTATAAGCCTTTAAAAAACATTTATTTATTTCCATTTTACATGTATGAGTGTTTTGCCTGCCGCGTATGTATATATGCATGCACTATCTATGAAAGCCAGAAGAGGGTATCAGATGCCCTGAAACTGGAGTTACAGACATTGTGGGCTGCCTTGTGGGTGCTGGGAATTTAACCCAGGTGCTCTTAACCACCGAACCATCTCTCTAGCCCCTGTTTCCCTTTTTAAAGGGGATTTTTAAAAAGTGAATTCTAGAAAGCAAAGAAAGAGTTCATGAGAAAAAAAGTTATTTTACTGTCAAGAAATACCTATTACTCATAGAAACTTTCATTTACTAAACTCTACTAACAAGGGCCAGGGAGCTATAGGTCACTGATAGAGTACTCGCCTGCAGCTAACAAAAAGGCCTTGGTCCTTACAAAGTTAACCAACAAAATTTGGTAATATGTATTTTGTCACATTGTTGGTTCACAGACTCAGGAATATGTAAAGAGTTCCTTGAACTAGTTAGTCCCAAGGTGGAATGGATCAGGAGGGGTCTGACATGAAGAACCGTGAGGAAGAGCACAGCATATGACCTAGGTAGCCAAGAGAAAACCAGGGCAGAAAGGGCGGAGCCTGAACGTCTGAGCCAGTGCAAGGCAGTAAGATCAGCAAGTCAGTGTACTAGGGATTTCTTCCCTAAGAAGCCAACTGGTCAGGGATGGGCTTACTGTCCAGTTGATTCTGTGGCTTTTGTAGCATGTGTGAAACCGTGGGATCAAGCCCCAGCACCCAAAAAGTTGGTTGCCGCAGAGCATGCCTTTAATTCCAGCACCTGGAAGGGTAAGAGGCAGGAGACTCGGGTGTTCAAGGGAGATGGGGAATGGGAATTCAGAAGTTCAGGTCATCCTTGGCTACGTAGAGAATTCAAGGGCAACCAGGGAAACTGGAGACCCTGTTTCATTTAAAAAAAAAAAATAAAAAGAACCCTGTAACAGAGAGTTACAGATAAAATTATTTCACACATTCAAAAACCATATATAGTAGGTTGCCTTATGATGGACCAGCAGTCTTGCTGGGTGGTAGGGATTTAAAGACTTGGAGAGGAGGGAGCCATGCTGGAGAGATGGCTCATTAGTTAAGAGTACTTGCTGCTGTTCTGGAGGACTTGGGTTCCATTCCCTGCACCCCCATGGCAGCTCACAACCCTCTGTAACTTCAGCTCCTGGGGGATCCGGTGCCCTTTTCTGCCCTCTTCAGGTACCAGGCACATACGTGGTGCACTGACATACATGCAGATGAAATACCTACATCCATTAGAAGAAAGAAAAATAAAAAGCTGAACGTTGTGTGCGCACCTTTAAGTCAACCGCCTGGAAAGCCGAGGCAGGAGGGTCTCTGCTTTCAAGGAGAGCCTTGTCTACATAGCAAGTTCTAGGCCATCGGGACAATACAGTGAGACCCTGTCTGACAACAACACCACCAACACAAAGTTATAATTCAGTGTTTGAGCTATCATTACTTTTGTTTTTTTAAGTCGGGGTCTTAACTCTGTACCTCTGACTCTGAACTGAAAATGATCATCTCTCCTTAACATCCTGAATGACGGGGATTATCTTCAAAACCTGTGTGTGATGGCAGACCTCTAATTTCAGCAACTAAGCATTGGAAGCAAAAGGATCAGAAGTTCAAGTAAGCGCAGTAAGTTCAGTTACTGCTCCACATGCAGGCTGGCCTGGGCTACTGTCTCCTTTACTGTTCTTTTGTTGTGAAAAGACACCATGACCATGAAAACTCTTATAAGAGAAAGTGTTTAATTGGGGCTGGCTTACAGTTTCAGAGGTTTAGTCTGTTAGCAGGGTGGGAGCGGCAAACAGGATGAAGCGGTTAGAGAGGTAGGAGAGTTCTACATCTGGTCTACAGACAGCCGGAAGAGAGAGACACTGGATCTGACAGTGGATTTTTGAAAACCTCAAAGCCAAAAGCCACACCTTCTAATCCTTTCAAATAGTGCCACGCCCTGATGACTAAGCACTTAAATCTACGCGCCTCTGGGGGCCATTCTCAAACCACCACAGCTTCCTAGGACCCTACCTGTCTCAGAAACAAACAAGGAGAATCACAAAGAATATTTGGAAGGAGCTAACATCTGAGCCCCTGAACTTGTTCAAATTAAAAACTTTTTTTTCTTGCCACACGTGTTGGCACATGCCTTTAAGACCAGCACTTGGGAGGCAGAGGCCAGACTGGTCTACAAAGCAAGTTCTAAGACAGCCGAGAAACCCTGTCTCTAAACACCAAAACAAAAACCAAAACACTTTTTTCTTAGTGCTGGTCCACAAAGCTCCAATTAGAAACTTGGTCCTCTGGAAGAGCAGCCAGTTAGCAGCTGTTAGTCACTGAGTTATTTCTTTAGACCCAACACAGTTATTAATTTTTTTAAGTACACATTGTCTTTTTGTTTGTTGCTTTCGAAACAGGGTCTTGTGTGAACTGGAGTTGACTGTATCACTGAGGCTTAGCGTGAGTCCTAACATTACAGTTCACCTTCTGTCTGCACGGTATTGCTTCTTAGGTACGCTCCATTCCCTGTGCCCGTTTCCTCGTGTCCACTGCAGGTGAGGAGCCTCTCAGCACATCATTGCTCAAGGTTACAGTCTCTCCTGCAGGCTGTATGTTTTCTCAGCTCTGTACTTCCAGGATTTTCTGTTAGATTGACAAGGCCACCACACTTTTGGAAACCCTCCCTTCTGGGCTTTATAACACCACTCCGTTGCAGTTCTGCTCCTGTTCTCTTGGCAATAGTTCTCAAAACTGGTTCTGTAGTCCATCTGCAGCCGTTACATAAAGCTGTTTCAAGGTGGATTCCTGAGGGCTAGAGAGAGGGCTCAGTGGGTGGAGTGCTTTCTGTACAAGCCTGAGACCCCAAGCTTGAATCCTCAATCCTCCCGTGGAAACCCAGGCATGGCACATATGTCATCTCAGAGCTGGGAACAAAACCAGCAGATTCCTGGGACTTACTGGAGAGACAGCCAAAGACTCAGTATGAGAGCCTGTCTTAAAAACTAAAGAAGGGCCGGGCTGTAGTGGTGCACGCCTTGAATCCCACCACTTGGGAGATAGAGGCAGGTAGATCTCTGTGAGTTCGAGGTCAGCCTGTCAGCCTGGTCTACAAGAGCTAGTTCCAGGACAGGCTCCAAAACTGCCTGTCAAAAATAAATAAATAAATAAATAAATAAATAAATAAATAAATAAATAAATAAATGGTGATTCTAATATATACTAATGTCTGATATTCATTCCTAAATCTGCATTTCTACCCTAGACCTCTCTTGTAACCTACGAACCATATCTCAGAATTTCTTTTAGACATAGTTCTTAAATACTTCAGACTCAACATTCTAAATCTTAGTCACTTTTCCTCCAAATATACACTTCCCATCCTTTAAGTGACCAACACAAGCATCGAACCAAATTCCCACATCAGAAACTTCAAAATCGTGTCCCCAACAACTTGTCCCCTCTATCAATACGATCTTCCTAAAATGAATATCTGAGTATGATTCTTTCTTGCTTAAATCGGCTTGTGGCACCAAAGGCTTAAAAAATAAAATCCCAAGACAAGTCGCTTATCATTTTAAGGACTGTCCTAATCTGAGGTCTGCCCAGTTTATATATTAGCTATACAGAATGTTCTACCAAACAAACCAGACTTTTTCAAGCCTGTGTCTGTGCTTTTCAGTCCCTCTTCCTGGTTTGCCTGACACTCTCCGACTGATGTTTTAAATTCCTTTTTCATAAGTTTCTTTGGAACTGGGAGATGTAGCTCAGTTTGTAGAATGCTCCTCCAGCATGCAGCCGAGTCCCACATCTCTTCAGTTCCCAAATCACAGAAGCCAGGCTCGGTGCCACACAGGCACACCTAGAGGTGGACACAGGCTCTAAAGGTCAAGGTCATCCTTGGACACACATACACACACACACACACACACACACACACACACACACAAACAGTCCAAGTTCAGCCTGCTCTATTGTTATCTTGCCTCAGACCAAAACAAACAAATAAAAAACCAACCAAACAAACAAACAAAAACAACAACAGAACAAAAGTGATCCTTTAGGAACAACCTTACTACCTAGTCTTTCGTCGTTCTTCTGCATGCCGGTCTCTACTGGTTGATACAGCAATGTGCATCCCTTTCTCCTCTTAAAACTTCCTAAATTAAACACTCTATTTCTCCTTAGCCCCTGTCATTCAGGAAATGTTAAATGAATAGATACTGGGATGCATTTCCATTGTGCCCTGTATTGCAAAGCATTTCATCTTTGATATTTATTTCTGTTTGTGTTACTGCAGCTTGCCATGAGTCATACTGCTATCCTTCCTTGGATTTAGCACTCTCTTAGCTTTTTATAGACTATCCCGTATAGAATGCAGAAAAAAAAAATGGCAGTGGCCCAAGAGCAGCATAGGAGTGTATGAAAATAGCTGCTTCTATGCCACTGCCTACCTGGCTTCAAGAATTCTGAAGATTTGTAGCCGTTTTGAATGACACATTGAAGACTAGGAAGAGTTCCATGCTTAACTCACTAGAGAGATCTACAGAGGCTTTCTTTCCTAGAAAAAAATGACATTGATAAAAAAATAATACATAATACCTAAAAAATTCAAATACTATGGTTTAGTAAGCTGGGGGAAAAATAAATTTAAAGCCACTAAAGACAGCCGGGTGGTGGTGGTGCACACCTTTAATTCCAGCACAGGCAGAGGCAGGTGGATCTTCAAGGCCAGTCTGGTCTACAAGAGCTAGTTCCAGGACAGGTTCCAAAGCTACAAAGAAACCCTGTCTCAGAAAACAAAAAAGAAAAAAAAAAGAAAAAAGAAAACCAACCAACCAAACAAACAAAAAAACCCACTAAAGATATGCACAGTCCTGGGAGACAATAGTTGCCATCTCTCCCGCTGTCCGTGCTAGCGAGTTTCACTGTAGCGAAAGTGTCTTAGACAATTGACCTATGTTATGGTTACAACGTTAATGTCCCCATAAAGTCATGTGTTTGAACATTTGATCTCCAAAAGGTGATGTTACTACTTTAAAAAATGATTTATTTTTATGTGCGTGTGCCACAGACATGCCTGAGGAGGTCGGAAGAGGGTATCAGATCCCCTGGAGCTGGAATTTTCCCATATGACAATTGAGTTTTCTAGAAAATTGTATATGTTCATGTTTTAAATATATGCATTCACTTTTCAACCAATTTCCTCAATTTCCAACTCAATGTTTAATTCAGTTGTATGTGGAGCTTCATAAGCAATAATCTAAAATAGATTATCTCTAGGTAATTGTGACATAAAGTTTGAAATAAGAAAAGTTCAGTGCCAGTGCAGCTTTTGCCTTTTCATGGGCAATGCTTGTGCCTGGTTTCTATTCAACAATATTTAGCAATTGAATGAATCATGAAATTACAGCACACAGCAATGGAGGGGGTGTTGAGGCCTCTAACAAAGCTCTTCCATTATTTTTTTTTTGCAGTATAGGGATGGGATGGGGATATTGAACTCGGGAGCTCACCCATGCTAGGCAAGTGCACGGCCACTGAGTCAGACCCCAGCCCCAGGTTTTTCTGTCTTGGGTTCACTTCTCTTACAGCTGATCCCTTATGGATTCAGAAGGGTCTTATCAGTTGAATTTCTATTCTGAGAAACGTTTGTGTTTGACCTAAGATAATCGAGAAAAAGCTATGAATAATTACAAAAGGAAATGTGAACTGGTTTAAAATGAAAAGGGCTGAGAATATGAATCTCATCATTTCATGGTTTGCTCTCTACAGAGCCGTGTGGGGTTACAGGCAAGGACTAGGGCTGAACCACAAGGAGCTCTTCTGGGTGACAGCCTTGCTCATGGGAGACTGTCCTCCCAGAATGTGTGAGCAGACATCTAGAGAAGAGCAACAGAGGGAGCCAGCACACTCTGTTTCCAGCCATGTCATTCTAAGCTCGACTTTTTGTGACAATTATACAGTGGATAAAATTCACACTGTGCATTTTTTACTAAGACATTTTAAGTGAGTTATTTATTTATTGGAATCATGATTTAAGAATGATTTTCAAATGCTATAGTGGTCATAGCACTTATCATTGACAAAATATACTTAATTCTAAGTTTGTTAATGATATTGAGCAAGTTCAGAAAACTGGATGAGGTTCTGCCTGAGTTAGGGTTTCTATTGCTGTGCAGAGACGCCATGGCCATGGCAACTCTTATCAAGGAAAGTCGTTTATCTGCAGAGGCTTACCTTTTCACAAGTTCAGTACACTATCATCATGGCAGAGAGTATGACAACATGCAGGCACGCATAATGCTGGCTACATCTTGGTGAGCAGGCAACAGGAAACAGACTGAGACAACACTGGACAGTATCTTGAGCGTATGTATATGAGACCTCAAAGTCCACCTCCATAGTGACACACTTCTTTCAATAAGACCCACCTACTCCAACAAGGCCACACCTCCTAATGGTGTCACTCCCTTTGGGGGCTATTTTCTTTCCACAGATTCTAAATATTGATAAAATTCACTGTGTTCATAAGCAAAAAAATATGTTAAATATTTTGATAGGTGGCAAAGTTTTCTATTTACTACCATTTTATGGCACCTTTGTTATGTTGGCTTAGAGACCTACATTTGTAAATTTTTATTTATTAAAAACAATTCAACTGGGCGGTGGTGGTGCTCACCTTTAATCCCAGTACTTGGGAGGCCAAGGCAGGCAAATCTCTGAGTTTGAGGCTAGTCTGGACTACAGAGCGAGTTCTAGAACAGCCAGGGCTACACAGAGAAAACTTGTCTTGAAAAAATAAAAAACAAACAACAACTAAATTCAGCCAGGCACGATTGTTTGTACTTTTAATCTTTGTAGTTGAGAGGCAAAGACAAGGATCTCTGTGAGCTTGGGGTCAGCCTACTCCATATTGAGACCTTGTCTCAAAAGAAAAAAAAAAAGATAAGAAAAAAAAAATCAAATAGCGAACATTTTTTCATGAGTCTAATTCTTTATGCATATATACTAAAACTAGAGATGAGGGAATATAATAACTCAGATTTTTGCCCTTTAGGCATTAAAGTTAAGTTTGGATGAGAAGAAGTGGGGAAGACAGACAGACGTTGATAATTACTGTATCTGCCATAAGTGCTAAGATGTTGCCCAAGCTGGGAGATGGAAGCTTGGAAGAAAGTCTTTCTGCCGGCAGCTGTGGGAGGTGCTGTTTAGAGAGCCTGTCATGGAGAGTGTGACACCTGCATCCTGTTGTTAATTAACAGGATCTCTATGCATAGTCCTTCAAGTCAGTGCATTACAACTTGAGCTAGCTCCTTTCTCTTCCAGCTCACTCAGGGTGTTGTCTCCAAGAGGGAGATGGAGGTCTTCTGGGGCCACGCATGGCAGAGGTTGCATTTGCCTCAGTAGCTCTGCTTCCCTATTCAATCCCTTTTGAGTCTTAGTTGAACACATTGATGCTTAAATTGAACGAAGTTCTCAGGCTCCTTGTACCTGGATGAGAGGCCTGGGTGTGGGTTTAGATTCAGGAAACAGAGAAGAGCCTGGCAGGGTCAGGGGAGTCTTAAAAGGTAGCTGAGAAGTACTTAGCCCCACTTCTCTTCCTCTGCCAATGGCGCGGAACTCAAGTGCGTGACCTCCATCTCGGATGAGGCAGACAAAGTTCATCCCCTGAGGATGAGAGAACAAAGGTTGGGGCTGGCAGGCCAAAAGAACTTCCAGTATCAAGGCCAACACACCGGATCTCAACTCCAGAATTCCAAATGATGGAGAAATCAGTTGTTTTTATGAGGCTATCCTGTCTGGGGGTCATCTGCTGCTCTTGCTGAACCCAGTTTTACTTGGTCAAATCATATTTCCACATTCACTAGTTCTTATCGAAGTGCTCAGTACCTGTTATGGGCTCAGAATATTTTTCCTGAATGAATGAATCCCTACACATACATTACAGAACACATATGTAAAACTGACTGCAGGCTACAGTCACTCCTGATGAGTTCCTTAGATGAATTAGATGTTCTCCACGTGCGCCTTGTTCTTTTCTGAGAGTGAGTTCGTCTCTTAGAGAATCTGTCCTCTTAATTCTTTGATACAGATCATGCTTGATAGCTTCTAACATTTTTATGTATTTATTTATTTAGCCCACTGAGGCCTGTCAGTGTCCTAAGATGCATGGGTGTGGGGTCATTCACTAGGATCTGGGGAATCTACTAGTGTCTGTGCCTCCAAAGAAAGGTGACAGTCACTAGCAATTATCAACGGTCAACAGCTCCTCAGATAGGGGTGGGGCCACCCCACCTTTGGTGCAGGAATCTGTTCGCTTGCATATTTATTTGTTTGTTTGTTTGTTTGTTTGCTTCAAGGCAGGGTTTCTCTGTGTACCCCTGACTGTCCTGGAACTCACTCCGTCATCTAGGCTGGCCTCTAACTCACAGAGATGTGCCTGCCTCTGCCTCTGTTGGGACCAAAGGTGTGAGCCATGACTGTCTGTCTAGTCTACCCTTTGGTATCTTAACTGGAACTGTAGTATTTAATAGTTAGTAGAGCTGGTGTAGTGGTCCATGCTAATAGGATAATGCTGAAGACCCAGGGGGCAGGAGTTTCAGGCCAGTGTGACTATCTAAACCTTTGGGCCAACGAGATAGCTGAGCAGATGAAAGAGCTTAGTGTTTAAGCCTGGAGATCTGAGTCTGATGCCAGAACACATGGTAGAAAGAGAAGACAGCCTCCCTAAAGGTTGCCTTCTGACTGCCAGATGCGTACTATGGGATGTACACACCGGCGAATGCACACACACACACACACACACACACGCATGCACACACACACGCACACACACACACATGCAAACACACACTCATGCATGCTTGTGTGTGTGCACACACGCACATACAAACACACACTCATGCATGCTTGTGTGTGTGCACACACGCACATACAAACACATAAATAAAAGCTTAAAAAGGCGACCTTCCACCCGGGCAATGCTGGCGAGGCAGATCTCTGTGAGTTTCCAGAACAGGTTCCAAAGCTACAGAGAAACCCTGTCTCGAACAACAAAAATAAAAACAAAACACATGTATGTATTTAAAAATAAATAATTAAAAAGAAGGTGACCTTCCAAGTGACCACACTACCCCACAGTCTCTACAGACTGTGTTTTTGTCAGTATGTTGCTACTGTATTACTGTAGACAGAAAACAGAATTGACAGAAAAGTCAGAACAAAACAGCTACTTCCAGAAACTGTGGCCAGAAGGATGAATACTGTGGGTTCTCCCGGCTACCCAACTCTCAGGGTTGGCAGCGGAATAGCAACAGTTGCAGTGTTACCAAATTCTCCCAAACACATCGTCACCGTTCACAATTATCAGTAGGGAGAGATGCTATTGTCAAGAAGAATTGTATCATATGGCCCGTCCTGCCTGTAATGAAGTCCAAGTGGTAAACATTTAAACAACATTTTAAAAATCCTTCCTACTTGTTTCATTCCATTGCCTGACAATGCCTTTTTATTAAACATTTGAAGATGTAGCAAAAAGCATTAGACTCAGAGCTCTAAGCTCTAACATCTTGAAATAGCTTGAACTGTTCAGATAGAAATGCTTTAAAATAGAGATGGCATTTTTCTAAAGGAGAAGAAGGAAAGGTAATTTACATTAGTAGTAATCTGCATGCTGTTCTCATCTCTGGGCAGCTTGCTGTGGTTCCCCCCCCCCCCGTAGTCCATCGCTTATTTTCATAATGATTACTCAAAAATAAACTCGGAGTGGCATTTGTTCCTTTCTGAAATATTGTATATAAGAATTGTCCTCTTTGAAAGTATACTTAATTTGAGGATGAATAGGAGGTACTTTTGAAATGATTTGAGGAAGAGAGAGAAAGGGCCAGGAGTGGGGGCTGGGGAGATAGTCCAGTTGGTAATGGACTTGCCTTGGGGCTGGGGGGCTGGGAGATAGTCCCATTGGTAATGGACTTGCCTTGCAAGCAGGGGGACCCAAATTCTAGCTCCTAAAAGGACCTGCAGAAAATGTGTGCTGCTTCAGGCTAATAATTCCAACAATGGGGAGGGGCAGAGACAAGAGGATTCTTGTAGCTTGCTAGCCAACTGGCCTAGTTTAATTGGTGAGCTTCAGGCCACTGAGAGATCCCTGTCTCTATTCTAGTATGTGGACTATGTTTCTGAGGATGATACCAGAGATGGGGGGTGGGGGGAGAAGCAGGGAGAGATAGAGAAAGGGAAGGGAGGGAGAAAGGGAAGCGGGGGGAATCCAAAATACCCAAATGATTTTCCAAGCCTTTCAGGTTTTCGGTCCAAACCCCTCCGTATAGGAAACTGCATTTGATAATTCTCTCTTTTTAGACCTAAAGAATTTCTCATCAGAGGGACGGTTCTCTTTTCCCCAGCCCTGCCTTCCTAGTTCAAGGTCAGTGACTGTGGAGCTTCAGCAGGCTGGAGAAGCCAGTGCAATCCTGCAGCAGCATTAGCAGGCACAGGATGAAGGGCACCTGGCTGGAGATGGGTATGGAAAAGGGGCAGGTGCTCTAGAGAAGGAGGACTCTTTGCCCAGCAATCAGGAGGCCGCTCGAATTGTTTCCAGAGGTGTATGTGCCTCAACCGCTGCTTCTTGTGAAGCATTAAGAAAAATACAGAATTAAAATTGGGATCTTAAGTTGGCCTCATTCTCTGTATCTTCACTTGCAAAGAATGGGTTACAAGACTAGCACAATATGAAAATATTAGGAACTTTCTCAGAACATATTAACCATTTCAAGACGGTGACAGTAGAATGTTCTTCAGCGGCAGGGGCTCCCTGAGCATGAACCTTGCTGGCCACACAGGGGTCATGCTCATGAAGCAGGTCCCTACTGGTCAGGCCGGTTAAAATATTTGCCCAAGGGAATCAACTGGTTAGGACCACAGCTAATCCATGATTTCCTTGATTTCTTGCTTCTTTTATCTTTCTCTCTACATTCTATTAATTCTATAATTATATATATAGTTTTATATATATATATATATATATAATTTTTTTTATTCCTTGATGTTTATTGAGCAGACTTTGTGGAAGGAACTATGGTAGGAATGAAGAAGAGCGAGTGTGTGTGTGAGTGTGTGTGTGTGTTCCCGCCTGTATGTCATGGTGTGTCTGTGGAGGTCAGAGGAGAGCTAGGGAGTCAGTTCTTACTTTCTATCATGTGAATCCTGTGGATCAAATTTAGGTCATCAGGCTTGGTGTCAAACACCTTTTGTTGTTTGTTTGTTTTGGTTTTTGAGACAGGGTCTCAACAGTAGCTGTGCTGTCCTGGAACTCTGGGTAGACCAGACTGGCCTTGAGCTCAGAGATCTGCCTGCCTCTGCCTCCTGAGAGCTGGGATCGATGGTGTGCACCAGCAAAACCAGTAGTGGTGAAAATCTTTACTGCTGAGCCATTTGAAAAGTCCCTAATATACATATATACATGCATGCATGCATGCTTATACACACACACACACACATAAATATATAAAATATTTTTACTTACTTTTTTTCACTATGTAAACCAAGTTGGCTTTGAACTCACAGAGCTCCACCTGTCTCTGCCTCCCTAGTAACAAGATTAATGGTGTGTGTGTGTGTGTGTGTGTGTGTGTGTGTAGATAGATAGATAGATAGACAGACAGACAGACAGACAGAATAAAGGAAAAGACTTTTTGGGTTGGTTTAATTTTATTTACTTATTTTTATGTGTGTGGGTGTTTGGCTGCATGCAAGCATGGGTACCCTAAGTGTGCCCAGTGCTTGAGGAGGTCAGAAGAGATCAATGGATTCCCCCAAAACTGGAGATACAGATAGTTGTGAGCTACCACATGGGTACTGGGAATGAACCTGGGTCCTCTGGAGGGAGAGCCAAAACTTTTAACTGCTGAAGCATATATCCAGCCCTAAGATATTTGTTTATAAAGATTGATTTAAGTAGGGGTTGAGAACTGGCTCAGCAGTTCAGAGCTCTTGCTGCTCTAGGGGAATTGTGGGCAGCAAGCTTTCTCGTCGAACTGTCTTTGGACTGTCCGCCCACAAAGAATGACACAGCGACTTGTTGTTAATTGTGAAAGCTTGGCCTTAGCTTAGGCTTGTACCACAAGTTCTTATAACTTAACCTGTCTTATTTGTCTACATTCTGCCATGTGGCTCGGTTTCCCCTCTACTCTGTGTCTTGCGTCCGACCTCTTCATTGTCTCCCTGGCGTTGCTCTGCTCTGCCTCTGTTTTTCCTAGAGTTCCTCTCTCACTGAAAATCCCAACTATTCTCTCCTGCCTAACTCTTGGCTGTTCAGCTCTTTATTAAACCAATCACATATTCCACAAAATTCCCCCTTTTTGTCTAAACTAAAAACAAGGGTTAATCTCTGAAACCCTGTCTTGAAAAACTTAACCATTTTTATCATAACTTGTATTACCATCCTAAAAATATCTTTTTAGACATTAAAGTATCTTCTTAGATAAACAATTAAGCTTTTCTGTCTCTCAACCTTATATACTTTACACCTCTTTGGTGTGTTTCTTTTTTGAATTTGGTAACAAAGAAAACTGTGACTATATTTATCTAGTCTTCAATCCCATTAGAGACATGAGTAGGCTATAGTATTACATGAGTAAACAGGAAACACAGAACAAACAACTTCCAAAACTATAGAAATGACAGAAGCAGATGTCTGCCTGGGCAGTCACCCAAGATTCCTTTGCAATATTGGTGCATTCATCTTTGAACTATAGGCCCAGAGTATCTGACAGACTTTTCTGTGAAGCAGGAGTTTTGAAGGATTATCCTATCTTGTCTTGGTAAAGTTTGGCAGTCATTTTCTTTTATGTCCTGCTTATCCAATTTGGACAACATACTGTCAGCAGTTGAGGCAGAGGCATTTTCTTACCCAGTGGCTGACTTTGCCAAATTGAAAACAAACTCCTTATGGACGTTCTTCAATGCCCATCATCCTTTTTTTGAAGTAGATTGATGCTGCCAGGAGTAGACATTTCCCGAGGTCATGAAATGCCTTAGGTTATTAAAACATCTTAAATACCATATTCTGTAGGTCTGTGAAGTGTTTAAAGACTACCTATCTAAAATATATGTTTAACCTTGAAAACACAAATAACATGATTACAAGTTTGATTGGTAGATAATTAACTACTAACCTGTATTTCTTAACTATCCTAAATAGTTTGTAATAATAAACTTTCAAGGACTAGAAATTTACATTACATTGTTCAATGAAGTATATAAGTACAATACCTTAAATAAGAGTAGAAACATATATACAGTGTAACAAAATAACCTTAAATAAGAGTAGAAACATATATACAGTGTAACAAAATAACCTTAAATAAGAGTAGAAACATATATACAGTGTAACAAAATAACCTTAAATTTGTATCAATATACAAAAATCCATACCAATGTAAAATATTTGAGATTAATAGTTGTTTTTTTACTTCAAAAGTGATTTAATAATCTACTCTTTAATCCTATTACTTCTTTACTTGTTTGTTTTTTGTTTTTTGTTTTGACACAGAGTTTCTCTGTGTAACAGCTCTGGCTGTCTGTCCTGGAACTCTTTTTGTAGACCAGACTGGTCTTGAACTCACAGAGATCTGCCTGCCTCTGCCTGCCTAGTGCTGGGATTAAAGGTGTGTGCCACCATTTCCCAGCTCGATCATTTTTATCCCCCACTACTTTTTTAAAAAATCTTTTTAGAAAAAGATCCCTGAATCTAACCTCCTTAGTTCAGTTTCCCGAACAAAGCTTGGCCTTTGCATAGGTTTTCCCTCAACTAGTTCTTATAACTTAACCCATTTCCTTAAAATCTACATTCTGACATGTGGCTCAGTTACTTCTTCTTAGTAAGACACATTTGACTAGCTCCATGTCTGCTGGTGAAATTCTCCCAGAGTTCTCTGTCTCTGCCTGGAAGTCCTGCCTATACCTTTCACCTAACTATTGGCCATTCAGCTTTTTATTACACCAATCACAGTAATGGATCTTCACACAGTGTACAAATATCCCACAACACCCCAGTTAAGTTCCCAGCACCCATATTGGGTGGTTCAAAGCTGCCTATAACTCCAGTTTCAGAACTTAGTGTCTCTGACCTTAGGAAGCACTGCCCTCACTTGCACAAACACCACACTCACAATTATACAAGTATTTTTTAAGTAAAATAAGATCTGTTTTAAAAACAATTTTTGTTTGCTTTAGAAGTTACAGCGAAATGTATGCCTATTAATAGTAAAGTCACTTTCCAACTTAAAATTTAATTAAGGTCCTCCTGGGGGTAACTCAGGGTTGGAACTTAGTGGTAGAGCCCTTGCCTAGTGTATACAAGGCCCTAGGTTCAATCTCCAGGATTTAAAGAAAAAGAAACAGGCCAGCCAGGTCTACAAGAGCTATTTCCAGGACAGGCTCCAAAGCTACAGAGAAAAGAAAGAAACAGAACCAAAGAGAGGGGAGAGAAGGAGAGAGAGAGAGAAAGAGAGAGAGAGAGAGAGATCTAAAGAGAAATTTTCAGCACTGTTTGCCTACAGAGTGGAAAGAGCTGAGAAGAAAATGTAACAAGCTGTTAACCAAACAAAATTGTAACAGGTCATTATTTTCATAAATAAAATTGCAAATGTATATCATGGAAACTTTTCTCAAATATAAATGACTTTCAGCAGCTTCCCAGCACAATGCTACTTAGCAGAATGGGGACTACTGGTAGCCAGTCACGTCCATGGTATAATTTGTTGATTAGCCGCTACAGTTGATTTTCTGACTCATTCCTTTGTCATTGACCTGTTAGCTTATTCTCTCTAGCTCTTATTTATTGCCTGTCAACATCACTCCTAGCACTTCACTAGGTTCCATAAAGTATCTCCAGTGAAATTCTTGTGTCTAGACCCGAATAATCCATGAAACTTTCAATTTACCATTTTGTGGACATAGCTCAACAGGTAGGGGATTGCCTAGTGTACACAAAGGCTTAATCCCTAGCCATGCAGAGACCAGATGAAGTAGCACTCATTCATTTATAATCCCAGGAGGTAGAGGCAGGAAGATCAGTCATCCTTGATTTCATAGAGAGTCCCAGGTCAATCCGGGGGGCAATGGTCTTTTATCCTGTCACTTGTATTATTTTTAATAAAACGCTGATTGGCCAGTAGCCAGGCAGGAAGTATAGGTGGGGTGACAGTGTCCAGGCAGGAAGTAGCGGCAGGGCAATGAGAACTGTGGGAAGAAGAAAGTTTCAGTCTGTAGTCATCATCCAGACACAGAAGAAGCCAGACACAAAGCAAGCAAGATGTGACTGCCTCACCAAAAAAGATACCAAGCCATGTGGCTAACACAGACAAGTATTATGGGCTAATATAAATTATAAGAGTTAACAAGAAGCCTGAGTTAATAGGCCAATCAGTTTATAATTAATGTAGGCTTCTGTGTGTTTATTTGAAACTAAATGGATGTGGGACCTGGTGGGACAAAAACCTTAGTCAACAATCTGACTACAGGAAACTGTGTCTCAAAAGTAAATAAGTGAATGAATGAATGGCATTGGGAAGTCAGGAGATGACACATGACAGCAATAATAACACTTGACGGGTAGAGGCAGGAAAATTATGAGTTCAATGCCAGACTGGGATCTGTAGTAAGTTTCAGGACAGCATGGGCCACGTAACAAAATCCTGTCTCCAAAGGAAAAAAAAAAAGGAAAAAATAATTGATAGGGCAGCGATAAGGATGTGCATACACGACCTATCAGCTACACATAGCAATATCAAATATCTAATGTATGTTCATTATCACCAAACGTTATCCCAGCTGCACTCCCGCTATCAGCCTGATGTGTGACCCTGTATCCTAGTGAGAAGAGCAGGTCCACCATGACATCACTAATAAACGGAAGAGCTGGGATCAGGACCACAGCGGTCAGACTGCAGAGCTCTGGAGGTCTGAGTCTAGTATCAGCAGAGGGAAATGCAAACCTACTTGAAGAGGGTCCAGTTTCCCTGAGCAGGTATTTGGGGTGGGCAAGGAAAAAAGGGAATGACATTGCCCCTGGCTGTATAAATTATGCACGACAACGTCTGGTTGAGAAAACGGAGTATGAAGGAAGGGCGGTGGCTCTATATATCCTTTGTACAGTGAGCTATGGAAGCTACAATGAAGAAAGGCTTACAGGATGGATGAACAAGCTCGTAAACTAACTTAAATTTTTTAAGTACTTTGAGACTGAGTATGATGTAGCTCAGGCTATCCTCATATTTGTTGTGTAGTCAGGATGATCTTGAACTAATGATCCTCTTGCCTCTACTTCCTGAGAAATCACTGGCATTGGAAGCCACACCCAGCTCAGATAACTTACTATATTATTATTATTATATTGTTCTTTTAAGACAAGGTTTTCTCTGTATAGTCCTGGAACTCGCTCTGTAAACCAGGCTGGTCTCTAACTCGGAGACCTGCCCTCTTCTGTATCCCAAGTGGTGGCTTAAAGGCATGCGCCACCACTGCCTAGCTCAGAAAAGTTATTTTTAAAGATTCTTTTCACCGTTTTGTAATCTCTTTGCATGGGATGTATAGATAGAAGGGTTACTTCAAGTTTGAGGCCAGGTGAATCTACACAATGATTTCTCAGTCAGCCAAAGAGACATAGGGGGAACTTGTCTCAAAAAAAAAAAAAAAAAAAAAAAAAAAGATTAATAACAAAGGATCTTCTTGCTCATTTTTAAAGGGCCATTTTACTATTTTTAATTTTGTGTATATGGCCAGGGCTTGGGGGGTGTGACTTATGTGCCTGAATGATGCAACCAGAGGTGTCAGATTCCTGGGATTAGCATTTCAGGGGGTTGTGGCCACCTGGTATGCGTAGTGAGAATCAGACTCTGGTCCTCTGCAAGCGCTGTGTGCATTAAGTGCAGAGCTGCCCCTCTAGCTCTTTGACTTCTAATTCTAACTTTCCAGACACTGGCTATTATTAATGCTGCCTTCTTGTTGTAGCTAGGGCTTTCTGCCCTTCAAAGTAGCCTGACTCAGAATTAATTCTCCCTTCTCCTTAATCAGAAGGCTATTACCACATTTTCAAGCGTAGCTAGCAATCAACCAGCTTCTTCATAAGTTCATGAAGAGGTGTGAATTACCAGCAATCCTTAAAACGCTAAAAGGAGATTGTTTATTAATAAAAAGAACATTCAATTAACAAAGTTTCAGGCTGAGGGCAGATGTTTTAGGATAAAGGGAAGCATCTGACAGCTTGTGGGTGAAATTAAGCTGTCTAGCCATCTGTGGTGTGTTTAGGTTTAGGAACCTCAAAGGCATAACCCCTCTTAGCCCCTCCTTGTCTCTACTCCCCGAAATACAACGCCAAATGTGTGGGTGCCTTGTTTCAGGTCATCCCATTCCCTCCACAGAAGTCCACTCTCAGTTCCTGTCTGGGAGTTGGACCAGCGCTCTGCTCTGTTGATTACTGAATCTAGTTCTCATGCCCTGAAGTCCTTTTTCCAGCTCTGCTCTAGAAAAATAAAACCACTTTGGTCCTAGCTGTAGTTAGTTGAACAGACTAACAGAATTTTTTCCTCTCAAGGTAGTGTGATACTCGTAGGCAATCATGACTTATATCTACCTTCCACCTATGGGGGTTAGTCTTCCCAATAAGCTCAGAAACTTTTGTTGGCTTCTGTTTCCCCAATACTTCTTTTTTTGTTTGTTTGTTTTTGTTTTTGTTTTTTGAGACAGGGTTTCTCTGTAGCTTTTGGAGTCTGTCCTGGAACTAGCTCTTGTAGACCAGGCTGGCCTTGAACTCACAGAGATCCGTCTGCCTCTGCTTCCCAAGTGCTGGGATTAAAGGCGTGTGCCACTACCGCCTGGCTTCCCCAAGACTTCTATCATGCAGAAATTCTGACTAGCATTTCCAGTCAGTGTGGAAATAGTGACAGTTTCCCTCCTCTGTGGTACAGAAGCTGGGAGGTTGGAGAAGGGAGGAGAAAGTCCAAGAGCAGGAGAGAGGCCATGACAGAAAGAGAAGTGGGACTGGGACAGCTGATCTAGAAAGACTTGCCTTACCCTGCTTGATAACTTTAAAAATATCTTTTAAATTTAGTGTGTTTGAGTTTTTGTCTGTGAACCACTGTGTGTGTCTGGTGCTCTCAGAGGTCAGAAGGCATCAGAACCCCTGGAACTGGAGTTACAGATGGTTGCGAGTCACCGAGTGGATGATGGGAAACAAACCCAGGTCCTCTGCAAGAGCAAACAGTACTCTTAACCACTGAGTCATCACTCCAATCCTCCCTGCTGAGCACTTTTTCCTCTGAGAAAAATACACTAAATGAATTTACCAAGTTGAAATATCTCTAAGGAAAGAAAGGAGACCAACTGAGGCTCCCAAAGTTCCAAATACACCGTTCTGAGCCGTGTGACATTGTACTTCTTACAGAAAGGCAAAATTTCCTAATTCTAAGTTTTAAAGATTAGAGTTATTAATTAATTTTTTTTTTGTGTGTGTGTGTATGCATGTGTGCCTGTGTCCACACTATGCTACCAAACACAGGGGAAGCTCAGAGGATGTGAACAGAAGTTCCCAGAGGGAAACTGCAGTTCCAAACAGAGCCTTCCCCGAGGCAGGTTAACCGATGAGTGTGGAGAGATTGGAACGTAGCAGGTCCAGAGCCTCACTACCTTGGGCTGTCTTTAACCCTCTTAATAGCTGTGTGCTCCGTCCTCTGTGCCTGCGGACGGGTAAACCATCTGGAATACCAGCTTCCTTTGGATGGATTAACTCAGCAGACCACTGGCTTCTGCCCACCCACAGGCTAAAGCTGGCCTGCCTCTGAGACCTAGAATTCAGGCTTCCCTGCTTTGTGAGAATCTGCATTTCTAATGTTTTCACCAATGTGTTTGAAAAGTGTTTTGAGTTATTGCTTTCTGTGTTCCGTTGCTTTAACAACTTCTTGAAGGGGATGGAGCAACGTCTCTGTGGTTAAGAGCACTGGCTACTCTTTCTGAGGACCCAGGTTCAGTTCCCAGCATCCTACATTGCGCTCACAACTGTTGTTACCTCCAGTTTCAGGGGATTTGGCACGCTCTTCTGACCTCCATAGGTGCCAGGCACCATGTGCTGACATACCTGCATATGAGTAAGACACTCATTCACATAAAGACATCTAAGATAAACAAACTTCATGAAACTGCTTCCATGGTAGAGCATGGAATGTGGGGTAATCTAAATTTGCTTTCCCGGGCCACTGTCACTAATGTTTGACTCCATAATAAACTATCTCTTATCTGTTTTGAGACGAGAGTTTTATTTTTGTGTCACATAGAGGAGTCAGTTCTCTCAGCTGGGTTCCAGAGACCAAACTCAGGTGGTGAGACTTCCGGGGCAAACGCCTTTTCCCACCAAGCCACTTTGATAGCCCAAGACTTCCCAGGCCTAATCTACAGGAGACATGCTTTCTCACAGATTCCATGAATTATTTGAAGGTTGGGAAATAAAACTTTTTCTCAGAGTGTGACAGCATTTTATACATGCCTGGGGATGTGTTTTACATAAAAATGTGTCTCCTCTGAGCTCTATGAAGGAAAAATGGGTCTCATAAAGAAGCATGACATCTCATAGAACACAAGGGCAAGCAACACAGAGAGCTTGCAAAGGATTGGGGCTGAGGGCAAAAGAAGTGCCTTTCTTTTTCTCCCCTCCCTGCACACAGTGCATACTTTTCCAAGTTTCTTTTATTATATAATACATACATATAATTATATATAATATAATTAATATATTGTGCATAATATTTAAATAAATATAGTACATATATAGAAATAATCACATTATTGTTGTTATTGTCTTAGCTAGGGCTTCTATTGCTCTGATGATACATCATGACCTAAAGCAAGTTGGAGAGGAAAGGGTTTATTTGGCTTACACTTCCATATTGTTGTTGTTCATCACCGAAGGAAGCCAGGACAGGAATCAAACAGGACAGGAATCTAGAGGCAGGAGCTGATGCGGAAGCCATGGAGGCTGCTGCTTACTGTTTGCTCCTGCATGGCTTGCTCAGCTGCTATCCTAGAGAAGCCAGGACCACCACCCCAGGGACTACACCCGATGGTCTGGGCCCTCCCCCATCAATCACGAATTAAGAAAATGCCCTACAGGCTTGCCTACAGCCTGATCTTATAAAGGAATTTTAATTGAGGTTCCGTCCTCTCGGATGATTTTAGTTTGATTCAAGTTGACATAAAACTATCCAGCATGGTCATTATTTTATGTGTGGGTGTTTTGCCTGCATGTATATCTCTTAACCACACACATGCCTGGTGCCCGCAGAGGCCAGAAGAAGGGGTTGAGTCCTTTGGAACTGGGGTTACAGAGGGTTGTGAGTCTCCATGTGGGTATTGAGAATGGAACCTTTGTCTTAGGGAAGAGCAGCCAGTGCTCTTTACCCCTGAGCTTTCTTTTTAGCCCCTACTTTTCTAACTTTCTTTATCTCTTTGTTCCTATTATTTTTGTTTGCTTGCTTTGTGTGTATGTGTGTGCACCTGTGTGTCTCTGCACGTGTGTACACATATGTAAAGGCCAGAGGTCAACTTTGAGTGTCATTCCTTAGGAACTGTCAGCTTATTTTTCTGAGCCAGGGTCTCTGGCTGGAGCCTGTGGCTAGGCTGGCTGGTCAGTGAACCCCAGGGGACCTCATGTCTCTCCTCCTCAGCCCATCACCTGCTGCGCTTTCACGTGGACGCTGGAAACTGAACTCAGGTCTTGTTACGCGCATGGCCACTTTACCAGCTGAGCTGTTTCCCAGCCCAGTTTTTCTTTCCACAGAGGCTCCTGTAGCCCAAGTTGGCCTCCAACTCACTACGTAGTGGAAACTGCCCTTGAACGCCTGATCCTCCTCTCTTTACCTCCCAAGAGCTGGGATGATTGGCGTACTCTCCCACAACCACCTGATGTGTTGCCTTTATAACTCTAATGCCGTGTGTTATGTTGAGCTGCCAAATCTGGCAGGCAAAAGTACATGATGCTTGTATTTATTCTGGCAGCCCTAAGATAATGCCTAAGCAATTCAGTGCCCTTCATTTCCCTAGTCTTCCTGACCTATAACCCAAAGCTCATTTAGAAGAGTCTTTCTGTATTCAAAGACAGGAAGGAGAGTCTGATCAACTCAGCTTGGGCTACTGTGCAGCCCTGTTCAAATCCACAACGCTGCAACTTAAGTCAGGCAGTCCTGGGGTTCTCCGTTATAGTAGGGTATATAGATAAAACATTGTCAGAGTGGAGGAATGTGCCTAGAAGTTGACCTAAAATCTTATGGACTGTTTGTAAATAAGTGTGTGTTCTCAGCAAACACTGCTAGATACACAGAAGCCACTCTTGTACATTACCTGAATTCATAGACCAAGCTTCCTAGTCTGCATATCTTGGGGTGTTCAGGATCTGGGGCACTGTGTATATTGGTAACTGGTTTAGACAACTTTCTGGAAGCAGTAATCTGAGTTGCTCACCATGTCACTCATCGGGGGGCAAAAGAGTGAATGTTTACCTGGGAAAGGACCATGACCTACTTATTGTAGGTACAGAGTCACTGAAACACTCAGTGCCTTGAAAACTCTTTAAATATTTTCCCCTTGGCATATTTTTCTCAGTAGATATCTTTTTAAAAGGTTCTAAGGGGAAACGAATCTGGGAGAAGTTCTGGGGAAGAATGGGGACTAGTATAAAAATACACTGTATGCATGTATGGGAGTCTCAAAGAATTCATAAAATATTACATATATTTTAAAGTTTCAAAACATTGCCACAGATAGGGATGGGCAAAATGGCTCAGTGGATAAAGGTATTTGCTACCAAGGCTGGCAACCTGAGTTCAGTTCCCAGAATCCACGTGGTAGGAGAAAACCAACTTCACAAACTGTCCTCTGACCTACATATGTGCATTGTGGGATGTGCAGCACATGCACACACACGTACGCACACACGCACGCACACGAATTGAAAATATACCCCAAGAATGTTGATATTTTTAGCATGTCACTAAAACACAATTTCATTAAAATTTTTGATTGCATGTGTTTTCTAATAAATATTAAAAGCATAGCTCAGGCTGGAAGGACGACTTAGCTGGTAAGGGCCATTGCTGCCGAGCCTAACAATATAAGTCAGATTCCCAAAACCTACACAGTGGAAGGAGAGCATCAACTTCTGGTAGCTGTCCTCTGATAACCATAGGCGTGTTAGATACAGACGTGCACACACACAAATCTTCTGGAAGTCCGAGGTATAGCTTAGTGGTAGAATGGTCTCAGCATGCACAAAACTACGAGTTGTATCAGTACCAAAATAATTAAGCCTCTCACGAAGGTCCTGATATTGACTTTATTATTTCACTTTTGACTATTTGTAATTTTTTTTGTTGATATTTTGTCTCTTTGAGACAGGGTTTCCCTGATTAGCTGGTTGTCCTGGAACTTGCTCTGTAGACTAGGCTGGCCTTGAACTCTGAGATCTCCCTGCCTTTGTCTCCCGTGCTGGGACTAATGGTGTGTGCCGCCACACCTGGTTCACAATATTTTTTTTTTTTTTTTGGTTTTTTGAGACAGGGTTTCTCTGTAGCTTTGGAGCCTGTCCTGGAACTTGCTCTGTAGACCAGGCTGGACTCGAACTCACAGAGATCCCCCTGCTTCTGCCTCCTGAGTGCTGGGATTAAAGACGTGTGCCACCAGTGCCCGGCCTCATAATATTCTCTAAATTTAAAACCTGCTTATTATTTTTGTGGGTGTGTGAGGGTGGGCATGTGAGTGCTTCGGGGCGTGTGTGAAAGTCAGAAGATAAGTTTCAGGTATCACTTCTCTCTTCTCACCACCAGGTCTGGGGACCGAACTTGGGTTCTCAGGCTTGCACGGCAAGTACTTTACCTGCTGAGCCATCTTTCTCCCTGGCCCACTTATCATAATCTTTCATGACGGTTCCATCCTTTTTAGGTTCCTTTATGCACAGGAGCAGCTAACAATTTTTATTTATTACCCATGGCCTTAATGATGCTAGTTAAATTTGGGGTAAAATCGTCCACCTAACCAGCCTTTATACCCCCGATGGTTAACGTCATGGTACTGTTAATTCAGGCGGAGTCATAGTAATATCAGAGACAGAACATGAAGGAAATGAAATTTAACTTGGGTCACATGACATAGGCTGGCAGACACATTATTTAGATATAAATCCTAGTTCTTTCCGCTGTTTATTGTGACACCTTGGGTCTTGGTATCTTTAAAACCTATTTTAGTCTTGGGATCTATAAAGCTGGGATAAACATCCTGTCCTGGCCACCTGCCAGGGCCATTAATCAAATGAGATAATGTATGTGAATGTGTGTTGTAAACTCTAAGACATTTCACAAACATAAGATTCTTGTTATTATTGTAGCCCAATAAAAGATGCTCACAAATCATATTAATATGCAAGAAAATTTACCATTACCCTATTGCATCGATTATCATTAGGAAGTACAAACTATACAGATAAGAGTTACTCAAAGAAAGACAAACTTCCTGAAAGGATTAGGACCATATGTACCAATTAGGGCCAAAATTATTTTTATTGCTTATTATTTTAACATAATTTAAGATGATTGTAAAGTACAGTTGGAAGACCAGAAACAGGGCTTAGGGGGTAAAGAAGTTGTCACACAAGCGTAAGGGCCAGAGTTTGAATTCCTAGAGCCAATGTCATACCAGGCTCAAGCATCTGTAATCTCAGAGCCCCCACAGGGAGATGGGAGGCAGAGACGAGACAAACATGGCAGCCCACTAGCCTGGCATAGGCATTAGTGAACAGAGACCTCGCCTCAACTGATACCAGAAGTTGCTGTCTGATCCCTACATGCACACCCAGGCACACACATGCCCATCGTCATAGGTGTACATTTACATGTAATAATAAATACAATAACAGTTAAGAAATGTATTTGTGGGTTTGCTCTTTAGCATGCCTCCTCAGTGTTGAGTGGACATCTCTGGAACTCTCCTGGATGATTTCCGCGGCCGCCCCCGTATCTCATTTCTTTTCCTTTCACTTTGTCGAACTCCCTAGGAAGGAGGACATGACTGTAGACACCCCTTGGTTCACACAGACTTTGGGCTAAGTGTGTGGTCCCTCCTTGTTTCGTTTGTCATAAGTCTAAACCTTTCCTTCCAGGGGAAGTGAGAAGTAAACCCTCCTCTCCGAGTGGCGGGCGACATTAGGAAAAGCAAAGGCTGTGTTTCTGAAAGCCTCTTTCGCATTCTGTCCTTCCATGGTGACTTCCAGGTCCTAACTGGGGGCTGATATACAGTGATGCCTGATAAATTGTTATTGATTGGAAACATTGATTACAGCTTGCCTGAATTACTATATCACCAATAAGAATGATAAATCTCTCTTAATTAATTTACTTAAACTCCTAAGATGGTATTTCTTGGGCTGAGGATATATCTCAGTAAAACACTTCCCCCCAAGCTCAAGGCCCTAGGTTCAATCTCCAGTACAGGGGAAAAAGATACAATTACATGGACTTGACCTTGACATAATTTGTCAATACAAAGTCACGGATGAACAGAATAATGCTATTAAATATGTATTATTTTGCCTTGTTTGTGGGATACTCATCAATATCGGTTTTGAATATTGTAAGCTAGAGACCCAGAAGAAAGAGGTATAAAACCCAGGTAGACCAAAACCGCACGGATGGCAGCGTTTTGTTTGCCATTTAGGACCATTTTCTCTCTCTTTTGTTGGACTTGAGATGTTGTAGTCGAAACATTTGACCTAATTAATCCATCACACTGTGGGCTTGACTTTCCATCTCTAATTTGTTTCATTACACTGTTGTTATTGTCGTTGGCCGTTGCTGCCCAGGTTGATAGAACTCTGCCCCTTGAGAATGTCAGATTTCTTTCTTCACTCCCAGCAAACTTCTCTGTACTTTGTGGCTTTCCTTCATGACACGTTTCTTGCCTTAGTCCCCAGGTTTCTGCCTAACTGGTTGGAGGAATACTTCTGGACTTGCTACTGTGATTTGTTTAATCAGGTCCAGGTCATGGGAACAGGGCAATGTTTCTGAGAACTGTCTGCCCCAAGTTGAGGTCTGGCCACTGGAGAGACGGGACTTTATGTTATGGGAGCCACAGCATCCTGTCTCCGATCAGGGAACATGTAGGGCATCCTGTCTCAGAGAAGGGAACACATGCAGCATCCTGTCTCAGAGCGGGGGACACGTAGAGCTGGATATCAATTATTCTGGGGGGGGGAGATCTGGAAGTTAATTTGAAAGTGAGAGAAACCGATGGAGAGGCTGAGAAAAAGATCTGCGGTGCCGTGGTGATTGTGCGCATCCCTCCCACGGTCTGCGGTGCCGGTGCCGCAGCGGTTGTGGGCATCCCTCCTTGGCTGTCTTGCCTTAGTTAAAAGGAAGACAGCGAGCACTTCTGATGCTCACATTCTTATGTCTCATTCTTACGTCACTCAAATCTTCCTGTCAGATGCCATTAAAATATTTTTTATGTCTAACTTTACTAGGCTGAATTTGGATCTTAATTATTAATTCATTTATCAAACCAAAAAATTCTTTAGCACAGAAACATATAGCTAAAAAAGTCCTCTTACATTATATAACATATTCATATTCCCCAAAGAGAATAGTACCAAGCCATTGAAAATGAAGACAGTTACCATGATGGCTTCAGACTAGATCTTAGTGCGAGAAATGATTTTTTTTTTTTTGATTGAAGCAAGTTAGCCCAGCAAAGACTCTTATTTCCCTTCCACTCTGCAAGAGTAACCAAGCTCTTCAGATTGTGACGCTACCACCAATAGGAAGAGACAGAAGCCACCTTGGCCAAATGTGCTTGCTAGTCTGGTTTGGGCTCTGGAGCATGCCTTGCCTGGCTGCTTTGCCTTTGTTTCGGGTGTTCCTTTGTGTGACACTGAGCTTACTCTTTGTTGCAGACACTAGCCGACAGACTGAGAGGAGGTGTGAAGGATGAAGAAGCACGGGACAGCCCTACCGCTTTGTGCTGGCTCACATTCCCCACAGACCTCGTCACTGTGTGAGTATCTTTTTCTTCATTGTGCCTCAAAGAATCAGCAAATGCATGTGGACCAACTTTATCCCATTTGAAGCAGAAAAGCAAGTTTTTTTTTAAAAAAAAATAAAGTAATTAAGTTTTCTTGTTTTGTCCTTTATTTATTAAAAAAAACATATATTTTCTCATTTTATGTACCAATTCCAGTTCCCATTAGCTCCCCTCCTCCCGCCCCCTCCACCTTCCCTCCATTCTACCCCCATCCACTCCTCACAGAGGGTAAGGCTTCCCACGGGAAGTCAACAAAGTCTAGCACATTGCTCTGAGGCAGGACTAAGACCTTCCCACCTCCATTGCTTGTGGGAATGCCAACTTGTACAACCACTTTGGAAATCAGTACGGCGTTTTCTCGGAAAATTAGGAATCAATCTATCTCGAGATCCAGTAATACCACTCTTGGGCATACATCCAAAGGATGCTCAATCATATTACAAGGTCATTTGTTCATCTATGTTCACAGCAGCATTATTTGTCGTAGCCAGAACATGGAAACAACCTAAATGCTCCGAAGAATGGATAAAGAAAATGTGGCACATTTACACAATGGAGTACTACACAGGGGTAAAAAAACAGCGACATCTTGAAATTTGCATACAAATGGATGGAACTAGAAAAAACCATCTTGAGTGAGGTAACACAGACCCAGAAAGATGAACTTGGTATGGACTCACAAGTGGATACTAGCTGTAAAGCAAAGAATAATGAGCCTATAGTCCATAACCCCACAGAAGCTAAGTAACAAGGAGAACCCTAAGAGAAACAGATACAGATCCCCTGGGAAGGGAAAATAGACAAGATCTCCTGAGAAAATTGGGAGCATGAGAGTGAGGGGAGAAGGAGGAGAGAAGGGGAAGAGAGGAGGAGAACAGGATGATCTAGGGTCTAGGTGGGGGGAAGGACAGAGATCTGGAGAGCAAGGAAAGAGATATCTTGACTGAAAGAGCCTTTGTGGGGCTAGCAAGAAACCTGGCAAGAGAAATTCCCAGGAATCCACAAGGATGATCCCAGCTAAGACCCTAAGCAATAGTGGAGAAGATGCCTGAACTGACCTTGCCCTGCAGTCAGATTGATGGCTATCTTTAATGTCATCACATAACCTCATCCAGCAACTGATGGAAGCAGATGCAGAGAATCACAGTGGAACAATGGGCTGAGCTCCCAAAGTTCAGTTGAAGAGAGGGAGGAATGAGAATAGGAGCAAAGGGGTCAAGACCATGTTGGGGGCACCCACTGAAACTGTTTACCCGAGCTGATGGGAGTTCACCAACTTCGGTCTGACAACGAAGTTTTATTTTTCTTGCTGTGTCGGGGAGATGGTTCAGGGGGTAAATGATTGCTGCTGCTAAGTCTGGTGACCTGAGTTCAGTTCCCTGGGATTCATATGGTGGAAAAAGAAAACAGACTCTTTAAGTTGTCCTCCAACCCTGCAGGCTTGCTCACACATAAAAACACAAATTAAAAAAATATAAAATTTTAGTGTTGGGAATGTTGTCTTGTGCTTTTAAGTATTTGGGAGACAGAGGCAGGTGGGTTTCTGAGTTCAAGCCTCATCTGATCTGTGTACCAAGTTCCAGGTCAGCCAGAACCACAGTGAAACCTTGTCAAAAAACAAAATAAAGCAAAGCAAAACAGAACAAACAGAAAACAAACCAAAAAAACAAAACATTGACCTTAGATGGACTTGGAGGACATTATGTGGTGAGTTCTTGAAATGGTGCCCTGAAACTTTCAAAAAAACCAAACTATTGGGGTGGGGCAATATCCTTTGGACCAAACTATTATTTTAAATATACTTTCTTATATTCACTTAAAATACATTAAGACAAACCTTGCTGTATGCTCAGGATACCTCATAGCTACTAATGATTACTACAAATCCAGCTCAAACACAACACTTGGAAAAAATCTGGTCTTTATTTGGGTGACCTGGTCAAGAGTGGGGGGTTTGGTGTGGCAAGAGATGAGGTTCTCAGAACATTCTCCTGAAAGTTCAGTGGCCAAAATTGAAAAAAAAAAAGCCTTTATGTCCTTATCATGTTTGTGTAATTAAAAAAAAACTGCTCTAAAAATTATGCAATGGAGATTAGTCACAGAAAGAGCTAGCAGGTTGCAATAGACGGGGCAGGATCCACTTGTCATTTCGCTCTGCGGGCTTACCTGTTTGGACCTGCCTTTTTATCCCTGGGTGTTCCTCAGAGGTTCATCCACGCTTGCGACTAAGATTTAAAGGCCTTAATAACACACACAGATTGCATCTATAGAATCCCATTTTGGTAGTTAAAATAGGACAATCACATTTCCTCCACAGCAAGACACTGTCATAGAAAACAAATGGCATTTCCCTACTCTCATTTGCAAGAGTTCTTTTTTCTTTCTCTTTTATTTTTTGAGATTATAATTAATAATATGTGACTTCGCTTTTCTCCCTAAAAACCTCTCATATATTCCTCCTCGCTCTTTCAAATTCATAGCTTCTTTTTCCATTAATGGTTGTTACATGTATATATGTAATGTATGTACATATATATTCCTAAACAACCTGCTCAGTCTGAAATGTTACTTGTATGCATGTTTTGGGAGCTGACCATTTGGTATTGAATAACCCAAAGAGTGCTCTGCCCTGGGGAAGACTATTTCTCTCACTCTCAGTGTCCCTTAACCGTGTGCAGTTCTCTGTGTAGGACTGAGGCCCTATGGGCTTTCCCCCATCCACTTTGGCATGTCTTTTATTGTCCTTGTCCAGTTCATGTTCTGGCAGTCATGTTGGTGAGGCTTCCTGGGTGCAGCTTCCCACACTACACACAGTCTCACGGCAAACTTCCTGATCCTTTGGGTCTTACAGTCTTTCCCTCTGTTCTTCTGCATTGCTCCCTTTGCCAAGAGTTAATTAAAAAAAAGATCAACTTTGCCAATAAGTATGTTTTAATTAGGCAATCAAATTTTATGAGGATACATGTAAGTCAACAGGTTGATTGACTCAAGAGTTACCCATAAACTCCAAGGTAGATTAAACACAGCAAGCGTCTTGAAACCACATGCAACATCTTTGGCTCTCCAGTTACAATCTTCCAAGGATTTCTAAATCCCAGCTCTTCATTGGCCTCTTACTTAATTGGTTCAGGTTCACAATTTTAGGGCATTTACCGTAAACAGAGATGGCAGACCAAATCATTAAGTCATGCTTCCGCTTTGCAGGAGCAACCGTGATTGAAAATGAGGACAGAGCAACTTCTAGAAGCCTCCTTTCTTTCTGACTAAGCCTTCCACGCCCTACAAAACAGGGCAAAGTTCAATGGGTGAAAAAGCGTCCTTCCAAGCAGAGACTCTCAGATAATTTTCAGCGACTCTTTCATCAATAAAATGCCACACCCTCATCCTCTCCCGCAGTCAGTGCTTTTTTGTGGGCCATGTTGTAAGTGGCTCATGTGCCAGGCAGCTTCTTAGCAAATTTCTCCAAAAGCCAAGTGGTTTACTGTCCTCAGAACACACATATGAAGGTTTTTGGGAACGAGCCAGCAGACTGTGCTGTGCCACAGTGCCTGTCTGCAAGAAGATGCAGAAGCATAGGATTTTTGCTTTTTTGGTTTTCGTTTGTTTGTTTGTTTTGTTTTTCGTTTTTTGAGACAGGGTTTCCCTGTGTAGCTCTAGTGCCTGTCTTGGAACTAGCTCTTGTAGCTCAGGCTGACCTCAAACTCACAGAGATCTCCCTGCCTGTCTTCCAAGTACAGGGATTAAAGGCATGCACCACCACTAAAACCAGCGAAGCACAAGTTTTATTGTCCTTCTGACCACAATAAAGGAAAAATCACAAGAAAATACCTGTTTTTTAAAAACAAAGTGGGGAGATGGCTCAGCAATTAAGAGAACTGCCTTTGTCTTCCAGAGGTCCTGAGTTCAATTCTCAGCAACCATCCGTAATGAGGCGCCCTCTTCTGGCCTGCAGGCATACATGCAGACAGAACACTGTATACATAAGAAAAAAGCTTTAAAAAAACAAGAAAAAACAGAAAGCAACAATTAAAAAACAAAAACAAAGTTAATGTTATTGTGGAGGGAATCTAGGACTGTGGATTCTAATAGGAGTATACATTTCTTTCCCTTTTTTCCTTTCTTTAGTGTGTGTTTGTGCACATGCGTGTGTGTGTGTGTCTACAGTGTGCGTGTGTATGTGTATTTACAGTGTATGTGTACCTGTGTGTATATGTGTGTGTTTACAGTGTGTGTGTATTTGTATGTTTACAATGTATGTATACCTGTGTGTGTATATGTGTGTGTATTTGTATGTTTACAATATATGTGTACCTGTGTGTATATGTGTGTGTGCTTACAGTGTGTGTATTTGTGTGTTTACAGTGTATATATACCTGTGTGTATATATGTGTGTGTGTGTTTACAGTGTGTGTTTATTTGTATGTTTACAATGTATGTATACCTGTGTGTGTATATGTGTGTGTATTTGTATGTTTACAATATATGTGTACCTGTGTGTGTATATGGGTGTGTGCTTACAGTGTGTATTTGTGTGTTTACAGTGTATATATACCTGTGTGTATATATGTGTGTATGTTTACAGTGTGTGATTTGCATGTTGTCTACAGTGTATGTGGGTGCACACGGCACAGCAGGTATAAGGAGAACTTTGTGGAGTTGGATCCCTCCTTCTATATTTATGAGGGTTCTGGGGATCCTACTTAGGTCATCAGGACTGCTAGGCTAGAATTTGTACCTCCCGAGTCATCTCACCTGTCCCCAAAGCCAGCCATTGACTCCCGATCTTCCTGTCTGCACTTCCCAACTCTTGGTATTCCAGGCATACATCATCACATCTTGCAACAATAACAATTTATCAACATCTTCATCATTACTATAATTACTACTATTATTTTAGAGTCTTACTTTGTAACCCTGTTTAGCCTTAAACTCACACAGATCCCCCTGTCTGTGCTCCCAAGTGTTGGGATTAGGGTTGTGTGTCACCAAGCTGAGCAATAATTTGATCTTTTAAATACAAAATAAAGGAAACTTCATGCATAACATCTTAACAAGCTGTGTATTTCTAAATTAAATAATCACCGTGACCCCCAGGGAGTCCCATTGATAAAGCCATCCAAAAATAGATCCTTGGGTCTGTTGTAGACACTTTGGGGACTACATGCCTTTCAGAGGAGATTTTCATTATATTTCATTGGCTTGGCTTTCTCTGGCTGACCTTGAGATGAGGAATTTGGTATTTTTGAGGTAAAAGAGTGGAAGAGACTTTTGTTTAGACATGATTAAGAGGATCCTTTGAGTGTGCCCAGAGAGAACGGGGCACCTGGGGGAAGCGTGGCCTGAAGGCACAGAAACTGTAGTCATGGCTACTTGGGGGGCTGAAGCCGTGGCTACAGGAGGGCCATAACCATATCTCAAAATAAAAAAGTCAGGACAATAACAGCGCTGTAGATATTGCTTGGTGATTGGGCGCCTGCCCCATGCTGTCAGGTCCCAGATTCAGTGCCTAGCACTGCCAGGGTCACCAGGAGATGTCTGTGAAAAGTCTCATCACTCCAGGGTCCGGGTGAACAGTACACATTGCTGTTCTGTTGAATCCTCTCCAGCTTCGTCAGGGCTCAGGAAAGTATGCTCAGACGTTGCTTTGCAGTGCTATCTGCATTTCAAATGAGGGATTCTGTCGCCACACTTCTGAGGGTATCTATGTCTCTATGGAAAGATCTGAAGCAACAGCCCAGAAGGAGTTGACCCAGAAAACTCAGCACGGATTTGTGAAATGCTCAAGGTCTTGCTGGTGTCTTCATAAAGGGAGGGACTGTATGCCTGTAATCTCTTGGGTGGAGGCTCGATCCACGTCGTTTAGATATGAAAGGCAAGACAGACCTGGAAAGGCCAGAGAAGTAGTGATGTAACTCACATATGAGATGAAATTCTGTGATGGGCAGATGAGATGAGAAAAGATGAGAAAAATCTTTCTCAGGGGATGAAGAGAGCCTAGTTTTATATTTTCAATTGAATTGATTTTGTTGTTTTACACACTATGAATTCCTGGATAGCTAGGAACTCAACATGTAAACGAGGTTAACCTCAGTCTTGTGGAGATCCTCCTGCCTCTGTCTCTGGAGTGCTAAAACAAAGCCACAATGGCTTTAGAACGTTTAGCTTTAATTGAGATAGTGTCCCATGTAGCTCAGGCTAGCCTGGTCCTCGCTGTGTAGCTGAGAATAATCCTGAACTTCTCATCTTGTCTCAACTTCCCAAGTGCTGGATGACGGGTATGTCCCGCCATATCTAGCTCTCAATCCAGACTCTTCACTGGGAAGACTACCCAGAAAGAACATATCGGTTCTATGCTTTTACGGGGGCTGTGGTGTGAAAACCGTGCATTTGTATTCAATGCTTTTTCTGGAGATTGGTATGTCAGGCATTGCAAAATACGGACATCAGCAATGGTGACACTCAGTGCCACCTCCTCTCAATTGAAGTACTTTTCTGTCTCATGTGCTTTATTGAAAATTTCTCATTTCCACTTCCTTGAGCCCCTTAGAGCTGTGTTGTATGAGCTCTAATTGATATTAATAATAAATCAGATATTAGCAGGTGAAAGCTGAAAGATCAGAGAAGCAGAGCAGCCAGCCACTTTGAGATCTTACCTCTTGACTCTCTGCCCAAAAAGAAACTGTGTTCCTTTCTCCTCCCACCTTATTACTTCCTCTCTCCGCCCACTCATGTCACTTCCTGTCTGTCTGTACTGACCTCCAGACCTCTATGGTTAACTAATGGCTAGCCCCTCCCTTTGATCTTCAGGCAAGTTTTATTTGTAGAGCATAAGCAAAATATCACTACAGAGCTATAAACCTTGTCTGTGGAGAAGCTCCCTCATGTGTGATGTCCAGAGCTCCTGCAGTCCCGGTGACCTGAACCCACCAAGAGAACCCAGCAGATGTTGTGAAAACCGGTCCCTCGCTGCTTCCTTCCTCCTCAGTGCAAGTGTTTAATGGACTCTGGAGCAGTAGGTGACTGGAACTCAGAGTCGCCTGAAGGGCTCACTAGACACTAAGCATGTAGATCATTTGTCTAACTTAAAATCTCAGGCCAGACTGAGAAACACAGGGAGAAAAAAACGTCGAGATTGTTCTACATCCTTTCAAATGTCAAAGGTCTATGTCCTGAATGTTTTTAGTGAGGGTTTCCTCGGCCTGTGTAAGGAACGCTGGGTGTGTGGTCAGTTGTAGCAACTAGTATTTTGTGGGTCCTCTTAAAAACTCCCCTGGCTCACATATTTGTATCTAAGATTCATAGTGGCAGGTTGTGCGTGTGATTTCAAATCTTCATTGATCCCTGAGTGGTCCATGAAGGTTTTCATAGAAAACACATGGAAATACTTGTCTCAGGAGGACAGGATCATCTTTAACTACATGTCCAATATAACTAGCCTGGGTCACATGAGATCCTGCATTAGAGCAAATAAATAAATAAATACAACAAACAAAAAGCAAAGCCGCCATAAATTGTGGCTTCCATAGCGCCTGAGCCCAAGCATGAAGCTTAGCTCTGAGCCCGTCCTAGACAAAAGCCACAAGTCTGTTGGTTAAACAGCTTCATAAATACAGACCCCTACCAATCACTGAGTTCAAAGGGTCCTACTATCCACTGCAGTCTACAGCCTGTCCCACCGGGACACTCCCATCAATGTCTTAGCACCCTTGGTCTCCTCCCATTTCTACTCATTTTGTTTTACTTTTCAGGGCTGGCAGCCAACTCACCCATTCTGTGTCTTTAGCGAAGGGTGCCACATAATTTCTCCTCTGGAGTTAAAAAAAATTCTTTTCTGATTTTATATCTGAGTGTCTTGCCTGTATGCATATCACATGTGTGCTGTACCTTGTGCCTGGGAGTTCAGAAGAGGGTGTTGGAGTCCCTAGAACTGGCGTTTTATGCACGGCTGCAAGTTGCATGACTGGGCACATGTGTGCCAGGAACCAGACTCGGGTCCTCTGTAAGAGCAGCAAGTGCTCTTAATCACTGAGCCGTATCCATTTCCAGCCCCTTTCAGAGGTTTATGTTATTCATTTAGAAGTGTGTGTATGTCTGTGTGAATGCATATGTATGTGTTTGCACGCCGATGGTAAAGGCCTGTGCATCCACACAGGGCAGAAGACGGTGTCATATCTCTTAGGACTGGAAATACAGGCATTTGTGGGACACCTGCCCTGATATGTGGGTTATGCCTTTATTCTCATGCACATTAAACATCCTTAATTATTGACCCATCTCTCCAGCCCCCTCCCTTTTGGGTTTTGAACAAATTAAGAAATAAAGTAAAAGAATAAGATAAACATTATGTCCATATATCTGTGCTATCTATTACCCATAAAGTCTTAACTCAAGAATCAAACAAAGGGTGGGGCTCTAGGTCAGTAGTAGAACACTTGGCCAAGCATACTCAGGTCCTAGTTTCAGATCCCTAGCCATGCAAAAAACAGAAACAAAAGCAAATGAATATTTAAAAACGGTGCATGCGTGTCTTGTACACCACATGAGTGCCTGTTACCTCTGGAGGCCGGAAGAGAGCATTGGATCCTCTGGAACTGAAGTTGTAGAAGGTTGTGAGATACCATAGGGTGCTTAGAATTGAACCTGGGTCCTCTGCGAGAGCAGCTAGTGCCCCCAGCCACTGAGTCATCCCTGTAGCTCCCTCCTGCTCTCCTTCCTCCTGGATCCAGCAGCAGACGTCACAGAGGTGCTGGGTTTACAGAGCAGGAGGCAGGTCCTCATCAGCCACATCAGAAGTGGAAAAGCTGGTTCTGCCTTTGCTCAAGCACCAGGATCTGGGACCATCGTGGTAGTATCGCTTCCTGGAATGCATGAGCCCCTGGACTTGATCTTCAGTACTGCAAAAATTAAATATATCAGTAAATTCATAAAAGTAAAGAGGGAAAATTTCAAAAGAGCAGGTTGGCCTTACCAGAATTCAGACTTAATTCAGAAAATTCAGACTTAATTCTGGTTGGCCTTACCAGAATTCAGACTTAATTCAGTCATAATTCAGAAAAAAAATTAATTTTTTTCAGTTAATTTTAGATCCAACCAGAGTTCAAGAGTACCCCTTGCCCAGGGAAAACCATGGGGAGGGTGTGAATGGGGAGAAAGTACTTGCTGCCCAAGCAAGTGTTGGGATCCCCAGCAACCATATGAATGCCGGTATGTAACTCAGGTCTGGGGAGGCAGAGTTGGCATTCCGCTGAGCAGGCTGAGTCCCTAGCTGAGTGCAGCAGAAAGGTCTGGAATGAAGGGAGAGACTCCCTCAGTGCATAAAGTGGAGGTGATGGGGAAGACACCCGCCATCGACCCCTGGCCTCTTCACAGGTGCGTGCACATGGTGCACATGTGAACACACATACACACAGGCCCATGCTCCAAACACACTCATACACATAAAAAAGACATGGGGACGTAGGTCAACAGGATCCTAGGCTGTCCTCAAACTCACTGTGTAGTCAAAGATGACACTGAACTCTGGGTTCTCCTGCCTCTATTTAATCCCAAATGCTGGGATTAAGGTGTGAATGACCATGCCCAGTTTTTTGCTTTATTTTTTTATATTTTTCTGAGAAACACTGGTTAGGTCTGTTTTAAATCAGCAGTCAGTCAGCTTAGCTCGTACTGGGAACACTAGTCCCATTCTGCTCCAGGCCCGGCTAGGCTTCTGGAACGAGGTGAGCGGCATTTCAGTTTGGTTGGCCTGGCTGTTGCTGTGTGTGTGTGTGTGTGTGTGTGTGTGTGTGTGTGTGTGTGTGTGTGTGTAATGGCAACCAGGAGAAAAGGAGGTTCCGGAAAACTCTGTATTTCAGGAGTTGGCACACCTGATAGTATGTTCTTGGCTCGAAAATCAGAGGCAACATGAAAGAGCCTGGCTGGAGGCTTACTGAGGAATGAAGGAAAGGAGGAATAAGAGGAAAACAATATCCTGAAACAGAACGCATGGGAAAGCAAATGTCTAAAGCTGAAAATTCATAATTTGCTAAGAAAATGTCACCTAATCCTTTCTAAATAGAGAGGAAAACTACACAAGAGTAGAGATTCGGACGTCGTGTTTAAGAAGGGAAAGCCTGCAAAGAATAAAGCTACAAGTAGGGTTCATTTTGCATAAATTGTTGAATTAAATTCTTTTACCATGATGAATGGCCTTAGGGATTTTGTATTATTGTATAGCTCTAAAAGACAGCTTCTTTTTTAAAAAACCCTGTAAAACACACACACATATACAAACACATACACATATACACATATGCAATATACACAAACACACACACGTATATATACATATACCCACATACATATGCAAACACACTCATACACATGTACACACATATGCATATACACACAGACACACAAACACACATATACACATAAACATATACACTCATATACATATACACATATACACAGATATATATATACAAAGACACACATAAAATACACACACATATACAATCACACACATATACACACACTCATATACATGCACACATACACACAGATATACATATACATACACATAGACACACATAAACATACATAAACATATACGTACATATACAAACACATATGCATGTGTATACACACATAAACATACACCCATTCACCCATATACACACATATACAATCATACACATATATACACACATACACACACACATATATATGTATATACATACATACACACAAATGTTGTAAGAGTGAATTATTTTTTATTTTTGGTGAATACTTTTCAATTCAGATATGTCATTATTTTATGTGAAGTCATAATTAGACAATTATATCTAATTATAAGGCATATGACAAAGATAAACGCAGCTAACTCATAATGTGTGAGCCTAAAAAGCTATTCTTTGAAGTCAATTTTAGAATTATAGATTTATAGCAAAAAAAGGAGGCAATAAATTTTCCAAGTTGCCATTGAAACTTCCCATCTCCACTGATAAAATTTTCACAGAGAAGACTTCTGGAAAGGTGTCCGTAATTTAAGCGTTTGTGGCAAAGTTAGTTCATTACGCAGGTCAATATTTCTGAGTTTTTTTTTTTTTTAGAAACAGTCACCGCTAAGTTTGAGTTATCTGTGGGAAATAAATGACAGGCAAATCTCAGAAGCTGCCGCAGCACAGGGGGATTACCCTTGCTTTCCTGTAGCTCCACTCCCATCTCCCTAGGGCAACCTTAGCTCTGGTAAACTCTTAGAGTGTACAGTCCCAGCTCCCAAGGTAGGGTGGGGCGAAAGGATTAAGCTTCTGGATGCTCAGACACAGGCAACCTGAGTAAAGGCCTCATAGACTACCCAGCACCTGCACACAAGGGCTGAACTCAGCACCCGCCTCCCTGAAGCCTGAAAAGCAAGGAATTTCCTTCATTCTGCCGGTGGTTGGCAGACCTCCTGCCCCAGCTTCCCTCACTGTGGGTGTTACTACTAAAGGGTATCTTACCGAAATGTGTGAGCATCGTTTTATCAAACCTGGAAATACTCTTTTGCTCTTACTTAAAATATATCCACAGACTACCAAAGGCAATGGCTTTCACTTTGTTCTGTATTAAATCTTTTAATGAATCAATGAATAGGAAAGCAAGCTTTAGCCCTTTCTTATAGTGGTAGGGCCGCTAAAAGATGCAAAGTAAGATTCACCCACTATTTCCTTCAGGCTAATACTAAGTTTCAGTAAGGAAAGAAATGTAGTAAGGAAATTAGGTCACTTGGATTGAGTGAAACCAAAGTATTACCGAGATGGAGAGGGAGAGATGGCTCAGTTTTTAGGAGCAGATGCTGCTCCTTGTAGAGGAACATAATTCACATCGGGCAGCTCATAAATTCCCATCACTCTAGCTCCAGAGGACCCAATGCCCTCTTCTGGCCTCCACCCCCAACCCCAGTACCATGCACAGACACAGACACAGCTGCGCACATGCATGCATACACGCACACACATACACACACATGCACACACATGCACACACATGCACACACATGCACAATATTGTGGGAAATTTGAGACACATTAGATGACTACTGAAAAGGAAACATTTTATTTTATTATAGAATATTCATTCTCGGACTAATATTTCTCAGGTTTAGCAGCTGGTGAACACTCTGTGGTTATGTTATTCTAATCTGGAAATCTGTGAACAAGAAGAAAGACCTTGATAACGTGCAAGCTCAGCTTAAATAATCACTGTCAGAACCAGGCCTGACGGCCTGTGCTTGTAGTCCTAATACCTGGAAGGTGGAGGCAAGAGGATCAGGAGTTCAAGGTCAGCCTCCTACATAGTGAGTTAGAGGCCAGCCCTGATGATGAGACCCTGACTCAAAAACAACAGCAAACAAAATCAGTATCCAGTAGGAAGCACCAGTTTCTCCTTCCCACAGAGGTGAATGTGGGATTCCTAGCCAGTGAGTGGAGGGGGAAGTGTTGTTAGTTTCTTTTAGACCGGAGCATCCACAGAGCAGACCATGAGCTTGAAGTTCTTTTCCTGACCCCCACTCTTGGCAATTTCCAGTTATGCCCAAATCCACAAGTCCCCTCAAGGCCAACAAGGAAACTGAGTTCCATATGTAAAAGCAAAGATCATCTATTTGTTTATTTGTTTATTTATTTATCTATTTATTTATTTATTTTTGTTTTTCAAGACAGGGTTTCTCTGTAGCTTGTGGAGCCTGTCCTGGAACTAGCTCTGTAGACTAGGCTGGCCTCTTGCTCACAGAGATCCGCCCGCCTCTGCCTCCAGGTGCTGGGATTAAAGGAGTGCGCCACCATTGCCTGGCAAAGAGCCTTTATTTTAATCAAGTTTGCAAACTTGGTCTCTCCGCATGTCCAGCATATTGGGATAACCGAAGAACCCCGAGCTCAAGTAGAATTGGGTTTTTATATTAGTAATGGTGGGGATGACATTTGTGTAGGGTGTCCTGGTGAGAGTGCTCTGGCAGGTGATCCTATCTACAGCGCTTGGAATGCCAGGCATTTCCTTTGAAGGATCTGCTCTTGGGTGGGGGTAGGTTATCTCAGCTTGTGGTTCTTTCCTGCTACCAGGTATTGCTTCAGGGTAAACTGAGACTCTAATTAAATTTATCAAGGGTCGATTTCTACTCTGGCAGGTGATAATGGTTGGAATTAAAGAACTTCCTTTGGGTGACCTGTCCATACTTAGTTTATCATGGCTGCCCCCCACACCAAGGTCTCAGGGAGAGCAGAGGAAGGGCGAGTGGACCTTCGGAGCCGACTTTTAACTGACACCAGCTGATTAAGCAAGATTATTAAAACCTCTAAAACCTCAGTGTTTCGGGGTACAGGCACAGGATACTCATCTCCCCACTGCTACCCTGAGAACTTCTGCTTGAGAGTTTTAGGGACCTAATGTGAAGCTAAAGCTAGGATTTGTAGCTTTGACACTGAAAATAATTTCAGGACCAGCCAGTTTATGAAACGGACTTGGAGAGGCTTCAATAAGACTAGGAGAGGTTCCTCCTTGGGTCCCTGTAATTTACACGTCTTTCTATCCTGTCTCAAAATATAGCGTAAGATAGAAAAGAAGACTTGACTCTTTTCTGCTGCTGAGCTGCGGAGCTGTGTGTCACCACAGCACAACTTAGCTCGCACTGACAGGATGCCAGGTGGTCAAGAGTAAGTTACATGTTTAAAAATGGAAGATGAGGCGAGGAATATAGCTCAGTTGGTAGGGTAATTGCCCGACATGCAGAACCTTGGATGTAACCAAGTATGACGTCACAAACCTGTCATCTCAAGTACAGGTGAGAGGAACAGAAGTTCCAGGTTACCACTAGCTACTTAGTAAATTTGCCACCAACCTGCACTACACGGGGCCCTGTCTTAAAAGCAAATAGACACGAAACTGGAAAATAAAATGTCCACAGTGCAGTAGAAAGGCAACAGTTCCTGGAGATTTGAGAGAGTCCACAAGAATCACCATGTGTTACTGGGGAGAAATCTGGGTGCCCTATCAACATTCTTAGCTTTGCTGGGAAATAATTTAAGAATGGATTAAAAGGAATCTCAAGAACATCTCTGTTAGGGTTTAAGAGGAAACCAGGGCATACAAGCTGTAAATCTCAGTAGCTTGGGGAAGAGGGAAAAGAGAAAAGAGGCCACGTTGATTGTGTTAGGCTAGTGTGGGGGCCAGCCACACGGTGGGCGAGCAGTCACATGGTAGGGAAGCTAGCACTGGAGGAAGAGTGAAGCCCAAGAAGTCGGAGACCGTGTGCTTAGAAAAGAGAAGGAGAGGAAAAGCGATAGTTTATGGGTAATTCAGAAAAGGGGGAAGGCTTACGAATTGTAATCTGCTGCTTGTAATCAACTGTGCTGGGGTGGGGATCCTGGGAAGGAAGAGCCCACTATGTCATCAAAGGGATAACTATTCTGCCTCTTCCTTTAGGGTTAAGGTGAAGGAGGGTGGTCCATTGCCCAGGTAACTGACCAGCCCTCCTGGATTAACTTTTATGTTTCAGGTAACTTGGTATGTTAGGTCTCTGCTCAGGCCAGACATCGTGTTCACTTGACCAGAAGGAAATAGATTTTGCCTACTGAGCCTTCGCTGCTCTTGTGAAATAACTAGGTCAGAATCAGGGTTTAGTCAGTGGCTAGACAGGTCAGAGCTGAGAAGGCAAGGATCCAGAACCTGGGCAGAGCCACCAAGCTGGCACAGATGGTCAGGGCAGGTGCCAGCCATAGAATAAACTACCAGGAAAGTCATGAGACGGTGTCTTTGGAAGGTGGACCTAAGGCTGCCAATGTGACCTGGCAGTTGGGTCAGGCCCAAAAAGTGGGGCTTTGGCCATAAAAAAAATCAAAAAAGCAAACAAAACAAAGCAAACTCAAAATATCTCATTTAATAGGACATTTAATAGGACAGTGTTTGATCATTGTCCAAGCAGATTAGATGATTAACCCCACGGGAAGAGAGCTTAGTGAACATTCTCAGGAATATCTAAAATTTGGTGCTTGGGGTGGAGCTGCACTGACAGATGAGAAACAAATGGCTTGAAGTTGAGGAGAGTGGAAAGTCGCCAAATGAGTCATTACAAATGACAAGTTTTGTGAATGGCTCCAGAGAATGGAATAAGATTTGGAAATAAACAGGAGAGAAATTATTTGTTTTTTGGTCTGACTCTCATTAATTCATAGATACAATTTTTCTTCCTAAGCCTTGGGGTGCTGTGTAGAGTGTTCTGTCTAGTGTTCTTTTATGAACTTGCAACTACATTTCTATAGCATTTATGGAATTGAGCAAACACCCAAACAAGATCATTTATGGAATTGTTACGAAGGCACAGGTGCAAATTTTCCCGGTAGCTGTAACCAACTAGGACACAGTGAGTGACTTCGATGAGAGGAATTTATCTTGTCAGAGTTCTGGAGGCTCAATGTACAGGTGTCTGCAGCACGTGGTTCTGTCTGAGGCCTGGGAGGAAGGATGTGTTCCAGGCCTCCTCTCTAGATTCCGCTGGGTTTCTGGCAGTCTTTGTCTTCCTTGCTTTGTCATGATCATTTCCCCATGTGTAAGCATGTCGGCTGACCATCCTAAACATAATCAGAATGGCCTCTTCTGAAATACAAATATCTTTAACCGTTCTACTTGACAATAAGGTCACATGTTAAGGGAACAGTGGTTGAAGCCCTAGCCTAGGAACTTGACCAATATCAGCACTCATCTGGGGTAGTTCTCTCCAACACGACTTCCCAGTTCTCCTAAAGGAATGTTTGCACAGTTTTATTCCCCCCTGGACCTTGGAGGTCAGACATTCCACTTTTGGTGTGTCAATTTCCTGGCAAAGTACCTGTCACAAGTCAGATCCATCTATCTCTCTTGAGCTAGCGACTATAATAGCCTTCAGATTTCTCCCTCTTCTTCTGACACTTTTAGTTTCTTCATCCTAGTTCATTCTGCACAAAACTATCCATCCTCCCTTTCTTTGTGAGACAAGATCTCACGTGTCTTAGGCTAGCCTTTGTCTTAGTTAGGGTTTCTATTGCTGTGAAGAGACACCATGACCATGGCAACTCTTACAAAGGGAAGCATTTAGTGGGATGTCTTACAGTTTCAGAGGTTTTGTCCATTATCATCATGGTGGGATATGGTGGTGTGTAGGCAATCGTGTTGGAGCTGATAGCTCAATATCTTAATACGCAGTCCACGGGAAGTGATCTTAGATACTGCGTGTGGCTTGAGTATCGAAGACCTCAAAACCAGCCTCCACAGTGACACACTTCCCCACAAATACTCCCACAAAGCCACACCTACTAATAGTGCCACTCCCTTTTAAACCCCACATTTCCACTCCCTGGCTTGTAATTATATCATGATACAAAAATGCATTCAGTCCAACTTCAAAAGTCCTCATATTCTATCCCAGTCTTAACAATGTTTTAAAGTCCAAAGTTCAAAGTCTCTTCTGAGATTCATGCAATCTCTTAACTGTAATCCCCCATAAAACAAAAATAATAAAATAGATCACATACTTCCAACATATAATGGCATAGGATATGTATTATCATTCTAAAACATAGGGAAGGTAGTATAGTGAGAAAAGCAACATGGAAAACCAGCTGAGAAATCTCCAAACTGTATTCCCATGCCTGATATCAAACTACTCTTCAGATCCCCATTTCTGCTCAACTTTGTTGATTGCAGCACACTTCTTTTATCTTGAGCTGGTTCCACTCCCTATTAGCAGCTTTTCTTGGCAGATATCCCATACTTCTGGCATATCCAACATCTTGGGGTCTTTAAGGCAATCCAGGCTTCAACTTTACAGCTTCACACAATGGCCTCTCTAGTCCTCCATTCCTGGACGCCTCTCCGACATGCCTGACCTCAGGGGTTTTCCTTATTCACTAAGACAAATTCCATAGCCCCTTTCTTCTATCCTTAACTCTAAAGCCAGAGCCACATAGCTTAAGCTGCCAAGTTCTGCTGCTTGCTGGGGCTGGAACAAGGTCCTCTTATTTAATTACATCTTCACTAGCTTTCTGTTTAACATGGTTTCCTTCACTGCCTAAGCTTGGATGTCCTTGAACTTGCTCTGTAGACCAGGGCTGGCCTCAAAGTCAGAGTTCCTCCAGCCTCTGCCTTCTGAGTCCTGGTATTAAAGGTGTGCACTGCCAAACCCAGATCTAAGTTTTTCTTTAATTTCTTTTCACAAATTGGAAACTGAATTGGGTAGGATCTTGCCCTGAGGTCATCAATCCCTTTAATCTATTTCTTAATCTGTTTATCTCCTTGAGCTAAGGATTTAGTTTCATTCCACTTCCTGGTTCTCCTTTTCTCCTCAGGTTGCTCCTTTTCACTATAAATCTTTATAAGCATGAATACTAGTAACCACATGGCAGAGTCTACACTAGGCTGTTTGAAGATTTCCTCTGCCAAAGAAATTAATCCAAATCTTTTCACTTTACCCTCAGGCAGACTCTTTGGACATGGGCAGAAAACAGCCACTTTCTTCATCAAAACAGCACAAGAAAGATCTCTAGGCAACACACTAAAATTCTTCTTCTCGGAAACCTCTTGAGCTGGTCCCTCACAGTTGAAATCACTCAGCATACCATGTTCCTATTAGTATGACCCATTAAGCAGCGTTTAAAGCACTCTACTGCTTTCATAACCCATAGTGCCAAAATCCAAATTTCTCAAAACAAAAAGCATGGGCAGGTTCATCACAGCAACATCCCAGTCCCTGATACCAACTTCTCTCTTAGTTGGTGTTTCTATTGCTGTGAAGAGACACCATGACAATGGCAACTCAGATTAAAAAAAAAAAACATCAAATGGGATGGCTTTATCCATTATCATCATGGGGAAACATGGTGGTATATGTACAGATATGGTGCTGGAGCTGAGAGTCCTACATCTTGATAGGTAGGCAACAGGAAGCGGTCTGAGACACTGGGTTTGCCTTGAGCATATGAGACCTCAAAAGCCTGCCTCCACAGTGACACACTTCCTCCAACAAGTTCACACCCACTCCAACAAAGCCACACCTCCTAATAGTGCCACTCCCATTGGGGGTCATGTTCTTTCAAACCACCACAGCTTCTAAGGGTTATGAACTGAGAGTGACTTTGAACTCCTGGTCATTCCACCTCCATCTTCCAACAACAGGTGTGGACCATGCCTGGTTCTAGTAGATCTAGGAGGCTGATGCCCTTCTGTGTGAACTGTGAAGAAAGGACCTTAGAGGGTCAGAGGGTTAGTGAGTGGGCAAGGGAAGGGGCCTGAGTCTGGTGGGCCTAGAATGTTCTGAAACACTATGCCTAGTGAAGTATATCTACTTCTTAAAGACATTATGCACATGTACATTATATATACTATAAATATAGATATCTGTTGACTCAAAAGGCTATTGAGGAAGTGCTGTAGAATATTATTTTAACTAGGCAAGGATGCGTTACATTGTTTATCCTACAGAATATGACTTTAGCTTTGTGAAGGTGTGCTACATTTGTCTCTGCTGCCTTTGCTAATGACATGAAGATGGGTTACACTTGTTTATGCTGCATTTGTTCAATTATTTAAAGATGTGTTGCTGTTTCTCCTTGCCTGCCTAGGGCACCTGATTGGTCTAATAAGAAAACGGAACGGCCAATAGCTAGGCAGAATACAGATAGGCAGGGCTGGTGGACAGAGAGAATAAATAGAAGAAATCTAGACTTGAAGGAGAAAAGAACAGTGAAGAAAGAGACAGACATGTTGGAGGTCAGAAGCCAGGCAATCGCCAGCCAGCCAGACACAAGGAGCAGGAAAGTAGGACTTACGGAAAGAAAGATAAAGGTGAAAAACTCCCGAGGCAAAAGGTAGATAAAGAGAAGCAGATTAAAATAAGAGCTGAGCTAAGGCTGAGCATTCCTAACGAAGAAGTCTCCCTGTCATTCCACTGGATGGGGGATGGGGTGGAGGGAAGGTGTTGGGGGGTAGAAAAGCCTGTGACAAGGAAGAGTGCCTGTCTTGCAATCATTTGCTCTTTTTTTTTTCTTCTGTCATTTATGAATTTTCTTAACAAGAGCTGTGATGATACGGTGGTTGAGAGAATCCAGGATAAATGGTGGGGGCAGAGTCTCGTCTCCAAGTTTATACAGGCAGGAGGAAAATTTCAGATGCTCTGGCGGTCACAGCAAAGACAGGTGGCTGCTTTATTGCCACATCCAAATCAATCGCAGCCATGAGTTCCCTCTGAAACTGTCACAGCTGTAAAAACAATCGGACAGAAGGGCTTGCCATTATGTATGAATTAAATATTCATGTCTTAATAGTCACTTTACTAGCACTAAAAGGTTGGCAATAGACTGGCCTAGTGTGGATCAACTATTGTGATGATTCGATGGGCTCCTAACCCACTCACTACAATTGTCAGTGCTTCAGATCTGGACACAGCTACACAGAGCTTACAGGGGACAATTGCAAGGTGCAGCGGCACGAGACAATAGCATTCATTTTTTGTGCATATGCTTACTGTTCAGTTGGAGTGCAGCTAGTTCACTCACTGGGCAAAGAGTGCACTTGGGTCTCCTCTATGAATATTACCTCCCACCTTGGGTCACAGGGCTTTTCAAGCAACACAGGTGACAAACCCATTTGCGAAGACACAGGTCTCAATTTAGACAACTCACTGGTCACAGAAGCCACATTGTCACCTCCAGCACCGAGATGATACAGAGCAAACGCTTGTCTCCCACACCCCCGTGGAAGAGCAAGACTTGAGAGGAGAGATTTGATCTGAGTTAGTCCACTGTTGTCACGATCACTAAGCCTGTAATCATGGTTATCTAAGATCTGCTCTCACTGTTCCTTTCTAGGTCTCTCTCACAATATTCCTTTCCATCGCTTTAAAAAAATAGAAAAAAATATTTTATTTATTCTTTGACAATTATATATATATATATGTATCTTAATCATATATACTTTCAATTCTTCCTCCCATTCCTCCCTGACAACCCCTCCCATCTTCACGCCCTCTTTTTTTATGATAACCCACTAGATCCAGTAACTGTTGCCTTGTTGTCTTGATCTTGGGCAGGTAGCCATAGCTGCAGTGTGCTCATGAGCGCAAAGGCCAGGTCACACATCCAGAAGACATTCCACAGGCAGGACTCGTCCCCATCTTTTTTTATATTCTTTCCATTCCCTGTCCCTCTGTGTTCCCAGAGTCTTGTGTCAAGTAGTGAGGTGATGGGGTGGTGAGGTAGGTGGAGGGGTGGTGAGATGGTGGGGATGGTGGGGTGATGGGGTGGTGGGGTGATGGAGTGGACTGGTGGTGGGGTGGTGGGGTGGTGGGGTGGTGGGGTGATGGGGTGGTGGGTGGTGGGGTGGAGGAATGGTACTTGTTGATACAGATGTCCCATTTAGGGTTGAGCACTCAATAGTCAAACATTTTTGACATGTTCGGAGTATCTGCTGCATTAACTGCTGGACACTGCAGAGGGAAGCTTCTCTTGGCAAGGTAGAGGGTAGCACTGATCCACATTCATAAATATGCTCAAAAGATAGTTTGACAGCATCTTCACTTAGCAAAACTATAGCAGGCTGCCTCCTAGGGCCTATGACCTCTCTAGCCATGGGTTTTTGACTAGGCCTTTAGTACCAGAAATGAATTCCCTTCTGCAGAGCATGGCTCAAATCCAGCTCAAAAACACGTAGTTACCCTGTGACTTTTGTGCCCCTGGTGCACGTGTGGGCCCATGCTGTTCAGCCAGCCTGGGTTTGGCATTTGGGACTTGCTGCTGAGTGATACCATTGACCATTTTTCTCCCCCAGAGAAAGCCAAACAACAGGGAGGAAGTTTCTGGTTAGTTCTAGTTTCATTTCTCTGTGTCCAACAGTCAAAGTAAGTTGTATCTCAGCAACAGGGTCTTACCATCTAGTTCTTGTGGGCAATCAAGCACAATGACAATAGACTGTGTTGTTTGAGGGCCTTGTACTGAGATTTTTATTTAATAACCGGGGCGGGGGGAGTTAGTCTACAAAGCAGTGCGTTTCTGTACATCCCCAGATTTGGCTAATCTATCCCATTCCCCTCCTCTCTCCTGTCCTTCATTCCAGTCTCTCTCTGATTAAGCTTTTAACTGACTGACTCCCACCCCCATTGCTTATGGGTTCTCCTATCCCCTCATCCCTTAATACCTTTTTCCCTCCCTCTCTCACGAGTCCTTTCTTGGCTTTCTGACCTTCACAGATACTCCAAATTAAACATACAACTCTGAGGATTCAATACTAGGACCACATATGAGAGAACATTCAGTATTTTTTCCTTCTGGGCCTGGGCTACTTCAACTCAGTATAATATTTTCCAGTTCCTTTCTTTTTTTTTTCTTGCAAATTTCATCCTTCTTTACAGCTGAATGAAATTCCCTTCGTAAACACAGCATATTTTCATCATCTATCCATGAGTTGATGGACATCGAGGCTGATTCTATTTTTTGGCTATCATAATTCCATTATTATCATCAGATAGAATACAAGGAACTATTTCAATTCTGCCTATTCACTAAGACTTGGTTTGTGCCCTAATATATGATCTATTTTGGAGACCGTTTCATGGGCTTCAGCATGTGGATGGGACATCTGCAGAAATCTGTTCTGTTCTTTTGCTCTTTGATACCATTTATTCAGATATCTCTGTTTATTCTTTGTCAGGATGACCTGTCAGTTACCGAGAGCACAGTGTTAGAGTTGCTCATTGCTATTGTTCTAGGGCTGACCTGTGACTTTGTCCCTCTATTGGTACTTTTTAAATTAAATTAAATTTTATGTGTATGGGCGTTTTGCCTGTGTGTATGTCTGTCTATCATACCTGGTGCCAGTGGAGGTCAGAAGAGGACACTGGATCTCCTGGGGCTGGAGTTACAGATAATTGGGAGCCTCTTTGTGGGTGCTGGCCATTGAACATGGGTTCTCCAGAAGAGAAGCCAGTCCTTTTACCCTCTAAGCCATCTCTCCATCCCCAGAGTTGTGTCTTTTAATTGGGCAAATTAAGAACATTAATATTCAGAGTTGGCTTTTCTGGTGCTTGAGTCTTTGTTCTTCTTGCTTAGTGTTAATTCTGGCACTGTTTCTTCTTTCCTGTGGCCCCATGGATGGGTTGGAGTTTTTCAGTCTGCAGGGTACTTTCAATTGACAGGGTACTGTCATCTGTAGAGAAGTCTCAGTGGTCACAAATTTCTTTAGCTTATTTTTATCATAGAAGGTTATTCCCCCCTTCAACTATCACAGAAGTTTTGCTGGGTGTAGTAATCTGGACTGGCCATTGGTATCTTTCAGAATTTTTCAAAAATTTATTTATCTTTATTTCATACACACTAATGTTTTGCCTGCATGTATGTCTGTGTGAAGGTATCAGATCCCCTGAATCTGGAGCTACGGGCATGAGCTGCCATGTGGGTACTGGGAACTGAACCCGGGTCAGCCAGTGCTCTGAACTGCCGAGCTATCCCTCCAGCCCCTGTCTTTCAGAATTTGAAATGCATCATTCCAAGCCCTTTGGTTTTAAAGTTTCAGATGAATAATCTGTTATTCTGACGGTCCTGTCTTTACATGTGGCTTGATGCTTCTCTTTTGAAGCTTTCCATACACTTTCTTTGTTCTGCATATTTAGTGTTTTAATTATAATATGATGAGGGGAGGTTGTTTTCTGGTTTTGTCTGGTTGTTCCTCAATGCCACCTGCACCTGGACTGCATCTATTTTCCTGACTCTGGAAATTTTCGGTTGTGATTTTTTTTTTTTTTTTTGAAAATGTCTGCAGTATCTTTATAGACTGTCTTGTGAGGGTCGAGTGACCTTTTCACAGGGGTAGCATATCAGATAGACTGCATATCAGATATTTACATGATAATTCATCACATCAAAATTACAGTTATGGAGTAGCAACAAAAATAATTGTATGATTGGGGGGTCACCATAGCCTGAGGAACTGTATTAAAGAGTCATAGTACTAGGAAGGTTGAGAGCCATTGCTCTAGAGCAAGAAGCTGCTGCTCCCCTATTCCTTCCCCCTCTCACCCCTCTTTTTCCACCTCCTCTTTCTCCTCTCCCTGTTCCCATTCTTCACCCATTACCTGAAAATTTAATCTTTTTAGAATGTTAGGTTATATCCTAGGATGCCCACTGGTAACTTCTTATTTTTTTTTTAAATATTTGTCCACATTGGATTGTTCTAATTCCTCTACCTTGTCTTCAAGTTCAGATAGTCTGTCCTCTCCTTGACCCACTGTGTTGGTGAGACTTTTCACAGAGTGTTGTAGTTGATTCATTATATTTTTTATTTCTTGTGTTTCAGATAGTTTTCTCATGTCAACAGGAAAGATGCATTCGGGGTTTCTCCTATGTTGGAAACGCAAAGGTGGGACTATGTGGGGCTGTGGAGTTTCCAGAGTCGGGGTCTCAGATGTCTGGTCTGCAGACTGCACACCCTACATAGATAAAGGTCAGTCTCCACCTGTTTCATCCATCTTCATTTGCCTTCTGTGAAAAGGTAATAGTTAGGCATTTTAGAAATATTACTGACATGCCACAATCACTCTGTTTTCCAGGTCCAGTAGTCTTTCCCCCATGCTGTGGGACAGTGGTCTGTACCCTGTCACTTGTATTTTAAATAAACACTGATTGGTCAGTAGCCAGTCAGGAAGTAAAGGCAGGGCAACCATGCAGGAAGTAGAGGTGGGGCAATGAGAATTCTGGGAAGAGGAAAGTTCCAGTCTGCAGTCATCACCCATGCACAGAGAAAGCCAGACAAAGAGCAAGCAAGATGTGACTGCCTCTCTGAAAAAGGTGCCAAGCCACATGACTAACAAAGGCAAGAATTATGGACTCATATAAGTTATAAGAGTTAATAAGAAGTCTTAGTTATTAGGCCAATCAGTTTATAATTAATGTAGACCTCTGTGTGTTTCTTTGGGACTGAATGACTGCAGGACCTGGTGGGACAGAAACCTCGGTCAACACCCTCACAACCTCCTTATTCAACCTTCAGTTCTATGAAGTGAATTATAATTATTATATTAGGAATCTGCTCATTATTTCCCTAACTCTAATTCAATTAGCCATTTGTTACAGGTGTCAAATGTCAGCAATTACCAAGAGAAAAAAAATACAGGGGGACCAAAACTAAATATACATACATACATACATATTTGTATTTAATATTGTATGTCCTTGAAGTAAACTGAACTCCTAATTGAGAGGTATTAATTAGAATTTTATCTAGCCAGTCATCAGTCACCCTTATGGAAAACGCTGGAAACAGCCTTTCTGTCATACACAAGGGACAGACTCTTGGGGTCATGGAGCAAAGGTCATGTTCTAGAAGACAAAATGAGTAAATATGCATTTCTGTTTGCATTTGCAACCTCCACAATAAAGAGAAATCAATAGGCTTACAGAATATGGTAATTGTTCTCTTAAGCGAAGGTTTTCTGATAGGTGCTTTTCTGCGGTAGTGGAGCTGATGATTCCCAATAAGTGATCTGTTCTTTGGGGAGTTGTATAGGCCTAATTAAGGTTGTGTTGGTTCAGCACCACAGGGGAGAAGCGTGAGAGAGTCACTGTCAAATTCGTCTCACCTCAAAAAGGCAGAGTTGAACATAAGCATTTGAAATTCAAAGCTGGGTTTATTCAGAACTTCCCTGTGACAGGTTGATTTGTTGGAGGAAGGGGGTTGGATGTCTTGGGGGTTATAACATTAAAAACATAGTTCAAAGAGAACAAATATGGAAGAGTGCCTGCCATTCTTGGGTAAAACCTTACATCATTAGGTGGGCCTGTGAAGAGACAGATTGCTTTATTCATTCCGACTGTCCTGATCATTCATGCTCTTCTCCATAGAAGAGTGAACTGGGTTACAGCACGGCCACTCTCTATTTAAAATGACACCGATTCAGCAGCAGCAGGCCTGCCTCCTGAGTTCACTTCTTCTCAGCCTCTTACACACCCAGCTCATTGTCCCGCGAGCTCTACAGAGAGCGCTTCCTCGTGGTGCGCTTGAGTGCTTTATCCTACTGTAATTTAAGTGTGTCAAACTCTGTCACTTCAAATCGCTTTCCCCAGGAGGGTTCTGTAGTCTGAAAAATAGCTTCATTAAGAAACCCTCTAGTATTTAGCTTATTTTAAAATGCTGTTCTTTCTGGCATCAAAAATAGGCCATTCCCTCAGCTATCAGGTTTGGCCATAGAAATTCCTTCCAGCCTGCACTACAACAAGAAAGGAGGGCATCTTTTCCTCAGAAAACTCACAATTTGTAGTTCAGTTGTAATGAACTCATTCAAGTTTCTATTGGCAGTGCTGCAGACATGGCTCAGGGGTTAAGAGCTATGGAGGCTATTCCAGACAACTGGGTTTGATTTCCAGCTCCATCATGGCAGCTCAAAACCATCTGTAATTCCAGTTGTGGGATATATTGTTATTTGGCCTTCATTGTCACTGGGCACATACATGGTACCCAGATATACATGCAAACAAAACACTCACATAAAAAATAAGTTAATAATTAGAAAAAATCTAATTGGTTTGACCTCTGTTGCTATAGACAGATCTCACTCTTACTCTACCTGTTTTGAAGTTTGGAACAGAGAAAAGCAGAGAGTAAAGGCGAATAAAGTAGTATAGAATACACTTTCCCCCACTCTCTACATTTCACATGCATAGATATACATGTGTAGTAACACCAAGGGGGTAAACATCCATCTGGCATGGTTAAAACTGAAGGAACCAAGGAAGCTACACGGACGCAGATGTGACCTTTAGCTTTTCTTCTTTTTGAGGTTGGTGAACCGGAAAGGCATCTCGCTGAGAAGTCAGGAAATAGGTTTTGAACCTTTATGAGTTTCAGCCATGGGGCTGGTGCCGTGACCTTGTGAGTAAAGGCTCATCCTGCCAAGACTGATGACCTGAGCCCCTCCCTGGTGTTCCATGGTGGAAGGAGAGAACCAGTTCCTACAAGTTGTCCTTTAACTGCTCAGATGAGCATGCCTCCCCTCTCTCCAACACAAAAAATATATAAACATTACAGAAAAATAAAATGAAAAAACTTCCTCCTTGAATCTTTGCCTAGCATGCAGAAAGGTCAGAAACTGGACTTGGTGGCACATACCTATGACCCCTGTGGTTTCTAAAGGAGGAGGCAGGAAGATCGAGAATTCCAGATCATTCTCCACTACATAATGAGTTTGAGGCCATCCTGGGATACACAAAACCTTGGTCTTAAAAAAAAAAAAATAAAACCCCCAAAACATCAACTAAGTCAGAATTATTACACAAGAGTTTCATCATTAAGTGCGTGTACTTTGGTTTTTATTTACTTATTTCCCACTTTTTTCTTTGTGTGTTTGCCTGTCTTGAGTATGTGAGAACATTTGTATGTGTATATGTGTGTGCATGTAGAGGGATGAGGTTGATGTTGGGAAACATCTTTGATCTCTTGTTCACCTTATTCCTTGAGTCAGGGTCTCTCAGTCAAATCCAGAACATCTCCATATCCATAGGATGCCTCCCAGTTAACTGACCTCAAAACCAAAACCAAAACTAAAACCAAAACTATAACAACAACAAACAAAACACAAAACAAAACATAACCAAAAACAACAGAAAAGTCCTTACAGATCATACTTGTAGTCTTGTAGATTCACTAGTTTCTTTATTTTTCATGGTACCAGATGGATGTTTACCCTTCAAGGTTCTCCTACAGATGGATCTATGTGTATGTGACTATCTAGTCTCTGTAGTCAGAGTCAGTTTGTTCTGTGGATTTTCTGTGTCTGTCTTCCATGACTGGAATTACAGGAGGACCCCTATGCCCACCCAGCTTTTAAATGGGATTTGGGGTCCCAACCCAGCTTTTAAATGGGTTGTGGGGACCCAAACCCCAGTCTTCACTCTTGCACTTCCAGCCTTTAACCACTGAGCCATCTCTCTAGTCCCTGTGCTTTAATTTTAATAACTTAATTGTCATGACAAAGGAGGCCAAGTTTGCCAGAGCCAGCATGCCCTATGCCCAATGCCTGTTGAGGGTTTTGAGAGACTCAGTGGTACAGCAATAACTTCCCAGTGTTCAGGGCTTCTTCCAACCGTGGCTGCCGCAGGGGCAGAATTTCTGCTGCTGGCTCTCACTGTGTTGAATGTGCACCCAGCAGCTCTCCTTGTGAAAGCAGGGCTCTCCTATGGAGTCCCCAAGAGACACCCGAATGGAGCAGCTGATGTATTTTCTCTACTTAGGGAGTGTTAATTAAAACTACATGTGGTTTGAGATGTTTGCTGTTCTTTCTCTTCTGAAACCCTTACAATCTGCTTTGTATAAAAGTCTGAAGTCTCTGGGCAAGTCTCAGACGATAGCTTTAGCAAAGAAGGCAGAGTTTCCCCTTAGCGCAGGATGGTTTAAGTGGAAAAGGCTAGGGCTGAATGTTAACAGTCCATTTGCTAGAAGTAGCACGTCTCTGGACACCAACAACTGGTTTATGTCATATTTTAAGCTTTTGAAACTTTGAAATTAAAATATATAAAAGTTGGACAAAATAAAAATATGTTGTTTAAATAAGGGCTGGTGTAGCCACACCCTGGATTCCAATCCTGCCTCTGCTCGACCCCTCAACATCCCCCAGAGACAACGCTAGTGATCTCTTACTTTTCTTTAGAGTTTTAACACTAGTACACACTGTCAAACTGCAGTTCAATCTTTTTTCTGCTTTGAATTTTATAGAAAATGAGATCATGCAGTGTGGGGACTTTTGTGACTGGCTTCTACGCTCAACATATTTGCCAAAGTTACTTAGATTTCTAACGAAATTGTGCTTTTCTTTTCTACACTGGTTTATAATCTCCCATTATGAATGAGTCTATGATCCATTTGTTCAGTTTACTGTTAATAGATACCTGAGTGTTTCAGTCTGAGAACAGAACAAGTATCCAAAAAACCCATGAACTTTCTCTTCAGGGCTGGAAGTGGGGCTCTCTTCAGGGCTAGAAGTGGGGCTCTGCGGGGCACCCGCTTAGCAAGTGTCCAGGCCCTGTGTTTGGTCCCCAGTACTGTAAACAAACAAACCAACAATCCAAATCAAAACCACATGGTACGTGTCTCTTGGTGGACCTGTGTACACAGCCATGTACACCTACACCTCAGTGCTTACTCATCTCTATAGGCAGTAGGTTGTACTAAACTATTTTCTTTTTTTCTTTAATAATAGGTATTTATTTATTTATTTATTTATTTATTTATTTTATATCCTGGCCTCAGTTTACTCTCCCATCTCTCCTCCCAGTCTCTATGCCCCATTCATCCTCCCCTCCCCCAATTCTCTTCTCTGTTTCTGTTTAGGAAAGGTCAGGTCACCTGTGAGTATCAACAAAGCATGGCACACTAAGTTGCAGTAAGACTAAGCACCTCCCCATGTATTAAGGCTGGGCAAGGAGACCTAGTATGAGTAGGGTCCCAAAAGCCAGTAAAAGAGTCAGAGACAATCCCTGTTCCCTCTGTTAGGAGTCCCCTAAGAGGATCAAGCTGCACAACTGTCACATATATGCAGAGGGCCTAGGTCAGTCCCATTCAGGCTCCCTGGTTGTTGGTTTAGTCTCTGTGAACCTCTATGAGCCCAGGTTAGTTGATTCTGTGGGTTTTCTTGTGGTGTTCTTGACCCCTCTGGCTCCTATAGTCCTTTCTCCCCCTCTTTTGCAGGATTCTCTGAGTTCCGCCTAATGTTTGGCTGTGGGTCTCTGCATCTGTTTCCATCGGTTGCATTTTCTAAGCAACTGTACTATTTATTATTTTATTTATTGTTTGTTTTTTTTGAAATGAAGTCTCACTCTGTAGCTCAGGCTGTCTTGAACTAACAGCAATCCTCCTGTCTCAATCTCAGTGTTGTCTGCCTTCCTTCCTTCCTTCCTTCCTTCCTTCCTTCCTTCCTTCCTTCCTTCCTTCCTTCCTTCCTTCCTTCCTTCTCTTCCTCCCTCCCTCCCTCCCTCCCTCCCTCCCTCCCTCCCTCCCTCCCTCCCTCCCTCCTTCCCTCTCTGTCTCTGTCTCTCTCTTTGATTCTGCATGAGCAGTTCTCTTTCTATGCTGGCACCTTCAGTCCTAGGCTAAGCGCAGCACTGGTTACAGACTCATTGCAGATCTCAGTAGGAAAGTGTCCATCCTTATGATGCTGTGGAGCTCATGTTGATGCCGGGTCAAAACCAACAAATCCCCTCCCATGAGAATTTGCTGAGACTTTGCAGTGAGCGTCATAGCACACAGCATCACAATGTTCTCTCCCCTGATCAGCACACGGCATCTCCATTATGCCATTAATAGTACAAACTGTTTTGATTGATATTTTTAAAATCTGGACCAGTTTTGCTCTCCGGTAATCAAGTTGGATTTTTTTTTTTTATATTTTGCTAAATTTGATTTTCAAGGGTTTTGTTTAAGATTTTTCAGTCTGTACTCTGAGAGACGCTGGCATGGACTTCATCTTTCCCATAATGTTTCTGTCATGTTTTCATACCAAGGTTATGAAGTTCACTCAGAAATAATGAGAAATAGTCCCTGGTCTGCTGTTCTCTAGAAAAGTCTGTTTGAACGTTTGGGGGAATACACCAGCAGAGCCATCTGGGGCAGTCGTTCTCTCTGTGGGAAGGAATTAAATTGAGAGTGCAGTTTCTTTAATAGACCGTTAGATTATCTGTTCCTGTGGTAGCTTTGATGACTTGTGTTTTCATCTATAGCACCTAAAATTTAAAATTTATTGGGTTAATTTTTTTTCCCCAATTTTCTTTTGTGATCACTAGAATGTCCTTGTGATCTAGATAGACGTCAGAAAGTGATGGTTCTTGGGACCAATCTTGCCCATGCCTGTTTTTGTTGGGGCCAATAAACTAAGAATGTTTTTTAGATTTTGAAAGAGTCATTAGAAACCAAACAACAGAAACATGAGACAATGTAACAGAGGCTGCAGTTTCTTCTCTTAACTTTAATATTGCCTTAGTTGAAGATTCTTTGTAATTTAATTTCCTGTTCTTTTTCTAACTTCTTGAGAGAGCAATTCTTGTAAATATTCTGCGTGTCCTGGAAAAGGTCAGGCTTACTCTCTGATTATTTGAAGTTTGTCTGTCCTTACTGACTTCTGATCTTTTATGCCAACTGTTAAAATCCTCTTCTATGGGACCTGTGAGATGGCTCAGTGGGTAGAGACACTTGTCAAACCTGCTGACCTGAGATCAATAACAAGAACCCACACATTGGAAGGACAGACCAATCTCCTGCAAACTCTCTTCTGACCTCCACATGCATGCCACTGTATGTACGCACATGCAGACACACAGGTAGGCACATGCACACAAACACATGAATTTTAATTGGTCTTAATAATAAAAACACGGAGTCAGATATCAATCCTGTCTCTACAAATCCTTACACTGCATCCTCAGATTGCATCTGAGTTCTTGTTTCCTTGCATCTTACATTCTTCTTCCTGCCCAACCATATCACTCCTGTCTCCACCTCCCTAGTGTTGGGATTAAAGATGAGGGATCACAAGTGCGGGAATCACCTCTGTGTGAGCCTGTTTCTCTTATAGACAGATTCAATCTTGTGTAACCCAGGGTGACCTTGAATTTACAGAGCTGCAGCTGATGGGATTAAAGCTGTGTGCTGCCACTGCCTGACCGGTTTGGCTAACTAGTGACTTAGCCCTGGACTCTGATCTTCAGGCAATCTTCCTTTGTTAGACCACAAATAAAATATTATGGGCAGTGGTGGCACATACCTTTAATTCAAGCACTCGGGAGGCAGAGGCAGGTGGATCTCTGTGAGTTCGAGGTCAGCCTGGTCTACAAGAGCTAGTTCCAGGACAGGCTCCAAAGCCATAGAGAAACCCTGTCTCAAAAAAAAAAAATCACTACACTTGCTCACACATGCACACATGCGCGTGCACACACACACACACTCTCTCACACACACACACGTATACATTCGCATGCACACACAGAGGTGCACAGGCACACATGGGCACATGGTGTAGGAGGTTTTTCTGTTTATGTGTTCTTCTTTTGTTTTCACAGAGGGTGAGACCCTGTGGATTGCTTCTAGACCAATATGGTATGATACACCATGCCCTCCTGAAAGGTTGCTGTAAATAACCTCAGGAAATTACTTTGCTCAATTGCTGACTGAGAGGAACCTAGCAAACAGGATACACCATGAAAGACCTGATTAACAGCGCCCCCATTCAGCATGAAGCAGTTTGGAGAGAAATAACTTCACCCATATTCCCAAATATTGTTTATAAATGTTCTTTTACATTTAAAGGGGGATATGATATAGAGATGAATAATTTACATTGGTATAAATCTTGATTTATTAATACAAGTTTAAGGTCAATTTTGTTATATGCATATTTCTAATCTTGATTAAGATATTGTGATTGTATAGTTCATTTTAAAATGTAATGTATAATTAGGAAATATAGGTTGTTAATGGATAATCATCAATAATAGTCAAGCTAGTAGTCATGTTAGTTGGATTTTCTAGATATATAAAGATACATTTCATTTAGATAGGCATTCTTCATATCTTTCAAAGACTACAGAATATGGCATTTAAAATGTTTAATAACTTAGGGTTTTTTTGACAAGGAGACATGTCTGTTCCTGGCAGTACCAGCTACTTCAAGAGGAAGATGGACATCGAAGAGGCTCCAATGGAGTTTGATAGCCATTTGGGCAAAAAACTGCTCTTGCCTGGACTGTTGCATAAACTGGACATAAAGAACCCACAGATAGAGGACTGCTAAACTTGCAAAAAGGTGAGATAATCCTTTGGGGTTCCTGTTTCATGAAAGAGTCTGTGAGACATTCTGCAGGAAACAAAAGAAAGTGACTAAACTGTCTTTGAAATTTCCTGCTTCATGGAAAAGTCTGTTGGATACTATGGGCCTGAAGGCCAAAGATGGATGCTCCAATGGTACAGAAAAACTTTGGGTAACCTGTCCAGGCAGCAAGATGTCTCTGTCATTTCTAGAGTTTTGGAAGTTGCTTATAATATACTTCCTATTTACTTAGGTAATATTATATCCTTCTGGAGGCTTTGATGGAGTTGAAGAATAGATAGATAGTTATAGTTTTCCATCGTTGTGATAAAAGATAAAACAGATCTAAATATTGTAACTGTAATTCTTGCTTGATAACTGTTTTGCTATATGTAATTTTACTATGTTAAAGTTAAAGCCTTCCTTTTTGTTTAAACAGAAAAAGGGGAAATGGTGTAGGAGGTTCTTCTGTTTATGTGTTGCTTTCATTGGTTGAATAAAAAAACTGCCTTGGCCTTTTAATAGGGCAGCATTTATGTAGGTGGAATAGACAGAATGGAATTCTGGGAAAAAGAAGGCAGTGTGGCAGATGCCATGATTCTCCTGCCCAAGATGGACTCTGGTTAGACTCATGCCAGTAAGCCACAGTCAAGTGGTGATACACATTAATGAAAATGGATTAAATCAATATGTGAGAGTTAGCCAATAAGAGGCTAGAGATAACGGGCCAGGCAGTAATTTAACTAATAGAATTTCTGTGTGGTTATTTCGGGGGTTAAGCTAGCCGGGCGGCTGGGATGAAAAGCAGGCCTGATCCTTTTACAACAGGCACATACACACACACCAAAGGAAAAGGTAGATGCTTTACTTATTTTTGAGACAGAATCTTACTATGTGGAGGAGTCTTTTCTCAAACTCAAGAGATCAATCTGCCTCTGCCTCCCAAGTGCTGGAGTCAAAAGCATGCAGTGCCATGCCTGGCCCTAAAAGTTTTCTCTAAGTGTCAGATGAAACCTTTATATGTTATGGTTCACAGTTTTTTGATTGAGTCCCTCTCATCTACCCCCACATTTGTCACAGTCTAAGCAATAACAAAACACATTGAGTTCAGCTTTTCATATCTTTCTATGCCATTACCTAAAATTTGTGGTCCCAATCATTTTGTTTTAAGCATTCAGCTTTAACGACTCTCTACCATTTCTTTTTCCCCCTCCAGAAACAAGGAAGCAGATTTCCAAACAAAAATAACAGATTCAGCCCTTGTTTACTAACCCTTATGTGGAAGTGTGTGTGCTAGGTTCTCCTTGTGTTCTTCTAAATGAAAGAAACTGATGGAAAAAAAAAATCGAAGGTCTTGCCTTGGGGGCTGGCTGGGTGCCAGAGTTAGGTGTGCTCCAGTTTTGTCTGAAGGCGCGGCCCATTTCCTAAGGAGTGGTCCACGTGTGATTTTGATTGGTCAATAGTGCATTCACCTGCACGCAAATTGCAGCGGTGCTTTGCTTCACAATGCTAGGTGGAAACTGTCGGAAAGAGGGCCTGGTGGGAAGCATGCCTGTCCTCTGTAATACGGACATGCTCCTCTAGTGGACAAAAACCCACTCTGAACTTCAGCCTGAAGTCTGGGCTCATTACAGTTTCTGAATCCACAGCAATCATCTGCAGCGATGCTGGAGACTAGAGTATTCATTTTCTTTTCTCTCTCTAGGACCTCCCAATTCCCCAGCTTTCCGTCAGCAACTCTCAGGGTTGGAAAAAAGGCAGTTGAGGTGGGAGGGGAGTGTCCTTATCTGACAGAAGAAGTATCTATTACAGACTGGTCTGTTTCCTGCTCAACCACCTCCAGGGAGTGAGGCCAGAGAGAAATTGCTTTATCTGTCCCTGCTTTCGTTTCTCTATCTGTAATCAGAAGATAATGGAGCCCTCCCTGCTCCCTACACACCTCAGTGACACATGTGTGCAGATAAACTGAGGGCAGATTGGAGTGTGACAGTCAGCTCTCCTGAGAATAGGGGCTAAGATAAACAAAGACGTATCATGAATGTCTGATTTTAATAAAAGATATCGTAGTCCTCTATCATGGCCTTCTGCATACTTAAAATCGTTGAATATTGAATGATTTTTTTCTCTGCCTTCATGTTATTATTGCTTTAAATTTTTATAACATTTATTTACTTATTTTTTAAATTGTGTGTGTCTGCATGTATTTGGGTATGAACTTGCCATAATGTGTGTGTATGTGTATATATGTATATGTGTATATATGTATGCATGTGTGTCTTTCTGTACATATGCGAATGTGTGTATATGTATATGTGAATGTGTGTGCATGCATGTATGTACATATGTGCATATGTGTATATATGTATATACGTGCCTGTGTCTCTATATGTATGTGTCTCTGTATGTGTGAGCATATGTATGTATATGTACATGTGTCTCTGTGTGTGTATGTATATATACGTGTATGTGTGCATATGGGTTTGTGTGTATATGTGCACATGTCTCTGTGTGTGTATGTATATATACATGTATGTATGAGTTTGTGTGTGTGCTGCTTTCAGGAGCTGGTTCTCTCTCCTTTCTCTGTGTGGATCCTGGGGATTGAACTCAAGCACCTTTACCTAATCACTGAGCCTTTCTTGACTACCTTATTGTAGATATTTAAAATATTTTTATTTATCCCTTGATAATTTTGTATGTTTATATAATATATCTCAATCATACCCACTCGCAGCTCTTCCCTCCTACTCTGGACCCCTCAACACATGCCCCTCCCACTGTCTGGACCCCTCAACACATGCCCCTCCCACTGTCTGGACCCCTCAACACATGCCCCTCCCACTGTCTGGACCCCTCAACACATGCCCCTCCCACTGTCTGGACCCCTCAACAGTGCCCCTCCCACTGTCTGGACCCCTCAATACGTGCCCCTCCCACTGTCTGGACCCTTCAACACGTGCCCCTCCCTCTGTCTGGACCCCCTCAACACAAGCTCCTCCCACTGTCTGAACCCCCTCAATACATGCCCCTCCCACCGTCTGGACCCCTCAACAGTGCCCCTCCCACTATCTGAACCCTTCTATGCATGCCCCTCCCACTGTCTGGACCCCTTGACACATGCCCCTCCCACTGTCTGGACCCCTCAACATGTGCCCCTCCCACTGTCTGGACCCCTTGACATATGTCCCTCCCACTGTCTGGACCCCCTTGAACAAGCTCCTCCCACTTCCGTGTCCTATTTTCTGTTGATTTTTTACTCACGGAGTCCACTTAGCACTGTCTGCACACACACAAGCAAACTTTTAGCAACAACACTTTTTAGGGCTGAGCAGTCACCAGCACTTTGACTCCTTGGGGGGTCTCTGCATTGATGGCTGCCCAATGTATAAAGGGGTTTCTCTGACCAAGACTGAGAGAAGCACTATTGATACGTATGAAAAGAAACATTTAGATGGCATTAGACACCATGTCTGTCTAACAAAGCAGCAGTAGTAGATCCCCTTCAAAGGCCCATGACCGCCACAGCCACAGGCCTTTGGCTAGGTTTACAGTTGGGTGTGAATTCTCTCCCATGGAGCAGACTTTAAATCCAATAAATTGGCGACTGGTTACCTCCCACACAACATGACACTCTTGCTCCCGTTGATACTTCTTGCCTGACAGATCCATATGGTTGGGTCCACCTCTGAGTAAATCCATCCTCCATCTTTCTCCTCCAGCAAACTGCACCAAAATACTATTTACAAATTGTCTCTGTTAGACCGTAGGAAGTAACTAAAATGGCAATAGAGTTTGTTTCCATGTTTCCTGGTTAATTCTCTTTTTTTCCTCCCTCCCTCTGTCTCTTCTTTCCTTTCTTAAATACAGTCTCATGTAAACTAGGCAGACCTGGAACTCACTATATGGCCAAGGAGGAGCTTGAATTTTAATCTTCCTGCTTTCAGAGTCTGGTTTTATGTTTTGCTGTCTCTACCAGCGGCACTGCCTCCCAGCCCCAGGTTCTCCTCTTCCTCCCTTTTCCCTACCCAGGATGATTCATTGATGCCTTAGTGTCAGTTCCGATGTGGGTTGCAGGCCTTCCTGGTCCTTCTAACTCCCATTAAGATCAACAACGGACTTAATGAACGTCCACATCGAGGTGTAAATGACTGACAAACCTAGGGCATCTTTCAGTGCTTTGAAGAAATTAAAACAGATCTTTAACCGAACACTTATCCTAAGATGGGAATCTTGGGCTTTAGTCTAAGATGACAGAGTGGCCGGCCAGTGGTGATAAAGAAGAGGAAAGAAAGCAGGTAATAAGTGGGAGCCCTCAAACCGCCATGCATAGGCGCAAATATTAAAATGTAACTCTTATTAAAATGTAACAAGACATTAAACGTCTTGTGTAGTTTATGGGAGGTGTGTATATGTATGCATGTGAACATATTCATATATGTATATCTGCGTATGCACAGCAGTAATGTTTTAAATGAGCAATGCCCCCTCCCCCAGGCTCTGGTGTTTGAACACCTGGTCCACAACTGTTAGCGCTGTCTTGGGGAGGTTTAGGAGGCTCAGCCTTGCTGGAGGTAGAATGTCACTAAGATTTGAAAGCTTAGGCCTTGTCCCACTTCCTGTTTGCTCTCCTTCCTATGGGTTTACAATTGAGAATGTGAGTTTAGCTTCCCATTTCTGCTAATGCGATGCCTCCCTCACCATGATGGACACTTCCTCTCTGGAATCATAGCTGAAATAAACCTTCCTTCTTTAAGATGTCTGAGTTATGTATGGTTTATCCCAGCAACAGGAAAGCAACAAACACAGCGGGTATGTGTACACTCGTGTGGAGGCCACCACTCTGTGTCATTTCTCAGATGTCACCTTACTTTCTAAAATTAAAAAAAAATTGTGTGTGTGCATGGGCAGGGAGTGTTTGTGCATGTGCGTGTGTGTGAGTTCATACAAGTGAGTGCAGGTGCCCACAGAGACCTGAGGCATCAGAACCTAGCCTGAAGGTGGAGTGACAGGCAGCTGTGAGCTACCTGATGTGGGTGCTGGGAATCAAACTTGGGCCCATCTCCAGATCAGCAATTGCTCTTGACTTCAGAGTCCCAACCCCTCCTTGTCTCCTGAGGTAAGATTTCTCCCTGGCCTGAGATTTACAACTAGGCTAGGCATGCTGGGTACTGAGCCTGTCTGTAGCTTCCTACACTGGGACATGCCACCATGCCCACAATTTTTGTGTGGATTCTGGGGGTTTGAATTCGGGACTTCATGATTGCAAAGCAGGCACTTAACCGACTGAGCCATCTCCCCAGATCCTATTATTAACCATATTTGTGTTCTCATCACGTGCAACTTTCCCCAAAGTAGACTTCTCCTTCATTTGCACAAGGAAGTACCAAGCCTTAAAAAGGTTAAACAACTACTTGAGGCCACATTCCTTGCAAAAAATTGAGCTCCAGTTTGAAGCCACACTAATTAGATTCCAATGGGCTATAGTTGCAGACGAAGTGTCTGACAAAAGCAACCTAAGGGAAGGTGGTTTGTCTTGGCTTACAGTTCCAGAAGGAACACAGCCGACCACAGCAGGCAAGGCTGCAGGAGCGTGATGCCCTTGAGCACACTAAGACTACAGTCAGGAAGCGGAGAGGAGACAGGAAGTGGGCGGGGAAAGGAGCTTCAAGGCTAGCTCCTACCAGCCCACTTCCTTTGGAGAGGCTTTTCTTCCTGAAGGTCCACGACTTTCTAGGACACTACCACCACGTAGAGTGTTCAAACACAAGAGCCCACGGGAAGATGTCACATTCAACCACAACCGTGCTTTTCCCGTCGTGTAGGATACTGAAATAAATCAGAAGAATAAAAGCCAGATGGGGGTGGAGAAACGGAGCAGTGACTAAGAGCGCTTCCTGCTCTTTCCGGGAATCTGAGATGGGGTTTCCAGAATCCACATAAGGTACCTTACAACTGGCTAGGACTCTAGCTTCCGGGGATCTGACACACGGTTTAGGCCTCTGAAGGCACTGCGTGCACAAACACACACACACTCTCTCTCTCCCTCCCCCCCTCTCTCCCCCTCCCTCTCTCCCCCTCCCTCCCTCCCTCCCTCCCTCCCTCCCTCCCTCCGTGTCTCTCTCTCTCTCTCTCTCTCTCTCTCTCTCTCTCACACACACACACACACACACACACACACACACACACACACTCATTCTATTTTGTCTAGGCTCCGTGCTGTCCACGGTATGATAAAATACTACAACACAGAATTCATCACTTTTGAGTTTGCTCCTGTGATAGAGAAAAATAAAAAATGAAACAGCACAGGGATGAATCAGAAGTAATTTCCTAGTAAAGTCAGAGACTTCTGGTGGAAGTTCTCTGAAGACCGGGGACTGCCGCTAACGAGCAGAGCCTTATCAAGCCGTGTCCTGTGCGCCCGAGGCAGCCTCTCTCTGCTTCCCTCAGGTGCTGCCCTTTCCTGACTCAGCTGCCTGTCAGCAGGACGAACTGGGCTGCCGATAGCAGGTCTGTCACACCCAGTCACTGCCCCGCTGTGTCTCTGGTCCTTCCATCCAACACTTTCTAATTCAGAGACGCTTTAGAATTTTTAAGCTTCACACTATGCCAGATTTAAAACCTCTGGTTTTGTCTGTTAATAACTTCCCTTACTCTAATAAATGGGAAGGACAGTATTTCACATGGCAAATGACCCGTGCTGGATACTTTTATGTCAACTCGACACAAGCTAGAGTCAACAGAGAGGAGGGAGCCTCAATTAAGAAAATGCCTCTAGAAGACTGGGCTACAGACAAGCCTGTTGGGCATTTTCTTCATTGGTGATTAATGTGGTGGTCTGAACCCACTGTGGGTGGGGCCATGCCTGGGTGTGTGGTCCTGGGTTCTACAAGAAAGCAGGCTGAGCCAGTCATGGGGAGCAAGTCACTAAGCAGCACTCCTCCCTGGCCTCTGCAAGAGCTCTTGCCTCCAGATTCCTGCCCTGTTTGAGTTTTTGCCCTGGTTTCTTTCAGCCGTGTACAGTGCTGCGCAGGCATAAGCCAAATCAACCCTTTCCTCCCCAGCTTGTCCTGGTCATGGTGTTCATCACAGCAATGGGAACCCCGAGCTTTCTTTTCAAACGTTGGCTTTCATTTTTACAGAATGTACAGGAGTTATTCAACGATTTATTTCTATTTATACTTGTGTGTGTCAGTGTTTCGGTATGAACTATGTGTGCAGGGGCCCAAGGCAGCCGGAAGTGAGCACCAGATCACCCAGAGCTAAGTTACACACTGGTCAGCTGTGAGCCAGTAAGGGTGCTGAGAACTGAGTTTGGGTCCTCTGGAAAAACAGCAAGTACTATTAACTACTGAGCCATCTCTCCAATCCCTACAGGAATTATTTAGAAGAGAAAGCAGTTAAAAATATCTTAATCAAGTGTGTGCCTACACACAGCTATGTAGTAACGTCAGGGTTTCTCCTCAATGTACTTTTACTGAAATTAGAATAGCTGCAAATTAACTTCTAGAGAGTCACTTCTGTGAGGAGATTTGCAATTGTGACCAATAGAAACTGATCACTGTCACCGTGAATTGAAGGCTGACCACCTCAGGGTTGGTGATGGAGATGATGCTTCTGAATGCAGGGGCCACAGACTGAGAAGCTCTAGAGGCTGGCTTGGAAGCAATGGAGGATTTAAAGGACCAAGAATCAGGAGAAACGACAACCATCCCTCTACCAAAAATACTTAGTGCACCTCTTGTCTCAGTTGCCATGGAAACCATCTCCACAAGGTTCTCTTCTCTTACATCACTCACCGAGTATTCAGTGTCTCAGGAGGAAGAACCTGGTTGGGTAAATTTAAGTCACACCTCTGACTCAGATCTAACAGAAAAAGGATCAGGGTCACTTGTTTTCCCCCAGAGCGACTGTGCTTTTACCATGAGCACGTACAGTGAGGAAATCAGTGGACAGTAAATGATTGGAGCCTCCAGAAGGATCGACACTCGTGAATAAACCGGTGTTGTGGATTGAACTGCTTCTTTGTTAAAACAGCATAGTGTAGTAGAATCTAGGGAGAATGCCACATATGCATCCATCCATCTACCATCCAAATAATGTCCACCCAGTACTTCCTTGTCATGAAAAATAATCTAAATAATATGCTAACCAAGAAGAATTTACAAGAAGGTACACAAGAAAGATTATGTTTTCTCGTTGCCTTTACATTACCAATCTATTTATAGTATCTATCTATCATCTATCTATCTATCTATCTATCTATCTATCTATCTATCTATCTATCTATCTCTTGTCTTTCTATCTATCTCTCATCTATCTATCTCTTGTCTGTCTATCTATCTATCTATCTATCTATCTATCTATCTCTTGTCTTTCTATCTATCTCTCATCTATCTATCTCTTGTCTGTCTATCTATCTATCTATCTATCTATCTATCTATCTATCTATCTATCTGTTTTTGAGATGCAGAAGAGAGAGGAGAGGAGGACATGAGAGCTGCTTGGGGAGCACACTAGGAGGTGGCATTTATTGTGCCATCTGCAAGTATGGGGATGGTGGAAACTCCTCTAAAGGGCATTGCAAGTCCTTTAGGGGCTACCCTTTGTTTGCTCACCATGAACACCCCCACCCCAGCCTCCTGCCTGTCAGGAAGACTTTTCTGCATACCAGATCAAACATTCAGAGAGGTGGAAAGGCCACATATTTTAATCATCCTCTCTTAAGCAATTTCCCTCCCTATCAAGTCCATTTTATGCAGGCTGCTCACGGGTTTCAGTAGTAAGAAAGATGCTTTTGTTTTTGGGAGGGAATGTCAAAATTAGGAGAATTGTAAAGCCGTTCACCACCCGTTATTTTTATAATTAGCAAGGGATGGGCTGAGGGCGAGATCAAGCCTCTATATTTCTAGCATCTTTTCTTTGGATTCTTTTTTTCTGCAGATGACAAGGCAGATTTGGTTGCTGCTTGTCGCATCTGACAGGCTGACTATTGTCAGGCAGATGTCTTCATTAAGGCTGTGTAGGAAGACAAGGGAATCAAAGGGAAGCAGCAAGCGTTTTCCTTCTGGAGCTCTGCATAGGAATCATATATTTTGTAGGATGATGTATGAGGAAGAGTAGCTTGTTCTGTATTGTGTGTGGTGGTAATTGTTTTGGGATTATAAACACCTGTGCCAAACATCTGTTGGGTCCTGACACCCTCATTTTGTCTTCCTGGAATATGCAACATTATGCCCTGCTTCAGGGAGCTACAACAATTGAGGTATTTAGGTGGCAACGCCGAGCAGAGGGGAGTTGGTGAATTACCTGAGATCATCAAAGATGGCGGAAACTGAAGCCGAGCAAGAGTAACACCCTGGGCTGTTTGTTTCCTGACAGAGTCTTTCCGGGCAGCAGCCTTTTAACATCAGGCTTGTCCGTTTCAGGTAGATGAGATTAACTGAAACTGAGTCCTTTGGACATTTAATATTCCTCCTTCTCCCCGCTGAAGGACCAAAATAGCCTCTCCCATCTTACGTCTAAGTTTTCTACATTTTCTACATTCATGTTTCTAAAAGCTTGTCAGGTGCCTCTTCATGGGATTTCCTCCCGGTTTTGATTCTTCAGTGCTTTTGCAGTTACCTCATATCCTTGCACAAGCCATATTCTAATTTCTCTTTAAGTAGCAAAGCACTTCAGCAGTTCCTGAGGCAGCGACTCTTACCTCAGCAGGCCAGGGAAAATGGAGCCCAGAATGAGCTCATGAAGTATCAAGAGCAGCCAACAGAGCAGACCCTGGAGACCAAACCAGAGAGGCAGCTGTTTGTCAGACTCTAGGTTTATATATTGACGTAAATATTCTGGTCACTATGTTTGCTTGCCAGCTTGAAGATTCATTTGTTTCACTTATTTTCGTCCAACTTTCTGTGTAGACAAGGGTGACTTTGAACTCCTGATCCTCCTGCCTCCCCGTCTACCTCCCAAGGCTTTCATCACCTTGTGACAAGATCCAGGGTTTATTTTTTCATGCTGGGTATCAAACCCTGGTCCTCACAGACGTTAGGGAAAAAATGTCCTACTGCTGAGCTGTGCTCATAGCCTTTCCTTTTAAAAATAAAATTAAGTTCATTTTTATTACGTAGAAGTAGGTGTGTGTCTCTGTGTGGGTTGTTTGAATGGGAGTGCAAATGTCTGAGGAGGGAGGAGGTGTCAAATCCCTTGGAATTGGAGTTACAGGTGCTTGTGAGCAGCCCCATGTGAATGCCTGGAACTGAACTTAGGTCCTCTGCAAGAACAGTGTGTACTTTTAACCTGTGAGCCATCTCTCCAGCCTCAGCCCTCACATTTTTGACAACAAACTTCTGAGGCTGAAATGATGGCTCTGAAGCCTGATGATCATGCAGATGGTCATCATAACAGCAACAAAGACGAAATGTATGGAGTGACCAGAGAGTTAGGAAAGCAGTGCTTGCCCTTGCAGTATCACTCGATACCTGGAACTGGAAGTTTCTCTCCTGCCCACCAGTTCCTGAATAAACACTCAGAGGCTTATATTAATTGTTAAAGTTTGGCTAATGGCTCAGGCTTATTACTAACTAGCTCTTACTTTTAAATTAACCCATTTCTGTTATTTTATATTTTATCATGAGGCACGTGGCTTGTTACTCCACATCTTGCTTCTCTGGTAACTGGTGGCATCTCCCTTCACTCTACCTTCTTTCTCCCTGTATTCAGTTTAACTTTCCCACCAAGCTATATTCTGGCCTGCTGTAGGCCAAAGTAGCTTTATTCATCAACCAATAAAAGAAAAACACATTTGCAGCATACAGAAGGACATTCTACATCAGGTACCTCTCCCATTTTGCACCTTCTTCCTCTTTTGTGCTAGAGACAGAGCTTAGGAATTTGTGTATGCTGGCAATTGCTCTCAAATACACAAACAAAACAAAAGGAGTCAGTGAGAGAAGCACTGGTAGTTGAGTCTCCCTGTCTTAATTGAAGATACAAATGTGACCTGTTGTGAAAAGTAAGATTGTATCTCAGCCTCCAAACTCCCAACTTCCCCATGTTCCCTGTGATGGCTGGCATGGATCTTAAACCCTGAGGCAAAATAAACCTCCCCATCTTCAGTTGATATTACCTCTTATTTCGTCAGAGCTACAAGAAAAGTACCTAAGAAATATGCTACTGCAAAATGGTTACGTTTTTATCTTTAAGTTTACAACTATTTTTCTGGGAATTTTCTCTGTCATAGGGGGAACTACATAGATTTTTACACTAATTACCATGTTTCTCCTACAGGTCTAGAATCTACTGGTGTTGGTGGTTGTCCAGTTATGATAGCTACCGTTTGAAAGCTTTCTGCCCCCGCTTTCTCCTCTCTCTTCCCTTTCCCCCGTCTCTCCTCCTCATGTGCTTTCTACCTTAATATGAAGTCATGAGTTATCTCCTTCAGTGTGTTTTTGTTTAATACTATTTTCTTCTGAGCATATACCCTCATTTGGCCAAAATTCACAAGCTGATTTCTGTGTTCCTTTGATGACCATGCTGTTTTTGAATCACTTCCTGATTCTCTGCCTCAGTTAAGATTTTCCAGGTTCATCCACTCTTTCTAAATTCTGGCTGGAATGAGCCAAGCCCATGAGCTTGGCTCCTGTTACTGGTTACTGCATTCAGAGGTTTAAACTTTGATGGACTGTCCTTGCTACTTGGTAGATTATGTCTAGTAGTTCCCAGGGTGTGCACACACATTCATTTTTTTCCTTGTTTCTTCATCTCTCTTACTCATTCACAATAAATATTAAAAAACCGTATGTATATTCAATATTTAACTACAGTCTATTGTCTTCAGAATAAAAGCAGGGTGTCAAAATACTTTGTTCATAAATTACTTGGATCACCTCTTTCCGCCTTACACCCTCTGGTGTGCTTCTGCAATCCTTTTGAAATGGAAAAGGTTTATTTGTTTTAGTTCATGTCCCTTTACGGGATAAAATATATTCATTGTTATTTTATGACTCCTAAAACATTGACACGGTTCAGAAGTCAGAGAGATAGAAGCGACAGAAAATAACACGGCTCCCAACTTCTCCCTCTCATTTCTACCTCAAAAGGATTTTTCAAAAGTTTAAAGTGACCATGTTCCCTTTTGTTCCAAACTCTGTAATTACGTCCTTCCCCAGTCCCGGCACGGCCTGACCTGCCTGATTTCTAGTTTCCTCCCAAGCTGGGCCCTTCCCTGCTCCCTCTGTTCCAACCACACACACATGTGCGTAGGCCCTGAGTAGCGCTGTTTCTGGCTTTCTAAGACATTCTCACACACCTACCCCATCTCAGTCTGCTTCCCACGGCTGTAACACAACCCTTGAGACTGAATAACGTGGACAGAGTGGAGTTGCTGCTGTGTGGTGGTGTCAGCTTTTCAACCCCTCTGAAGACAGAGCCCAAATAGTGAGAGCCTTCATCAGCAAAAAAAAAAAAAAAAAAAAAAAAAAAATCAAACCAAAACAAAAGAAGCACCTTCAAAACAAAAAGATGGAAGAATGGCGTAGTGGTTAAGAGTCCTTGTTGTTCTAACCAAAGATGGGTTTCTCAGCACAAACAGCAGGAGGCTCAGAAGCCCCTTCGTATCCAGTGAGCTCCAAGAGATCTTACACCTTCTTCTGGCCTCTGATGACACAGCACATACATGCACATACACCCCACATAGACACACCTGCACACACGTTATTAAAAAAATAAACATAAATAAATAAGACTGGAGCTGGGCATGGTGGTTTCCTCATAGTTGTAACTATTTGAAAGTCTAAGGCAGGGGAATGTTTCAGGAGTGTGAGAATAGCTTGGGCAATACACTGAGAGGTGCCCACCCTCATTATCAATGAAAGAAGTGGAGATTAGTCAGCTCATGGTTTTAGAGGCTGGGAAGTTCAGTGTCATGGTGCTAGCATTTGGTGAATGTCCTCATGGTGTATTATAACCTTGTTGGAAGAGGGTTGCTTGTTGATTTCCGGCCACCCGGCTAGCTTAGACCTGAAATAATCACCCAGAAACTGTATTAATTAAATCACTACTTAGCCCATTATTTTTAGCTTCTTATTGGCTAACTCTTATACTAATTTAACCCATTTCTATTAATCTGTATATCGCCATGTGGCTGTGGCTTACTAGGTAAAGTTCCCAGTGTCTGTCCCTGGCGCCTCCATGGCTTCTCTCTAACTCCACCTTCCTCCTCCCATGCTATAGGCCAAGCCAATTTCTTTATTCATTAACCAATAAAAGCACCACATAGACAGAAGAACCTCCCACACCATAACCTGGTGCTATAACATATATTATGTATATACATGTTGGTATGATGTATCATATGATAGGGCAGGGTGACCAATTATAGAGATTTGCTTTTATGATGAAGCCACTTCTGAGTCCCCAGTTATCCCTTCAGGAGGAGAATTGCTGCTCTGACTTAAGCACTTGCCAATAGTCCCATCCCCAAAAACCATTCACATACTAATTGGAACCTTAAGTTCTCAACCCTTGAAGTCTGGAGGACACACTGAGGCCATATCAACTGTAAGTCTGGAATACTTGTTTCTCTCTCTCTCAACCATGTGATAATAGCCCATATTCCAGACTCCAAACAGGTAGCCTTCTCTCAGGAACGATTCCCTGTCTCCCCGTCTCCCTTCTAATCCGCCCGTGTAAACACAGACTCTATCAGGCCTCCCGCTGTTTTATCCTCATACTCCCTTCATTGCTCTGAACACAGGTTTCCCTAGTAAAGCTTGTTGGCTTCATTATTTGAATCATTGTTATCTGGCCCGTCAAGGTACAGATTCTATGCATAGAAAATATGTTCCAAATTAGTGAATGAAGAACTGGAATGACTGTGATGTTTATAGTGTTGGGAGATATATCGTCTTTCAAAAATTTTTAAGGGTGTGTGTGTGTGTGTGTGTGTGTGTGTGTGTGTACATGCATGCCATGGTGCATATGTGGTGGTCAGAGGATAATTTACAAGAGTAGCTTCTCTTTTTCTGTCATGCGGGTTCTGGGGCTCAAACTCAGGTTCTACACTTTTCCTCACTGAGCCATCTTACCAACCCTAGTTGACTTCTTAATCTTTTTCATCTCTAAATGTTTTAGCAAATGTATGGGTTTTTTTTTTTTTGGCAAGTCATATTCATTTATTTCCCTAACTCAGTTAATATATGAAAGCAATGTGGCCTTAGATAACTAATCATGAAAAGCCGGTCCTATTAGCAAATCCTAGGGCATATGTTTTAAACGGTAAAAACCTAGAAAAAGAAGATTTGTTGTTTGTTTGAGGCAGGGTTTCTCTGTGTAGCCCTATCTGTTCTGGAACTAGTTCTGTAGACCAGGTTGACTTCAAACTCACAGTTGTCTCCCTACCTCCCCTGAGATCCTGGCCTCCATTTGCTAACTAGTGACTTGGCTCTGCCCTCTGACCTTCAGGCAAGCTTTAGTTGTTAGATTACAAACAAAATATCATTACAGATTACCGCTCCTTTTGATGGTTGCCATGTTTTTAATGTGTTTGTAAATATGTTTTACAAACCTGTCGGTCTGTTTTTTGTCCCTAGTAACGCAATGCCACCGGCTAACTGAGTGATCTAGAGCCTAGAGAGGGATCAGAGGGTTAAGTGTCCCTCTAGAAGGCCTGAGTTAGGTTCCAGCACCCTTTTCTGTGACTCACAGCTACCAGTGAATCTAGTTCCAGAGGATCCACCACCCTAGTCTCTGAGGCCACCACATACAGACACGTGCAGACACATTAGCATACAGAATTATAAAAGCACAAAATATTTAAGAGAAAGAAAACAGGTTTGTTTTGGCTCACGGTTCTGGAGTTCCACATCTGGTGATGGCCTTCTAGCTGGCAGAGGTCTAGGGTGGTGCAGGACATCCCATAGCTAGGGATGAACTTGGTGTGTTCTATAATTCTTCCGGCCTTTCTTTTTATATGGCCATCAGGAAAGTGAAGGGGCCTTATCAGATCCTAATCACCTGAGGCTTTGTCTCAGCACCACCACAGTTGAATCAAATTTCCATCCTTTTAATTCCCCACAAATGAGGACTAAATTTCAACCCATGAGACATCAGAGATAATCAAGTAAGGTAGGATCATAAGGAAGAATGAATGACTGTAATTTATACACTCTAATACAGGCATGGTCTACATACTCTATATTAAATATTAATGCATACAAATCCACAACAAGGCAACCATTCATTTTAGTTATAAAGCTATAATCTGTTTAGTTTTCTGTATGTGCATTCGTGTATATTCTGTGGCTGCTGGATATGAACTCTTGTCCTTCTGATTATGCAGCAAGGGCCTTAACCATTGAGCTGTCTTTCCAGCCGTCATTTTAAAAGATCAAGTTGAGGACTTGGGATGTAACTCTACACCCTGGGTCCAATCCCTGACCACACGCACACACACACACACACACACACACACACACACACACACACCCCAGTTAAGTTAAATACAAAACTTTATTGCTAGGCTAATGATGTGTTAAGGAAATTCCCTGCATGGTGTATTCCAAGTCTCTGGGAAGAGCCCCAGCAAAGCCTTTCCAGGGCCATATATTTGTAAACTTTGCAAGCCTGGCACGGTGATTCATCCTTTTTTTTTTTTTTTAAAGAATTTTACTGTACACTGGAATTTGCTGATAAAACTTCAGCTAGTAATTATTAACTATCTGAGGGTGTATCAGTTTTGTATATTAACAGATGAACATGACTTGTAAAAAATGTCAGCAATAAATCTGCAAAAATGTTTACAGAGAGCAAACCACCTAGGACTATGCGTTTATAAAATTTGCAGACCTGGTGAGGTGCTTCATCTGCAAAGTTCCAGGCCAGCCTTGTCTACGTGGTGAGACCATCAGAAGTAAATGAATGAATAATCGAATATGCAAACATTTCCTTGCGGTTGGTTAAGACTATTGTTTAACTCAGACTCCGCTCTCTTATGCATCTTCTGGAGTGCAATTTGTTAATTGACAGTATGCTTAGGGAATGTGCTAATTCACAACTACTTCTGGGTGTAACGAGGCTGCTTCCTCTTCTTCCTCCTCTTCCTCCTCCTCCTCCTCTTCTTCCTGTTCCTCTTCCTCCTCCTCCTCCTCCTCTTCTTCTTCTTCGAACTGCTTTCAGGAAGTGTGCACTGCTCACTTGGCATCGTGACTCGGAAGTGTGAGACCAAAAATCCTGTTGTGATATCCCTGTGTCCCAAGGCTCCAGACAATGAGAGGAGATAAGGATCTAGAAAATTGGTAGCCAGAAGCTGGACAACAGGACTTGTAAGACTATGAGCAGAGTGTCCCCTCGCCACCACCCTACCAAGATGGATGCTCTCCTGTCAGGGAAGACAATGATCAACACGCTGCTTTCTTCCTCTTTTGGGTGAGAATTGTGCCAGATAAAAATGGTCTGACCCCTGGGTTTAAACATCACACACACGAGGACTGTCCCCACACAGTGGTGTGAACCTGGCCTACTTAGTCTTTAAGAGTTAACGAGCTGCAAATGAAATAGCTCTCAGGGTTAGATAGTTGGATATGGTGGGGGTGTGTCTGGAGTCTCAGCTGCTGAGAAAGCAGAGGCAGAAGGATTGCTGAAGTTCAGGAATTTAGACCAGCCTAGGTCTACAGTGAGACCATGCCTAAACAAAACAAAACAAAACAAAAAAAACTTGGACAACTAAGCATCAATCAATTAAAGGTAACGTTCTAGTCTAGCATGCTTGAGAGCCTGGATTCCAACCCTCCCCTCACCCCGCGTGTTGAAATAGCATACTACTAAAACGTAGCATTATAGGATTGACAAGATGGCTCCACAGGTAAAGCTGCTCTTTCAGCTCAATGATGGAATTTGATTCCCAGAGCTCATATAAAGGGGGAAGGGGAGACTTGTTCGTCAATGAACATCATAGTATATACAACCCCCCAAAATCAGGTGTATTTCCACAATAAATAACACTTAAAATAAAAATGTAGTAATACAGTGAGGAAAAAGCCCTTCTTGACAAAATTCCCACACCACTTTCTCCACCGCCTGCAGGGCTGGCGATTCGATTGCACATTTATACATCTCAGTGCGGTATGGCAATGATTTTAGAAGATAATTGAGGTCTTAATTTTATATTTTTTCTTGGAGAATAAAGAAAAAAGATATCTACTAGAGGGCTTTTAAAGCTACTACTGAAACATCATGCAATTTTTTTTGTTTTATTTGATGTTTAATATGCTTATTGGATTTTTTCTTTTGTTTTTAGTTATTTTGAGACAGAGTCTCACTTTGTAGCCCTGACTGGTGTCCTGGAACTCACTATGTACACCAAGCTGTCCTGGAACTCGTATGTTTCTCTGCTTTGGGATTAAACGCATGCGACAGCACGCCCTGCATGTTTTTGATTCCTAGATTGTATTTCACTGTAATTTATTTTTTCCAAATACATATTACTCTTTGTTCCTGATTTTGTGTTTGTGATTTTTCACTTGTGTTTGTGATTTTGCATTCGTTTTTTAAAATAGTGGTTGTCTGCATTGTGTGTGTGTGTGTGTTTGATGGATTTAAGTCCCAAACTACAGAGGAGAGGTGGGGGTGGAGGAGGAGACATAACACCTGCAGCTAACAACCCAGGTGTGGGAACACAGAAGCCCATACTGGGAATGTATTCTGATGGTTAACTAAGCAGACATAATGACTGCCCTCTGAACACCTCTGCAGGACCCACATGGACTGTGGCTTGGGGGGGGTGGGGGTGTACAGGACAGGGCGGGGGAGGGCGTGGGGGAAGAACGGACCTACCAGATTCTCAAAATAAACTCAGTGAATATAAAGAAAGGAAGAAAAACTGTAAGAAAGAGAGAAAGGAAGAAAGGAAAAGAAAAACACAAATCACTGAGCTCAATTTGATAGGATATGAGAATCATAGGCTAAAGTCTCTTTTAAAAAAATCAAAGGAAATGAGAAAGAACAAAGACAAAAGAGGAGCTGAATGGAGGGCGTGTGTTAGGTAAGGGGCCCTCTTGGACGCATTTGGAAGGAACAAAGGGGTCCCTCCCAGCCTATTGTGGTAAGGAAAGCCTGGGCTCTGGCCCTTGGCTTGCAGGGTGCTCACGTGTCTGCTGGGCCCAGATACTATTGTTCTTCCATAATTCCCATGGGGGTTTTGCCACCAGGGAAGCTCTCACTCCCTCTCCCGTGAGGCCCTGTTTACTTCTCCACTGGTGGAGCAGGGAGCTGGGATTTCTAAGTGGCAGCTCTGGTGTCCGGGGTTCTTTGAAATTCAACTCATCTGCAGCTTAAGAAACCCGCACAGCAAGAGTTCACAGAAGAGGCCCGAGAAAACCCCACAGCTGAGAGCAGGGAACTAAAAGCTGAAGTAGGTAAATGACAGTGTGCCTGGGACTCCAGAACCGTAGGAGAGGCTGCAAAATCGGAACACCAGGGTCACTGCTCACGCTGGTACATCATCGTCGTCGTCATCATCATCATTATCGTCATCATCATCATCGTTGTCATCATCATCATCATCATCATCATCATCGTCATCATAATTTTGCTGTTCCTTGTCATTTAAAGGATCATATGTGCCACACGTGGGGGTACAGGCCTTTAATCCCAGCACTCAGGAATCAAGACAGGTGGATCTCTGTGAGTTTGAGGCCTGGTCTACCTAGTGAGTTCCAGGACAGTCAGAGGCTTCACAACTAGCAGTAAAGGGCTAGGCATAGTGACACACAACTTTAGTCCCAGCACTCAGGAGGTAGAGGCAGACATAGGTGGTCTATACAGTGAGGACCTGTTTTGAAAAGGACAAAGAAAAAGGCTTAATTTTCTTTTTAAAATTCATTTTATTTTATATGTATGAATGTTTTGCCTACATGCATATATGTGTATTAGTGGGCCTGGTGCCCAGTGTAATATTGAGTTGGAAGTGTCACCCCAACTCCTCCCCCACCTCCCCGAATTGCCCTGGCCCTGGTCTGGACTCCAATTCCCAACCTGCCAAGTGCTTGGACTCCAATTCCCAGCCTCCCAAGCACTTGGACTCCAACTCCCAGCCTGCCAAGTGCTGACCCCTCCCTGGGGGAGGGTCAGGACCACTCCCACAGGGTATTTAGCCTTGAGCCAGGAAAAAGAAACACATGGTTTTGGGTCTGCCAAGTGCTGTCCCCCTGTCTTCCGCTGCCATGCTCTGGGCCACTGGAGAGCACAGCATGCATTAAACGTGGGCATTTTTGATTCGGTCTAATCTGGTTTGATTGGAGTTCTTTGCCCCAGTGGAGAGGCTCTGTTAGGAAATATTCCTAACACCCACTATGGTTGTTTAAAAGAAAATAGCCCCCAAAGAGAGTGGCACTGTTAGGAGGTGTGGCCTTGTTGGAGTGTGACCTTGTTGGAGGAAGTGTGTCCTGCTGTGCGGGTGGGCTTTGAGGTCTCCTATGTTCAAGCTACTCCCAATGTCACAGTCCACTTCCTGTTGCCTTCCGATCAAGATGAAGCCAGCACCATGTCTGCGGCAAGTCACCTTGCTTCTTGTCATGATGATAATGGACTGAACCTCTAAACTGAAAGTCACCACCTCAATTCAATGCTTTTCTTTATAAGAGTTGCTGTGGTCATGGTGTCTCTTCACAGCAATAGAAACCCTAAATAAGACACCCATAGAGATCAGAAGATGCAGTTGGGTCCCCAGGAACTAGAGTTACAGGTGGTTGTGGGGTGCCATGTAGATCCTCTGGGAAGGCAGCCAGAACTCTTAACCGCTGAGCCCGCACTTCAGCCTCAAAATATGGCGAATTTTGAGCTGTATTCAGAAAGTGTTTGTGTTTTAGCATAGTCCCAAAGTTTCCATTTGACAAGTTCTCTCCCTAGGAGAGCTGTAATAATATGACTTCGCCTGCCAAGTATCACATGGTGCTTGTTTTGAAAATATTTTGCATGTGTTAGGTGAAGGGCACACGTGAGCACTTCAGATCACAATAACATGGGCTCACATTTCAGTTTCTTTAATTCACATTCATCTCACAACTTGGCAGAAAACTCTATCCCCCACCCAATCTTCATTTGTTCTGGTCACTCTGAGAATTCTATTTTTAGAAAAAAAAAAAGGTATTTTGGAAGGAAGTGCAAAGGAAGATTTCAAAAGATATTATCTTGAAGCCTGGGAATGCTTTTCAGATTTTCTTCTTAGGCAGTGAGTTATTTGTTGGTTTACTTGGGAGGAGAGCCTGTCCTGCCTGGACTAGACAAGCAAAGAGGGAACAAAAGGAACGGAAATACATCTGGCCAATTCTGGGTTTCTTTCCTCTTCTTAATGATTTTCTTCTGGGAGGAGAGAAAGTGTGAAAGTGAGGAATTACTTGCTGACTCCTGCTAGGATTGTATTTCGTATCTTAATGTGAAATGTGGCTGTGTACTCAGAACTATTTACAGAGAAGGGGTGGGGTCTGCACACTGACCTTAGATCTGAAGCATGCCTGGTCCTGCTGGCTGCCCACACTTTCACCCTCATGTCCTTCCTTTCTTGGCGGGAGTGTAGCATGGTGTCGAGCTCCTTTGTGTTGTGGTGATAAATACCTGAGGGGGAAGAACTTAAAGGAAAGATTCCAGGAGCTCTTCAGTTCAGAAGGTTTAGTCTCTCAGGTTGAGCACTCCCACATCACTGAGGAGAGGAAGCAGAGTGCAGCTCTCGCAGGAAGTAGGCCAGGACAGGCCGTGACTGTCTAAGGCATGGCTCCTGGGACCCACTTTCTCCAAAGGCCCCACCTCCCACCATGCCACCTCTTCCCGGTAGATTATTTTTCAGATTTTGAATCCGTTAGCGGATTAAATCATTTGTTAGGACTGATCCCTCATGATTTTTCTTTAAAGATTTATTTGTTTATTATGTATACAGTGTTCCTGTGCATGTATGCCTACATGCCAGAAGAGGACACCAGATGTCATTACAGACTGGTGTGAACCACCATGTGGGTGCTGGGAATTGGACTCAGGACCTCTGGAAGAGCAGTCAGTGCTCTTAACCACTGAGCCATCTCTCCAGCCCCCCCACCCCCCACTTTTTTTTTTTTTTGAGACAGGGTTTCTCTGTAGCTTTGGAGCCTGTCCTGGAACTAGCTCATATAGACCAGGCTGGCCTCAAACTCACAGAAATCCACCTGCCTCTGCCTCTTGAGTGCTGGGATTAAAGGCATGTGCCACTACTGTCTGGCGACCTCATGATTTTTACAAATATAAATTTGCTTTACATTTATGTATGTATATATGTATTTATTTGTGTGTGTGTGTGTGTGTGCATGTGTGTTTGAGTGTGAACGTATGGAGGGCAGAGAACAACTTGTGGGATGTGCTTCTTACCTTCCGCCATGTGTGTTCTGTAGTTCAAATGTAGACTGCTGGTCTTGGCGGCAGTGTTTCATTCCCTGAACCATCTTACCAAATCCCTGTTTCAGAAACAGGGTCTCAATATACAACCCCAGGTGGCATAGAACACATTACAGAGAGGACACCAAGGTGGCTTGAATTTGTGGTAATATTGCCTCTGCTTCCCAAGTGCTGGGATTCCAGGTTAAACGTACTACCTAGTAGATCTCACAAGACTATTGTCTATGGAGATATACGCAGACGTGGGGGTTACAAATCTAAGTGTTTCGCCATCTAACCAAGCTGGCACTCAGGTTCTTTCAGTTGCTTAAAACTGAGCACGTCTGAACCATTAATTCTTCTCCAAGGAAAAAGTCCTTTACACTTGCAAAGCCAACAGTGCTTGCTGCCCACATGTGATTTTCACTTTGAATCTTAGTGTGTGCTGAAGTTTGAGGAGATGGTACTTCCTGAGGACTGAAAAGAAATAAATTGAAAAAATGAATCTTAGAGCCAGAGATGGGTGGGGAGAGGAAGAGACAAGTGGTGAGGAACACATTCCACTGCTCTTTCAGAGGGTCTGAGTTTAGAGTTCTCAGCTCCCATGTCAGGCAGCTCACAGTCACCTGTAATTCCAGGTCCAAGGTTCACCACACCCTCTTCTGGACTCAGCAAATGTCTATGCTATGTGTCTATGTATGTATGTGTCTATGCTAAATGTCTATGTATGTGTCACACACACACACACACACACTTCCTGTGCACTTTCCTCTTTAAGGGAGAAAAAGACTTACCTCGCTTTTTCTTTCCAGTAAGAGTGTTCCCTTCCGTTGAAGGGGAGATCCTTCAGGTAGTGAACCCGGGCCTTAGAGCTGAATCCAGGGAGTGAATCAATTTGTGAAATGGAAATAGTTGATAGAAAAAAGACTAAAGTTAGTTTATTGTTGGAATACAGTAGAGTGTACCGGATAAGGTCAGAATACAGCTGGAATACAGCAGGACGTACCGGATAAGGTCAGAGTACAGCTGGAATACAGTAGGGTGTACCGGATAAGGTCAGAATAGAGCTGGAATACAGTAGGGTGTACCGGATAAGGTCAGACTATAATGTGGTAGTCACTAAAAAATACAGCAAAGTGCACTGAGGTGTTTAAACTTAGGATTTGGTTACTTTTGTTGTTGTTGTTTTTTTTTAAATTCACTTATTTTTATTTTGTGTGTATTGGTGTTTTGCCATGGGTGTCGCGGGTCCCCTGGAACTGGACTTAGAGACAGTTGTGAGTTGCCGTGTGGGAGCTGGGAATTGATCCTGTGTCCTCTGGGAGAGCAGTTGGAGCTCTTAACCTCTGATCCATCTTTCCAGCCTGGTGGTTTTTTATTATTATTTTTTATTAGATAACAGAGCTTATTTAAATATAAACAAGCCGGCAGTGGTGGCACACAACTTTAATCCTAGCACTCAGGAGGTATAGATAGATAGATCCCTGAGTTTGAGGCCAGCCTGTTCTACAGAGTGAGTTCTAGGACAGCAGGGCTATACAGAGGAACCCTGTCTCAATAAATAAAAACCCAAACAGAATAAATAAAACAAAAAAAATTTAAAGAAAAGATGAGAAGTAAGAGGCAAAGCAGAGAGTCCCTGCTGTCTTGGAGGCCCAGCCTGTGTGTGACGAAGGTTTCTATGTTTAGGGATTAGAGCCATGAGGCTGATGGAAGCAGGCTTAGGAGAAAGGTTCTAGGTCTTGTAGAGAGCCAGTCAACATGGCTGAAGTTCAGGAAAGAAGCTGGTCTTGCAGCCTGGGATACACCAGGCACAGGCCTGGAACCAGGAACCTGGGATCTGGACTGTGAAGCTAAACTTAGCTGCCTAGGATGTCCAAGCAAAGCTAAAATGTAACGTGCTTCAGTTGAGTTTATCTCTCAGCATAAATCGTTGGTGTGAGGACCTGCAATTGAGTGTATGAAGTTTCTGATAAATCTAATGTGGCTCATATGGTTCCTCTCAATCCATCTGTCCTATTCCAATTCATCTATTTTTTTTTTAACTAAGGCTCAATATAATCCCATGACAACAATATACTCAATGTGGCGACATTTTATTTTATTTTATTTTATTTTATTTTATTTTATTTTATTTTATTTAAAGCAGGCTCTCACTGTGTGGCTTTACCTGGCATGGAACATAGACCAGGCTGTCTTCAAACTCACGGAGACCTGCCTGTCTCTGCTTCCTGAATACTGAACTAAAAGTGACCCATTCCCCACATCCTGTTACTCTTGGACTCATATCACCCATGACTAACCACTTAAAACCTGAACAAGATTGGGACTGCAATACTCTGCTGTGGATGGGGGAGGAATTCACAAGGTTGCACCCCTCTCTAAGGATCTGTAGGCAGTTCATGGCGGCTGGGGGAGGGGACACATTTCTTCCAGTGGTGTAGCCACGCCTCAAGAGAAGTAAAATAAAATGACAGGAAAGTGGGGAGAGTTGGGAAGAACGGGTCAGCAGGAGCAGGAGGGGAACCAGAGAGGGCAATGGGGGAGAATATGATCAAACTAAATTCTATACATTATGAAAAGGTCAGTGAATTCGTTATTATGTATAATTAATATACTCAAATAAACACAACTTTAAAAGAAAGGAAGCTCTGGCGATGTGCTTCCTGCTGAAGTCCTCTCCACAGCGGTCTTTCAGCCGTGAGGCAAAACCCAGCCCTCCACACACCTCTGAGCCTTTATATGGCAGTCCTTGCCCACCGCATCTAGCCATCTCTGCCTCTTGTCACCGTGGCCTTTGTGCAGTTACAGGGCCCGTGCACCTGCCTCCCACTGGCTTCTGCTTCCATCTCTGCTCCTTTTGTTTACAGAGGCAGGAGATTGTCTGTCAGCTCACAGGTCAAAAGTTACTGTTTCGTGCTGCAGGGTCCGCATGAAGTTGCCTTGTCCTGTTTTTGTCTTCCAAGCAATGATCGTAAGAGTTATCAAAAAATTAAGTGCACAGAACCTGTGAGATGGCTCCATGGGTAAAAGTGCTTCCTACCAGGCTCGATGGCCTGAGTTGGATACCTAGGACTGATTTCTTCAAGTTGTCCCTTGGCTTGCACATTAAAATGTGGCACATGCTCCCTGCACCAATAAAATAGATAAAAACAAAGAAGAAATTGAATGTCTAATCAGTTGTCTGACAGTAGTCTTTTTGTCTAAGAATGAGAGCTCTACCAGGCTCAGGTCACATGCAGGTCACATCCTTTTGCCTCCTTGGTATCTAAGGATCATGGGACTTCTTTTGCAGAGAGGTATTTTGCAAATACTACACAGCATAAAGGCTGGGTATCTCACCATCATGTCCTGGATAATGGTGGAGTTAGGAGTCCACTCTGTTCTCTTTCGGCAGTGCAGTGTAAGAGACTGTTAGTGAAGCCTGGGTCACACAAACAAGTAAAAATGATGTCATGGAAGAATAATGCTGGTATCTATGGCTCATTCGATTCCTTTTCTACTCAGTTCACTCTTTCCAAGTTTCTTCTTTCTATGTCTACTAGAATTTGAATGCCAGACCAACATTCCTCAACGGAGCTATATCCTCATTCCTTCCACCCTACTTCAGCCCCCTTCCCAGCTTTTTAACTTTTATTTTGAAACAGTCTCTCCAAACTGCCCTGGTTGACTTTAAGCTTACCCAGTAAGCTAAGCAAACCTTGTACTCAAACCCCTCCTTCCTCAGCCTTCTGAGGATATGAGACTGCAAAACAATAAGACAATAGACCAGTCTTCTCTTAGTAAGTCATGGTCAAGTTTCTAAATTTAACATACTCTTCTACAAGATCCCATTAGTCAAGAAACTAGCAAGCTCACCCTAGAAGCTTGGGAGTGATACAAGAAGCCCTGCCTCATTGTCTCATGCTAACCATGGTAACCATGGTTGAGGGGAAGCAGCTATTATTAACTACTGAAAGCCCCCAATGGGAGAGTAAATATGTATTGGTTTCCAGCCTGCTTTGCCCAATTGTCAGAAATTGCTGCACTTGTGGATTGGCTGTGAATCAAGTTCTATGTGTCTCTTGACTGTTGTCTTAGTGACTGTTTTATTGCAATAAAACACCATGACCAAGACAACTTACAGAGAAAGGCATTTAATTGGGGGTTTGCTTATAGTCTCAGGGATTTAGTCCATGACTATCACAGCAGGGATTGTGGTAGCAGACAGGCAGTCACAACTCAGGAGCAGTAGCTGAGAGCTCACATCTGATCTGCAAGATGCAGGCAGAGAGAGAGAGAGAAAGAGAGAGAGAGAGAGAGAGAGAGAGAGAGAGAGAGAGAGAGAGAGAGAAAGAAAGAATTAGATGAGACCTTTGAAATCTCAAAGTCTACCCCCAATGGCACATCTTCTCCAATAAGGCCACATCTCCTAACCCTTCCCAAATAGTTCCACTAATTAGGGAAAAAGCTTTCAAACACACGACCCAATGGGTGTAACATGAAGTGCTGGCTTGTTGAGGTTTTCTGTCCTGCCCAGTTCCCACAGCTGTTTAGCCCCAAAGAAAATCACACAGAGATCTCTATAAGTTATAAAGCTGATTGGGCCATTAGGTCAGGCTACTTATTAGCTCTTGTAGCTTATATTAACCTATTGTTCTTATCTATGCTAGCCACATGTTTCAGTACCTTTCTCAGCAGGGCAGCTCACATCTTGCTTCTTCGGTGATCTGGGCAGAAGTGCGAGGAATCAACTTCCTCCTTCCCAGAATTCTCCTGTTCTCATTGCATTACCTCTACTTCCTGTCTGGTCAATCAGCATTTATATAAAACATGATTGACAGAATATAGACAATTCTCCCACACCAAACGGGAGCCATTCTCATCCCGACCACCACAACTGTCTTCTGTCTCTCTCTGCCCACACTCTCACTCTCCCCATCCTGACTTGAGCTTTTTAAAAACAGGCCCTTTTATTAGTTCATTAAATCCTTTGCCTGTTCTATGTCTCCTTCCCCTACTCTTACCTTACTTTCCATCATTAACCCTCCCTCATTAAAGACCTCCTATGACTGATTACTGGTGGCTCATATAAATGATATTAAAACTCAAACATAACAACTGGGTCTTATTTTCAAGTAAAAATAGAAAAGAGAAGCTGGGCAGTGGTGGTGTACACCATTAATCCCAGCACTCGGAAGGCAGAAGCAGGTGGATCTCTGTGAGTTCAAGGGCAACCTGGTCCACAAGAGCTAGTTCCAGAACAGGCTACAAAGGCTCCAAAGCTACAGAGAAACCCTGTCTCATAGAACAAACAAACAAACAAACAAAGGGAAAAAAAGAAAAGAGGGAAAATAGAAAACACTTAAGATAGAATGAGGTGAGAAAATAATAGGCAGGGCCTATTTTGACCTTTTGACACATCGCAGTGCCTTGATCTGTGTTTTCTGTTGCCTTGACAAAATACTTGGTAATGTGTAAAAACTGGGTTTTGTTTAGACCATGGCTCTGGAGGTTGGAAGCTGAGAATCATGATACTAACAATCGAAGGCTTTCTTGATGCATTGCCCTAGTGCCCTAGCTTAAGGTTCTTTCTCTTCTCATGAATCAAAGTTTTTAGGGACACATTCAAACTACAACACTGAAATGTCACAGGATAGCACTTAGAAATCTGTGGGGTTATATGATAGAAGGACTCACTTTGTACAGGCCACATTGTTCAGGAAGGTGTCCATATTTGTTTGTTTAATATCTGACTGTACTATGCATTCAATGCTGGTCCACCCAGTCTCTCTCTTTGAACTTCTTGCCTGCTTTAACCGTCCATTTTTCTTCATTCTTTCATATTGCTTGGGAAGGCCATTTGCTGCGGGATGATTTTAGTTATGATTTCTTGAAAAAATTTTCAGGTGTGCTCCTGCTTACATGGGCAGGGCACTTGACTTGTGGTATTTATGTCTGTCTCCCCTTGTTGATATCGGATCACTGTGGAGAAATGAGTGTCTTCCTCATGCTGTGTCTGGCTTACAGTTAGGTATTTCCTGAATGTGAGATGATTTTATCAGCTTATCTTAGAAAATAAAATTCATTTGTCAATACCTCTTCCCCATTGCAAAAATACACCTACATATTTCAGACACTATCTTTTCTTCTGATTTGAATAGTGTGATATTGCAATTTGTAATAATTGTTATAAATATAGTCTTTGTCCCTGCTTTCGGGCACACACACATCCTAAAACCATAGAATCTCTGAAGCGATGAGTCTTTTCACATGACAAAGAGATGACTGATGACTGGGGAAGCCTGGGTAACCTCATGATGGTTGCCATGGGAACCAGTTAGTGATTAAAGGGCTGGAACTTTCAGCCCCCCTTCAGCCCCTTACCAAATGGGGAGAAGGACTGGGGGGTTTTGAATTAATCACTAGTGATTAATGATTTAATCAACTATGCCTTTGTAATGAGGCCTTCACCAGTGCCCCAAGGGCAGAGTTTAGAAAGCTTCTGTTTGGTAAGAGGCTCCATAGCATGACAGCTTGCACTCCGGAATCTCAGAGCTTCTGTAAAGAGCATGGTATCCCTGGATCTGGCTCAACAGTTCTGTGTCCTCTGCCCTTATCTCAGCCCTGGACATCTTTTCTGTTATCCTGCCCCCGAGTTGTGCCCGAGTAAGCAAGGATTAGTGTATAAAGGACTTCCCTACATGCTCTGAGCTTCTCTAGCAAAGGACCAAGCCAAGGAGAGGACCTCTGACGCACAGCCAGTTGGCTAAAACACAAGCAACAGCTTAGATTTTTGGGAGACACTTTCGGTGATGGGGTCATATGAGATCTGATGTTGTCTCCAGGAGAATAGTGTCAGAATTGAGTTAAATTGTGTGACACCAGCAGGTGTATGCAGAGAATTGGATTATTGCTTGGCATGGGAAAAATTCACGTATTTGATACCAGAACTGAAGAGAGTTTTTCCTACAGAAAAAGACAGTTCAGCAAGACATTAATATCCATCTCTTGATCTTCAAACTAGACTTCGGATTACTAAGAAAAGTCTGGGGACAATGAGGTCACTCCTGAAGATTGTCTGGAGAGGGAGATGTGACAGAGTTGGTGTTAAGTCTTAAATTAAAGATCTCTGAGATTAAATTGAGAGAGACCCAAAATTGTTCTTCTTGCTTGGAATGGAGAAATTTTAACTTTCTTAGAACCTAAATTCCAATTCAATATCCACTTGGAGAACCTTTTCTTCTGGGGTAGTAGATATAATATCAATCAGTTATGGGCAAGTTCAGTCCCTTAAGTTTCACTACTCCTGACTCAATGGTCAGACTCAAGTTCATTAAAGGTCAAACTCAGGTGCTTGCTTTCCTTCAGGGTACAGATCGCAGGCCTGGCTGATCTCACAGTTTGTTCATTACAGAAGACTTCTTGTATTCCACTAATTTCCACACCGAGACTCTTTTTAACAATATTGCACTAACACAGAAGCTTCCAGTGTTGAGAAAAGCATGGGTGGCCTACGGTGTATATGTTTTGCACTGATGGTCTCCAGGAGCTGATTCATATTGACCATCTTCCTGATCTGAATGCCAGCTCACTGTTCCTGGTATATCAATTTGTGATTATGGTAACTAATCAAGCCTTGGGTTATAGCCAGAACCAATATGTTTGTGCTATCATGTTGGTTATGTCAATGGGACTTAAGAATATGCTGTAGGTCTCTCAAACCATTCTGTTAGGGGATTTGTTTCGCTGCAGTCTTCCTCTGTTCTTAGCATCAAAATAACCCTTCTCTTCCCACCCTCCTGCCAGAAGTGCAAGAAGATGTTACACGTTGTATCTCTTAAAGGTCCTGGAGGGAAGACTGCTGAGGCTGACAGTTCTTTGTTTCCTGTCTTGGAGAAAACGAAGGCAAAGTATCAGGAAGCAGGATGAGGGCCTCTCTACAGTGTCTTCTACCCCCGTGCTCCTGTGTGATGCTCTTTCCACTCAGTAAGCCTGCATTTAATCAGAATAAGGAGACATTACAGCATAAGCAAGCTGGAGCTACAGCTGGGGTTAGGAACATAAATATGACAATGAAGCCACTGTGGAGCTGACCATACAGAATGACCTCAGCAGACGGCAGCGGCGTTCCTTCTAAATTTGTGGCTTACATCTAGACTATGACTCAGACCCAGCCAAGAATTTGTCACTTCCAGCTCTGATTCTGCCATATTAATGATCCTTTGGGACCGTGGTGGACTTGGTTAAACTGTCTGGATTAGAGGAGGGTGAGGAGGATAGGTAGGGTGGGGAGGGAGGGGAAGGTGGGGAGGGTAAGGAGGATGGGGAGGGAGGTAAGGATGGGAAGGGTGGAGAGGGTGGGAAGGATTGGGAGGGAGGGGAGGGTAAGGAGGGTGGGGAAGGTAGAGAGGATGGGAAGGGTAGGGAGGGTGAAGAAGGTGCTGAATGAGCTGAGGGCACACCACACTGCATTTCCATAAGTCAGGGGACAACAAAAATCTGTTTCCTCAAAAATCACTGACAGGTAGGAGGTAAACAACCCTTCCAGGCAAAAGTCAATATTTTTCTTTGTGACAAGAAACCCCTGACAGGCTGGGATTGGTACTTGAGGTCATTTGAAAGAAAATGGCCCACAAAGGGAGTGGCACTGTTAGGAGGCGTGGCCTTGTTAGAGGAAGTATGTCACTGTGGGGGCGGGCTTTGAGGGCTCTTCTACTCAAGCTTCCCTCAGTTAACTTTCAGTGAACTTCTTGTTGCCTGCAAGATGTCGGCCTCTCAGCTATTCCTCCAGCACGTCTGCCTGCACACTGCTGTGCTCCCCAGCATGATGATAATGGACTGGACCTCTCAAGCTATCTCAATTAAATGTTTTCCTTGTAAGAGTTTTCATGGCCATGGTGTCTCTTCACAGCGATAAAAACCCTAAGGCATTACTCCTCACTTATACTCCTTCAACCTAAATTTTTTTCTCCTTCGATTCTAGGAGCTTCTCTCAATAATTTCTTTTTATGTATTTCGTTTTCTCAATTTTCTCGTCTTGGAATGTTCTGTTACTTGAACATTGAATTTTCTTGTAGATGTTTTCTTCTTGGCTTTTTTTTTAAAAAAAAACTTTTGGATACTTTTATTTCCCTTTAGAAATCTTTAACTTTACTATTTGAAAATCTGGTGGATATTTTCATCTTCTACTGTCTTTTTGCTTGTTTGTTTTGAGACATCTCACATAGCCCAGGCAGGGCCCAAACTCCCTATGATCTTGAGTCATGTGGCCCAGGCTGGCCCCAAACTCCCCAGAAGCTTGAGCTTGGGTCGTCCTGTTTCCGTTGTCCCTGGGCTCTGATTATAAGTGAAGCATCCACTCGGGCATCTGGATACGTGAATTCTGGGATTGGACCCAGGATTACGCAGAAGCTAGGCAAGCACTCTACTGAGGGACCTCCCAGCCCCAAACTCCACTCTTTCAGTGAAGAGACTCTGCCAGCCTTAGTCTGAGGGTTGTTTTGTTTCCTCCCTGTGGTCAGTTTCCTCGAAGATGGTTCTCTTGTCTTTTGTTTGATGTCTGTACTCTAGGCCTCCTTCAATGTGGGCACAAATGAGAAAAAGACATTCATGTTGCTTTTCAGGTCGGAGATTTTCCCCCAAATCCCAGTTTTCTTTCTGGTGCATACCTTCTGGTCTCTGGTAACCCGCCAGTCTGTTTTTTGTTTTGTTTCTGAGACAGGGTAACCCCGCCAGCCTAGGGCTTGCTCGGTATCTTTCTGAGTGCTGTGTGGACCCTCAGTCAGGCACTATCATGCCTCGCTCCAGCTTCTTCTGTTCTGGTTTTTTCAAAAAGAAAACTCTCATCTTCTGTTGGGCTACTGTGGTGGTGGGGAAGGCAGAGGGGAGGGGGAAAAGGCAGGGCTAGCCAAAGGAACTTGGGGAACGGATTTAGAGTTTCATATATTTCTTCTCACATCAGATTTTCAAGCAAATCAGATTTTCAAGCCATAGTCCTGCTTTCTTACCTGCTTAACGCCACCTTTCATAGAGAGTTTGTTTCTCCAGAGTGTTCCTGGGGTTTGAGGCAGAATTCACTTGTTTTTGATTTAGCCTTTCCTTTGGCTTACCATGCAAGCTCTAAACACATGATTGCTCTGACTCTGGGCTGCCAGTTAGAAGCAGAATGGGAAGGTGTGAGCCCCTTTCCCACCAGGCTGCCTGAAGTCTCTTGCCAGCTGAGGGCCTCTTCTCTGCTAAGCGCTTGCTCAGACTCAACCCCGGATGATCTCACACTCATCTTTCTCATCCTCATTTTCAGTTATTTCCTAAACTCCACTCCCCTCATTGCTCTGGGCTTAGCCAGGACCTCGTTAATCCCCTCGACAGACACCAGTGATTTTCTGAGGTGCTTAATTTAATGCATCAACTCCACTGAGCCAAACAACTTCCAAAAGAGTTGGTCAACATTCTTCTGCGTGTTTCTGAGGGTACCTCGGTTTCCTTCTTGCAATGGTATACATATCCTATTAATTCTAGCATACTCTGATAGGAGCTTAGCATCTCTCAAAGGTTAAAGCTAGGTGCTTAAGAGTGTAGAATGCATCTGAACAGGGCCTTTGACCCTGATGCTGTATTGTAGTGCCCGAGATGTCTGGGCCCCTGCACTCTGATTACGACAGCTTTCTCCTAGTTTCAGATTTAGTTTATTCTCCACATTACGTCATTCAGTTCTCTTCCATCTCCAGCAGGATGGATGTCATCGCTAAAGACCTTCAGTGCCTTCGAGGTCTATCTATTGTATTTCTAAACTACCCCCCCCCCCCGTGTGTGTGTGTGTGTGTGTGTGTGTGTGTGTGTGTGTGTGTGTGTGTGTGAGAGAGAGAGAGAGAGAGAGAGAGAGAGAGAACGAGCTATGTATGTGTGTACATTCCAGTGAGCATGCGCCACAGCACTCTTGCCTCCTTTGAGACGGTGCCTGATGTTGGATGCCATGCCGGATATGGCAGTCTGTAAGCCTCCAGGGACTCCCTTGCCTCTGCTTCTGGTCTTACTGTAGCATAGTAGCGAGCCACAACACTCCGTTTTTAGTGTATGTGCCTGAGTGCTTGCTCGTGCACCGCACACATGTAGTGCCTGAGGGGCCAGAGGAGGACATTGGATTCCTTGTGACTCATCATGGGTCTGAGTCCTGCGGGAGAGCAGTCAGTGCTGTTAGCTGCGGACCTCTCTCCCCAGCCTTGGCACTCACCGTGTGTTCCTAGGTGGTGAACTTGGACCAGCATGCTCACATGGCCGTCCTTTTCACCCCTGAGCCGTTCCCATTCCCTCCTAAATTACTTTTCAAATGAATCATTCAATAGTATCGTTTTCTGGGACACACTGGACTCTGTCTTCCTGTTCTTTTTCATGCATGGTTTCTTTTGGGACTCTTTCTTTTCTGTGGAAAATTGTTCTTCCCCCTTAAGTCCAGACCAAGTGTGACTGACATGAAGTAGGGCTGGCACCTTTCCCCTCTTCCATTAACAGTTTCTGTTTCGGGCCATAGAAGCCCCCTCCCATAGTACTGAGGGAAAGAAATGTTACCATTATCTACTGTGTTACCGACCCTGGACCTTGGAGGTATCCCAAGGACGTTTGTTGCATGGATGCCATGGGGCCTGCCTGAAACTGCCGCATTTCTTATTGCAGCTGAAGGACAGATAGGGGAAAAGAAGATGTGAGCCACGGAAATTGGATTTGGGTTGTATTCTGCACGCCCCCGGTGGACGGCAGGATGGGAAGGCTGCCAGCACTGACGGCAGGGCACACCGTCCATCTCTTCCCCCAAGAGAGTTCGCCCTGCTGAGCGTCCCTCCATCTTCTTCCACTTCTGATTTAATGTCCCAGTTCTTTGTTCTCTTAGCGTCTATTGTCTGGATGCCTTGATGTCTTTTGGTTTATAAATAATCAATACCCTAAAGTAGCTTTTGTGTATTTCCCAAGAGACTTCACATTTAAAACTCTCATTACCCCCCATCCTTTCTTCACTCCCCCTCTCCCTTCCTTTTTGAACAGATGCCATTACATTTTTTTTTCTAAAGCTTGGAGAAACATTTGCAAATGAAGGATGGATTTCTCTCTTCTGCCGTCTCAGAGCCCACTCTCATCCCACAAAAAAGAGGCATTCTAGGACGAACTCTAGAAGTCGGGAAGCAGCAGGCAAGCTTCTTAAGTTATCCTTTACTTGACCTCAGGCATTCAAAGCAAGGACCAAATAGCTCTCCAGCTTCAGGACTCTCAAGAAATGGCCTGCCCCCTCCCCCTCCCTGTCCCGGGTCTCTAGTTTCTCCCTCCCTCCAGCAGCTGTTCAGAAGGCACTTCCAGAGCCCCTGGTTCCCTTCGGAAGCCCAGAAGTTGGTCCTTAGGAAAACCCTTTTTTCCCGACTCTGCAAAGATTCCTGAGACTTTCTTGACTTCCTTGGTAGTAGTGATTTTTCTGTCTCTCTCCTCTCCTCCAAGTTTGGGTTAAAGTTTCAGCCTTTTGTTATTCAGTTCTTAGGGCAACAGCTGTGCAAACCTGGCCTCTTCTTTGTTGCTGGTGCCAGAGCCGAGGAGAGGAGGGGAAGCCGTCAACCATTTTATTAAGGCAGATCCTTAATAAAGTAGTTTATTTGTTTAAGGGGACTACTCCATCATTTTTCATATTTAATTCTTTTCTCTTTTAAAGTTATTGAATTTGAGCAGCTTTAAGATTGCTTACTAATCCCAGTATCTTTTCCCCAACCTTTTCAAGAGCCAGGGTTTGAATAAATTCACCCTAGGAAGCAGGCACAGAGGCAAACCTATATGGCAGGCGCCACCATAGAATTCCTTTATGTAGCTGCTGAGCCGTCCCTTTCCTTTGCATTGCTAATAGTAACCCAGAAGAAAGCTTTTCACTCTAGACCAGGCAGAATGGAAATCGCACAACCCCCTGAGCAAAGAAAAGCACAGCAATGAAAAAAAGATGCCTTTTTCTAGTTTCCAGGCAAAAGAACTCTAAAGTTTCCCAGTGCATTTCAGAGTCCATTATTTTACATCTGTTGTGGTCAAAGTTGATAGCAACCAGTTTCTCCCCCAGCAGGACTTGTACAGTATCTCCATTCAGGATCATCCTGGAACACAGCCTCATTTCTAAGAGAATAATAATCACAGGAAAATGGACGCTCAGTGTGGTTTTGATTAATGGTTCCTCCAAAACAGAACTGGAGGTTAGAGCTGTGCTTCAGGTTTCTATTCTGACTACCCTGCCCCTAACTTTCTGTTCCTACTCTGCCTCTCACCTTCCCTGGCGGCCTTTGCTGGTGTCATTTCATGAATGTCTTTCCTTGCCTTTTGGTTTTTCCTGAGAGCTGAAACTCAAGTCCTTATTCTGTGAAAGCGAAACATTTGCCTCTGCACAGCACCCTGGAAAGGACGGCTGCACTGGGTAAATGTGAAGACGGTTGTGCGCTCCTTTTTGTCGTTATGTACGTGAGTTGCAGAGCTCAAAAGGTTTGGTTCGGAATCTGGAAATCTCTTCCTTCTTCTGCTGGAAGGAAGATTCAGTGTGAGAGAAAAGGGATTAGGTAGATAGACTCCTAGTAGGCAGACAGATAGGAGCAGGGCCATGCCTAGAGGTGGGGAATTCTCAAGATGGCGTCTTCTTCAACCTCCTGACGTCAGATGAAAGCCTGGCAGCTTGTGTTTCTCACCAGCAGTCCTTGTTGAGCTACAACAAGTTCAAGACTAGATCAGGACAAGCTTGTCACACAGCAGCTGCGGGCCAACCAACCTGTGGTCTAACTGACCAGCTCTGAAGCAAGGGAGGAGGACACTTTCCGGCCTTTAAAACCCCAAGTCCTCAGGAAGAGGCCTTGATTTTCCATTTTTTAAGTTCCCTCTGTGTGTCTGTTGTGTGTATATTTTCTCACCCCCAGTAAATAAATGCCTTCCTTCAACTGCTGATTCTGTTTCCAGTGCTTGAGAGCTCTCCACTGCTACCTTTTGGAGTTCAGATATTTTTCAGCCTTTTAATTCTTTAACTGGCAGAGAAAACAAACCTGAGCAAGACGCCTTAGACTGTATAAGTGTATTTCAAGACCCCTTATATTGCATCAAGTGGATGGAAAAAGAAAAGCCATGCAGAATCAAACCAGACAGAATCAAGATCCCTGTGCCCAAACACGCTAATGTTTTTTAAACCATTGATTTGCAAAGATAGCGATGCCTGGGCTGGGCAGCTTCAAACTTTATGTAGGAGGGTCATCTGTCTATGTGTTACTTTCATTGGTTAATAAAGAGACTGCCTTGGCCTTTTAATAGGGCAGAAAATTAGGTGTGCGGAGTAGACAGAACAGAATGCTGTGAAGAAGGCAATGAGACAGACGCCATGATTAATTCCCATTCCCAAGACGGACGCTGGCTAGACTCATGCCTCATGGTGACATACCGATTATTAGATATGGGTTAGTCAAGATGTGAGAGTTAGCCAATAAGAGGCTAGAACCAATGGGCCAGGCAGTGTTTAAATGAATACAGTTTTCATGTAATTATTTCGGGTGTAAACTAGCCAGGGATCCAGGATCCCATGGGAACGCAGCCCACCACTCCTTTTGCAACACAAGCTAGAAGAGGCAAAGGAGCTACATTGAAGGGGTGCACCATCGGAGGCTTAGTGAACAAGGAGACAGCCACTGTCACACTGGCCTTATTTGATCTACCACGTGAGAACGTTGTTGACTCTAAGTTTGCTGCTGCTTTGAAATGGTTGAGCTTAATTACATGTTTCTTCAACAGAGACACGACTATGATTAATCTTCATCATCAATTGGATTGATTGGGCTTGGAGTCACTCAGGAGACACCTCTAGGAATGCCTGTGAGTAGTTTTCGAGATTGGGTAACCAGGAGTGGGTATGGCTACACTGAATCTGGTCAGCAGCAGCATAGGAGCAGTGGTCCTTACCGAATACAAAAGAGAATGGGAGCTGAGCAAGGCCTCCATCCCTCTCCTCCCCAACTGTGAAAACAACGTGGCTGGTTGCCTCATGCTTTTGTCACTTTGACTTTCCCATCAGGATGGGCTGAACCCCAAAAATGAGCCCAAATAAGCCCTGCCCCTCCCTGCTCCGTCTTTCCCCTCCTCTCTTCTCTCTTCTCCTCCTCTCTTCCTTTTCCTTTCTTCCCTGCCTTCCCCTAAGTTGTTTTTATTGGGAACATTCCTATAGCAGACATCAAAGTAGCTGTTCAACCTTGCTTAAGTATCTGTAAGTGTGAGTATATGGATACACATTGTTCTAGCTTAAATATCTGTAAGGGCGAGTATATGAATACACATTGTTCTAGCTTGCTTTTTTATTGCTGTGACAAAACGCTGTGACCAAGACAACTTATAGACATGTTAGTTCACCAAGGGGGCCCCTAAGATGGTGATGCAGCTATCACTACCCTGGATTGGCTACTGGATCTTCGCCAGGTTAGATGCTGTGAGGAAGCAGACAAGTAACCTTCCGCCTTTCTCAGAGACCTTGTGACTCGGGACCTTATTTACCAGATAACTGCAATTTCCTCATTCCTCCCTAAATGGCCATCTGCCACAGGCAAAAGGACATCTGCTACCCGTAAACTGACTTGATCGCCACAGGCACATATCCCTTCCTTCCGGCCTTTTCTATCCAAAACAGGAGAAAAAAATTCTCTCTAGCAGGAGGGATCTACCTTAAGCCTTGAGGACCCTATAAAACCTGCTTGCTCTCCCAGGTGGGCACCACTCCATACTCTCATGAGACAGTCTGGCAGTTTATCCCCTAATAAACTGTCTTTTCTACCCTAGGCATTATCCTGTCTAGTGGTTTCACTGTGCTGACATACATGAGAAAGGTTTTATTTGGGCTTGTAGTTCCTGAGGGATCAGAGTCCATCACAGCCGGGAATTGTGGCAACAGGAGGCAGACATAGCAGCAGCAGCCTTTGAGAGTTCACATTCCCAGCTTCCTGCAAGCAGGAAGCAGAGAGCGCACACTGCACTTGAAATGGTTCCAGTCTTTAAACTTTCAAAGTCTGCTGTCAGTGATGCATTTCCTTCAGTAAGGCCACACCGCCTAAACCTCCCCAAATAGTGTGACCAACTGGGGATCAGGAATCTAAGTCTCAGAGAGTATGGGGACATTCGTTCAAGCCATAACACACCAGCTTTCTAGTCAGGTGTTAGGTTTTCAAAAAAAGAGAGTTTAGCACAGTTTATAAAAACCCAGAGACAGATATGGGGGTTCAACCTGAAGGATAGACAAGCAAGACAGCCAGCCACTGACTCTTACCTCTACCTCAGTCTGAAACAGCCATCCTGCCTTCAGGAATCTCAGAATGAGATTGTGTGTGAGAGCTGTCTCCTCCAGTCATATATTCCTCTTTAAGCCTCTTAAAGGCGTGTACCATTACTGCCAGGCTTCTATGACAAACTAGTGTGGCTACTTGGAATAAAGATATGTGCCACCACTGCCTGCTCTGTATGGCTGATCAGTGGGGATGTTTTACTCTCTCGTCTTCAGGCAAGCTTTATTTATTAAAATACAAGTGAAATATCACTACAAGAGAGGGAAGGGAGAGTTTATGCAGAAGATGAAAAGACCACCGTGACAGCCATTCTTGACTGCCAGTGTGACTCTCTGGACTAAAACCCAATTGGCTGGGTACACCTGTCTTAACTCAATCATTAGGAGTGGATCCAGACCTTTAATCTGGCTCTTCTGAGGTGGGAAGGTCCACCTTAGAACTTGGCCACACATTTAAAGGGTATGGATGTGGGAAGACCTGGCTCTCTGCGTGTTTCCCTTCCCTGTAGTGCTCACTGGCAAGTCCATTCCTTCATTGGCATTAGAGCCTACTTCTCTGGGATCCTAGCATATACTGAAGACCAGATGAGACATCAAGCCTGGTGGACTGAACAACTACTGGATTTTTGAACTTTCCACTGGTAGAGAGCTATTGTTGAATTAGCTGGACCACAGCACACACACACACACACACACACACACACACACACACACACACACACACACAATCATTGTATCAGTTCTGTTCTTTCAGAGATTCCCTACTAGTACATTCACCCATGTTATTAAAAAGTTGCCACTTCCTGCCAGGATCAGCCTACTGTCACGAGGTAGAGAAGTCTTCCATCTCATAGGTAAGGTGAAGACTCATTGTTGTCTAAGGGGACCCACTGTGTGCTTGGTGTGATGTGGCCCATTGTGTGCTTGGTATGATATTAGTACAATATGTGTGTTGCTAGATTTAATCTTTATAATTGCATCTCCAGTGTATATGTGTGTGCATGTTTGTGTGTGCATGCACATGTACACGTGGAAGCCAGGGGTTGTTTCCTAAAATATTTTATTTTATTGAGCATGACATGCACGTGAGTGCAGTTCTCAGGTCCTGTGCAAGAGGAGTATGCTTTTTTTTAAACCACAGAACAAAGTCTTTAGCTCTTCACCTTGGTTTGTTCATTTTAAAATTATGTGTGTGTGTGTGTGTGTGTGTGTGTGTGTGTGTGTGTGTGTGTGTGTGTAACGGAGGGTGCCACAGAACTCTTGTGGAGGCCGGAGGACAGTTTGCAGGAATCTGTTTTCTCCTTCCACCATGTCGGTCCTGGGCACAGAACGCGCATCATCAGGCTTGGCAGCAAAAGTGCCTTTCCTCACTGAGCCATCTTGCCAGGCAGATTACCTTGTTTCTTTTCTTTTCTTTTTTGAGACAGAGTTTCTCACTGATGATGGAGGAGAGTTATCTGTCTATGTGTTACTTTCATTGGTTAATAAAGAAACTGCCTTGGCTTTTGATAGGGCAGCAGCTTAGATAGGTGGAGTAGACAAAACAGAATGCTGGGAGAAAGAAAGCAGAGGCAGGCAGTAGCCATGACTCTCCTCTCCGAGATGGATGCTGGTTAGAATCCTCCCGGTAAGCCACCACCTCGTGGTGCTACACAGATTATTAGAAATGGGTTAATCAAGATGTGAGAGTTAGCCAATAAGAGGCTAAAACTAATGGGCCAAGCAATGTTTAAAAGAATACAGTTTCCATGTAATTATTTCGGATAAAGCTAGCTGGGTGACAGGACACAGCCCGCCGCTCCTACTACACACTGACATGAGAATTTTGGCTAGACTGGATGGCCAGTGACCTCTGCGATGTACTTGTCTCTGTCTCTGATAACAGATAGGATGGCAAGGTGGGCTCTAGGGATCGGTGTAAGCTGTCCCTCCTTAGAAGGCAAGCATCTCAATGCCTGAACTGCCTCCCAGTGCCAGCATTTCTATCTTCTAAAGAAGAAACAGTCTGATTGGTTATGTAATTTTCCAAATGGTCAACCTTGTAATTGTATATATACAAGCCACACTAAAATGACTCAACATGATGTGTGTGATGTTAAAAATATTTTTAGAGATGCTAGAAGAATCATTCAGAGAGAAAGAGTTGGGATGTAGCTGCCCTGAGGTAGTCTACGTCCCCCACTCCAAGTCGTCTCGTTAGTGCAAACTAGGGTGACAGGATGCGAGCCCACTCCAACATGTGGCTCTGGAAGGCCTTGGCCCTCTTCCCATTCTCTCTGTCTTGGTTAAAACCATTAAATGACATTCCTAACGCTAGCCACCAAGGTTTATTATTTGGCCACTTCCTCCTCCTGAAGCTGACTACCAAAGTCTAGCATCAAAAGCCCCCTTTGGCTCACTTAATTCATATGGCCAATTAAAATTAAACACCTCATCCTAACAGGGGTTTCCTCCTTTACCTTTATAAACCATCGTTTGCCTATGGGCCACATCTGTCTCCCCTCCAGAGGCAATACTTTGTCTGGTTCAAATACCACTACCCCCTTTCTCTTGTCCCCTTCCCCTTCTCCCTGTCCCCTGTCTTCTTTACCACCACATCCTAGCCCCTTCTAACACAGACCTCCCCTTCTCTTAAAATGCCCCCTGCACGGCCATTTGCTGCTGCCCGAGTCAGAAAGCAGTCACTGTAACTTTTCTTCCCTGCTGAATACAGGAGCTCTCTGTGAAAACCGGCGTTTGGTGTGGTTTGTGCCTAATCCGGGGTCTGGAAGTAAACCTCCAATCTTTGGGGAGGTCTTCTTCATTGGGTGTGATTGAAAGAGGCTGTTTAACAAAAGCCCCTCTTATCACTTAGGAAATCCCAAGACTGTTAGGTGACAGGGTCCAGGGACTGAAACCAAATACATGCATGCTATATATACAGGCCAACATTCTTTGTTCATACAGCAGTTTGGTAATTATTGAGAGTCTACTGTGTTAAAATCTGTTAAAAAAGAAGTCTTGATGGTGTAGCAGTAAAAGCTGGTGGGCTCAGTGGTAGGTCCTTGTCTAGGATTCTTGAGGTTGTAGTAGCAAAACGAGCACATATGCCTTATGACTTCATCCCATGGTCCTGAAAGATGCTGCATTATATATTGCACACTGACGTTTGACTTTACATGCCTTTTGAACAATACATACAAAAGACCTTTAAGTTACCTTTTTCCCAATTGTATTTCATATAATAATCTCAACCCAGAACGTGCAAGAATCCTAACATCTGAGGAACGTGTTGATATGTGTCTAATTCAGATTATCTATTCTTCCATAAGTTTTATCCTGACATTTGCTAGAATAGAAATAAAGCCATTATGACTGAAAACTGATTTCTGCTAGAAATGAAGAGCTTTATTGAGAAGTAAACCGTCTCTATGCGCTTTTACAGTTTCTTCCTGGGGTCCTGACTAAAATGCCAGATCAACAAGAGAGAGACCAACACACAGGTTTAACTCTACAGGAATTCACAGAGATGTGTTGTGGAGCAATTTCTTCTGAGGCCAGACTTCCATCCCAGAGGGAAGTTCCATTAGAAATAGGATGTTCTAAGGAAGGTGAAACATTCCACCCCGCAGAGAAACTCCTTAAGATCAGCAAATAAACTACTCAAATGCTTCAGGAAGCTCCTGAAACTGACCGGATATACCAGGTTCTCCAAGTATAAAAACAGTAAACAACCCTGAGAGACACCTTCAGACAAACTGAGCTGCCTAGAAGAGATTTATACCAGTTGTTACCAGAGAGAAGCAACTATCAGGCAAGTGATTATTGGTCCCAGTCACATTACTGTAGGTCCTGCTCTTGTGAGATGTCACTCATGCTGGGGTGGGCTCTGGCATTGCAGCTGCCTTTGAGTCATTTTTGTTCCTGTAAGCGACCCCTTGCCTATATTCCTGTAAGTAACCCAGTAGAATCATTGGTTCAAGTTAAACTTGGATGATATCTGTCTTTATAATGATTCATCCTAGTTTTCCATTTAAGGTGAATAGACGCTTGCTCAAGTCTACCCCCCAGATAGCTTCAGACAACATAGCATGACTCCACTCCATAATATGAGTTAGAATTTGAAGGCCATCTACCATCTTAATAAAGGGGGAAAGAGGCGATTTCTGGGGGAGCAAATGACTTTCAGGTTAACAAAGAGAGAGAGAGAGAGAGAGAGAGAGAGAGAGAGAGAGAGAGAGAGAGAGAGAGGATTGTGTCCCTGCTAAGACAATGTGTGTTCAGGAAACTTCTCACTTGGGTGAGGTTGCCTCAGCATTGAGTGTCAATTGGCCATCAGAGTTGATCTTCCCAGGTTGTAAGACTTCTGATGAGGAGAAGGGATTAAAGCAGTTGAGTTTGGGGTTAGGTCTTACATTTCAGAAGGCAAGGACAAGTGAGAAAAGGTCTCATCCTCCAGCTATTAATTTTTAAAATAACAAACTAAAGCTAATAATAATAATAATCACATATGACATGGCATGTGTGGTGGTTTGACAGAAAATGGCCCCTAGAGGGAATGGTGCTATGGGAGGTGTGGTTTTGTTGGAGTAGGCATGGGCTTATTGGAGGAAGTGTGTCACTATGGGGGTGGGCTTTGAGGTTTCCTATGCTCAAGCTATGCCCAGTGATACAGTTCACTTCCTGTTGCCTATGGATCAAGATATAAGACTCTCAGCTACTTCTTCAGCACCATATCTGCTTGCATGCTGCCATGCTTCTTGCCATGACAATAATAGGCTAAAACTGTAGGTCAGTTCCAATTAAATGTTTTCCTTTATAAAAGTTGCCATGATCATGGTGTCTCTTCATAAAAACCAACGAAGCAACAGAAACACTAACTATGGCGATATATTTATGGAGGTTCAGAGACAACTTGTGGGAGTTGGTTTTCTCTTTCCATAATTTATACTGAGGCTCAAACCCAGGCCAGAGGGCTGTACGAATGCAACAAGGGATTTTGCCCACTCAGCTATAATGCTGGCTCCAGTTGTTGATTCTTCTTTTTTTTTTTAGTAAATTTTATTAAATTATAAAAGTTTCCATTTCCGCCCCCCCTCCCAACACCCTCCCACTCCCCCTCCTCCTCCCTCTTCGTCCCCCAGGGCAGTCAGGGTTTCCTGCCCTGTGGGAAGTTCCAGTTCCTTCCCCCTCCCTCCAGGTCCAGGAAGGTGAGTGTCCAAACAGACTGGATCCCCAAAATCCAGTATATGTAGAGGAAACAGGTCCCAGTGTCATAGTCAATGACTTTTCAGAAAGACTTCGGGCCAGCCACAGTCAGAGAATCCGGCCAAATTCCGAGAATCTGGTTAGATCACGTCCTCGTTCAGTCCCAGTCCAACTGGCCTTGGTAAACTCTCATCAGATCCGTTCCCTTGTATCAGTGGGTGATAGCATCCCTTGCAGTACTGATTTCGTTTTTCATGTTCTTCCTCCTTCTGCTCCTCATTTGGACCTCGGGGGGGCTCAGTCCGGTGCTCCAATGTGGGTCTCCGACTGTATCGCCGTCCTTCGTCAGATGAAGGATCTCCTGGTGGATAGCTAAATAATCTTCATCAGGTTCATCTTCTTATTTAGCTTCTCTAGGATCACGAATAATAGGCTCAAAGACCTTTAATTATGGTTAGAATCCACTTATGAGTGAATACATACCGTGTTCCTCTTTTTGGGTCTGGCTTACCAAACTCAGTAAAGCGTTTTCTATTTCCATCCATTTGCATGCAAAATTCAAGATGTCATTGTTTTTTACCGCTGAGTAAAACTCTAATGTGTATATGTTCCACACCTTTTTTAACCATTCTTCTATTGAGGGGCACCTAGGCTGTTTCCAGGTTCTGGCTATTACAAATAGTGCTGCTATGAACATAGTAGAACAAATGCTTTTGTAGTATGTTAGGGAATCTCTAGGGTATATTCCCAAGAGTGGAATTGCTGGGTCCTGAGGGAGGTTGACTCCCAGTTTCCTGAGAAACCGCCACACTGATTTCCACAGTGGCTGCACGAGTTTGCATTCCCACCAACAATGGATGAGTGTTCCCCTCACCCCACATCCTCTCCAGCATAGGCTATCGTTGGTGTTTTTGACTTTAGCTATTCTGACAGGTGTAAGATGGTATCTCAAAGTGGTTTTGATTTGCATTTCCCTGATCGCTAAGGAGGTTGAGCATGACCTTAAGTGTCTTCTGGCCATTCGAAGTTCATCTGTTGTGAATTCTCTGTTAAGTTCAGTACCCCATTTTTTAATTGGGTTAATTAGAGTTTTAGTGCCTAGTTTCTTGAGTTCTTTGTATATTTTGGAGATCAGACCTTTGTCTGATGAGGGGTTGGTGAAGATCTTCTCCCAGTCAGAAGGCAGCCTTTTTGTCCTACTGACAGTGTCCTTTGCTTTACAGAAGCTTCTCAGTTTCAGTAGATCCCATTTATTCATTGTTTCTCTTATTGTCTGTGCTGCTGGGGTCCTACTTAGGAAGAGGCCTCCTGTGCCTAAATCTTGTAGACTACTTCCCACTTTCTCTTCTATCAGGTTCAAAGTGGACGGATTAATGTTGATGTCTTTAATCCATTTGGACTTGATTTTTGTGCATGGTGATAGATATGGATCTACTTTCATTTTTTTACAGGTTGACATCCAGTTATGCCAGCACCATTTGTTAAAGATGCTTTCCTTCTTCCATTGTATAGCTTTAGCTCCCTTGTCGAAAATTAGGTGTTCATAAGTTTGTGGGTTAATATCTGGGTCTTCTATTCGATTCCATAGGTCGACTTCTCTGTTCTTATGCCAATACCAAGCTGTTTTCAATACTGTAGCTCTATAATAGAGTTTGAAGTCAGGGATGGTAATGCCTCCAGAAGTTCTTTTATTGTATAAGATTGTTTTGGCTATCCTGGGTTTTTTGTTTTGCCATATAAACTTGATTATTGTTCTCTCAAGGTCTGTGAAGAAGTTTGATGGGATTTTGATGGGGATTGCATTGAATCTATAGATTGCTTTTGGTAGAATTGCCATTTTTACTATGTTGATTCTCCCAATCCAAGAGCAGGGGAGGTCTTTCCATTTTCTGGTATCCTCTTAAATTTCTTTCTTCAAAGACTTAAAGTTTTTGTCAAATAGGTCTTTCACTTCCTTGGTTAGAGTAACCCCAAGATATTTTATGCTATTTGTGGCTATCATGAAAGGTGATGCTTCTCTGATTTCCCTCTCTGCTTCTTTATCCTTTGTGTATAGGAGGGCCACTGATTTTTTGGAGTTGATCTTGTATCCTGCCACGTTACTAAAGGTGTTTATCAGCTGTAGGAGTTCTTTGGTAGAGTTTTTGGGGTCACTTATGTAAACTATCATATTGTCAGCAAATAACGAAAGTTTAACTTCATCCTTTCCAATACGAATCCCCTTGATCTCCTTATGTTGTCTTATTGCTATTGCTAGAACTTCAAGCACTATATTGAAGAGATATGGAGAGAGTGGACAGCCTTGTCGCGTTCTTGATTTTAGTGGAAAGGCTTTGAGTTTCTCTCCATTCAGTTTGATGTTAGCTGTCGGCTTGCTGTATATTGCTTTTATTATATTTAGGTATGATCCTTGTATCCCCAGTCTCTCCAACACCTTTATCATAAATGGGTGTTGAATTTTGTCAAATGCTTTTTCAGCATCTAGTGAGATGATCATATGGTTTTTTTCTTTCAGTTTATTTATATGATGGATTACATTGATAGATTTGCGTATGTTGAACCAGCCCTGCATCTCTGGAATGAAGCCGACTTGATCATAGTGGATAATTTTTCTAATGTGCTCTTGGATTCGGTTTGCCAGTATTTAATTGAGAATTTTCGCGTCGATGTTCATGAGTGAGATTGGCCTGTAATTCTCTTTCTTGGTTGTGTCTTTGTGTGGTTTTGGTATTAGGGTAACTGTAGCTTCATAAAAGGAGTTAGGCAGTGACTCTTCTGTTTCTATATTGTGGAATACGTTAAGGAGTATAGGTATTAGCTCTTTCTGGAAGTTCTGGTAGAATTCTGCATTGAAACCATCTGGTCCTGGGCTTTTTTTGGTAGGGAGATTTTTGATAACAGCTTCTAATTCTTCGCGACTAACAGGTCTATTTAGATTGTTCACCTGGTCTTGGTTCAACTTTGGTATATGGTACTTATCTAAAAAAATGTCCATTTCTTGTACATTTTCCAACTTTGTGGCATATAAACTTTCATAGTAAGATCTAATGATTCTCTGAATTTCCTCTGTGTCTGTGGTTATGTCCCCCTTTTCATTTCTGATCTTATTAATTTGCATGTTCTCTCTCTGCCGTCTGATTAACTTGGATAGGGGTTTGTCAATCTTGTTGATTTTCTCCAAGAACCAGCTTTTTGATTCATTGATTCTTTGGATTGTTTTCTCTGTTTCTATTTTGCTGATTTCAGCCCTCAGTTTGATTATTTCCAGTCTTCTAGACCTCCTGGGTGAATCAGCTTCTTTTTTTTCTAGGTCTTTCAAGTGTGCTGTTAAGTCTCCAATGTGTGCTTTCTCTGTTTTCTTTAATTGGGCACTTAGTGCTATGAACTTTCCTCTTAGCACTGCTTTCATAGTGTCCCATAGGTTTGAGTATGTTGTGTCTTTGTTTTCATTAAATTCAAGGAAGAGTTTAATTTCTTTCTTTATTTCTTCCTTGACCCAGGGGTGATTTAGTAGTTGACTGTTCAGTTTCCATGAGTTTGTTGGCTTCCTGGGGGGAGCATTGTTGTTGAATTCTAATTTTAGTCCATGGTGATCTGACAAGACACAGGTAGTTACTAATATTTTTTTGTATCTGTGGAAGTTTGCTTTGTTACCGAGTATGTGGTCAGTTTTCGAGAAGGTTCCATGAGCTGCAGAGAAAAAGGTATATTCTTTCCTATTTGGGTGGAGTGTTCTATAGATGTCTGTTAAGTCCATTTGATTCAATACCTCCAATAGGTCTCTCAATTCTTTGTTTGGTTTCTGTCTGATTGACCTGTCCATTGGTGAGAGAGGAGTGTTGAAGTCTCCTACTATTAGTGTGTGTGGTTTGATGACTGCCTTGAGTTCTAGAAGAGTTTCTTTTACTTATGTGGGTGCCTTTATATTAGGAGCACAGATATTCAGGATTGAGACTTCCTCCTGATGAATTGTTCCAGTTATGAGTATGAAATGTCCATCTCCATTTCTTCTGATTGATTTTAGTTTGAAGTCGATTTTGTTAGATATTAGAATGGCCATGCCCGCTTGTTTCTTAGGTCCATTTGCTTGGAAAACCTTTTCCCAACCCTTTACTCTGAGTAAGTGTCTGTCTTTGTGGTTGAGGTGTGTTTCTTGTAAACAGCAGAATGATGGATCCTGTTTTCGTATCCAATCTCTAAGTCTGTGCCTCTTTATAGGTGAATTGAGTCCATTGATATTAAGTGATATTAATGACCAGTGGTTGTTGACTCCGGTCATTTTTTTTTTTAGGTAGTAGAGTGTATGTGTTTTTCTTCTTTGATTTGTGCTTGTGAATGGTCGCTAGATGTTCGAGTTATTGTAAGTCGTGTTGGGAATGTTGGATTCCTTCGGTAGTGATTTTCCTTCTAATATTCTCTGTAAGGCTGGATTAGTAGCTACGTATTGTTTAAATTTGTTTTTATCCTGGAATATTTTGTTTTCTCCGTTGATAGTGAACAATAGCTTGGCTGGGTATATTAGTCTGGGTTTGCATCCATGGTCTCTTAGTTTCTGCAGTACCTCTATCCAGGATCTTCTGGCTTTCATGGTTTCCATAGAGAAATCCGGTGTAAGCCTGATAGGTTTACCTTTATAAGTTACTTGACCTTTTTCCTTTGCAGCTCTTAAAATTTTTTCTTTAATATTTATGTTTTGTGTTTTGATTATTATATGGCGCGGGGATGTTTTTTTCTGATCCAATCTATTCGGTGTTCTGTATGCTTCTTGAACCTTCATAGGAATATCGTTCTTTAGGTTGGGAAAGTTTTCTTCTATAATTTTGTTGAATATATTTTCTGGGCCTTTGATCTGCAGTTCTTCTCCTTCTTCAATCCCTATTATTCTTAGATTTGGTTTTTTTATTGTGTCCCAGATTTCCTGAATGTTTTGTGAAGAGAATTTGTTGGATTTGCCGTTTTCTCTGACCAGAGCATTTATTTTCTCTATGGTATCTTCAGAATCTGAGATTCGTTCTTCTATCTCTTGTATCCTATTGGTTATGCTTGATTCTGTAGTCTCCGCTCGTTTAGCTAGGTTTTCCATATCCAGCCGGTTCTTGTTTTGTGTTTTCTTCATTGCCTCCATTTCAGTTTTCAATTCTTGGACTGTTTCCTTTACTTGTTTGATTGTTTTTTTCTTGGTTTCTCAGGGTATCACTCACGGATTTACTTATTTCTTCAAACTTTTTGTTATATTTCTCATCCATTTCTATACTCATTTCTTCAAACTTTTTGTTATACTTCTCGACCAGTTCCTTAAGGGAGTTATTCATATCCTGTTTAAGGGACTCTATTGCTTTCATAATGGCACTTTTTTCCACTTCATCTGGGTTAGAGTGTTCAAATCCTTCTGTTGTAGGGTCGTTGGGATCTGATATTTTCATGTTGTTTTTCAGATTGTTGGAGGAGGTCTTGCCTTGGCGTCTGCCCATCTCTTCGATCAAATGCTCTCTATTGGAACTTCTGGTATTGGGTCAGGTTCCCTTGATGGGCAGGGAGTTCACTGATAGAATGCCTACCTTTCCCCAGGCAGGGTATTGAAGCACAGGCACTCCCTCTTTCCGGGATGCACCTACAGAGCCGGCCCAGTGTGCAAGGCAGCTGAACTGGGGAAATTTTATGGCCTCAGTGGGAGGGGAGAAATATAGAAATTTGTACCTGGATGGAAGCTGGGATGGCAGGCGGGAGAGCCTAGCAGGGTGGAAACAGCACTGCAGGCTGACCTGGGAGTCTATGGTGTCGGGGAAAGTCCTAGCTCCTCCTCGCCGGGCCCCTGCCGCGGGCCCGAATCAACTCACCACTCCGAAGGCCCTCTGGATGGAAGCTGGGATGGCTGGCGGGGAAGCTAGCAGGGTGGAGCCAGCAGAGCAGGCTGACCTGGGAGTCTATGGGGTCGGGGAAAGTCCTAGCTCCTCCTCGCCGGGCCCCTGCCGAAGGCCCGAATCAACTCACCACTCCGAAGACCCTCTGGATGGAAGCTGGGATGGCTGGCGGGGAAGCTAGCAGGGTGGAGCCAGCAGAGCAGGCTGACCTGGGAGTCTATGGGGTCGGGGAAAGTCCTAGCTCCCCCTCGCCGGGCCCCTGCCGTGGGCCCGAATCCCAGTTGTTGATTCTTTTTTTTTTTTGTAATTTTATTAAATTATAAAAAGTTTCCATTCACGCCCCTCCTCCCAACGCCCTCCCACTCCCCCCCTCCCTCTCCTCCTCCCTCTTTGTCCCCTAGGGAAGTCAGGGTCTCCTGCCCTGTGGGAAGTCCAAGTTCCTCCCCCCTCACTCCAGGTCCAGGAAGGTGAGCATCCAAACAGACTGGATCCCAAAAATCCAGTATATACAGAGGAAACCAGTCCCAGTGTCATTGTCAATGGCTTCTCGGAAAGACTGCAGGCCAGCCACATTCAGAAAATCCGGCCACATTCAGAGAATCTGGTTGGATCACATGCTCGTTCAGTCACGGTCCATCTGGCCTTGGTAAACTCTCATTAGATCCGACCCCTTGTATCAGTGGGTGATAGTATCCCTCGCAGTCCTTCGTCATTTTCTTCCTCCTTTTGCTCTTCGTTTGGATCTTGGGGGGCTCAGTTCGGTGCTCCAACGCGGGCCTCCATCTGTATCGTCATCCAACGCCAGATGAGGGATCTATGGTGATAAGCAAAATATTCATCAGTATGGTCACGGGCCAAGGCCGATTCAGGCACCCCCTCCTCTGTCCAGAGAACAATCTGGGGATCTCTCCTTGGACCTGGGATCCCATATATAATCAAGTTTCCTGTAAACTCTAATATGACTCCCTTAGTTGAAATATATTCTTCCCTGATCCCACATTCATCCTTCCTCCCTTCCCCCCATCCCGGTCAACCGAGCTTTCTCCATTCCTCCCCTACTCCCTTCTCTCTAACCCTCTCCCCTTCCATCAACCCTCCCACCCCCCCCCCCCCATGCACCCAAGGTTACCTGGGACTCTTGACTATTTCCTACCTCCTGGCGGATAGGTAAATAATCTTCATCAGGTTCGTCTTCTTATTTAGCTTCTCTAGGATCACGAATAATAGGCTCAAAGACCTTTAATTATGGTTAGAATCCACTTATGAGTGAATACATACCGTGTTCCTCTTTTTGGGTCTGGCTTACCTCACTCAGTAAAGCATTTTCTATGTCCATCCATTTGCATGCAAAATTCAAGATGTCATTATTTTTTACCGCTGAGTAAAACTCTAATGTGTATATGTTCCACACCTTTTTTAACCATTCTTCTATTGAGGGGCACCTAGGCTGTTTCCAGGTTCTGGCTATTACAAATAGTGCTGCTATGAACATAGTTGAACAAACGCTTTTGTAGTATGTTTGGGCATCTCTAGGGTATATTCCCAAGAGAGGAATTGCTGGGTCCTGAGGGAGATTGACTCCCAGTTTCCTGAGAAACCGCCACACTGATTTCCAAAGTGGCTGCACAAGTTTGCATTCCCACCAACAATGGATGAGTGTTCCCCTCATTCCACATCCCCTCCAGCATAGGTTATCATTGGTGTTTTTAACTTTAGCTATTCTGACAGGTGTAAGATGGTATCTCAAAGTGGTTTTGATTTGCATTTCCCTGATCGCTAAGGAGGTTGAGCATGACCTTAAGTGTCTTCTGGCCATTCGAAGTTCATCTGTTGTGAATTCTCTGTTCAGATCAGTACCCCATTTTTTAATTGGGTTAATTAGAGTTTTAGTGTCTAGTTTCTTGAGTTCTTTGTATATTCTGGAGATCAGACCTTTGTCTGATGAGGGGTTGGTGAAGATCTTCTCCCAGTCAGAAGGCAGCCTTTTTGTCTTACTGACAGTGTCCTTTGCTTTACAGAAGCTTCTCAGTTTCAGCAGGTCCCATTTATTCATTGTTTCTCTTATTGTCTGTGCTGCTGGGGTCCTACTTAGGAAGTGGCCTCCTGTGCCTATATCTTGTAGACTACTTCCCACTTTCTCTTCTATCAGGTTCAAAGTGGACAGATTGATGTTGATGTCTTTAATCCATTTGGACTTGAGTTTTGTGCAAGGTGATAGATATGGATCTATTTTCATTCTTCTACAGGTTGACATCCAGTTATGCCAGCACCATTTGTTAAAGACGCTTTCCTTCTTCCATTGTATACCTTTAGCTCCCTTGTCAAAAATTAGGTGTTCGTAGGTTTGAGGGTTAGTGTCTGGGTCTTCTATTCGATTCCATAGGTCGACTTCTCTGTTCTTATGCCAATACCAAGCTGTTTTCAATACTGTAGCTCTGTAATAGAGTTTGAAGTCAGGGATAGTAATGCCTCCAGAAGTTCCTTTATTGTATAAGATTGTTTTGGCTATCCTGGGTTTTTTGTTTTGCCATATAAACTTAATTATTGTTCTCTCAAGGTCTGTGAAGAAGTTTGATGGGATTTTGATGGGGATTGCATTGAATCTGTAGATTGCTTTTGGTAGAATTGCCATTTTTACTATGTTGATTCTCCCAATCCAAGAGCAGGGGAGGTCTTTCCATTTTCTGGTATCTTCCTCAATTTCTCTTTTCAAAGGCTTAAAGTTCTTGTCAAATAGGTCTTTCACATCCTTGGTTAGAGTAACCCCAAGATATTTTATGGTGTTTGTGGCTATCGTGAAAGGTGATGTTTCTCTGATTTCCCTCTCCGTTTCTTTATCCTTTGTGTATAGGAGTGCCACTGATTTTTTGGAGTTGATCTTGTATCCTGCCACGTTACTAAAGGTGTTTATCAGCTGTAGGAGTTCTTTGGTAGAGTTTTTGGGGTCGCTTATGTACACTATCATATCGTCTGCAAATAACGAAACTTTCACTTCATCCTTTCCAATTCGAATCCCCTTGATCCCCTTATGTTGTCTTATTGCTATTGCTAGAACTTCAAGCACTATATTGAAGAGATATGGAGAGAGTGGACAGCCTTGTCGTGTTCCTGATTTTAGTGGAAAGGCTTTGAGTTTCTCTCCATTCAATTTGATGTTAGCTGTCGGCTTGCTGTATATTGCTTTTATTATATTTAGGTATGATGCTTGTATCCCCAGTCTCTCCAACACCTTTATCATAAAAGGGTGTTGAATTTTGTCAAACGCTTTTTCAGCATCCAATGAAATGATCATATGATTTTTTTCTTTCCGTTTATTTATATGATGGATTACATTGATAGATTTGCGTATGTTGAACCATCCCTGCATCTCTGGGATGAAGCCTACTTGATCATAATGTATGATTTTTCTAATGTGTTCTTGGATTCGGTTTGCCAGTATTTTATTGAGAATTTTCACATCGAAGTTCATGAGTGAGATTGGCCTGTAATTCTCTTTCTTGGTTGTGTCTTTGTGTGGTTTTGGTATTAGGGTGACTGTAGCTTCATAAAAGGAGTTTGGCAGTGACTTTTCTTTTTCTATATTGTGGAATACATTAAGGAGTATAGGTATTAGCTCTTCCTGGAAGTTCTGGTAGAATTCTGCATTGAAACCATCTGGTCCTGGGCTTTTTTTGGTAGGGAGATTTTTGATAACAGCTTCTAGTTCTTCACGACTAACAGGTCTATTTAGATTGTTCACCTGGTCTTGGTTCAACTTTGGTATATGGTACTTATCTAAAAAAATGTCCATTTCTTTTACATTTTCCAACTTTGTGGCATATAAACTTTCGTAGTAAGATCTAATGATTCTCTGTATTTCCTCTGTGTCTGTGGTTATGTCCCCCTTTTCATTTCTGATCCTATTAATTTGCAAGTTCTCTCTCTGCCGTTTGATTAGTTTGGATAGGGGTTTGTCAATCTTGTTAATTTTCTCCAAGAACCAGCTTTTTGCTTCATTGATTTTTGAATTGTTTTCTGTGTTTCTATTTTGTTGATTTCAGCCCTCAGTTTGATTATTTCCAGTCTTCTACTCCTCCTGGGTGAATCAGCTTCTTTTTTTTCTAGGTCTTTCAAGTGTGTTGTTAAGTCTCCAATGTGTGCTTTCTCTGTTTTCTTTAATTGGGCACTTAGTGCTATGAACTTTCCTCTTAGCACTGCTTTCATTGTGTCCCATAGGTTTGAATACGTTGTGTCTTTGTTTTCATTATATTCAAGGAAGACTTTAATTTCTTTCTTTATTTCTTCCTTGACCCAGGGGTGATTTAGTAGTTGACTGTTCAACTTCCATGAGTTTGTTGGCTTCATGGGGGTACCATTGTTGTTGAATTCTAATTTTAATCCATGGTGATCTGACAAGACACAGGTGGTCACTAATATTTTTTTGTATCTGTGGAAGTTTGCTTTGTTACCAAGTATGTGGTCAATTTTCGAGAAGGTTCCATGAGCTGCAGAGAAGAAGGTATACTCTTTCCTATTTGGGTGGAGTGTTCTATAGATGTCTGTTAAGTCCATTTGATTCAGTACCTCCAGTAAATCTCTTATTTCTCTGTTAGGTTTCTGTCTGATTGACCTGTCCATTGGTGAGAGAGGAGTGTTGAAGTCTCCTACTATTAGTGTGTGTGGTTTGATGACTGCCTTGAGTTCTAGAAGAGTTTCTTTTACATATGTGGGTGCCTTTATATTAGGGGCATAGATATTCAAGATTGAGACTTCTTCCTGATGAATTGTTCCTGTTATGAGTATGAAATGTCCATCTCCATCTCTTCTGATTGATTTTAGTTTGAAGTCGATTTTGTTAGATATTAGAATGGCCACACCCGCTTGTTTCTTAGGTCCATTTGCTTGGAAAACCTTTTCCCAACCCTTTACTCTGAGTAGGTGTCTGTCTTTGTGGTTGAGGTGTGTTTCTTGTAGACAGCAGAATGTTGGATCCTGTTTTCGTATCCAATCTCTAAGTCTGTGCCTCTTTATAGGTGAGTTGAGACCATTGATGTTAAGTGATATTAATGACCAGTGATCGATGACTCCGGTCATTTTTTTGGGTAGTAGCGTGTATGTGTTTTCCTTCTTTGAGTTGTGCTTGTGGAGGGTCGCTAAATGTCTGAGTTAATGTAGGCAGTGTTGGGAATGTTGGATTCCTTGGGTTGTGATTTTCCTTCTAGTATTCTCTGTAAGGCTGGATTAGTAGCTACGTATTGTTTAAATTTGTTTTTATCCTGGAATATTTTGTTTTCTCCGTTGATAGTGAACAATAGCTTGGCTGGGTAAAGTAGTCTGGGTTTGCATCCATTGTCTCTTAGTTTCTGCAGTACCTCTGTCCAGGACCTTCTGGCTTTCATGGTTTCCATAGAGAAGTCTGGTGTAAGTCTGATAGGTTTACCTTTATAAGTTACTTGACCTTTTTCCTTTGCAGCTTTCAATATCCTTTCTTTAGTCTGAATGCTTTGTGTTTTGATTACTATATGACGAGGGGATGTTTTTTTCTGATCCAGTCTATTCGGTGTTCTGTATGCTTCTTGAACCTTCATAGGAATATCGTTCTTTAGGATGGGAAAGTTTTCTTCTATAATTTTGTTGAGTATATTTTCTGGACCTTTGAAATGCAATTCTTCTCCTTCTTCTACTCCTATTATTCTTAGATTTGGTTTTTTTATTGTGTCCCACAGTTCCTGAATGTTTTGTGATGAGAATTTGTTGGATTTGCTGTTTTCTTTGGACAGAGTGTTTAATTTCTCTATGGTGTCCTCAGAGTCTGAGATTCTTTCTTCTATCTCTTGTATTCTATTGGTTAAGCTTGTTTCTGAAGTCTCTGTTCGTTTACCCAGATTTTCCATAGCCAGCCGGCCCTCGGTTTGTGATTTCTTCATTGACTCCATTTCAGTTTTCAAATCTTGAACTGTTTCTATTACCTGTTTGATTGTTTTTTCTTGGTTTCCCAGAATTTCATTTACGGATTTACTCATTTCTTCAAACTTTTTGGTATATTTCTCTTCCATTTCTTTACTCATTTCCTCAATTTTTTTGTTATACTTATCTTCCATTTCTTTACGGCAGATTTTCACCTCCTGTTTAAGTTCCTCTATTATTTTCATAAAGAAGCGCTTAGAGTCAATTTCTTCTATTTCTTCTGGCGTAGGGTGTTCAATTCTTCTAGTTTCGAGCTCCCTGGATTCTGGCGGTGTCATGTTGCCTTTCAGGTTGTTGGAGGAATTCTTGCATTGGCGCCTGCCCATCTCTTCTACTCTGGATGAAACTCCTCAGCACTTTCTGGATAGAACTCCTCAGCACTCTCTGGGTAGGACTTCACAGCACTCTCTGGATAGAGCTCCTCAGCCCTCTCTGGGAAGAACTGCTCAGCAGGGCAACAGGGCTAGCTGGTCTTCCCAGGACTCAGGAGACAAAGGGCCCGCAGCAGTGGGGGGAGGGGAGGGGTCCCTTGGAACACTGAAGACCCTGCTGCAGATGCTGGGGGGGGGGCTGTGCTCTCTTCCTGGGCAGTGGTGAGCACCCACTCACCTCTCTGGGAAGAACTGCTCAGCAGGGCAACAGGGCTAGCTGGTCTTCCCAGGACTCAGGAGACAAAGGGCCCGCAGCAGTGGGGGGAGGGGAGGGGTCCCTTGGAACACCCGCAGAAGCTGAGGGGGGGAGGGCTGTGCTCCCTTCCCAGACAGGCAGGCAGGCTGCCCAGGCTAGCACCCACTCACCTCTCTGGGAAGAACTGCTCAGCCCCAGTTGTTGATTCTTAAATGTCCTTTCAGTTTCTGCTTTAAGATTTATTTTTATTATTTTTATTTATGTATGTGTACCTGAGTGTTGGTGCCTGCAGAGGCCAGAGCCATCAGAACTCGAGAAGAAAGAGCTACAGGTGAGCTACCTTATATGAGTGCTGGGAATCAAACTCAGGTCCTCCGAAAGAGCAGTAAGGGCTCTTAACTGCTGAGCCATCTCTCCAGTTTCTGTTCTTGGTGTTTTAAAGACAAGGTTTCACATACCCCAGACTGTCTTTGAGCTTGCAACATAGTCAAGCATGACCTTTGAATTTCTAATCCTTCTATCTTTACCTTTTGAGTGCTGGGACTATAAGCAATGGTCACCATGCCTAGTTTATCCAGGGCTTCATACATGTGAGGGAAGTATTGTTATGTTATGAACTAAGCTAGCTAAGTTATAACCACAGTCCTGGATTTTTCTTTTTAAACACAGAAGTGGCCCACCAAAGTAAAGCTCTCCCCAGCCTTCTGTCTATTTCAGACTCAAAATAACCCTTGTGTTATTGTGGCACAGTCTGGACCCTTTATTACACACTAAATAGAAACTGCTTTTGTTAACCTTTTTGAAAAGACATTTAAATACTTATTTGTAAATCCAGCCTAATGAGAGGTAGATTTTGTCTTGTTTAGTAATCTTACCTTTGATTAAAGGTAAGATTTTAAGTTTGGATGGAAAAAGATTTTTAATGAGTTTCTCACATTTTTGCTAATGTTCATTTTTTTTTGTCTACTACCATGATACAGAAAAGACAACCTTCCTTAATGATGTTTTGTATCGTTAAGAAGCCCTGAATCTTAAGGAGGTGCCTCTGCCTTTTATATGAAAAGGGTTTTTGAATTACTGCAGAGACTGGGAGGACTGGAGTTGGTGGGAGTTCCCCATTGATAATATACCCCATAGGACACTTGTCTTTTTAAGGCTAGCATTTCAGCAGCTGTCACCTGGGAATAGTGGTGGGTGAGTTCAGGAGAGAAACCAATGCTTTTAAAACTTTTGAGTACTTAACCATTGAAAAATGATGCTACAGGCAGAAGGGATGACACACTCCTATAGATCCATCATCAGCTTGAAGTCTGAGGCAGGAAGGATTCAAGTTGGAGGTCAAGCTTGGAAACACAGCAAATCTGAAGCCAGCCTGAGTCATGTAGATCTTTTCTCATAAACAAAAACAAACAGGACAATAACAAATGTATGCAAAACTAAAAGAATAAAACAAAAAAAATTTTGAAAGGGAGAGAAATTATTTCTTCATATGTCTTTTTTTTTTGTACTTGCTCGTTAAACCTTATTTGCTAGGTGTGTAGGTAGACATCCATGACCCTGGGGTGATCAACACGAGTTCAAATCTAGCTTAGACTACAACAGGTTCTAGGCCTAATAGTGGGCAAAGCAAAATCTTGTCTGAATAAATGATAGATATATAGGTGACAGATAAATGATAGGTATAGATGATAGATTGATGATAGACAGATGCATAGGTAGATAGATGATAGATATAGATGGTAGATAGTTGCTAAATGCTAGATAGATTGATGGAGAATAGATAGATATAGATAGATGATAGCTGATGGATGGATGGATGGATGGATGGATGGATGGATGGATGGGCTGGAGAGATGGCTTTCAGTGGACAAACAGATTTGCTGAGAAAGCCCGATGATCTGGGCTCACTTGCTAGCATCTATGTGGCAGAAGAAGGAAACCGACTCCTACAAGTTGTTCTCGGATCTTCACATGTGCTGTGGCATGTGTGCCCACATATATACACTCACAAATAAATAAATGTTATTATTTTTTCTTTTTAAGAAGAGCTATTCTTATTTTATGTGTATGACTATTTTTATTGTATGCATGTAGATACCCACATGATTTCCTGCTGCCTTCAGAGGCCAGAAGAAGGCACTGGATTCTTTGGAACTGGAGTTGCAGATGGTTGTGGGCCACTGCGTGGATTTTTTGGGAACTGAACTTAGATTCTCTGTAAGACCGGGAAATGCTCTTAACTGCTGAGTCATCTCTCTGTCCCTAAGTAAATGTTTTTCTGAATGGAAATAAATACATAGAAATAATAAAACAAAAGCAAAATGTGCAATTAAGATTTGGAATAACTTCTTGACCTATTAAAGTCACAGGAAATCTGTGACAGGTTTTAAGGGGAACTACAGCTGATAGAAGCTAATATTTTTTTCTTAGGCTGTGTAATTTCTCCAAAATGTATCTGAAAATCATTAAGAACTAAACCAAGACAGCAAATTCAATGATACAGTGACTTAAAGAGGTCGTAGTGATTATTTTTAACCAATTCTTTGTTTGGATTAAATTGAACAAACAGTCTTCTGAGACAGTCTTGATATCGAACCTTCTCCAGTGGAGGAATGCACTCTAATCGATACCTCTTATTTAAGTTATTAAGACTGTTGAGAAATGTAAATAATTGAAAGAAAGATCTTTGGAATTTAAAAGGGTTTGACACAATAGACATCTGTGTTCTGTTCGTTTGGCCAAGTGCATCACACGGATGCTACCTAGGGAAGGGAATCTGATGGCTACATTACAGTGTCTGACAGAGGGCTATAAAGCCCGGCTGGTGAATTCAGTTCTTTTCTTACTCCTGACTGAACTTCTGTATCTCCTCAAATCCTTAGCCACAATGTAGGGAAGTGATTTCTCTCTCTCTTCCTTTAATTAAAAATTTTTTTAAAAGTTTGTATTTATGTGTTTGTGTGTGTGAGTGACTTCTTTTAATTTAAAGAATTCTTTTTAAGTTTGTGTGTGTGCGTGCATGCGTTCACTTGTGTTTGCACATGTGTATTTATGAGCACACACATGAGTGCAGATGGCTGTAGAGGTCAGTAAACAGCATCAGATCTGTCAGAGCTAGAGTTACAGGCATTGAGCCGCCCAATGATATGGGTGCTGGAACTGAACTCCAGTCCTCTGAAAAAGCAGCAAGTGTTCTAAACCACTGAGACATCTCTTAAAACCTGAGAAAGATTTGCTTCCTCGACCACTAATAGATTCATGCCCAAGATGCCTACAGCAAGTTAAACTAACCAAAGAAGAATATGCAGGTTGAAGTGATAAAGGAACCCTTCAGAGGAGAAGGCTCAAAGAAATAGGTCAAACAGTACAGATTTAGACAGTGGTGAGCCTGTGTGGTTGGAGGACTAAAAGGTGAACGCATGATATTTAATAGGGAAGTTCAGAAAGAACTAAGTTTCAGCTCCTTGGAGGCTGTCTTTGAAGATGAGTATTTCTTTGCATCAAGTAAAGAGGAGAGACATGTGAGATGAAGATCTCTAAGTTATTTGTTTCTTATATCATAACTTAGCACACTAAGTAATGACTTTCATTATGTGAAAGCCTTCTTTAGAGTAGACTCACCCAGAAAATTCCTCTTTCCAATGGGATGGGGCAGGAGAAAGTGTGCCTTGACTACTCTTGGTGTAGGAGGTCCTTCTGGCTATGTATTGCTTTTATTGGTTAATGAATAAAGAAAACTGCCTTGGCCTGATAGGGTAGAAATTACATAGGCAGAAAAGACTAAACTGAATGCTGGGATAAAGAAGGGCAGAGTCAGAGAGATGCAATGGAGTCGCAGCCAGAGTCTGACATGCCAAATCTTTGCCAGTAAGCTACTGCCACGTGATTAATAAAATTGGGTTGAATTAATATGTATGAGTAAGCCAATAAGAAGATAGAACTAATGGGCCAAGCAGTGATTTAATTAATACAATTTCTGTGTGGTTATTTCGAGTCTAAGCTAGCTGGGCAGTGTGGGCTACTCCCCCCAATATACTGTGTACCCAAATGTTGCAATGCCAGTGTGCCTTAGGCCCTGCCACTGAGAAAGGAAACTATTACTCATTTGCTCATTCATCCATCCACTCTCCAGCCCCATCTATTACTCAATGACTCACTCATTCATTCATTCACTCATTAATTCCTGTAGTGCTACAGATTGAATCTAGGGCCTTGTGCATGTTAGGCAAACTCTATCACCAAGCTATCGTCTCCCCAACTGCAAGAAATGTATTATTGACTTCATAGTGTTTCAACCAAATTGTAGAAGTGCCTACCATTTTAGCAATCTTTTAAGAGCCCTATTTACACCACATTTAACTACACACATAAACATATATTATTTAATCAGAAACAAGTACATGTATCTGCAGGATTTCCCTCTATTTATTCCCCTGTGCTAGGTGAGTGGAAAAATGTCAGTGCATCTCAGGAGCCCAAAGAGTTATTTTCTTGTATCGTACAAAGAAGAGGAAAATTGAGCTTTCCATGCTGCAGGCAGTTATAGATTAATGAGAATGTGAATTCTTGCCCTGTAGCTTCTGCATTTAATATTATCTCTCTTATTTGAAGACGATGCTTAATGGGTTGACCATGATACCCAAAACACAGAACAACTTTCCTTGTTTGTAGGGAGTCTTTGGCAGAGTAAATAAAGCTAAGTGGTCATGCCTTGGAAACCTCAAAGTAAAACACTACAAAGTACATAAAAGTTTATTTCTCTTTTTCTCTTATAGTACAGATGTCAGTGAGTTGTCAAGGCAAGTAGACCATTCTGTTTCACAGGTCAGGCGGTCTTCAAGCACATCAAGTTCCTGGAGGCATTAACCCTTAGAATGTCTCATGATGGGCAGATTAAAATTCCAACCAAAGACGGGAAAGGGAGAATGAGCCAAGTACTTTCCTTCCAACATTAAGATGACATGGGAGTTTATCAACTGAATCCTTGGAGCATCAATCAGTAGAGATACTGCCTTCTTACATAGACTTCTAAAACCTCATCCTTTGCCTTATCAGTGGTCAGCTGAGCCCCCTTCTGTACTCCCACCCCATTACAGTACCTCCTGCCAACATTAATAAGAAGAAAATGTGCACTAACAAACTTTGGTTAGGTTTTTCTCCTGCATTTCAATCCTGACTTTGCCTGACTCCATCTGAGCAAGCATACAAACTTTGTACTTATGGATGTATGTATTTATGAAATATTTTCTCAAATGTTGTAGGCCGGTAGAGAATTTCAGGTTCTTGTGTTCCCCGACAAAGAATTGCACCAGGGACATGTAACAAGATAACAGAATTAGACAGCATTTTTTAAATGTATTCATTTAAAATAATTTTTTAAATGTATTCACTTAAAATATTTTTGTTCTTTATTATTATTATTTTTTAATGTGTGTGGGTTTTTTCCCTCCAAGTATGTCTGTGCACCATATGCATGTAGTGTCCTCAGAGGCCAAAAGAAGGCATCAAATTCCTTGGGCTGTAGCTACAGATGGTTGTAGCCACCATAAGGATGCTGAGAATTGAACACCAGTCCTCTGGAAATAGTTAGCCTCTCATCTGCTGAGCCATCTCTCCAGCCCCAAGAGGAAAGCACTCTTCAGGATGTAAGTGGGATAGTGTAGTTGGTGTTTTCTTTGGGCTGCAAACCAGCTTCCAAATAAAGACACAGAGACTTATCATTAATCATGAATGCTCAGTCTTAGCTTAGGCTTGTTCCACTAGCTTTTATAACTTATATTAACCTGTTTTTCTCCACCTATGTTTTGCCTTGGGGCTTTTGACCTTTCTTTCATTCTGTATGTTCTACTTTCTTGCTTCCTCTGTGTATGGTTGGCTGGGCCCTGTCATCTCCCTGTCATCTCCTTTCTCTTTTTTTCTTTTCTTTTTCCCTGAGTCTAAATTCTCCCTCCTGTTTTCTCTTCCTTTCTGGAAGTTCCACTTATATCTCTTCCCTCACTATTGGCTATTCAACTTTTTATTAGATCAATCAGGTGCCTTAGGTAGGGAAGGTAAAGCAGTAACACATCTTTACATAATTAAACAAATGAAACACATCTTTACATAGTTCAACTAAGGCAACACATCTTTGCATAGTTAAACAATGCACCAAATACTTAGCAACAGGCTATTGGATTGGGAAAAAAGACACACTAGTGAGCACTGGGCCAGGAGTCTCAAGGACACTTTAGAGGCCATTTTCACAACTTCTATTTTTTCTAGCATTTGCACATTGAGAGCTTTGTTCTGGCATTCATATACGGGAGAGGGGCAGGGGGTTTTTCTCGAGCATGCTCTGTTCATTGCATGTAGCCCAGGTCAGGAAGGGTTCCCAGGTCTTTGCCCACTGGCTTCTTTCATAAATCAATCTTGACGCTACCTTTTCCAGCCCCTTGCAAGCTTGACATTCTCATCTCACTTGTGCACACCTGGTAATTTCTAGTTTCGCTTACTATTCTCTGTGGAGAAAACAAGCAAAGAAACAAACAAAAACCCACAAACTCTTCTGCTTAAGAACTGAGAGTCAAAATGCCTCTCTATGTCAACCTGTACCTCCCAACCCTTTATAGTCTTCCTCTTTGGAAAAGTCTAGATATTTTGTTTGTTTGTTTAATATGCCCATTTATTTTAGCTGAAGTGCTTTCTCTGGCCCTGACGTGGCCATCATGACCCATAGAATATCTTGTGCAGGTAGCTATGACAATAGACTAAGCCAAACAATACAGTGATGACAGGGCCGTGGTCATGGCAGTAACTATTGCAGTGGTAACAGTAATGGGACTGTCAACATCCCCTTAGGGGAAGTGGGGGTCACCAGACCCTCCCCTGAGAGTCCAAATATGCTTCAATTGCACACAGGTTTGAAGGAGTGTTTGAACACTAAGAGGTAGAAAGTCAATGTAGGGAGGACTCTAGTGATACAGGTTTCCTGAGGTTGTCCCTGATTGTGGGGTTAAAGTTTCACTGATGTGCTGCTTTGAGTCACCCATGCTCCTGTAGGTAACAACTCATCCATGTTCCAGTAAATAACTGCAATAAACTGTAGGCAGAATTTTCTGTCCTGCTGGTCAGCTCCCAAATAACCACACAGAGACTTCTTATTAATTACTAAAGCTTGACCAATAGCTCAGGCTTGTTTCTAACTAGCTCTTATAACTTAAATTAACCCATTTCTATTAATTTCCTTTCTGCCTTATGACTTTATTACCTCTGTCCCATTTTGTGTGTCCAACTTGTTCCATATCTGATTGGCTTCTCTCCTCATCTCCTGGCAACTCTGCCTTTCTTCCTTCCAGAGAGCTCTCTCCCTGTCTGCAAGTCCCACCTAACTTCTTCCTGTAGAACTATTGGCCATTTAGCTCTTTATTAAGCCAATGAGAGCAACACCTCTTCACAGTGTACGAAAACATTGTTCTACAATAAACCCATTAGGTTACCAAGCTGAATCTGCACAAAGTTATTTATGTGGTTTGTTGGTGCCATATCTGGGATGAAAAGACATTTTAAAAATGTTTTTTTAGGAAAAGTAATAAAACACAAATTCAAACTAGAAATTCCACAGGGTGGAGTTAGGCTGTAAAGTGGCCTGGGAATGCCATCTAACAGACCAGCTAAATCTACCTACATCTCAGGAAGGGGCTCTATTACTAAAAGAAGGAGGTGGCAGACACATAAAACAGTTGCCAATATATGCATATTCTTTGTAAGGGGCATATTAGCCACATAGGGAACAGAGGCTCCACCCTTTCACTCAGCAGCAGGAGGAGGGCCTGTTTAGGGACCTTGAGTTGGAATAAAATGGAATTCATAGCTCTGTCCCAGAACAGAATCTAGAACTATCCAGTGTGAAGCTGAATTGAAGTTTAGAAGAGCTACTTTAACACAGATGAGGGGTAAGCCAGAGAAAGGTACTTGGAGAGAGACACACACCTGGGGGTGGGTGTGGTTTCTTTGAGACTGGTGCTTAGTGTCTTTACAGCAGCCAGGATGGAATTTTGGTGGTTTTGAAGCTATGATCTTCAAAGCATTGCTAAGAAACCTAGAGGAAATCACAGGGTGGTTTCCTAGGCAGGGGGAGGGGAGAGAGGTCACCTGACAGGGTTACTGTTGATTAAGTAGGGGTCTAGATTACAGGGGCGAGGGAAACCAAGCTGTCTTTACTGTAACCCAAGTTGGCAATCTTACTCGAGGTTCTTAGGGACATGTGTAGAACAGAATGAAGATCAATTCAGGTTTACACTGTTAAAGCCTTAAGCCCGAGTCATGGCTATTTTGCACACAAAGCATTTAAATATGAAAAGAATATTACTTCCACGGCAGCAACATTCACAGCAAATGTCTTGGAATTCTTGCTTTTCAGTTGGCAAGGAATTTTCATCAGAGCATCAGTGAGGGGCTCCTTCCCTTCTCAAGTTCCCATAATTTCCCTGCCTTTCTTTGCTACTGCAGCTGACTCTGTAGAGCTGTGTAGTTTCTATCAGATTGTCGTGATACTTTTACCCATAATTCAGCTATCTCATGCCATGTGGCTCTTACTGAGAGAGTTGCCCCGAACCTGACTACTCTGCCATGTTTCTGAAAAGAAGGTTGAAAAGCAGAGAGAAAGAAAGAGAAGAAAAGAAAAAAAGAAAGAAAAAAATGAAACAAAACACCATTCCCAGCCCCTGACACAATATGCCAATTCCTACTTTTCAAGTAAAATGCTTCTCAAATTCATCTTAGAACTTGGGATTTCTAAAATCCAGAATTAAAAACCTAATCAAATTTTGGAAGAATGTATTTTTGTGGGAGCAGGGAGGGGTTTTAGTTAAGAACACATACAATTTTTGTAGGTTAAAAAGCTTGTCAGGCCAGTCCTGGCCTTCAGAGACAAATAGATACAATTTTAAATTCTGGCTCTGCCAATTAGAAGTTGAGGAAACTTAGGCATGGTATATAATATCTTATTTATAAAATACTGACCTACATTACTGAGTACTGAGAATTAAAGATAAGGGGTCAGTGAGATGCTTTGCCAGTTAAAGGCACTGTGCTGGGCAGTTTTATGTCAACTTGATACAAGCTAGAGTCATTTGAGGAAATGTCTCCCTCCACAAGACATGACTGTAGGGAAGTCTGAAGGGCGTTTTCTTAATGAGTAATTGATGTGGGAGAGCCCAGGCCATTGCAGCTGATGTGGGAGAGCCCAGGCCATTGCAGCTGATGTGGGAGAGCCCAGGCCATTGCAGCTGATGTGGGAGAGCCCAGGCCTAGGCTGGTGGTCCTGGGTTCTGTAAGCAAGCAGGTTGAGCAAGCCATGAGGAACAAGCCAGTAAACAGCACACTTCCATGGTATCTACATCAGCTCCTGCCTACAGATTCCCATCCTGTGTGAGCTTCTGCCATTGGTGGTTTGAACATAATTGGTCTCATAAGATCAAAGGGAGTGGCACAATTAGGAGGTGTGGCTTTGTTGGAGTAGGTATAGCTTTGTTGGAGGGAGTGCATCACTGTGGGGGTGAACTTTGAGGTCTCACATATGCTCAAGTCACACCCAACATCATTTCCTGTTGTCTGCAGATTAAGATGTAGAACTCTCAGCTCCTTCTCCAGTACCATGTCTACCTGCATGCCATCATCTCCCCACCATGATGATAACTCTGAAGTGTAAGTCAACCAATTAAATGTACTTTTTAAAAAAAAAAATTTGGAAGAATTGCTGTGGTTGTGGTGTCTCTTCACAGCAATAGGAACCCTAACTAAGACAGTGCCCTCACTGCTTTTGAGGATGTGCTATTATAGGGAAGTGTGAGTGACGTGAACTCTTCCCCATATTGTCTGCTGTCACTGTGTTTTGTCACAGTAACCCTCAGATAGACACGAACCTGCTGTCAAGCCTGATGATCTGAGTCAATCCCAAAAATTCACATGCTAGACGAAGAACTGACCCACAAGTTGTCCTCTGACCTTTGCATGGGTGTATGTGTGCACACATGTACATGCATGTATGCATACACAAACACACAATCTGGGCTTCTGTGCATTGAAATTACCCTTGAAATCCTGAGAAACAACCCCTTATCAGCTATCTTTCACATATAGAATCTAGAGTACTGTGTTGTACCACTTGTTAAAACAAACTCCACAAAGAATGCTGAAATGCTCCTGACATATTGTGTAACCTGTGGGCCTGCATTTTGATGGCTCTTTATGCATAAACATCGATGGAGAATAATCACAAGGAAGGATAGGGCCACTCCTACCCTTCCATACTACTGAGATAGATGGGTGAACGGACATGGATTCTTATTTCAGATATGCTTTTTAAAAGATTTATTTTATTTTTATTTATTTATTGTTGGGTGTGTCTGTGTGACAGTGTTCACCTGTTTCTGGGCCAGAAGAGGGCGCTGGGGACCTTGAAGCTGGAGTTAAAGGTGTTTGTGAGCTGCCTGTTGTGGGTGCTAGAAACTGAATTCAAGTCCTCTGGAAAAGAAGCAAGTGCTCTTGACTGCTGAGTCATTTCTCCAGCTCCAAGCATATATAGTAATTTCAGATCTGCAGGTCACAATGTGGATATCTTCAGGTGCTCCGTTGTGAAGTCCTGGATGCAAATTTCTTGGGTTTTTTTTTTCTGAATAACCCTGAGCCTTTGCATTCTTACCACATTCAGTCTTAATTGCTATGCAACCAAATCCTCGGTCCCATCTGCCAGGATTATTTACAAGGGACTGAATACAATCACATACACATTCACAATAAAAAATTAACTTTGAAAAACTTAGAGTGCATTGTATAAAGATCCTGGAAGCTTTTAGGTAAGGTGGAAGACGGATTTCACATAGGACCTTCAGTAATGAACATAGGTGGGATTAACAGTCTTCAGTTGTTCTTGGAACTCAGCTCTGGGGTGGCTACAGTCTGGAGGTGAAACACCCTTCACAGGCTGATGTGTTTGAATGCTTGGTCCTCAGGGGAGGTGATGGCAGTTTCAGATGGATGGTGGGACCTACTGAAGGAGTCAATCACTTAGGGGTGGATGGATCTTGAGAACTAGAGACAAAAGATGGGTGGGAAGGAAAGACAGATGAGAAAGGAAGAAACAGCTTGTCAATAGAGTACGTTTAATGAGAGAAGAGAGAAGGACCTGCAGAGGGGAGGCATCTAGTTGATGGGTGGGGAGGTGGGGAGAGAAGAGGGTTGAAAAGCTTCCTCTTTTGGCTGAAGATTGGCCATTTCTAGGAGTGATGAGGGCATGGTGAATGAAACATCTCTTGTGCTGGCCATTACCGGAGATCAACCAGGCAAAAATCTAGGAAAACACATTGCTTTAGTTCTGGGAATGCAAATTATGTAGTTTTGGTAATTATCGCTACTTAAGCAAAATGTCATGCCCTAGCTAACAACAGTCCCTCCCCTTCCTTCCACCTCTTTTCTTCATCTGCCCAGACAGGAGCATGCAGTCTCATGATTCTGCTGCCTTGGATTCTCTGGGGTGCTCACTGCCAGGCCTCCTCCCATGGTGAACTGCCCCCTCACACCATGAATCAGTACAAGCCCTGCCTTTTGTAGGCCAGGCATTTGACCTCAGCCATGACAAGAGGAACTAATACAACAGGGCACTAAGAGCTTCCTCACGATGAGGCGTTTCTGCTTCTTTCTAAGTCTTACTGCAGATCTGGGGAATTTCAGTGTAAGTAGGGGAGTGTGTTGGAGAGTAAGTGAACTATAAGACAGTGTTTAATGTCAGTATCTCCAAATAAGCAGACATAGTGGTGTACACTTTTAATAACTGTCAGTCAAGAGGGAGAAGCAGGTACACTTCTGTTAGTTCAAGGCAAGCTTAGCCTATATATGGAGTTCCAGGACTACACAGAGGGCACTTTCTTTTCCTTTATCTTTTAATTGCTTGACTACCCCACCCCACCCCGCCCCTTAGGGAAGCTTCAAGGCTGACTGGCCAGAGTTACAGGAGTGACCACATACAGGGAGAATTCATGCTCATCCCTCTTGATGAGGTTTAAATTTTCTATCTCGGCAAACTATTTTAGATTTCTACTTTCTCTAAAAGCTCTGACACTAGCTCCACATCTCCACCTTCCCCTGTCTGGACTCCTGTAATAGCCTCACTCTTTCCCACCCACTTCTGTCTTTCATCTAAATTATCACTTGATAGCCGGGGACATTTCCTAAAATCAGAAATAGAATTGTTTCTCTTCTGTGAAACCCTCTCAATGTTTTCCACTGAACTTAAAGGAAGATGGATTTTCTTCCTATGTCCTTGAAGCCTGGATTTTTCTGGTTTCTGAAGCATTTCCATGTAGGCATCACTCCGTCCTGTTCAAATCTTGTTCTGGCCCCTGGATGTTCTTCCATGCTGCCAATCTGAACACTTTCCTGGTCAGTCACCATCTTCTTCTTCCGTATCTGATGGCGTTATTCTCACTTATGTTTAATGAGACCCTTCTCACAGAGACCTTTTCTGATCATGCCCCCCGCCCCCAGTAGTTTCTGCTTCTGTAGTGGATAAAATGGGAAATGTCTTTCATAGGTTCATGTGTTGGAATATTTGGTGCCCACTAAGTGACAGTATTTTAGCAGGTTGTAGAATCTTTAAGAGGTGAGCCTCACTGGAGAAGAGTCTCTGGTTTGGAAGTGAGCCTTGAGGTTTGGTATCTTGGCTCCACTTCCTGATGATTTCTGATTCTGACCGCAGAGGTAATATGACCTGCTCTGGGATAATGTACACCATAAAGATTTGTCACTCATACAGGTTTTATAAAACGCTGATTAGCCAGTAGCCAGGCAGGAAGTATAGGCGGGGCAACCAGACTAAGAGAATTCTGGAAAGAGGAAAGGCAGAGATGTAGTCACCAGCAAAACACAGAGGAAACAAGATGAGAATACCTCACTGAGAAAAGGTTTCAAGTCATGTGGCTAACCATAGACAAGAATTATGGGTTAATTTAAGTGTTAAGAACTAGTTAATAATAATCCTGAGCTAATAGGCCAAACAGTTTATAATTAATATAAGCCTCTGTGTGTTTCTTTGGGGCTGAACAGCTGCAGGACCAAGTGGGACAAAAACTTCCATATAGAATGGCCAGCCAATACATGTCCCTGATGTTTGAACTTCCTTACCACAATGGGCTGTATTCCCTCAGACTGTAAACCAAAACAAACCCCTCCTCCCATGAGTGACTTTTTATAGCAAAGAGAAAAGTATCAAACACACCTTCCTTTGGTGAGTAAAGAGCATCAGGAGTAACAGCTTTCATTGACATTGTCTAAATGAATTCACATTTAAAACACATTTCTGAATGAGATTACCAGTTGACATTTTCAAAGTCACTTGGAATCAAGCATCTGAGTACAAGGTATCACACAGAGAGAGGGGTTTCTCAATAACAACAATGGAGAACGCTGAGTGATTGATGGGATAGGGATCTGCCATGAAGGAAGAGATGGGCATGTTTGGAGGAGCCCATGACTGAACTCCTTCTGTTACTGGGAACAGTGACACACTCTAGCAAGTGACAGGCTGCTCTGGGCGTGTTAGGAGTATCCGAGAAAGCAAAGATTTAATTCTGTGTTTAATGGAAACTAGAGATAATATTTGCCTTATAAAAGTTGATGACCTCTGTGGGAAAATAGTCACTGGAGCTATCTGGAAGTGACCCATATCTTTGCCATTGTGCAGATGCAGAGTGAGACATGTGGGGAGAAAACGGGATCCAGGTCCCCGTGCTGACAGCCTGTCTTATCAGATTTTTCTTTGAAAACGTGGAGGGCAGCACTGAGCAGTTGTTCCGGTTGTTAGTTATCCATAGAAGGGAAATACCCTGCACAAAATCATATTAAAGCACACAGACCCTTCTAAATAAAAGTCTCTAGACTGCTTCCAAATTGTCAGGCTTAAGAAAGCAATTTCGGCTGGAGACTGGATGAAGATGCTGCTGCCAAGTTTGAGAACCTGAGTTGACCCCTGGGATTCAGATGGTGGAAGGAAAAACTGACTCCCACAAGTTGTCCCTGATCTCCGCCCATGTTACTTGGATGCCCCCCCCAAATAAATAAATAAATAAAATAAATATTTTTAAAGAAGCAATTTCAGAGATTATCTTTAAAAATGAACCACAAGCTGGACATGGCGGCATGTGCCTGTAATTACAGTATAGGGAGGCAGGGGCATGAAAATCACTGCAAGTTTGAGGCCAGACTGTGGGCTATAGAGAGAGATCCAGGCCAGGTGAGACAGAGTTACATAAAAGGGAGAGAGAGGAAAAAAAAAAACCCGAAAAACATTCTCTTCTGTATATCTTTTAACAATTGCAAAAGTTATTATTGTTTGTGTTTATTTGTTTCTGAATTCCTTTTATTGCAGCTAGGTGATAGAGCTAGGTCCAGAAATGCTTTGTATGAAAGCATGTTTCAATTAAGTTTCGCACCTGCATTAGGTGTTTGTTTGTAGACAGAGATGGAACCTTTCGGATGCTGATTGGACTGATTAATGATGCTCATCAGGAAGGAGCAAGGGACCACAGTCAAACACTGAGACGACATGGTCTGTTGGTTTTTATGTCAAATAAATTATGCATGAGGTTGGCATTTATATTTCTTGGGGAAATTACAGTTCTCTTTCCTCAACGCATTGTCTACACAGAGAATATTCCATTTGTGAATATGAATATAAGTCTATAATCCCTGATTTTTTTTTTAATAAGCAAGCATTTCACAAAACGATTCAGCGTCTGGCTGGAGGATGTAGGAGAGTCTATAGTGCTCTTACCGATGAAGCCCATAGATTTTATAGACTATAAAGAGACACCCCAAGGTTAGGTAAAAGTAGCTACTTTGAGGATTCAATAGAGTTATTTGCCTTTTGTTTTCTCTAGGTGAGGACAAAGAGAATAAAATCAACTGTCACCACTAATATTTCATAAAATATTATTGTTTGGTATAGGACTGCAATAAAATTCAAAATTGGATTTATGAGCATTTAACAGCTGTCTGCATTATTCTTGTTGCTCTCATCTCACCTGTAAGCACTAAGAGTTGTTATTCATAGCATAACATGAACCTGTGGGTTAGCCTTTACAATTATTGTTTCATGGGCCACTAATCTTTACTTTCTTCTTCTTCTTCTTCTTCTTCTTCTTCTTCTTCTTCTTCTTCTTCTTCTTCTTCTTCTTCTTCTTTTTGCTTTTCTGAGACAAGGTTTCTCTGTATTTCCATGGATGTCCTGGAATTAGCTCTGTAGACCAGACTGGCCTTCGGTGTGGGAGAATTGTCTGTATTCTGTCAATCATGTATTTTAATAAAACGCTGATTGGTCAGGCAGGAAGTATAGGCGGGTCAACCAGACAGGAAGTAGAGGTGGGGCGATGAGAACAGGAGAAGGCTGGGAAGCAGGAAGTTCCCTTCTCCATTCCTGCCCAGACCACAGAGAAGCAAGATATAACCTGCCCCGCTGAAAAAGGTGCTGAGCCACGTGGCTAACATAGATGAGAATAATGGGTTAATATAGCTCTAAGAGTTAACAAGAAGCCTGAGCTAATGGGCCAATCAGTTTATAATCTTATGGAGATCTCTGTGTGATTTTCTTTGGGGCTTGCCGGCTGTGGGGTACTGGGCGGGACAGAAACCCCAACAAGCCGGCCCTCATGTTACAGGCCTTTAACTCAGAAATCCAGCTGCCTCTGTCTCCTAAGTGCTGGGATTAAAGTTATAGGTCACTATGTCTGGTTTAACCTCTCAAGACAATATTTATACATTAAACTGGTGGATAGTAACACCAAGGCCATACCACAGTATGCTTAGCCTCCTAGGATGTGGGTTTTTGCTTAACTATTAACAAAAACCCAAAGATTGCTGGAGTGTTAGTGAGATGTGCCTGTAATCCCCAAACTTTGGTAACAGAAACAGGAGGGCCATGAGTTCAAAGCCAACCTGGTTTACATAGCAAAACCCTGAGTCAAACCCTTCACTAAATAATCAACCAAACCAATCACCCAACCAAGCAACAAAAGCACCCCTCTGCCAACTAACAAATAAAAACCTAAAAAACTAATGAAGTGTGTCTTAGTTACTTTTATGTAATAAGACACCATGACATATGCAATTTATAGAAGAAAGGGCTTATATATTATTTAGGCTTGCAGTTCCAGGGGGTTAGAGTCCATGGTGGCCAGAGCCGGAAGATGAAGACTCACATCTTGAATGACAAGCATGTATTAGTTATGTTTCTGTTGTTATCATAAAACAGCATGACCCAAAGCAACTTATGGAAGAAGGAGTTGATTTTGGTTTATGGTTCCAGAGTGTCTGTCAGGGAGAGGAGGCCTGGTGGCAGGAGCAGGGATCTGAATGCTCATATGCTCAACTAGCAGCGAGAGGCAGAGAGTGCAAACAGAGTGAGTGGCTTTATTCTCTCGAATCTCATCCCCCCTCAACCCAATGGTGTACTTCCTCCTGAAGTCTACACTTCAAATCTCCCCAAACCTCCCCAAACCACCACCACCCAAGAACAATGGGTTCAAATATGGGAACTATGGGGGACATTTCTCATCCAAACCACCACAAATGAATTATCATAAAAACCACTTATTGTTTTCATGAGCCACCGTTTCATCAAACAATAACAACAACCCCTAAAACAGTGTTGGGTTTCATGATGCAGCTCTATTAGTAGAGTACTTGCCCAACATGCACAAAGTCCTGTATTCAATCCCTAGCACCCCATAATCTAGGTTCTAGCACCCCGGAAGCAGAAGCATGAGGGTCATCCTTGGCTAGATAGCAAGTGCTCTATCTCAAGATGAAACATCTAGAAGGTAGTTGCAATTTTCTTTGCTCCGCCAACCAGCTCCCAAATAAAGACATGGAAACTTATTGTCAATTATGAATGCTTGGCATTAGAATAGGCTTGTCCCACTAGCTCTTTAAACTTAATTTAATTTTAACTTAATTTATTTTAATTTAATTTTCTGTTCATCTACATTTTGCCGAGGGCTTTTTACTTTTCTTTCCTTCTGTGTGTCCTATGTTCCTACTTCCTCTGTGTCTGTCTGTCTGTCCTCACATAGTCTCCTTTTATTTTTTTTTCTAAGCCTAAATTTTCCCCTTGCAATTGGCCATTCAGCTTTTTATTAGAGCAATCAGGTGCCTTAGGCAGGCAAGGTAAAACAGCAATGTATATTTGTGTAGTTAAACAAATGCAGCACATCTTCGCATAGTTAAATATTCCGTAACATAGAGTGTTCAAGTGCCGACTCTAATTTATTTGCTCCTGTCTACAGCTGAATGTAGCTCAGTTGGACAGTTCATTTCTTCTCCCCAGGGCATTAGTTCTGGAATGCTGATTATAGTAGAAGGATCCAGTTCCAAGAAAGCTCACTCTCACACTTGGCAAGTTAGTTGCTGCACTCTGCTGGGGCTATCAGCCACAGTGTTTATGGTTCTCCACGTGACCTCCTTACATTGTTATGCCTTGGCTTCTTACACCTTGATCACTAGGTTACTAACATACTAGGGGAAATCCTAGTCAAATGGCCAATCCCAAAACCAGGGTCAGAAAGGATTTCTTAGGAAGGTATAGTTCACTAGGGAGTCCATAGGTTCAAACTGCTACATTCTCTTCAAAATAGACCACAACAGAGATCTTTACCCCTTTCCAGCTTTTGTTTGCTTGAAGCAGGATTCAAGAAAACAAAAAATAGGCTGGTCTGGTCTTGAAGTTGTAGTTGAGGATGACCTTGAACTCATGACCTTCTTGGATCCACCTTCTGAATGTTGGGGTTACAGGCATGTGTCACAACACCTGTTTTTATGTGATGATGGGATCAAAGAGCTTTATGCATGTTAAGCAAGACTCCCACAAACTGTCCTATATCACTAGTGAGCCACCATGTGGTTGCCGGGAATTATACCCAGAACGCCTAGAGAGTGATCAGTGCTTGTAACTTCTGAGCCATCTCTCTAACCCCCTTATCACTAGTCTCTGGTGTTTGCTTGTTTCTATTTTATAGTTAAAGGGAAGGTTTCTGTTGTATGTATGACAAAGAACAGCCAGAGGCAGAATTCAGAGCAGCGAGAGAAAATGGCAGACTGAACATGGTCAGCTGACTGGACCTGGCCAGGAGAGAAGCTGAAACAGGGCTGAAAGGTGGGGACTGAGGGGTGGGCAGGTGGGAGACAAAAGCAGAGAATGCGGGTGAAGAGAGAGCAAAACTAAAATATCAGGATTACATAGTTTTTGTTTCCTAGAATATGAAGAGATGGGTAGCCTTTGTAGATAGTCACTTCCTTAATCAGAACAATCTCGAGATAAAGCAGTCATCTTCAGTCATCGCTGTAGTAATTAATTAATTAACTAATTATTAATTACGGGAGATATCTCTTATAATTCAAGCTAGTTTTGAAGTTAGTATGTTCAAGGATGACTCTGTATTTCTTGATTCTTTTGCCTCTACCTCCCAAGTTCTGGGGTCACAATCCTGTGCTACCATGCTTTGATAGCTCCCTCTTTATGACAGGCTTTTCGAGCAGTAACAAACAGGCCCCAAATTTAATTATCTCAAAGCACAGAGAGCTTGCTTCTTGCTGTGGTGTTCCCCGTGTAAGTTCCTTCCCTTCTTTTCCCTTCCCTTCCCTTCCCTTCCCTTCCCTTCCCTTCCCTTCCCTTCCCTTCCCTTCCCTTCCCTTCCCTTCCCTTCCCTTCTCTTTCCCTCCCCTCCCCTTCCCTTTCCTCCCCTTCCCTTTCCTCCCCTCCCCTTTACTCTCCTTCCCTTCCCTCCTCTCCCCTCTCTTTCCTTTTCTTTCTTCTTATTTGCTCCCGTCAGGGGTACCATTTCCAACTGTGTTGGGCCATATTAAGAATTATCCTGGGATAGCCAGTGGGCCACAAGATGACATGCTCATGTCCCATTTCTGAAAATACTCTCCTACAAGAGCTCTTGCATTTTTGTTTTGCTTTGTTTTTGCCTCTTTTTGAGTCTAAGCCTTGCCTGCTCTTGCCTGGCAGAGTGATAGATTCTCCTTCATTTCATTGTCTCAAGTCATGTCCTGTTTCTGTCCATTTTTGTGGATCATTTTCAGAATGGTCTTCTCATAACTCTGATTTCTGTATACCATGTCTCTGCTTGATTCAGGCGTCCCGTTATTTCTCAGACTAGACACTTCTAGGCTTCCTATCCCGTTGTTGCCTTTCTTGATATTCATTACAATGTACTAGGTACAGCTAGTAGCATATGTACTTGATTACCATGTTTATCTGAGTCATTTTACCTCAGTGCTTGGTCTGACATTTCTGACATGAATGCTCTCCCCAATAATTCATGTCTTTCCTAATTGCTATCTCAGAATTTCTCTTCTCAGAGAATCTTAATGGACAGTATCAACTGTGCTACCTTTAACCTTCTCAGCAGTTATTGAGTTTATGTTATTATTATTCTTACTATGAGCCAATCATTGTGCTAAGTGGTCTATATAAATTATTAAAAACAATTCTCTTCCCAGAACAGTTAAGTACATAGCATTAGTCATACTTTTTAGATATAAGACCAGTGAAGTTAAAAACCTATTGAATCTTCTGTAGCTACTGAGAGAGATTAGGGTTTTAAAGAAAAAAAAAGAAAGAAAATCATGGTCTCATTCAGCTTTGTTCTTCTGTGACAGATTACTTGGGTGTGTGTAATTTATAAAGAACAGAGGTCTATTATAGCTCTAGAGGAAGCTCAAGACCAAGAGGGATTGTGTGTGTGGAGGCTCTTTTTGCTGGCTCATCCATCCCAGGGTGGAAAATGCCTTGTGTTCGGAGAGCATCCCAGAGACAGAGGATGGCATCTTTGGATCAGTGGCATTTTCATGTCTCTGTGGTGATGTGAGGAGTCTTTCGCATGAGCTCCTTCATAAATATTTTCCTTTTTTAAACTTAAATCTAATTGCTTAGTTATTTTCTTTTTCTTTCTTAAGTTTCTTTCTTTTTATTCTTGTGTCTTTCACATCATGTTTGCCGATCTCACTCATTTCCCTTCCCCCACCAAAATAAAACAAAATAAAATTTAAGAGAAGAAAGGAGAGGGGAAGGAAGAATGGGAGAATCTCATCATGGAAGCTGCAGTGTGATATAGTAAACCACTTTATTCATTCATTTTTACATGCAGGCTTTCATCCCAAAGAACCGTTGGTCTGGTTTGAGGCCCCTGGTCTCTGCTACCCCACTGACTCTGGGCCTTCACTGGGACTCTTCCTGGATATCCCTTGTTGCCCCGTGTCCTGGAGATCCTGCAGCCCAGGGGACCGCCCCCCCCACACACATTGTGCTCTAGGAGATAACAGATGGGGTGGGCTAAGTCATAACCCTGGTTCTGGGCTCGGGTAGTTTCAGGGTTGGTCAGTCTGTCAGCTCTCCCCTGTCTTTGCTATAGGGTGAGTTTTCCAGCATTGCCCTGGGTAGCTCACCCCTTGAAGCTATGAGCAAAGAGTGGGGCCATTTCAAGTCCTTAGAGTTATTTCTCTCACACCAACACCTTCAGGGCTGGTTCTACTGTGTTACCCAGGGAAGGTGTAGGGGGATGCTCTCCTGAGTGCTGCAGCTGATGAGGGGGCAGGGCTAGCTCTCCTGCCTCAGGATTGATGGGTGGGGAAATAGGATGGGACAGGGGACAGGGACAGAGACAACTCTCCCCCGCCCATGCTACCATAAGACAAATGAGTAATGGGGAAAGCTTTCCCATGTTAACAATGTCAGCCAACACCTCTGCCAACAGGGTTGTCTATTAGTTATTTTCTTTTAAAGTCTTTGAAGTAGCATTCAGGATATTGAATATCATTTTGACATTTTTGAACAAAATACCTTTTGGTAGAATCTCCGTTCCTCTTATCTCCCCCTACTTTATTTATTTTTGACATGGTGTCTTTATATGCACCCCAGATGGCCTTGAACCTGAGGAGATCCTCCTGCCTGGACCTCTCAAGTACAAGGATTACAGACATGGGCAATTATGCTCAAATGGCTCCTCTCCTCCCTCCCAGCCTCCCCCTCCCACCCCTCTCTCTCTGTTCCCTATTTCTCCTTCCTTCCTTCCTTCCTTCCTTCCTTCCTTCCTTCCTTCCTTCCTTCCTTCCTTCCTTCCTTCCTTCCCTCCCTCCTTCTCTCCCTTCCACACCTCTATCCCTGTTTCCCATTTCTTACTCCTTCCCTCCTTCTCTTCCTTCCTTCCTTCCCTCCCTCCCTCCCTCCCACCCCTCTCTCCCTGTTTCCCATTTCTTCCTCCCTCCCTCCTTCTCTTCTTTCCTCCCTCCCTCCCTCCTTCCTTCCCTTCCTCCCTCCCACCCCTCTCTCCCTGTTCCCCATTTCTCCCTCCCTCTCTCCTTCTCTTCCTTCCTCCCTTTCCTCCCTCCCATTCTTCTCTCCCTGTTCCCCCTCCCTCCCTCCCCCTCCCTCCCTCTTTCCTTCCCTCCCTCCCCCCTCCCATTCTTCTCTCCCTGTTCCCCCTCCTTCCCTCCCCCTCCCTCCCTCCTTCCCTCCCTCTCTCCCTCCCTCCCTCCCTCCCTTTCTTCTCTCCCTGTCCTCCTGCCCTCCTTCCCTCCCTCCCTCCTTCCCTCCCACCCCTCTCTCCCTGTTCCCCATTTCTCCCTCCCTCTTTCTGTCCCTCCCTCAGTCCCTTCCTCTCTCCCTTCCTTCCTTGTCTTTCTGTGATTAACTTACTCCCTGCCCGAACCAACCCCTTGGAAATTGATGATAGTCCCAAAGAAAAGAGGTGTGTCTTGCCTCCTGCACCGCCAGGGCTCCAGGTCAAGAGAGTACCTGGGAGTCTGGCCAAGTCCCAGGGTTGGTATAGAGTCCATGAGGCACACAGTCCATGAGGCACACTCATGTCGAAAGCTGGTTTTCTGCCTTCAGCACCCAGACTGTCTCCACAGAGGCAGAACCAGGAGGATCAGTCTTGGTGGCCAGTCCAGTCCCCGGCTTAACATTTTCTTTGAGAAGTTTTTGTTTAAATATTTGATTCATTTTAAAATTTAACTTTTTGACTTTATGTTGTACTAGAAGCGTTCTTTATATATTTTTAGTATATGACTTTACAAGTGATTGGAAGCCCCTGGCCTGGGAGTTGCCCCAATCCGAACTCCATCTCCCAGCCTGCCAAACGGTGACTCCTTCCTGGGCTGTACCACCTCCCACAGGCTATTTTGGCTTGCAGGAAAAAGGAACACGTGGTTTCAGGTTTGCGCGGGCTTTTCTCCCAGCCGTGCTGTCTCAGTTCACCCGAGAGTGCCACATTTGTTAAACATGGGCATTTTAATTTGGTCTAATCTGGTTTGATTGGAGTTTCTTGCATTGACAGAGAGGCTTTTGTTAAGATTAATCCAAACAATGAGCACTTTACCCCATATGTATGTTGCTTGGCTTTTTTTTTTCCTTTCAAATAGCAAAAGGGTATATTTTTTTAAAAGTCTGATTTATGCATTTATTTTCTGTTTTAGGATTTGTGTCCTCCTGGGACACAACTAAGAAATTTTCCCCATTCCCATGCCATGTAGGCATTTTTAGGAAATGTTTTCTCAAGAAATGTGTTGATTTCATTGAAGTTTTTCTGACGTGATAGCAGAATTCTGCTCCTGTGATACCTTTGGTATGGACAAAAATTTGAGGCTAGCCTGGGCTAAATGAGACTATGTTTCAAGCAACAACATCATAGAACTACATACCTTTGGAGGTCAGAGGTCTCTTTGGAGGACAAACAGGTCTTGGGGATCAAACTGAGGTGGCCCTGGCTTGAGGGCTTGTGTTTTTTCCCCATCCTGGGATGATGACCTTTCATTATCAGTCACAATCTAGACTCACTGGGGAAGGAGGCCCAGGAGGGACTGTCTGGATCGGGGTGGCCTGTGGGCATGAGTGTCTGTGGAGCCTTATTATCACATTAGCTGAAGTGGGAAGACCCACCCGCTGTGAGCAGACAGGGGATCCGAACCTGTGTGAGCACAAACACTCCCATTCACTGCTTCTGTTCCTGTTTATGGGAAGTTTCCCAGGAGCTCCTTCCTCTGAGATCTCCCACAATGATGGACAACAGTCTGTAACTGGAGTTAAAAACACTCTTCTCTGCTTGGTTGCTTTTGTCAGGGTATTTGATCAGAACAATAAGAACAAAGCTGTGACTTCATTGGGACATTTTCAGACATGCCTAGCTAACTGCCCTGGCCATCTTTATCTAGGCCTAGATTCTTTATCATTCCTCTGTGCTGCCTCCATAAGAAATACCTTTTATGTGGGCTAAGATACGTGGTATTTAAGATATGTTTATTGACTAGAAATGATGTGTAGATACCTCTATAAATGTTACATAAACACAGTATTGCATCATCATATTATGATTTAATTAGAATTTGGATGCCCACCAACCCAAAACTCTTTGAGGAAGTACTCAGGCCAAAGATTGCATCTGACTGAGTTCTACCACTTAATGGAAGGTTCTGTTTCTTTCTGTTCCACACAGATTAGGGGAAGCATTCCTACAGCCATATTTCTTACAAGATGTTTAAATGCCCACAGGACTGAATTCAGCAAGCTCCAGTGTTGGAAAGCATTTTCAGTGTTCTCATAACTAATACAAATTTGTATGCATTTCCATGTTTGGCCAGAGAGCTGTTTTCGTTATGAACATGCCTGTTAGCAAAACTGCAAAAAAGAGGTGTCATCTACTAGGTAATTTTGGAGATTATAGACATTGTCTATCAAAAAGATGCTTGCAACAGAAGACAGTCAAGGTCCCTGAGATGGAGGGAATGAGAGATGGTAAGATCAGAAACTGGTTCACACATTGAGCTGGTGAGGTAGCCCAGTGGGTAAAGGCAATTGCTGCCAATCCTGAGAATCCTGGGACCTACATGGTAGAAGGAGAGATTCAGTCTTCAAATGCTGTCCTGTAGTCTACACGCACACACAAACATACTCATGCATTTACTCATGCACGCACATACACAGGTATGCATGCACACCCAGAAAAAGTTAACTTTGAGGCCAAAGAACGTAAGAGTGTAAACTATGACTGTTCCACACACCCTCACACTTCACTGGCGTCATTTACAAATGAGGCCACGACAGCCTATAGCTTCATTTTGTAGTTCACCCATTCCCTGTTGAACAACCTTTAAAATGCCCAGCCGTTCTTAACACACACTCACATACACTCGATGCTTTTCCACGTAAGCCTTGTCTTTGGAAACTGTTGGCTGCTGGCTGTGGCTGGCAATTCTTCTGAGGAAAACCTATCTCGCGGTGCAGCATGCTTCCTTACAATGTCTTCAAGGCTGCAAAATTTCCAAATTAGCAGATCCAGCCAGACCAGATTCCTTTCCATTTTCACCGTGACACTGGAGCCGTGCCTGGCTGTGTCCAGAAACGATTGCCCTTTGGCCAACTCTGCCTGGAACTCTTTTAGCGTGGGCCCCATCTCCTGCCGCTCCCTGTGTAAACAGCCTCTGCTGTTCCCTTCCTTGTGACAGTTCCGATGCTATCTCTGGGGCAGACTGCAAATGTATGACCCTTTGAATTTGTTCTTCTCTGGATCCAGACATCCTTCTTACATCACACTGTTTTTTTTTTTTTTCCTATTCCCATTTTCCATCTGGCTTCTCCAAATGACTTTTGAAGCCAGGCTGGGGAGGCGTTCGTTGGTGTTGCCAACCAAACACATGCAGTCTTCACTCTCTAACATTTATTCCAGTTGGCTTCTTTATTGGAAAAACAGAACATTAGTTACCAAAACGTGTGGACTTGATGCCCTTGGAAACTCTGCTTTGGCCTGTCTGTAACATCAGCATTTTTTTCCTTTGTTTTTTAAAGTGGGGACTCTTTGAACACTGGGTGGTAAGGAACTGTGTTTGGGTAGCTCATAGCTCACACATTAAGCACTATGCCGGAGTCAATGGATGCATGCTCTGAATACTGATTTGATAGAAATGCTTCATTGATTTTACTAGAGTTGAGCCAAATTCATTAACAGCCTAGATTCATTAGCGAGGACCACTAATTCAAGGGGAAAAGGGATTAAATTCTTTCACTGTATTTTATAAAGCGTTACACATTAATTAGAATTTAGTATGTTTGGTTTTTAGACGACATCCATTTCATTTACAAATCTCCACAGATGAGATAGTTATTAGTTTGCTTTCCCATATTGATTTCTGCTAGTTACTTTGCCGATTTTGTGGGACGATGTGAATGGTAGCCTAGGGTTTTAAATATTCACTGTTCCTGCGTGAAGCCCTTCACTCTGTCTTTCTGGGCTTCTGACTTAATCCAAATAGGGACAATGAAAATGGGCAAATGGAGGAGAAAAAAAAAAGACTTTCTTAGAATATACATTTGAACTAGGCAGCATCATGCTCCATTGCTTCTGACCCGGGAGGCAGTACCCATTGTTCCTTCTCCACAGATGACAGAGTGAGAGATAGACGGGGGAGGAAACCAGGGCAAGTGTGTGGTGAAGAGAGGGGACCTGGAGAGAGTTTCTGACATTCCCCTGAGCGGCACTCAAAGGACTCGTGAAACCAGTAGGAAGAGGCAAAGGACTGTTCTCACCATTGCTGGAAGCTGCCTTTATCCCCGATGATCTTTCCTTAATAGAATTAATTCTGGGGCAATGTGCTTACCAGCTGAGTCAGCACTAAGAGATCCCTGGGCTTTTTATGGTCCTCAAAATCCCTCTGAGCCACCTAAGCAGCAGAAATGGAAACAGTGTGCCCACCATGGAAATGCCACTTCAAACAGACGCTGCCTTCTCCCTTTTCTCACCTGCCCACTAGCTGAATCCACCTCTAAACCTCGTCTTTAGAGAAATTTGGATCCCACTGTTTTCAGGCTTCCAGCATTTACAGACAAATGATTATCCTGAACGCCCGAAGCCCAACCCTTTCCTTTTTGGAGGATACACGTTTGAAAAATGAAAAGGCATTACAACAACGACTCAACAGAAATAGCATCAGAAAAGAGAAGTCTTCTTAATCTGCCGGTGTTGGGCACAGCGTTGCGAAAAGAGGTAGGGACTTTAAAGATGTGGGCCTTTCCTAAATGCGGATTTAAAGTGCGGTCAAGGTGAAAGGAAGAATGGAGACAACTCGCACTTTTACATCAGGTCCACTTGAAGGTCAATGTCGGTCGGTACTAGAATGTCGGTACTAGAAATAGATCGTGCAGAGCTGGTGTCTGGGCGCACGGTGACGTTTCTCAGAAGAGAAATAATTGAGTCAAAGGAGAGGAAGAAACAGAGTGTCAGAGGGAGAGTCCGTCCCTCCAGTGTTAGGGTCTGCTGACGAAGAGCGTGTTCTGGGCTAGAGGGAGAGTTGGTGACGTTCCAGGTGCTGATGGAACCTGAACCTCTAACCATGGGCGGAGTTTTGAAAGGAAATGACAAAGAAGGAGTGGGGCGCTGAAGCAGATGTTTAGCAGGTTAGGGGCTGTGAACGCAACACCAAGAGTGGAAATTTTTATAAATAAATAAATGAAGAAAAAACAAAAGAGTGGAGAGCTGGATGTTACTGGGCTGGGGGTGTGGTCAGAGCCAGAGCGCTAGTGCTCATGGGCGAAGCTTCATAGTCAATCACCACGCCACGAAGAGAGAAAAGACAGACAGATGTACAAGGCTGTTAGTGAAGCCAGTGTGGCTTTGAAGTTCAAGAGGATGAGTGCTGGATAAAGCCCATTAGGCACCATAACGGTGTTACTGGTGTTAGAAGATCAGATGGGAAATGGAGCCACACTCCATCCCATTAAGGAGCGAATGAGCAGCAGAGGCAATTTCTGAAGGCCCGAGCGGCCGCGAGTATCTTCCATGAAAGAATACATTTCAAAGTTGGTCTGGGTTATAACCCAAAGTGCTTCAAGAGCAAGCAGGATACTCAACTTACCATGTTTTCACACACAGGGAGACAGTACTTTTTCTTTCTTTCTTTGCTTTACAGCACTAGAGAGCGAAGTCAGTCAGAGCATTGAAATTGCGAGGCAGCCTCTCCATGGTTGAGCCACACCCACAGGCTCAAAATTATATATATATGTGTGTGTGTGTGTGTGTGTGTGTATTTTTTTTTTTTTTTGGAAGAGAGTTGGTGTCAGAATTCTTTCGTTGGCTATTGAGATGGCTCAGTGGGTAAACGTGCTTCTGCTTGTAGCTGAGCCGATGACCTGCGATCAATTTCCAGGACCCACTCTTAAGATGGTTTGTCCTCTGACCTTCAGATGCACCAAGGCATGGGCGTCACATATTCATAATTCTTTTTACTGACAGGAGATTTAGTCATTCATATAAAGTTGGGAAGGGATTAATATATACACAACATTAGAAAAATGTAGGGCTGTGTAATTATTTTTTGTCTGCATATGTGTTATTTTAATTCTTCTGAGATCTCAAAAGCATAGGATGGACCCCAAGGGGGAGAATAATTTTATATTATTTTGTGAGTTGGAAAGGGATTTTTGGTTCATAGTTCCTTAATCCGCACTTGGCTAACAAGACCATCTGTCTTCCAGGATTAGTTTTTCTCGAGCAGGTTTCTGAGGTCTTGAATACTTGTTCAGTCAAGGACTTTGAGGGACTGGGAATATAGTTCGGTGGCGAGCTTGCCTAAACATGCATGAGGCCCTGGGTTTGATCATCAGTACCACAAAAATCAAAATAAAACAGAAGAGTGGGTGGGCTGGAGGGACGGCTCAGCAGTTAAGAATGTATACTTGTCCTGCAAAAGACCCCAATTCTGCTCTCAGCTCTTGTGTTGGGTGGTTTATAATTGCCTTTAACTCCAGGTCCAGGAGACCTGACACGGTTTGTTAGCCTCTGTGGGTACCTGCACATACGGGCACATACTTCCAATAGACAGACATACACATAATTAAAAGTAAAATGAATTTTTTAAAAAAGATGGGTGTTGGTCTTGGGAGGTACCTCAGTTAGTAAAGTGTGTAAGGAGAGCTGTGTTCAGTACTCGGCACATATGTAAGAGGCCAGGTGTGGTAGTGTTTACTTGTAATCCTTGTCCTGGGAAAGCGAACGCCAGAGGATCCCTGGGGCTTCTTGGCTAGCTGGACTTGGCTAATCAGTGAGCTCCAGGTCCTAGTGAAACAATGTCTCAAAAAACAAAGCAAAAAACCCCAAATCCAGCTAAAACCAAACCCCATAAAACCAGAGTTGGGCCACTCTTCGGCAGGTGAGGCTGTCCTCTGGCCTCCCCCCCCCCTCTCTCTCTCTCTCTCTCTCTCTCTCTCTCTCTCTCACACACACACACACACACACACAGACACACACACCTGCACACACATGGATATGGACACACTGCCACACAACCCTCCTTCAAGTATAACAGAAACAAGTATTTGTTTTCTCAAACAACTGTAGAAAGATAATTGGAATACTAATGTAAAAGAAACTAAATTAAAAAAGAATGTAAGGTTTAAATGTTTAGCTGCTCTCTGTATTTCCAACTTGAATTGCAATATGTAGCAGGCTTTTTTATTTTTTAAAGACAGGATCTCATTCTGTAGCTCTGGCTGTTGTGGAACTCATTTTGCAGATCAGGCTGACCTCAGACTCAGAGATCTGCTTGCCTCTGCCTCACAAGTGCTGAGATTAAAGGCGCATGCCTGGCACATGAGAAGAATTTAACTTGTCATAAATTTTGTCATAATAAGTGAGAAATTAGAGCCTTAGGAAGGCAAATAAACTAATTTAAACTGTAAGAACATGTCAGCTCCGTCCATAGTTCTGGTGTCCTTGAAATCCCCATCTCTAGTTTGTCACCTAGGGCTAGAGTTGGCATAGTATTCTATTTCATAAAGGCAGATTTGAGGAAAATGAAGAAACTTGGAAAAGCCAAAGGCTGAGTTTCAAAGTCAAGAAACACTGTCAATGAGTGAACAGAAGCAGGGGTGGTTTCCAAGCCATGGCACAGGTGGGGCTCAAAGGGACAATACTCACACACCTTCCATTCTCGGCTCAGTTTATTAGTAACCACGTGAAGTGTACCTGGTGCCCTAGGCCTAAGGCTCCCTGACTGTTTGCTTTCCCTTTGAATCCAACTGATGCGATGACCTGCAGAGGCCCTGGGGACACCTCATGGAGGGGTGTTCTTGTAAGGCTCCTTGTAAGACAACCCAAGCTGAGGAAGACAGGATACCTTGAACAAACAGCACTTCTCCTAAGACTGCTAGTATGGCTGGTCTCAAACACCAGTGCTCCCCGCTACAGATTCTGGAATGCTGGGACTGCAGGCGTGCACCACAGTGCCCAGCTGTGTGATGTCTCTTTCTGTGTGGGGGATGTGGCAGGAGCAGAGGATGACGCTTCACAAAATTCAGCCAATATGGAGTCCAAAAAAATGCAGTCCTTAAACCAAGGGAGGCAGACTTTGAAAGTCACACAGACCTCTTATAAAGACTGTTTTATATTGAATGTTCTAAATACTATAGCTTTAGGAAAAACTAGTCTTTAGCCTAGTCCTCAGTTTCAACAGTGGTAAAAATTTAGAGTTAGGGTAAAGCCCCTGACCCCCTTTCCCAACCTAACAAGAATGAACTGAAGAACTTGAGAAAAGAAGTTGAAGTCAGCATTTGGGAGCTTCCAGAGGAGGGAGCAGAGACCAGTTCAGAAGTTTAATGAATTGTCTCCCTGTCATTCAGTGTCTCCTTACGTCTTTAGTCCGTTTCTGGCTATAATGGTGTTACTGGTACAAGTCTATCCTCATGAGACAACCATGAACCGGACAAAATACACAGTGTTGTTTCTCAGGATCTTGACAAGAAGCTTTGTAAGCCTGTGACCCTGCAAGGAAGGAGAGCATATAGGGAGGCCCGTAGCTGGCCCGCATGCCTCCCTGTCTCTCACCCACAACACAAGGAGCTGAAAGCCACAGGACCTGCTCTGTGGAAGAGGTCAGGAGCCAGGTGGGAATCTCAGCACATGGAAGGCTGAGGTGTGAGGGCTGTTGTGAGTTCGAGGCTAACCTGATCTACACAGCAACTTCCAGGACAACCAGGGCTGCATAGTAAGACCCTCTCTTCAAAAACCAAATCCTCCAAACCAAACCAACCATGGAAGTCATGGAGATGTATTTGAAAGTGAACCAATTCTTCCAATGAGGACAAGAAATTCAGAATTTTTAAGATAACTTTTCCATCGTATCCAGTGTTACTAAAAAGCTGTTCTATACTTTAGAAAACTGAACATGGTACAAAATCACACACAAATTGAATAAAAGACAATGCCAGAATAGCCCATTTGTCCATGAGTTTAGCAAAGACTTCACATGGCCACCACCAATCCTTTGAAAGGATGAAATAAAAATGTGTGTGTGTGTGTGTGTGTGTGTGTGTGTGTGTGTGTGCACATTACTGGACTGCAATCTTAGGTCCTTATGTGTGTTAGGCAAGCACTCTACCACTGAACTGAATCCTAGATTTTTAAACAGTATCCTGCTGTCATCCCAGTCTGGTCTTGAACTCATAGCTCAAATGATTCTTCTATTTCCACCTTCTAAGCACATCTGCAGGTCAGTGCCACAGTACAAAATATGTCTGTAACTAGACTGGATAAGATGCATCAACAGAGAAATTTTAACTATACAAGAAACAAATATCACCCACGCCCACATATCTCCACGCCCACATAGCTCTGCATCACTGAAATTCTAGAACTGGTACCTAAATGCCTGCTTAGAAAATTCCAGGCAGTCTTAAAGAGACTGGGGATGGTGGAAAACAGTTGAGTGCCCTCGGGAAGAAAACTCACCCTCAATCAACTCTGATCTAAATTACCTTAGGGACCTAGGCTCCAGATTGTGAAATCACTTCAGAGACTGCTTTATTCTCGCGTATACCCAACCAGCCTTCGGGACCTACTGCTCTTCCCTTCAAAACATTTTTTTTCCCCAAGACTACTTTTCTCTCCATTTCCATTCTGCCTCCCTGGTTCAGAGTTCACTGGTGCTGGTGTGGCCGGTGCAGCCAGGCAGTCCAGGCTCCAGTTCCTTCCACCAGCCTAACCGTCTTCCTGTCCTGCTGGCTAGAATCGGGGCTGCACTCACTCCGTGAACTCACTCTTTCTGATGCCTCTCCCTGCTCTGATCTGAAACATTTAGTCTTTGGTAGGAAGTCAGATTCTACAGTCCTGCTCATGGCTCCCTGAAGCTGCTTCCTTTACCCTCTAGTTTTGTCCTGATCTTGTTTCTATTTGTCAAAAGCACTTTGGTGAACTTCAGACCTCACACCAACAGAACTCTCTCCCTCTCTGTCTCCACTCATTAATATTCGTGCTTGCGGGTACAAGTGTGTGGGTATGTAGGTACACATATATTCGCACGTGCGTATGGGGGTCAGAGGTCAACCTTGAATATTGCTCTTCAGGTACCACTGAACTTGTGTTTTGAGGTGGGGTCTCTCCCACTGAGCGTGTGTTTTGAGATGGGGGCTCTTACTGATTTTGTGCACACCTAGTAGACTGGGATGGGTGACCAGTGAATTGAGTCCCAGGATGCCATCTTCCTCTTTCCCCCTAAAATTACAGACACGCGCTACTATCTCTTTTTCCTTTCATGGGTTCTGTGTATCTAGCTGTTGCCAAGATCCCTTCCCTAGAGGAGATGTGAACAGTGTTTATCCCCTCCCCGCTAAGGGCCCAATGACATAACCAAGTACTAGTCCACCAAACTTCACCTGGGAGTTTATTGGGCTAACTTAAGAGCATGGGCGAGGGGTTACTGGTAGGACTGTGGGTGACCCCAAAGTAACTATATTGTAAAGTCTTCTTCACCTGGCATGGATGACGGCTTCCAAACAGCTGCATAGATGGAGTCCCTGTCAACTTACACCCTCTCTAGCCCTTCCCTGAGAACTCTTGACCACAGGCAGTTAGGGCAGAATTGCACACAACCGCCTAGGAGGAGTTGCTTAGATACTCGGGTGGGTACGATGATGCTCCTAGTCCCCTCCTTCTCTAAGGAAATGACATCAGTCAACAAGCCCTGCGGTTAGGATTATTCGCAGAAAAGACATAACTGGTCTTGTGAAGAGGACGGTTGTTCTGCGTGGAGGACAGTGTGACAGCACAGATTCAGGCCTTTTGTGTGCAAGACAAGCACTTTACCCATGGATGTATCTCCAGCCACGGGAGTTCCTTCTACAGCAGACTCACACGTCTGTGCACAGGCTGCTTCCCTTTCTGTGCTGTCAGGCATGATCACAAATCTGCTTTCGACATCCATCTCTCGGACTCTGAGTCAAGGCAGAGACACAGGGAGACTAGGACCCCACAGAATGCAAATTAAGGTGATTGGCAGTGGCTGCAGCCACTCAGTTTCCAGAGGCAGTGGTGACAGTGTTTATGGTCAGCAGTGCAAACTTGGGTGTTCATGCCCATCAATGCTATAGTAAAACATTGCTCAGAATGATGAGGCAGGGACTCCTGTGTCCCAGGCTGGCCTTGAGCTACCTAAGTAGTTGAAGATGACCTTGCCCAGGTGAACCTTTATACCTGCTTTATGCAGTGCCGCAGGAGAAACCAAAAGCACACTAGGTAAGCATTCTTCCAACTGAATTCCATCTAGCCAGATTGGTTCTACATTATGATTTTTGTCCGTGACTGGCTATTTGTTCTCAAAAATGCAAAGTCTTACCAATAAACCTAGTCAGAATAGCCCAGGGTGCTTTCAATTTCACACAGGGAAGACTTCTGACCAAGTTCCTAGGCACAGATTCTGGATGACCTGACTCAGGTCTTTCTAATCATTTGGAATTCCTCTCCCTTCTCACATCTTTATTCAATTTTTGAGTATTTCCAAGTGCTCTTGTTTCAAAGAGACTTTTCTAGACCGTAATTATCATTCTCTCCTTTGTCCTTGACACTTAAGTGCTACAGAACACTCGGGCTTTGCTGTTCACTCATATCACATATATATTAACTTCCTCCCCTCCTTGTGCGTGTACCGACGAGCTTCCTCTGCATGCCTGACACCTGTATCTCTTGCCGTGAAGCACTGTGTGCAGAATGCTGTAGTTCAGCTGATACAGAGAGGACACCTGAATCCCTTGCCGTGAAGCACGGTATGCAGAATGCTGTAGTTCAGCTGATACAGAGATGACACCTGTATCCCTTGCTGTGGAGCACTGTGTGCAGAACGCTGTAGTTCAGCAGATACAGAGAGGAGGATGAACTTAATGAGAGACTTCGCCCTTATTTAGCATTTCACGAGTAGAGATTTAATGCTGGGTCATGTTAAACCATGACAGCCTTTGAAAAGAGAGATGACACTGTTGACGGGCTGAAGTCATCTGACATGATCTCCTTCAGCGTCATCTTTTCCCGGCTTCACTCCCAACAGCTCATTAATCCTTCTCACCATCATTCCTGTCACAGACAGGAGTGTGACTCTTCTAAAGCTAACCCTTAACCCTTGACCCTGCTAATCTTTTCCTCCTGTGATCTTTCCTTCATGTTGCTGCTTTCTTGTATCAAAACAACACAATTTATTTCTCTTATTACTGTCACAGTTGTTGGATTATTTTCACCTTTTCATGACCAAATTAATGTTTCCTGTTGAACTTTGACCTTTTCCCAACCCTATCACTTAACACTTAAAACAGACATTTCCCTTATTTATCTACTAAAGCTTCTGTCCTGATCAAAAGTTCTCTGCTACCCATCAGTATGGGCTTGATCCTGGTCAAAACTGTAGCCATTTAAAACCACAAAGATGTAAAGGAATTAATGAATCATTTTTATTAATTTTTATTAAATGAGCAATTACTGGTTGACAAAAACCTCCTGGTTCCACGTTACACAATGCCTTCTCCACACAGTAGTAAAGAAACAAAACAACTCTAAGCTTCAAGAAAACAAATAATCCAATAAAAAATGGGGTATGGAATAACTTAAGAGTTTTCAAAAGACCAAAACACAAATGACTGAGAAACAGTTAAAGAACCACTCAGCATCCTTAGCTGTCAGGAAAATGCAACTAAAACTACTTTGAGATTTTATCTTATACCAGTCAGAAGAGCCAAGGTCAACAAAAACAAATGAGCCCAGGCTGACAAGGATGTAGGGAGAGCGGCATGAATACTTACTCATTGCTAGTGGAAATGTGAGCTTGTACAGCCACTATGGGAATCAGAGAGGTGGTTCCTCAGGAAGCTAGAAATAGAGCTCCCTCAAGATCCTGCTACATTTCTCTTGGGCATATACCCAAAGGATGCTTCATCCTACTATAAATACATGCTCTACTCATAAATAGCCAGAGATTAGAAACAACCAAGGTGTACATCAACTGATAAATGTGGTACATCTACACAGTGGAATATTATCTGGCTGTTAAGAAATGAAATTATGAAATTCATAGGTAAATGGATGGAGCTAGAAAAAGAAGTCATTCTGGGTGAAGTAACCCAGATTCCCAAAGACAAATATTGTCTGATATTTTTTTCACATATGGGTCTGTTAGCTTTCAAGCCTTCAATATGTGTGTGGCAGTCTGAATAACCTGTGGAAGTTAGATACCTAGTAAGGGTTGGGATGCAGAGAGAGGACAGGGTGGAGAGATTCTCCTAAGGAAGGAAAAATAGAATATATTGTTATGGAGAGACAAAGGGGGGACTCGAATAAGGAGATTAAATAAGGAGGGAGTGGAAGAGAGGGGTAAAGAGGGAACATGGGAAGGGACAACCAACACTAAAGGACATTCGAAAAAACTAACTGCATGAAAGCCTACTACCGTAGAAGCATCTTAAAGTATGCACACGTATGAAAGGCATCTAGCTGGAATCACAGAAACATAGGGAAGACAATGCCATGACTAGACATCTTACACCACCAGCTGAAGCTCTAGCACCAGGGATCAGTCGCATCCAGTAGAGTCATTGGCTAAGGAGGCCCTGTGTGATGGAGGAGGGTTAACTGTTTATGTGTTACTTTTATTGGTTAATAAAGAAACTGCCTTGGCTTTTGATAGGACAGCAGCTTAGATAGGTGGAGTAGACAGAACAAAATGCTGGGAAAAAGGCAGTGAGGCAGTCGCCATGACTCTCCTCTCTGAGACAGCTGTAAGTTAGAATCCTCCTGGTAAGCCACCACCTCATGGTGCTACACAGATTATTAGAAATGGGTTAGATCGATATGTAAGAGTTAGCTAATAAGAGGCTACAGATAATGGGCCAAGCAATGTTTAAAAGAATACAGTTTCTGTGTAATTATTTAAGGGGTAAAGCTAGCTGGGAGGCGGGCAGTGGGAAGCGGCCCACCGCTCCATCTACACCCGTGGAAATTCCCAAACATCATGTGGTATCGTCAAGGCTACTGGTTGGTCCTCACAATGGATTGCGAGGCCCTGTTGCTGAAGCCAACATTTGTCGTCATATATCACCGAACACTGAGAAGTTGAGCTGGTCTTGACTAGCATTCATGATGATGGAGGTATGACATGCGCTGCCAGAGGAGACAGGCAATTGTTGATGTCTTTCAGTTACAATCCTTGAAGCATACAGCGACCTGCTGGCATGATACACTGATGCCATAGCGGCACACATGGTATGAGGCCAACCAACCACATTTCAATGGATTTAAGGCCCGCTCCATGTGATGAAACCTGTACCTGATGCTGCTCAAATGGCCAAGAACCTGAGACTGGAAAGGTCATGGGTCTCGGGGAAAACTGCTAAAGGAACACAGCAATAAAATGACCCCCATGACGTATTGCTACTCCAATAGATCAGTGCTTCACTCGACCTCATGAGAGAAGCTTTCTTTTTGTAGTAGATGGGAACTAACACAGAGACCCACAACTGAACAATGTCAAGAAAGTAAGAGACCTTGGAACACTCAGTCCTAAGTGGGATGTCTTTATCAAAACCCCCCATACCCCAGCCTCAGAGAGTTATTTGGAAGCAGAGGTGGAAAGTTTGTAAGAGTCAGAAGTCATACACGACTCCAAGGAAACAGCATCTTCCGGACACGGCAAGACCGATGCTCATGTAAACTCACGGAGACTGTGACCGCATGCAGAAGGTCAGAACAAGTTCAAGCCAGGTGGGGTCCCGGCTTTGAGGAGGGGTAGTGGACATGAACTCCAGTCTTTAAACAAGACGCTCTCTGCAATTCACATCCACTGGCAAGGGAAAAGTCAGCTTTCTCCAGTGGAGGGTCACTGAGTAGATACAGTAACCATACTTTGGGGGAGGCCCCACTCTCAGGAATGGCGCAAAAACAACAAACAAACAAACAAACAAACAAAAAACCCCAAGCAAACAAACCAAACAAAGAAAAAAGAAAGCAAACAAACTAAACAAACAAAAAAGAAAACCAAACACATAAAAAAACTCAAAAACCATCAGTTGCATTTTTGTAAACTTCTAATCTCATTTTGGTTTGTTTGGGTTTCTTTTTTTTTTTAAAAAACTGGGTTTACACTTTGTTTATTTTGATTTTCACTTTTTGTATTTTTTGCATGTATTTCTTATTTATTTATTTTGCTGTTTTGTTTTTCAGAGAGAGAAAAAACACACAGTTGTATTTGGAGGGAGCTGGGAAAGATCTGGAATGGGCTTGAAGAGGGTAATACGGTCAAATACATTGTATGAAAAGTTTTTTCAATTAAAAATAGTATTGTTCTTAAAAGGATAATAGGTTGGGATGCCCCGAGCGGCCTGCGAGCCAGGCAGAGGCTGCCGCCAGAGCAGTGCAGGTTCCCCGGGGCAAGCGACAGAGTCAGGCGGCTGGATGCGGTGGACGGCAGAGTAAATGGACATAAGGCTATACATAAAGCTAAACATTTATTACTTAGAGAAGAGGGAGACATTTATTACTTAAAAAAGAGAAAAACAGAGAGACATAAAAAGAAACATAGGGAGAGACAGAGACACGTGTACTCACGCCAAGAGTCGGACAGAAGAGAGAGAGTTAAGATGGCGACAGGGAGGTCAGAAGGGGCTGGGAGTGGGCGTGGTTAGTCCTTAAAGGGACCAGAGCATAAGGAATAACAAATAGTTTTAAAAAACCCACAAAGTTGGGATGGGGAGACGCTTCAGTGGGTGAAGTGTTTGCTGTGCTGGCCAGAGGACCTAATTCAGGTGCCAGCACTCACATAAATGTGCCGACCTGACCCTGTAATCTCAGTGTTGGAAGTGGAGACAGGTGGGCTCCAACTCCATCCGGCCAGTTCATCTAAACAAACTGGTGAGCTCCAGGTTCACAGCAAGGCTTTGTCTCAAAAATGAAGGTGGCCCAGAGGAAGACAAGGGCCTTGAACTCTGGATTGTATAGTCGCACATAAGGGCATGGCCACCCACCCACATTTATGTTAACACATATATGCCATATATACACAAAACATAGTTTATTTAAAAGTCACCAAAGTTTGCTTCTTATTCATGCTGCTGCTAATTTGCTGGTGAAGTGGGGATATTAGGTCCTTCACCATGAGACCCAGGCTGAGGTAGCCATGTTTATTTAAAACACAGCAGGCCACCTCAGCAAAGCAAATGAGAAATCTACAGGGTTTTACATCGGCAAAACGCACACATTCCTGGGCTAGAACTGTGGTGCCTCCTCTCAGACTCTCGGATCAGAGCTGGGGAAACAGAACTGTGCGCTCAGTGGGGCTGTTGAGGAAGTAGAGAGCCACCACGTGCCTATCCAGCAAAGGAAGAACGGGGCACAGCTGGAGAAAAGCTAGGATATTAGTGTTGCAGGGGGCCGCTTGTTCGTCCTGGCTGCCTGGCTAGCTTAGCCCCGAAATAATCACGCAGAAACTGTATTAATTAAATCACTGCTTGGCCCATTAGTTCTAGTTTCTTATTGGCTAATTTCTTACATCTTAATTTAACCCATTTCTATTAATCTGAGTGGCAGCGACTTACCGGGTAAAATTCCCAGCGTCTATTTCCAGCAGATCCATGGCGTCTCTCTGACTCTGCTCTCTTCCTCCCAAAATTCAGTTTCGCGCCTCCCCCCCAAGTTCTGTCCTATCAGGCCAAGGCAGTTTCTTTATTCATTAACCAATACAAGCAACACCATATTACAAATTAGAGTTCATTACTTTCTTTCTTTCATCTTTCCTCATTCTTCTGCAATATTCCACAGAATGTTAGCACGTGGGACTTACTGGGTAGAAGGTCATGGAGATATGCCCTTGAATGAATGGTATATCATGTCTCTGGCTGCCTCTCTCTCTCTCTCTCTCTCTCTCTCTCTCTCTCTCTCTGCTTCCTGGCTACCCCAAGGCAAGCAGCTCCCCTCCACTATTGTGTGGCTGCTCTGATTTGCTGTAGGCCACAAAAATGTGGAACAGGTGATGAGGGGTTGAAACCTCCTGACATGATGCCCACAGAAGCCTCCTCCATACCCTGGCTTATTTCAGACACTGTGTAGCAGCTGCAGAAGTGGACTGACTCATGACTCTCCCATCTCCAATTTATCACCCATGCCATTCTGAGCTGAAATGTCTGAGAGTTCTAATTAAATCACCCACCACTGCATCTAAAAAATTTTAGTAATCCATTTTTTAAGATTAAATTAAAAATTTTTATTTAATTTTCAAGATCTTGAATTATTTAGTTTGAGCTCTATTTTAAAATTCCTCTCTTTTTTTCCCCTAAGTTTCTGACTAAATCTCATTTTTCCCAATAAAATTATTTTGACCACATCAGCTAAAATGTGAATTCTCTGTTTTTATTTTTTTTTGTAAATTACAGTTTTAATATGAAATGCCCCCATGGCTATTTGATTCCCAGTTGATGACAATGTTTTAGAAGACTGTAAAACTTCTAAGAGATGGAGAGAGCCTCATTGGAGGAAGTGGGTTGCTGGGTCAGGTCTTCTTTTACAATCTAGCCCCCTTCCCCACCTCTTGTTTGCTTCCTAACTATGGAGGCAGTGTGACCAGTATCTCAGCTCCTATCGTTATGTGTTCCCACCCCGATGGGCTGTAATCCCCTCAAACTGTAAGCCAATGTACTCATCCTTTTAGGTATTTGGTCATGGCAAGGAAAAAAAAAACATATGTAATATATCCTGTTTCCTCAATTTCATAATGCTTACCACAGAGCATCAGGTACCTGCTAATTACTTCTGCTTACATTATAGCTTCTTTTCGACATGTCTCAGCCTTAATGGTAGGTTCTCCTTCTTTGTCAGGGAGGACAGACAGCCCCTGGAATGCGAGGCCTCCCTTACCTTGGCTTTCTTCCTGTCCGTCATTCTCTTAGAAGCTTACTCAGCGTTCTGTACCTGTGAGATCTATCACAGAACGACTGACTCACTAAGTTTCCCTTTTCTCGAGGCGGCAGTGGTGATATTCCCTGAATTTCCTATACTCTTTAGTATCTCATGAGCCCACTGGCATGCTTTCTACACCACTGGCTGGGTTTAGAAGTTTGACCTGCCTCCTTGGGATGGTGGTTTTGTCTAAATGAAGCTAATTGGCTCATGTCGGGGTTAAATACTAACTTTGACTTCCTTAACTCCTTTGCCCTAATCTGCTGAGCTCTGCGTGGATACTGTGTAATACACGTGCCTTCTTACCCAGCCTCATGTTGTGCCTTGTGTACTATAACAGCAAATGAGAAGTAGTTGTTCATTGAACTTGGCCATTGAAGACTGGAATAGTAAATGGGATTCTGGATGAACGGTGGGTGAATGAATGAATGTAGCTGGATCAGAATAGGGTAATTAAAATGAACAAAGCCTATGGAGCCTTTGGAACAGCAAGGCAAACAACTTTGTATGACGTTGTCTTGCTGGGTTTTGGAAAGTGGTGGGTAACTGTAGTCCTCAGAGGTTGGGAGGGCTTTGAAATTCTTAAGAAACATGCCCAAGTGTCAGAAAGTTCTCAATCACAGCAAGATGCCTCTCTGTGGCCCTGAAGCAAAATTGAACATAGCTGGAGATTTGTTATTCTGGCTTGTTATTCAGTATCAAGGCAGAGCAAGAAGAGCAGCTCTGAGGGTCATCTGTGGTACTGACGAGGTCTATTGAAAGAGCAGTGTCTGGCTAGATTAGGAATGGTACCCATGGGGAGACCCCTGGCCGACTTCTCTAGAAACCATTGCCCATTTACAGAAGAGCCTGACGGTTGAAGGGACAAAGCATCACTTACCTCTAGAATCAGACACAAAGAGATCACATAGATGACCAGATACCTGGCAGGTGATTAATAGATTCTGAAAAACTCCACTATAGAAATGGAATATTTAAAAAAAAAACAAACAAAGAAAGCCAAACTCTACTGTGAACAGCCATGGTGGCGTACATTTGTAATCCCAGCATTTGGGAGACTGAGGTTAGAGGACTACCATGAGTTTGAGGCCATTGTACTCTGCAATGAGTTCCAAGTCTTTCTGGTCTACAGATTAAGAGACCTTGTCTCAATAACAAACCAAAACAACCAAAATAAGCTGGACAAGGTGGTGCATATCTGCAACCCCATCTTCAGAAACAGACTCAGGAGGTCAGTAGCAAAGGACAATAGGTTTAAGGCCAACATGTGGTACATCGGGAGACTGTCTCAGAACCAACAACACATATACACACACAGAAATAAGCCAACCCAAGCCAGTCTGCTGTTAATTAGTTACTTGCTACATGAATAAACTGTATCTATTCCAACCTTATAAGATGAAAACAACCTATTAGCTACTATTATCCTCAACTAATTTTTTTGAGACAAAGGCTTGCATGTAGTCTTGGCTGGCCTTGAACTTGGGGTCTTTGTGTTTTAGCCTCTTGAATAGTTGAGATTACAAGTGTGTACCATTGTGCCTGATTAAAAATTGTAATTTTAAATCTGTATTACGGGTACATTTGTTTATTTGTAAGTTTGCTTCTTACAGGGTAGAATCAGAAATGTAGACGTAAGATGGACTTGGTGGCCCTCAGCTGTGTCTCATAGTTGGAGGCAGCAGCACGAGATTCTAAACACAGACATTTAAGGCCAGCCTGCCACTTGGGATCCTATGTCAAAGCACAGAAACAAAACAACAGCAACAAAAGAAAAACAAAAACAAGAAAGGAAGAAATAAAGGCAGACAAGCTAGGTTTTGATAGTGACTGGTTTTGTTTTAGGAAATTAATGGCCAGCTTTTCTTTCATGTACTTGAAATACTAAAAATTGATGCTTTTGATATAATTCTTTCCTGAATGTGGGGCTCTGAGGGCAATATCACTGCTTCTGAAGTACCAACTTGTGCATCTAAGGGCCCTTTTAACAAGTCTAAGAGCTTTGTGAAGGGAAATGACGGGAAAATATTCATTAAATCTAAGCCCTGAGGGGAAAGGTCAAGACAGGTTACTCCGAAATGTCTAAAGAGACTCATGCAATCTCTTAATGGAATAAAAATATTGGCAAAAAGTATTTTTAGAACAAAGGGTGAAATTTTGGGGTTAAACACAATTATATTCTGAAGAAGAATATCTTCATTTTACTTTGCTTTTAAAGGAAAAGTTGCACTGAAAATTTTATTATTATTATTATTATTTTAAGTTTATGTGTATCATGGAAGTTTGAGTATACACTATGTGGTGTTGTGGGACAATGCTCTGGTTTCCTGTGAAGATTTGTCAGATGTATTGGTTTAGTAAAATGCTGATTGGTCAGTCGCTGGGCAGGAAGTATAGGCAGGGCAGCCAGACTAAGAGAATTCTGGGAAGAGAAAAGGCTCAGTTTGTAGTTATCAGCCAGATGCAGAGGAAGCAAGATGAGAATGCCTCACTGATAAAAGGTACCGAGCCACATGGCTGAACATAGACAAGAATTACAGGTTATTTAAGTTGTAAGAGTTAGTTAATAAAAAGCCTGAGCTAATAGGCCCAACTGTTTAAAATCAATATAATCCTCTGTGTGTTTCTTTGGGACTGAACGGCTGTGGGAGTGGGCAGGACTGAAATTTCTGTCTACAAATGGACAGATTCCCTGGAGCTGGAGTTACAAGAGGTTGTGAGCTGCCTGATGCTGATGCTGGGAACAAGGCTCCAATCTTGTGGACTTGCAGCAGGTGCCCTCAGCAGTGGAGCCATCTTTCCAGCCCCCCCCTTCTTTTCCATACTGACCAGATTAAATAATTCCAGAACAGTTTGATAACCATGCCACCCCAAATATGATTTCTTTACATTGCTCTCCCCCTAATCTGGAAAGTTAAAGGCAGTCAGAAATTCTACACAGTTCAAATAAAATACTAAAATATATTTAAAAGGAAAATGGAATCAGACGGACACTTAATTGATTTTACAGCATTTGCTGGGTTCAGTGTCTCTGAAGAGTTTTAGGGAGAAGCGTAAGCTTCAAGCTTGAAGCAGCTGAACCTGACCGTAGCAGACCTGACATCCTTACCCCAGGCACCCTCCCGGTTCGGAACTGGGAATAACAAACACACAGCTATGCGTGAGAACGGATGTGTTGACATCAGCTCTCAGGTTTCATGTGATTCTGACAAGTGCTTTTATTCTTTTGTGACTGCCCCAACTGTTCCTCTGAGGCAGAAGGCAAGCAGCACTCTGAATTCACAGCAGTGTCCCCAGTTAAGAGACCTTGGAGTCACCCACTTCGTGGGCACTTCAATGCTCTTTCAAAGGAACCAAGCAATCCTAGCTGTCACAGTGGGCCTGGCCCTCAATACCTACAAAACAGCAAGCTTTTTTCCTGAGCTATCCTATTTGCTCGACTGGTTTTATTTTTAAACCTACCCAGTGGACTTTTCTGTAAAGATGAAGCAGAAGGTTTTCTACCCTCAAATGAACCTTGCCATTTAATGAATGTTTGCAAACTAATAGTCTACAGGACACCCAGGCCCCGAGAGCCTAACTTAATTTTGCTGGACTATAAATAGGAGGCAGGCTGGCAAGGGGCAGGGGCCAGAGTAAGGGCTTTGTAAACTCAGTGTACTTAAAACTGGCTGACGGTTTGTTTTGAAGTCTTTCTCTCTACTGTCTAACGTAATTATGAGTTAATTGGGACTAAAATGTAATTCAGACAAAAGAGGACGCAATTAGAAGGTTCTGCCCTGAAACAGTATTTCTTAGTGAAAAATACTGTGGCTTTTGTCATTTTAGTTGTCTTAGGATTTGCTTCTAAGCGGCAAGGAAGCGTGCCTCATATACCTGTATTCTACCGAGGCACATTAATTCTGAGGTTATGAGTGCAAATGAATGAGCTCGTTGCCCGGTTCTAGTTGTTAAAGGCGGGATCAGGAGTGGATCTCCATGAATTCAAGGGTGGTTCATCACTGAGGGGCTTTCAAAATAGCAAACTTGGGGTCTTTTTTTGTTGCCTTGAGATTAAAATAAACTAAAACGTGCAGGTAAAATACATTAGTTAGGGAAGATTTTCTCCCTTTCATCAATGACAAGAGCTTCCAGTGATCCCCACTCCCATTAGCACACAGTGTCTTTGGCTTTGAACTCCTGATCTTTCTTCTGCCTCAGGAGAAGGGGAATTACAGGTGTGGACTGCCACGCCCAGTTAATGGGAGCAGACTCAAGGGCTTCACCGTGATAGGCAGGTGCTCTACCCGATGGGTGGTAGTCCGCCTCCTGCTATTCTTTGTCTCTCTGCAGTGCTGAGAAGTAGCTGGACTTTTAGATTAAACCACAAACAGGGTGAAGGAGTGGTTTACCTGATGAAAACACCTGGAGTCGTGACCCCCCTCCCCGCTATGCTCTCCACATACTCGGTTCTCACAACCACAGCCCAGGTCCAGGCGTTGTCTAAATCCCATTAAAACTCTCCTGGGAGAAGCCGGGCCCAGGTGGTTGATGATTTACCATTCTTCCAAATAAGCATTGGACCAGCATTGCCCTTTGACCCGGGAACTCAGATTGGCAGATTCTGAGCAATATAGCTCTATTGTCACCAGAGTCTGGCTCTTTTAATTAAGGAAGTTGCTTTTGCTGTTTTCACTGACTTCAGACTCTTCTCTCCTGTGTATAGAAGGCAAATCATTTAAGCTATGGCTTGGATCTGGCTAAATTTTATTTCCATAAAAAATGTGTACCTGATGTATATGCACCTGCACACAGGGAGCCCTTGGAGTCTGGAAGAGGGCGTCGGATCCTCTGCAGCAGGTGATTGTGAGCCACTGGACATGATTGCTGGGAAATGACTTTACGTCCTCTGGAAGAGTAGAATCTACGTCCACGCAAGCATCAAATGAGCATCTATAAGCAGCACTCAACTCATGTTAGATGCCACATGCCACAGAGCAGTGGCTTCCAGGGTGATCATCAGGGAGTCAGGCTTTTAAATGTTCCCAGTGAGAATTAGCTCACTCTGGAAAAGCCCCGAGTCTGGCTGAAATGGCCGCAAAGGTGTTACTATGTAATTAGTCTTCCCTGATGATAAACTCCCCAATGGACCCCGCACTGTGCTGTCTGCAAGATTAAATTTAGATGGCTTTACCCAGGGTTTGGCTCCACCTGGTGAGTCTGTCCTCTTTGTTCCATGTTGCTTTTCTCAGACCTGTTTCTTTATCTCGCTGTACCCTACCTTTACCAGCCTGGGAATGCTGATCAGTTGATAGAGTGTTTGTCTAGCGTGCATAAACCTAAGTAAATCGGGTGTGCTGCCACATGCGGGGGAGGTGGAAGCAGGAGGACCAGGAGTTGGAAGTCACAGCTACAGAGTCGGAGGCCAGCCTGGGTTACCGGAGATCCTACAGACCAGCCATCCACCAACAAAGACAAAAGCTCGTCTCTCTGGGAAACAGCCCCTCAACCTTTTGCCAGCAGCAGCTACAGCTTGCTGTGATGGTACTGTACCGATTACAACATTCAATAGATGGTAGGCACGCTGATTTGATTATTCCTTCTAGAATGTTCAAGTCAGCTACCGAGTTAAGATCACAGTTACCTGTCCCTTTCTGGTATTTTTATCCTGAGAGTAAAAGAAGTCTGCTGTGGTGTGAATGTTTGTATTCCTTCAGCAGCTCAGATGTGAGTGAGAACCCCAGAGGAGAAGCTGCGTCTGCAGAGACTGATCAACTGATGGGAATCCCAGTGCTGTGGTAGTGCATGTTCAGAGGCCGATCACCTTATGGTGGGCTGGCTTTAGCCCCCTGAAACAGCTGTTCCTTGCCCACCTCTGTGTCAGAACTAACATCTTCTGACTAATAGATTAAAAAAAAAACTTCTGGAATATGTTAACTTAGCAGGTCACGAGCTCCCACCAACCCCAACGCTAAGACTGCCATCAGACAGCATCTTGGGGTGACAGAAGAGCTACCCCCATCTCCCTGCGACTGCCACTCTGATGTCCCCACCAGTGTATTTTAAACTTGCCTTGATTTATGACTTTTTTTGTTCTGTAAAAATGTCATGAACCGTTTCCATGGCCAAACATGGAATTTGGAATTGCTGGGCTGTGGTCACTCAGAATGGCTCCAGAAAAAACTATCTCTTATTCCCTTTAAGGTGAGGGAGCTGTGTTTGTTTGTTTGTTTTTTAAGGTTTACAATCCCCATTACAGCAGTGTCAGAGATGGGGTCTGTGGGATCAAAGGCCCTTGGGTCAGATGTCCTTAAAAACAGGCGGTAGGGAGCTAGCCCTCCCGTCTCCCATTCTTCCCCAGTGAGGCTGCAGGGTTGATTCCTCTGAAGGTGCCACCTGTAAAGTGCAGAATGAGTCCTCAGACACCAAATTTGTTTTGAGTTTTGGACTTTACAGCTTCAGGAACTGTAGGAAAACTTTTTTTTTTTAATTACCGAGTCTTGGGTATTTTGTTATAGTGGAAGGAATGGACTAAGGAAAAGAGTAAGAAACACGAATGCCTCTGACTCACTTCTGCTAGACATGTAGATTGAAGAAAATTTGTGGACAGTTAGAGCAAGCTGGCAGTCATCTTAAAACTCCTTTCAGATAGGATGTGAGAAGCCAGGTTGATTCAGCTCCTTCCTCTGATAACCTTGCCAGAATTTACTAACGATTTGACCAGAGTGGTAAAGAACTGTGAGGTGCCTCTTTTCTCCTCCAGGAACAGAGCATTTCCCTGTGTGTTCCTGTTTCCCCTCTTTCATTGTTCTTGGAACACGTGCATCTATTTCCATAGATTTTCCCTCTCATTTAAATATTTTTCCAATAATGTGGATGTCTTTGGAAATCCTCAGTGAAAAGTGGGGTTTGCTTTTCCATTAGAAGCCCTTGAAGGAAAAGAACCAAGCTTTGATATTCATTTACCAGTTTACGAGGCAAATGAGTTCCCACCACTCATGGCCTTTGGCTGCTTAGCTGGCCTTGGAGAGCACTAAACACATAAATAAGAGAACACGAAAACAACCAAACAAACACAGAAATAAATAAGCAAGCCACCGATTCTTTCCACTCCTAGTTCTGGGAGGAGATCAGTGGATGAAGGAGGAAGCCAGCAGGGCTCCGCTGAAGTGAGCTAAGCCAGTGTTTTTTGCCTTGTTGCTGTGTTAGGCAAAGCCTGGACAGGAGGTGGCCTAATGGAGGAAGGCTTATTTTAGTTCACAGCCTGAAGATAGCCGTCATCATGATGGGGAAGGCACATTGGCAGTTATATCTGCAGAAGCAGCAGAGCGCACTTCCTCCGTGTAGGGGGAACAGGAAGAAGAGAGCAGACCGGAAGTGGGCTGGGTTCTAAAGCCTTGAGCCAGGCCCCAAGTTCCCCACTTACTCTACCTTCAAAAGGTTCCCCAAAAGAAACAAAACAGACATCTGGCTACTGAGTGTCGAAATACATGAGCCGAGTGTGGGACATTGGGACCGTGGGTGTCGTGTCCTGTTCAAAGCATAGCAGGAAGCAGGTTTTCTTCCTACAGTTCAAGGTTTTATCAGACAGTTTATCTCATCCCCTTGGAGAAGAGAGGGCAGCAGTGCTCGCTGAAGTGAGTGGAATCAGCAAAGGAAGAAACAGAATTAAATTCTGTGAAAGTTGCACGGAACGTTAGTGGAGGGGGCTGGAGAGAAAGGGCACATCCTTGTGCTTTTATGGCCTGTAACTCTGTAAAAAATGACAACGGTATAAAATGCTGTATTTACAGGGCTGGTTCTTGCCATGGCACATGGCCCCATGTTGCTCCCTCTGATCTTTACAGGAAGGTTAAAGCAATCCATGTGACATATTTCATTAGTCAAAGTAACTTCACTGGCTGGCCTTTATCAACTCAGAATAAAAATAAGATTGCTAAAGCCATTTCTAGTCCAAAGATGCATAAATCTACAAGAATAAGTTTAAAGGATGGGGAGGGGGAGGGAGAGAGATTGAGAGAGAGAGAGAGAGAATTGATTTGAGATGTGGCTCATATGAATATGTCCCTCAAACAATACACTTCTGAAAGTAATGACTTTACTGGGCTATCACTCATCTATCATAGAACTCAGCCGTTTAAATTACACACTTCAGTGGTTCTGACTATGCACACTTGTGCAGTTACTACCAGGACTTACACTTAAACACATTCATCATACCTCATAGAACAAAAATAAAAGTCACCCTCCATTAGCAACCGCTCTATGGTCCTCACTTTCCCTGCTTTCTGGCAACCCCGACCTACTTTCTCCCTTCTAGGTAACTCGTGCAAGTGCGAGTAGAAAACCTGTGGCTTTGGTGTCTGTGTTCTGTGGCATCGGTTCATCTGTGTAGCAGACCTCAGAACACCATCCGTGTATGCTGCACATCATTCCACCTTGTGGATATATTTGTCTATTGGTGGGCGTTTGGAGTATTCCTACATTTTGGCTATTAAAATGAGTGCTGTGAATATTCATAAGCAAGTCATTTTTTTTTAGACGTATTTTAATTTTCCTTGAATGTAACTTAGGAGTAGAATTTCTGGGTCATATGAGAGTTCTCTATTCCTTTAAAAATGTTTCATTTTACTGATGCCAGCTTATGCTTGATAGGTTGTGGGGTAAAGAAAACACTCCTGCATTGCTTGTGGGAATGCAAGCTGGTACAGCCCCTTTGGATATCACTGTGACGATTTCTCAGAAAATTAGGAAACAACCTTCCTCAAGACACAGCAAGACCACATTTGGGTGTATATCCAAAGGATGCTCAATCGTGCCACAAGGACATGTGCTCAACTATGTTCACAGAAGCATTGTTTGTCATAGCCATAACCTGGAAACAACCTAAATGCCCCTTGACTGAAGAACGGATAAGAAAATGTGATACATTTACACAATGGAGTGCAACACAAGAGAATAAAATAATGGCATCTTGAAATTTGCAGGCAAATGGATGGAGCTAGAAAACATCATATTGAGTGAGGTAACCCAGACACAAAAAGACAATTATCATATGTACTCACTCATAAGTGGTTTTTAAACATAAAGCAAAGAGAACTAGTCTATACATCACAATCCCAGAGAACCTAGACAACAATGAGGACCCTAAGAGGGACTTACATGGATCTAATGTACATGGGAAGTAGAAAAAGACAAGATCTCCTGAGTAAATTGGGAGCATGGGAACCATGGGAGACGGTTGAAGGGATGGGGAGAGCAAGGGAGGGGAGTAGAGAAAAATGTAAGGCTCAATAAAATAAAATTAAAAAATGTTTTGTAAGATATTTACTGTGTGTGTATGTATGTGTGTTGTGCGCATAGGCATGTGAACAGTCTGTGTATATGGAGGTCAAAGGACAGCTTTTGGGAGTTGGTTCTCTGCTTCATCATATAGGTTCTGAAGATTTTGCTCAGGTGGTCAGTTTTGGAGGCTGCAGCCTTTACCAGCTGAGCCATTTCACTGGCCTGATACAATGTAGCTATACCCTTCTGTATTCCCGGTAGTAGAGCATGAGGAGTCCACAGTCTTCATAATCTCCTCCAATACTTGCTGCTGTCCTTAATTTTGATCTTTTTTTTTACCCTAGTATGTGGTAAGTGCCATCTCACTGTGAATTTGAGTAGCAGTTCCATGATATAAGATGATGTTGACATCTTACATACTTACTAGTCACATATATTTTCCTTAATGCCTATTTAAACACTTTATGTTTTTATTGAAGTTGTCTTTTTATTATGATGTTGTGGTATTTTGAATAAATATGGCCTCCACAGACCCATGTGTTTGAATGGTTGTCCTATAGAGAGTGGCAGTATTAGGAGGTGTGATCTTGTTGGAGTAGGTATGGCCTTGTTGGCGGAAGTGTGCCACTATGGGGACAGGCTTTGAAGTCTCATATGCTCAAGTTGCTCCCAGTGTGGCACATAGTCTCCTTCTGCTGCTTTCAGATCAAGATGTAGAACTCTTAGCTCCTTCTCCAGCACCATGTCTGCCTGCACACAGCCATATTTTTTTTTTACCACAATGATAATGGACTAAATATCTGAAACTGTAAGCCAGTCCCAATTAATTTTTTTCTTTATAAGTGCTGTCATGGGGTGGTGGTGGTACATGCCTGTAATTCTATCACTCAGGAGGTAGAGACAGATTTCTGTGAGTTTGAGGCCAGATTGGTCTACAGAGAGAATTCCAGGGGCTCCAAAGCTACAGAGAAACTCTGTCTTGGAAAAAAAAGGGGTTGCCATGGTCTTTGGTGTCTCTTCACAGCAATAAAACCCTAAGACAGACATAAGTATTCTTCATATATTTTGACTAGGAGTCCTTCACTATGCTATATACATGGGGACCTGTGTGATGTGTGATATTCAAATATGTAGGGCCCCTGGGAGATGATTATTTTAGCTCTGCATTATGTGAGGGGTTAGTATTCATATCAGGATACAAGGGAGAGAGTGAGTTATTTCATGTTCTCTGTCTTCTACCATGTGAAGATGCATTTAAGGGACTCCTCAAAAGTAGAGAGCAAAGCCAGATGGTGGTCCACACCTGTAATCCTAGCATTTGGGAGGTGAAAGTAGGAGGATCAGTAGCTTGTGATCAGCCTAGGTTCCATGGATAGTTCAAAGGCAGCCTTTACCAGACATCAAAGCTATATGTATCTTGATAGTAGACTGTTCAGATGCCAGAATTGTGAAAAGTAAATTTCTATTACAACCATCCAGCCTGAAGTATTTTGTTATGGTAACAGATATGCACTAAAGCGTCCTTTATCAGATGTACGAGCTGCAATTTTTTTCTCCTATCATGTGAACTAACTAGTAAGCTTTCTTTATAGCATCCTTTGAAGTGTGAAAACCTCCTATTAGGATATTAAAAAAAAAAAAGCTGGGCGGTGGTGGCACACACCTTTAATCCCAGCACCTGGGAGTCATATCTCTGTGAGTTTGATGCTAGCCTGGTCTACAGAGCTAGTTCCAGGACAGGCAAGGCTACACAGAAAAACCCTGTCTCGAAAAACAAAACAAAGACACAAAAATAAAGAAAAGAATTTCTATGGTGCTTGTGGTAGACTCATAGAACCTGGGATATTGTTTATGCTAGATAAACTCTACCACTAAACCATGTTCCCAAACCCAAGCCTTTCAATTTTGATGAAATGAAAAGGTCTGTCCTTCTGTGTTGTTGTTCCTTGTGGCTTTTAGCTTTGTGTCCAGGATGCCCTTGTCTAGGTTGAGGCCACAAGGACTTACTTTTATGTTTTGTTCCCTGAGTTTATATTTGTTGCTCTGACATTTATGCCTTCGATCCATCTTTTTTGCAAAGTCATCGGTGCTTTATTACTATTAAGATTTGTGTTATTTCTCTTGTCATTTTTACTGTATTGCTGGTAGTATTCTTTAAATTGACAATAAAAATGACCTGTGTTGATGGTGTACAATATGCTATTTAGGTATACATGTGGAATGGTTAAGTTAAAGTAATTGATATAGGTTTGTCAATTTGTGTGTATGTATAAATTTGTATAAATTTCTTTTAAAATATTTTTAAAATTACTTTTTAATTTCTTGAGCTTTTTGTATGTTTTGGAGATCAGACCTCTGTCTGATGTGGGGTCAGTGAAGATCTTTTCCCATTCTGTAGGCTGTCATTTTGTTTTGTTGACTGTGTCCTTTGCTTTACAGAAGCTTCATCAAAAGATCACATAATCCAATAAGAAAATGGGGTACAGACCTAAACAGAGAACCTTATAAAAGAGAAAGTGGGAAGTACACTTGAATGCATTGGCACAGGGAACCACTTCCTAAATTTAACCCCAGCAACACAGATACTAAGAGAAACAATTAATAAATGGGACCTCCTGAAACTGAAAAGCTTCTGTAAAGCAAAGGACATGGTAAACAAGACAAAACGACAGCCTACAGAATGGGAAAAGATCTTCACTAACCCCACATCAGACAGAAGGCTGATCTCCAAAATATACAAAGAACTCAGGAAATTGAACACCAAAAGAACACAAAATCCAATAAAAAAAATGGAGTATAGACCTAAACAGAGAACTCTCAACAGAGAAATCTAAAATTAAGGAAATATTCAGAATCCTTAGTCATCAGAGAAATGCAAATCAAAACAACACTGAGATTCCATCTTACCTGTAAGGATGGCCAAGATCAAAAATACTGCTGACAGCTTATGCTGGAGAGGTTGTGGGGCAAAGGGAACACTCCTCCATTGTTGGTGGGAATGAAAACTGGTACAGCCCCTTTGGATGTCAGTGTGGTAATTTCTCAGAAAATTAGGAAACAACCTTCCTCAAGACCCAGTAACACCACTTTTGAGTATATATTCAAAGGATGCTCAGTCATGCCACAAGGACACATGCTCAACGATGTTCATAGCAGCATTGTTTGTTATAACCAGAACCTGGAAACAACCTAAATGCCCCTTGTTCAAAGAACAGATAAGGAAAATGTGATACGCTTACACAATAGAGTACAACACAGCAGAATAAAATAATGGCATCTTGAATTTTGCAGGCAAATGAATAGAGCTAGAAAACATCATATTGACTGTGGTAACCCAGACCCAGAAAGACAATTATTACATGTACTTACTCATAAGTGGTTTTTAAACATAAAGCAAAGAAAACTGGCCCACAAATCACAATCCCAGAGAACCTAGACAACAAGGAGGACAGTAAGAGAGACATACAAAAATCTAATCTACATGGGAAGTAGAAAAAAAATCAAGATCTCCTGAGTAAATTGGGAGCAGTGGGACCTTGGGAGAGGGTTGAAGGGGAGGGGAGAGGCAGGGAGGGGAGCAGAGATAAATGTAGAGCTCAATAAAAATCAATAAAAATTAGTTTTAATTATGGGCATATGTGCAGGCATGTCATTAATCATATTTGTGTATGAGTGTGGGTTTGTGAATGTGAGTGCAGGTCACTTTGGAATTCGAAAGAGAGTACTTTCCTGCAGCTTGATTCACATGTAGCTGTGAGCTGTCTGATGTAGGTTCTGCAACACAACTCAGATCTCCAAAAGCAGTGCATACTGTTAACTACTGAGACATATCTCCAGTCCATACATATATAGTGTGTATATGGTGTGTGTGTGTGTGTGTGTGTGTGTGTGTGTGTGTGTACGTGTGTATGTGTGTGTGTATGTGTACCACATGAGTAAAACTGCCTGCAGAGGCCAGAAGAGAGTACTAGATGGCTTGGAGCTGGAGTGACAAGGTATTGTGAACTGTCCAATATGCGTTCTGGGAACTGAACTCAGGCTTGCTAGAGCAAATTCTTTATCCATTGGGCAATTCCTCCAACCCTGAAAGCAAAAGGATCTAACTTTTCTTCTGGGTCTGATGTTGCCCATGTGGGCCTCTAGTGGGATAAGATCAAGCCTGATGTCCTGGGCAGAAAGAAGAAAGAATTTTGGAAAGTTTTTACTATGGTACTTTTCGTTGAATTTATGCCTTTATGAATAATGTTTAAGTTTTCCATAATGAACAATAAAATTTCCTACAGTAATCTTTGATGTTTCCAGGAAGAAGATGGGGCCCCACAGCAAGGATTCTACCTGGAATATGATGTTATGATGCTGAGAGCACCACTTTAAGATCAGGTTTGGGTTACAAGCTGCTCAAGATGATTCTAATTTGGCTAACTAAAATGATGCACCTTATTACAAGGTTCTGACCAGAACTTCAAATAAGAACTTCAGAAAATCCCTACCGACTACACAGAGACTATTTGCAACTATTGGTGTGAGAGAATTGTCTACATTCTGTCAATCATATTTTAAATAAATGCTGATTGGTTAGGCAGGAAGTATAGGTGGGAAAACCAGACAGGAAGTAGAGGTGGAGCAAAGAGAACGGGAGTATTCTGGGAAACAGGAAGCTTCCTCCGCATTCCTGTCCAGACCACCGAGAAGCAAGATGTAACCTGCCCTGCTGTGAAAGGTACTGAGCCGTGTGGCTAGCATAGATAAGAACAATGGGTTAATATAAGCTACAAGAGTTAATAAATAGTCTGAGCTAATGGGACAATCAGTTTTATAACTTATGGAGATCTTTGTGTGATTTTCTTTGGGACTTGCTGTCTGTAGGGTACCGGGCTGGACAGAAACCCCAACAAGCGGGCCCCTTCATGTTATATACTATACCAGACAGTAATCCTGAAACTTAACCATCATTTTAGTTCTTACAGGATCCCATAAAAATAACATCTCTCCCGTGACAGCTGGAAGTAATTATAGAAGACAACATCCTCATAAGTCTCAGGAAGTTCCTGAAACTTACTACTTTCACAAGGTTCCTCCTTTCCTTTTATAAAAGCAATAAGGACTACTCAGGAGAGAAGACTCTCAGACCTGTTGAGCTGCCTATAATTGTTGCAGTGAACTGTTGAAATAACCAGGCCAGATAAAGGATCCAACAATTATAATTTTATTTATTATAAGGGGAAAACTCACGAAACAGGAAACGAGAAATACAAGCACAGCAGTGTCCCGCAGGAATGGCAGAAAGAGAGAGAGAGAGAGAGAGAGAGAGAAAGAGAGAGAGAGAGAGATAGAGAGAGAGAGTACCTGGGCCGTACACAGGTTTTTCCTCAGGTCCCAGAAAACCACACCTTACCTGGGCTCCATCTCTTAAAGATAATTGGCTAACATGGCTTTCCCTATCAGTGGGCGCTAGAATTCTTGCTTTCATGAGTCATCACCCATGCTGGAGTGGGCTTTGGTAATACCAATAGATGCCTTTGAATCACTCCTGCTCCTGGGAGTAACTCTTCACACTTACTCTTGCTAGTAACCTCAGTAAACTCATTGGGTCACCGAGGTGGACTTCGGTAGTATTGTTACTTGGAACTGTCATCAGTTCCCTAGCTGGAGTGTGTAGATGTGTGTTCTTGTCTCCTCAGGTACAGTAGTATCGTACAACACAGTGTGATTACAGAGTTTGAGGACAATTTGTGGCTCTGACTATCTCCTGTCACCTTTGAGTTTCGAGAAATAAACTTGGGTCACCAGGCTTGCATATAAGCATTTTTCCTGCTGAATTAGTTTTTGTGTATGATGCGAGTCAGAACTGCAACTCAACTCTTTGGCACATGGATATTTTATTAGTTACTTTATATGGTGCTTTGAAAAAAAATAACTAACAGAAACAATCTAAAGAGCAAAGATTCGCAGTTTCAGATAATTCCTTTTCTTTTTCCTTGTGAACTTGACACAAGCTAGAATCAGAAAAAAATTAATTGAGAAAATGCCCCCATCGGATTGTCTCTAGATAAATCTGTAGGACATTTTCTTGATTGATAATTTATGTTGAAGGGTTCAGTTCATTGTGGGTGATGCTACCCCTGGGCAGGTGGTCTTGGAGGCTACAATAAAGCAGGCTGAGCAAGCCAGGGGAAGCAAGATAGAAAGCAGTATACCTCCACAACTTCTGCTTCAGTTCCTGTCTTCAGGTACCTGCCTCCAGTTCCTGTCCTGATTTCCTTCTTTAAGCTGTGCACTGAAATAAACCCATTTTTTTCCAAGTTGCTATTGGCTGTTGTATTTATCTCAGTAATAGAAAACACACGGGGATAGTTCAGTTCATATTCTCTTTGCTCTGTGTTCCTGGGCAGACTGTGAGACAGACTATCCCAATTTGTTTACATCACAGGGGACGAGAAGCAAAGAATAAGGCACACAGGAAGAAGTCAGAGAATGATATAATGCCCTTGTGACCTACATTTTTCTGCTTTTCGCATTATGATCCCATCAAAGGATTAATCTATTCTCTCTGTAGAATGATATTTTATTTGTGTTTTAACAAATAAAGCTTGCTTAAATATCAGGGTGCAAAGTTATCCACATTAGATAGTCATATAGGCCAGGCAGTGGTGACACACACCTTTAATCCTAGCAGATACACTAGTTAGCCATAGAGGCTGGGTGTTGACGGTGCATGTCTTTAATCCCAGCACTAGAGATTTCTTTTTAGTGGGAGGAGACTATAAAATGGGAGGAGACAGAAGCTCAGGGTCTCACCCTGCAGTTTGAGGTTTGGTGGAGAACTTTGCAATCTACAATTGTGGGAACACACACAGATGTGAGCCTGTTCCACCTTGCCAGGAGGTCAGAGAGTTTGAAGTAATTTTTGCTCTCTCAAAGTTGTTACCAACAGTGAGGCTACAAACAAGAAATTCTGACTTACGGTGTGGTTTTAATTAGTATTTTAGGTATAGAGGTGCATCTGCTCCACCTGGACCAAAGGTCAGAGAATTCAAGACTATTCCTTATATCATTTAATGAAGTCTGTTGCATTCCCCTCCCCTTTTGGAGTGAAGTATATAAGCTCGTGGAAAATAAACACCAATGAATTCAGCATTCACTGAATGCCCCTCCCGATGCTGCTCTGTGTTTCTGTCTTTTATTTCTCTTATATCTCTGTTCTTTTGCCTAATAATTCTAATCCTCACATGCCTACTCAGGAACGTATGAGTTTTGTTGAAGCGGGTCTTCCACATACAGTCACTCTGAGGACAGGATCGCCCCTCTGTTTGTCTGAGCTTTGGGAGAGGTAAGAACTCTCTAGTAGCTTGGTTGCTTTGCTTTTCTGTTCTTCAGCTTGAACCCCAATCTCTGTCTCTGGGTTTCATTCTTCATGCTACGTCTATGTCAGATCCTCATGATCTGTCTTTCTGGGGACAGCATCACAGACATTGTGAGCCATGAGCTTAACTAGCTCTTTGCTATCTTTACTTAAAAAAGAAAAGATTAATTTCAGTTTTAATTTTTTTTAAAAAAGATTAATTTTACTTTTAATTATCTATATTCGGGTGTGTCTGTGTGTGGGCATGTGTATGCGAGTGCTGGAGCCCTTGGATGACAAAAGAGGGTGTCGGATTCTCGAGGGCTGGAGTTAGAGGTGGTTGTGCGTTGTCTGAAGTGAAAGTCAGGAACTGAGTTTAGCCCTCTGCAAGAGCAGTATAAGTTCTTACCTGATGAGCCACCTCTCTAGCTCTATGAAATTAATTTTTGAAAGCTGTTTTTATTTAAAAAATCATAAAATGCGAAATTTCATATAATTGTGATTATTTTCATATCCTAATTAGAGCATTAATGTGGTTAAACACAGAAGAGTGTTGTGAGGAATGAGTACTAACTGTAAAGTAAAAACCTGTCAAAATATTCATGATTTTCCTCATAAGTCTGTAACTTATTTACAGTTGCCAAAAGCATAGAAATCAGTTGTCCAAAAGTTTACATATTCTGGAATATTTTACTATGTAACCTTGGCTGGCCTAGAACTTACTTTGTAGACCAGGCTGGCCTCAATCTCACAGAGATCCCCTTGTGTCTGACTCCTGAGTGCTGAGATTACCACTGTATACTACTACATGGACTCACTAAATATCCCCATATTTAGGTTTATCTCCACAGGAAAAGCATTTTAAGGAAGTAATTTATGTTCAAATACTATTTTATACTGGAGAAGCTAAAACAATTTTTTATTTATTTTGGCATGGATGAAGCAAACTCTTGCTTGGTTCATTTATTCTTTGGGTAGGTATTAAGATTTAGTGGTGACCAAGCAGCCTGTTACCAAGGCCTGAGGCTCTGCCTCCATCCCTGGAGTCTTGATGACTGGCCCTAATATATTGATATACTCCGGAAGGGCTTGTTTTGAAATGCTTTACTGCCAGAGTGTGTTATAGATTAAAAAGAAAAATCTGAAAGACTAAAATAGGCCAAAATTCAATAAACTTCCACATTTGTCAGAAACCCTTTTGCTGTTATCATATCATAGTCAGTTTAATTATAAGCTGGCATTTTGATTTTTATAGCTTTCCGGATTCTGTCCATCCATCCAAATCAATATTTATTGTGAACTTTCTATGCCTCTGCTCTAGGCAGACAGAAACAATGGACAAAATTTATAAAAGTTTGTTCCTCTACTGTTCACATCCTGTCGAGGACTTAAAAGAAAAACAGAGAAAAGCAAATATGTAAAATATATGAAATGTTTGACAGTGATGTCTGCTGTAGTTAAAAGAAAAAAAATCCATAAAGAAGGAAGTGAAAGGCAGAGTCCACACTCTCCTTATTCTCAATATGGCGCCTTGGCATGACAGAGAATGCTGAACTGAAGAAACATGCATTGTAGCAGGTTGAGGAAAGACTCCAACTTTTCCTTCTCTTCTGGACTGGCCGTAGACACTCAGGTGAGAGGCACCCTTCCTATACCTGCAGCAAGGCAGATATACTTTAATCCCTATATGTAGAGGAATCTCAATGATGAGCCTTGCTCAGTTTCCCTTCATTCGGGTCCCTTCCCTCACTGTTCATCGTCTCTGACAGTCTCCCCCTCAAGTCAGCAGAAAAAGAGCAGCCCTACAGCATTTCACTCAGCAGCCAGAAGAGGTTCCTTTAATCTTTTAGAGGCCTCCATTCAGGCTGCAGTGGGATCTCTGGTGTCAATGCTGGAAAGAATTTCATAGCTACCCAGCGTGATGAAACTGAGTTGGAGATTTCACTAAAAATATTAGAAAAGAAGGCAGTCAAGGAAAGAATAAGGTCATGCCTGAGAGCATGGAGGTGGGCTTTGTTCAGAGCCAGGAAGAGAACAAGACAAAGAGGTGATTCAAAGACCAAGAAGGCACCCCAGGGGTAGGGACTCCTCAAGGGAGAGCCACAGGTGAGTAATTACAGGATTCTTAAGGAAGAGTGGTGGTGACTCTGGGAAGCTTTCTAAGGCTTTTACTTCTCAACAATTTTCCTGGGCCCCATCTTCTCACCCATTTTCCTCTTGTTTTAGGAGCACGTTCATTCGTTCTGGGTTGCTCAGATGGAAAATAATCACGGAGAAACTGTATTAATTAAATCACTGCTTGGCACATTAGCTCTAGTTTCTTATTGGCTAACTCGTAAATATTAATTTAACCCATTTCCATTATTTGTGTATCACCACATGGCTGTGGCTTACCAGCAAGGTTCAGGCTCCTCTGTTCCCAATGGTGGCTACAAGGTGTCTCCTGACTCCGCCTTCTTTCTCCCAGCATTCAGTATAGTTTTCCCTGTCCTACCACAGGCCCAAGACAGTTTCTTTATTAACCAATGGTATTCACAGCATACAGAGGGGAATCCCACATCACCCTCGTTGATAGTAAAGATTACAAAGTTGTTTCTGGCGATGCCTTGAATGGGATTATAATATGGTAAAATAAAATCCAGGGTCAGTAAGAATACACATGCTCTTTAGGATGTGTCTTGCACAGTAATAGGATTTCTGATTGTATTTCTAGGAAATCTCAGGTTTGTGGACAGGAAGGCCTTAAAAACTTATTGATGGTGTTGAGACTTACTCTTCTGCAAGGCTCCAGCCAGATCCCAGGGTGAAGGATTTTCTTTCTCCTAATGTTTCCTCCCCAAGTTTCTTCTGCCTTTTTATTCTACCTTACTTAAAACTACCTTAAAAATAAAACTAGGGTCAGGGATAAGGCCCAGTGTTCTTGCAAAAGATCAGGGTTTGATTCCCATGGCTCACAACCATCTTTAACTCTAGTTCCAGGGGGTCCCATGACTTCCACATGTGGAATGCAGGCTTATATGCAGACAAAACACATAGACACACAAAGTAAAATATATCTAAAAGAAGAGAATAAGCTGTCCTACTTTTAGGTTGTAGAAGGTTCTGAAAATTCCCATCCTGATGTCCTCAAGACTTGGACTCCATTGATATTAAGCTGTGCTTTCCTTCACTTCACCCCGGAGGAGCAATGCCATGTTTAATATTACTAAAAAAGAGATCTGGGATCAGGGCTCTCAATTATTCCTGTATCTTATAGGAAAAGTGCATTCGTATAGGCCTTGCAATTTCAAGATATATTGTACAGAAATCAACCACCAGTCTGAAAACTTTCCCATTTTGAGAATTTATCGATGCAAAGTAAATCCACACATGCTGAGTAAATCTGCATGCTTTTCTCTAGGTAGCCTGTCTTTTGTAGTACAACTTCAGGTGATATGAGAGGATAGATGAGAAACATATTTTTTTTTCCTACCTTACTAGTGAGGGAGTAATTTATGTTTTCTTGAGAACATCCTTCCCCTCTAAATACAGATCCCAGAGTCTGAAAATTATTGTCTGTTTATGTGGCTTGTGACACTCAGTCACAGCATCTGCCAGAGATTAGGGGGCAGACACCACTGTAGTGGGAAGGATGCATGGCACAGCTGTAACCAGAGTCTGTAGAACATAGGCCAGGGCTCCCCTCACAGTGTGTTCAGATGGAGAGCTTTGGTGAATGTTTTGATAAAGCTGGTGGAGAAGGCTTTATCTAGAAGGTGGCATTAGCTAACTGGTTGGCCTTCGTCTAGACCTCTACTGGCCTTCTGGTAAGAGGATACTAGTGATTGGAAAAGCTACGAGACTGGGTGGTGGTGATGATGCACGCCTTTAATCCTGGCACTTGGGAAGCAGAAACAAGCAGATCTCTGTGTGTTTGAGGCCAGCCTAGTCTACAGTGCAAGTTCTAGGGCAGGCAGGGCTAAACACAGGAAAAACCCTGTCCTCCCCAAACAAAAAACAAACATACAAACAAAAACAAAACAAAAATAACATATGAACTAGGTATGGAGGTGCATGCCTTTAATCCCAGCATTCTGGAAGCAGAGACAGGCAAATCCTGTGAATTTGAGGTCAGCCTGGTCTACAGAGCAAGTTCTCGGGCAGCCAGGGCTAAACACAGAGAAACCCTGTCTCAAAAAACCAAACCAAACCAAACTAAAAGGAATACCATATAAAGTCTGGACAGATGTGGTTAAGAGTGTTTGCTGCCCTTGTAGAGGACCCAAGTTTGGATCCCATCACCCTCACTGGGTGACTCATAATCACTGTAACTCCAGCTCCAGGAAATCCATCCAATGCTCTCTTCCGCTTTTAATCAGTCACCTTATACAGGAGCACAACACTCTCTCTCTCTCTCTCTCTCTCTCTCTCTCTCTCTCTCTCTCTTACACACACACACACACACACACACACACACACACACACATTACAAAAAAATGAGTTAAAAAGAGTATCACCCGAAGGAAGGAAGGCATGGGCAGAAGTGCACACACAGGAGAAGGCTGCTGCGGACACACGTGAGAGGTGGTGCTATGCAATGACTATAAAGGGTCGTGAATCTGGAGTCCTGTGCCCTTGGGTACATTCATGCTTGCTCTTGGCTCACTGGCTCACTTTGACTCTCTGAAAGGATTTTTCTTTCGTAAACTGTCTCCGTATTCTATTTTCAACCCTGAGTCCCTGGTTTGATTTTTGCCCCAAGACATAAGAGCCAGGACGTTTTAGTGGGTCACTTGTCACTCAGATTCCTGCTCTAACAGAGTCTTCTACCTTTTGCTTCTGTCCCTTTGAGACAGCTGCCCTTCAGGTGTCCACTTCACCATCCACCATGCTCAGAATGCTGAAACAAACTAACAGAACAAAGCAAACAAAAACTGACTTGTCCGTCTTTGAGAAACAGCTTTCTAATTTTCTGGGATTTAAAACATTATTATGACACCTTAGAGAAGGTGTGGTCCATCTTTTAAGACACATCGGAGACTGTAGCCCGGACTTCAACTCAACATTTTTCTTTACCTACCTCTAAAAAAATATCTGCCAATCTTGAAGTCCCGGCGTCTTCTAGGGGTCATTTTGAATTCAGCTTTGAGGGTAAACAGCTCCTTTATTTCAGATGGAAAAAAAATCTCTTGACTAAGGCATCTAGATATGCAAATGAAAGGTTTCTGTGAGTTGTTCTTTTTCTCTTCTTGCGGCAGAGCAAGGCCTAAAGGTGGAACGTTAACAGGGAGCAGATGTTGCGCACAGAGTGCAGAGCTGAGCGGTTATTATGCTCTCGAGTCTTCTTTATGTTTTCTGAAGAGAACCCTTCCCCCTCCAAATGGAGACCCCAGAGTCTGGAAATTATTGTTTATTCCTCTGGAGATTGTCTGCAGCTTCAGCCACAGCATCTGCCAAAGATTAGGCGGGTAGGCACCTCAGCGGCGCGAAGGATGCTGTAGCCAGAGTCTTTAGCATGCAGGCTAGGACCATGTCCTAGCCCCACAGACTAGGTTCTGTCACTTAGGCCAGTGCTCCAGGGATAAGAGAAAAACTGGGGTGTGGCTAAGCTGGCGGAATGCTTGCCTAGCATGCACAAAGATGGGGTTGAATCCCTGTATTGCATCAACCAGGCATGGTAGTACTTCCCTGTAATCCCAGAACCCCAGGAGATAAGAGTAAGGAGTAGCAGAAGTTCAAGGTCATCCTCAGCTGTTCAGTGACCATAAAGCCAGTCTGGGGTGCAGCAGACTTTGGGGAGGGTGGGGCAGGAGGAAACTGAATGGAAATTTTACAAAGAGACTTACTCAATGTTGGCCACATCAAGGAGAGGAACAGATAAAGGAGTCGAGCGACACCCACTCCCACCCCCTTTCGCCCAAGCCCATTGTGCATACACTGTGTCATTTTTCAACATCACAATTTATTGGTGAATACAGATTCTTTATTCTAATCTTATTTACTTATATTAACTCTCAGCTACACACCGCACAGTAATTACACGTGTCTATATGCATTTGGGTAGGTTGCAGAACGGCGGGCTAAAGATGCAGCAGGCTCCAAGCGCTTACGAGTTCTCAGTGGAGGCAGAAGCAGAGCTGATACAGACGCGGAAAGTCAATGCAATGTTTAGATGCTAACAGTCAGCTGGAGAGCAGATGCAGATGGCAGTGGAACCGCGGGGTCTCAGGGCTGAGTTGAGCTGAAGGGGGAGGTGCTAAGAGCAGCTCTAGACGGATAGACGGTAAGCTGTGTCAGCAGTGGGGACAATTTGGAGCTCTCTGCATTGTGGTCTTTTGAAACACACACTGGGTTGCCTGAAGACAGGGGAGTAGACGCTGTCGCAGAAGCTGTCAGCGTCGCATTGCTGGTGTTAGACGCCATTCCCGTCACGGGGTGTGCATCCGAGTCTGGAGGGCACTCCCTGAGAATCCTGGGTTCTCGTGTCCTAGAACACGCAGAGAGTGGTGGGAATAGAGATAGTTCATGAAGAATGAGAGGAGGACCCCTGAGAATGAAAGTGGGATAGAGAAGGGACAGGTTCAAGGCTCAGAAGTCTCAGGACCCCTTTCTGGGAGAGCTTGTGGGCTTTTTTCTCGTAATAGCTGTTTTGTTGTAGAGTCCCGTGAGGAGGGGTTTCCTGTTTCCCTGCCAACTCGTTTCTTAAATTTTTATTTACTTTAAGCATTTTGAAGGTTCATTCTTTGAGAACTTTATACAAAGCATTTTGATCATATTCCAACCTCCACCTCTCTAGTCCCCCAACTTCAGGTACTCTTTCTTAAAATTTAAGAGTTCATCTACCCAGATTTGTGCTGTTCACATACTCTGGATGTGGGACCATCCACTGAGGTGCGATTGAACTACTAGGAGCTACATCCTTAAAGAGAATGACTGTCCCTCCCCAAAACTATCAACGGTCCTTAGCGCCACGGTTAGGGGTGAGGGATAGGGAACCCCTCTTCTTTTCATTTCAGAGTATTTCCTGGCTTGGCTCCGTGCAGACAGCCACAGCCGCTGTGAGTTCATGAGCATCGCATCCTGCCATATCCAGAGTAGGCTTCACCCTGGTCCTCCCAGACATCCAGCACTCACCCTCTTTTCAACTCCCTCTTCTGCAAAGCTCCCTGAGCCTTGTGGAGGGGGGTGTGATGGAGATGTTCCACGTGTGGCTGAGCTCTTCACAGTCATGTGTTAGTCATGACGTCTCTCTCTCTCTCTCTCTCTCTCTCTCTCTCTCTCTCTCTCTCTCTCTCTCTCTCTCTCCTTGCCCTATGTTCCTGACACACAGCTGAGAGAGTTGCCTTGTTCCTTGTCTGCTCTGCTGCGTAAATCCTGGCCCTGTTTTTTTGTGATGTGCTACCCATATCCCCATCTTCTCGGATGGTCCCAACCTTTGTTGTTCAAGGTTTGCTTCTTTGTTTTCAGGAATAGGTAATTTATCAGTCTGTGCCTCATGGGTGATGTTGAACAGGTAGTGGTGTATACGTGTCCAATGAGGAGCAGGCTCATCCTGTCTCTGCATTTGTGTTCAAAATGAAGCCAAAGGGCAAGACAGCACGAAAGCCACCGTTTCACAGAGTGGGAAGGAACTCGGAGCAATGTGCCACCTGACCTCAACACCATCTTTAGTGCACTGACCTGAGATTCTAATTTAAATTGAAGAGGTGTGCATAATTACGCAGTCCCAATCAAAGGTTGCTCTCGCCCATCATTGGTCTGTCACTGCCTTGACTCTGGTTCTTCAAGGTCATTTCACACGTTGCTACAGATTTTAATCTGTCAATCTCTGGCATTACTTTAGGAGATCAATTTGGTTCTTACCAGATGATCCCTTCTGGTTCAGGGGGCAGCCTAACCTCAAGGATAGCTGTTCTCATTTTGGAAGGGTGGTTTGTTCTTCCTAGACTCTGAAGTGACTGCAAGTATAGGATAATAACTTGTATCTGTGTGAAGAAGGAGGAGGTAACTCAGGCTAGGATAGGTTAGCACCAAACGGAAGTTTGAGCCACGGTACAAATGGCAGATATATAACGAGAGCAGAGATTTCAGGATCATCTTATTATTTGGTTACCTTGCATGCCCAAGAGAGGAACCATTGCTTTTTATTTTTCCAAAGCAGCTTCTATTTTACTGTTTCAGGAGAGGAAAGGATGACTTAGAGGCAAAGAGTGCGTCCTGCCCTTGCATAGAACCCCATTTCCATTCTCAGTTCAGGTGATTCGTAATTGACTGTAGTTCCAGTTCCAGGGCAATCTGATGTCTCCAAGCTCCTCAGTGCACCTATCCTCCTAACCCAAAATCATCACAACTAATGAAAATAAATGATTTTTCAAAGGGACAAATCAAACCAGAAGATGGAAGACCAAAAGTCATTGGAGATTATTTTTCTGGACCGTTCTGCTAAAGCATCACAAAAATATTTATCAAGTGCCAAATAGCTGAGACTTCAGGAAAACGTGTCATTATTGAATTTCAGGGGATAATGGCTATAAAGCTGCGCAAGATTCACCCACAGGGGGTTGATCTGGTGTGGATCTTACAACGACAGTTGTAAGAAGCTAGTTCTGGGGTAGAGAAACAAAAATTCTCAGAGACAGAATTGTAGGTTCCTGTTGACTTGGTGTCAGGCAACAGTTTCATTTAGAGTATCGAGTACTGATAGAGTCCTGATTCTTCTCCATGGTAACAGGATTGGGTAAGCCTTGTTTCCTGGAGAAATGATAGGAATAAGATCAGAAGACTAGATTTGAATTTGCGCCTTCAGAGTTAAATTAAAACTCCGAGACTGAGGGATCTCAAAAAAAAAAAAAAAAAAAAAAAGCTGTGTCTTAGTCACTTTCCCTCTGCTCTGAAGAGACACCATGACCAAGGCAACTTAAAGGGGGCTTGCTTACAGTCCCAGAGAGTGAGTCCATGACAATCGTGGTGGGGAACACGGCCTCAGGCAGGCATGATTATGGAGCAGGAGCTGAGTGCTTACATCTAATCCACAAACAGGAGGTAGAGAGAGCTAACTGGTAATGTCATAGGCTTTTGAAACTTCAAAGCCCATCCCCAGTGACACATGACCTCCAACAAGGCCACACCTCCGAATTCTTCCCAAACAGTTCCACCAACTGGAAACCAAACATTCAAAAACATGAGCCTGTGGAGGCCATTCTCATTCAAACCACCACAGGGTGTGTTACTTAGTTTTCTTGTTGCTGTGAAAAATATGAGAGAAGTAATGGAAAGAAGGAAGGAAGGAAGGAAGAAAGGGAGGAAGGGAGGAAGGAAGGCAGAAAGGGTATATTTTAGTTTGTAGGTACAACCTGTCATGCTGGGGAAGACAAGGCAACAGGCGTGTATGAGGTGGCTACTTCCATTGTATCCACAGTCAGGAAGCAGAGAGACAAGAACTCAGGTGCTCAATTCACTTTCTCCTCTTTATTCAGTCCCAGACTCCAGGTCATAGGATGGTGCCACTAACTAAACATTGAAGGTGAATCTTCCTACTGCAATTAACTGAGTCCAGAAATTCCTTCAGGGACATGCTCAAAGGTTTGCCTCCTAGGCAATTCTAGATTCTGTTAAGGGACAATTAGTGTTAACACAATGTTTATCGAATGGATGTCAGTCAGAAAATGACCAGGTCTTGGGTTGAGTTCTTATAATTACAGTAATGAGGTTAGATAGCAGGGGAATAAGACAAAAAGTCAAGAGTACTTTTGCAATGAAAATTTGAGAAAGAAAAACCTAGACTGGTTACACGGATCTTACAAAGACTAAAGACAGGGGTTGGGTGTGATAATGCAAGACAAGGAAGGAAAACAGTGCTTAGGAAGCCCTTGCTGTTTCTGGGTTAGTGGGGCTGAATGGTCTTGTTTACCTGTAAGCAGAGCATGGCTGCCTGGTGGCCAACTGTGCTGGGATTTAAGTCAAGGTGTCAGGCTACAGGAGGGAGTGTGAGACAGCCCTTTGTTGACTTGGCCTACAGTTGTTGGTTGATCCAATCCCCTTACCTTGTGTGGCCTCTGTTCTCTAATCCTTGCCCTTAAATTTAGGACATCTCAGTAAGTTTCCACTTGTGCAATACCTCACAACGTGGATTAACTTTCAGTGAAAGAGTCCTTGGGGAGCACTCAAGACCACACTGAAAACACAGCCTCTACCTTCTTCCCTTCTAGTCTTGGAGCACACAGGTTAAACAGACAAAAGGTAGGTCAGCAAGAGGAAAAGTAGATTTTTGTTTCCATATGCATGTAGACCTTCATAGAAATGTGACCCAAGGAAGCAGTGAGAATGTGTGGTTTACAGCCACTTCAGTAGCCAGGACTCAGTGGTGCTTGGTGAACAGATGATTTCTTGAGAGAGAGATTGGAGATGGGCACGGATGAGAAGAAAAATGACATTTTAGGAAAATGTACTTTTTAGAAAGAACAGAAGGGATCATATTAACAGGTTTTGTGACAATAATCTGTTTGGGCAGTGTCTTAGTTAGGATTTTATCTCTGTGAAGAGACACCATGACCACAGCAACTCTTATACAGGAAAACATTTAACTGGGCTGGCTTACAGTTCAGAGGTTCAGTCCATTATCATGGCAGGAATCATGGCAGTGTGCAGGCAGACATGGTGCAGGAGAAGAAGCTGAGAATTCTGCATCTTGATCAGTAGGCAGCAGGAAAGACTGTGACACACTGGCCAGGCTTGAGCTTCAGGGAACACAAAGCCTACCTACCTCCTAGTGACACACTTCCTCCAACAAGGCCACACTTACTCCAACAATGACACACTTCCTCATAGTGCCACTCCCTAAGGGCCAATGGGGCCATTTCATTCAAAACCATCCCAGGTGGTGTTCTAATTTCATTTTTGTTGTGGTGGCAAATACTTGATCATGAGCACTTTTGGGGAAGAAAGGCTTATTTTGGCTGACAGTTCCGGGATACTGTCCATCTCTGAGGGAAGTCAAAGCAGAAACTCAAGGCAGGAGCTCTAAGATAGGCCTGCTTGCTATTCCCCACAGCATGGTCAAAGAACTTACTGCACAGCAAATAAATTCTACAGGAACTGGGGAAGATGATGCTTGCTAGCCGGCTATCAGGCCAGCTTGTACCCAGCTTGTTCAGGACCGACTGCCAAAGGATGGTATCGCTCAGCGAAGGTTGGGTCCTCCACATCAATTAACAAACCAGACAGTCTGCCTCGGGCATGCTCATAAATGGGGAGTCTCATTTATACAACTCCCCAATTTAGACATCTTCCCGGGTGATTCTGGATTCATACAGTTGGAAGGTTAAAGCTAACCGGGACAGATGATGCCAATTTCTTGTTCTTGAAGACAGATTTGAGTTGTTGTAAGAAGAGAAAGAATTTATGAGAATGGAGTTCTTGTTAAATTTTTTTTTTTTTTTTTTTTTTTTGGTTATCTACACTGGCTGCCCCTCAAAGGGCCGCAGCCTGAGGGGATTCTGTTCCCTCAGACACTGACTTTTTCAAAGCTACTAAGGGAAGCTTTATCTAGACTTAAAGAACTCATAATTCAAGGTTTGAGGTGGAATTGTCCTTGCTCAGAGAACCTGAGAAGCAAGTAGCTAACCTTTTCCCTTTGCTGGCATCTTTCAAACAACCCGACTTTTCCTCAAGCTTCCCAGGATTCCCTATGGAAGAGCCAGGGCCAGGTTGAGAGAGTGTATAGCTAGCCACTAATCTGGCTGTGGTCAGGATGATTGTTATCTCAGGTCTGGTTAGTCACATCCTGCTGGACCCCTGGGGGTTATTCTTGCTCGGGGGACACCATGGTCCCGATCCTGGTGTATTTTTCTGCAAGGCTCACTGCTCCTGAAATTTGAGATGGGTAGAGGAGAGATGACTCAAAGACAAAGACCAGGTTAGAGAGAGAAATGAAGTTGCCACTACATCTGTGCCCTGTCTTAGAGCAAACGACAACCCCGTGAGCCTGTTCAGCTTGTTCCTTACTTATCTTCACATTTCTGTTCAAAATGTTCATCTGGGCGCCAAAGAGATGGCTCAATCAGCAAAGTGTTTACTATGCCAGCGTGAGGACCCGAGTTCAGGTCCCAACACCCACATAAAAAGCTGTAATCCCAGCACTGGGAGATGGAGACAGGAGGACAGCTGTGGCTTGCTCGTTAGTCAGCCTCTCTAAATCAATGGTTCAGTGAGGGACCTGGTCTCAAAAACTAATGTGGAGAGTGACAGAGGAGATGTCCAATGTCAGCCTCTGGCGTCCACATGCACTTACACATTCGTGCACACACCCACACGTACACATTTATACACACACATACATGCCTATGTTGGTTTGTATATGGGGACAGGAATCTTTTGTGGCTAGAAACGCAATTATCAAGGCCGTCTCAATAGATATCAAGTGTATCTAAGAGAGAAGTCATGAAGAAATTGGCATCTCAGTTGACCAAGATATGGGGAGTCTTTAATTTCTGAGAGGGAGACAACTTAGCATTGTTTAGTTGTGGTCAAGCACACTTGGCCTAAGTTCTTGCTCCTGTCAATAATAATAATAACAATAATGATGATGATGATGATGATGATGATAGTAATAATAATATACGGTATGTGGCCACAGAAGCTCAGAAAGCAAACCTTTTATTTGGAAGAGGACGTATTTGAGAAAGCAATATCATTTAGCTTGGCGGAGCAGCACTGGAGACCAGGCCAGTGAAGACAGTGCTGGGGCAGTCGGGGTATTGTTTCTCATGGACTTGGAGATGTAGACGTGAGGAGAGGTTTAGTGGAAACCATTGGATTGGTTCTGTCTTTCACTGCAACAAAATTATATAACAAATTATGTAACTGTGCCTTAGACGCATTTGTGTTGTTGACTCAAAGCTTCAGGATGTGCACACAGAAGCCCACTCGCCTAGCTGGGCAGTGGTGGTGTGGATCTCTGTGAGTTCAAGGCCAGCCTGGTCTACAACCCTTGCCGACGCTACCAGTGGATGTTCCTAGAGTGTCACTTGGTGGGAGTTTTAGAGAACTGCGCATGCTCAGGGGCTCTGCAGTTCCCAGAGCTAAGGGCTCAGGGGAGCCCGGCAGGGCTGAGGCCGTTTCCTTTCTGGTTAGACAAGAGAGAATTGGCCATGTTCCCTGGTCTCTGACCTCTCCACTAGAAACTCTGCCTTAGTTAGTATTAAATAACATAGCCGTTTTTTTTGGGTGCCTCAGGTTTACAAGATTTATGACATATTTATTTATTTAACAAGCATTAGCTAAACATCTATCATGGTCAAGTATATTTTTCTGTGTTTGTGGTATGGCAATCAGCAACACAGATAAAAATGGTCAATCCATGGGTGTGAGGGAACAGGCCACAAATTGTTAAGTTATTCAGTTTGTTAAAAGATTAGAAGAAAAGCCAGGGCCTCCAAGATGGCCTGGCAGATAATGATACTTTTCACCAAAGCCTGACAACCTGAGTTCCATGCTAGGATCCCACATGGTGGAGGGAGAAAACTGAATCCATCAAACTGTACTCTGACCTCCTCGTGTGTGTGTGTGTGTGTGTGTGTGTGTTGGCACTTACATGCCAACCTGCAAAATAAATAAATGTAAACAAAACAACAACCTAAAGCCAGATATAAGGGTGCATGCCTGTAATGTCGGTACTCAGGGGGCAGAGGCAGGAGGATTGTGAGTTCAGAGACATCCTCAGTTAAAGAGTGAGTTAGGGGCCAGCCTGGACTACATGAGACCCTGTCTCAAAAATATGAAGAAACAAACAAAAACAAACAAACGAAACAACCCTCAGAACAAAACAAACACTTGGAGCAAGGAATAACAAGTTGTCTCTGGCAGCATGTCCCAGAACACACTTCAATTGAGAGGCTTTCTTCAGAGGAAACACGAAATCAATGGCTTGATAATCTGCTGAACTGTCTTTTGTTTTCACTAGTTTCTATGTGTGTGTGGGCAGGAGTGGGGGTGAGGCTGGAAAGATGGCTTAGAAGTTCCTTAGCTGCTCTTCCAGAGGACGTAGGTTTGAGTCCTGGCACCCACATTGCAGCTCACAACTGTCTGTAACTCCAGCTCCCGAGGGTCTAAATGCTCTCTTTTGGCCCCCCATGCACTGCATACAAGTGGTGCACAGCTACATGCCAGCCAAACACCCATATACATAAAATAAAATAATAAAATTAATCTTTTTTAGTGTTGGGACTGAACCCAGAGCTGTATGTGTGGTAAGTGCCTCACCACTAAGCAGTGGCCCCAACCCTTGATTACTTTTTAAATAGCAAGCGGAGGCAAATGTCTTTTTGAGTGTTTTTTGTAGCAACATTTCATAGAAGCTTAAGGTATCATTAAAGCATAACTCAGCCAAAGCGATACGCCAAGTGTTGAACTCCCGTTGTCCAAGTAGGTATTATTTTTGTAATTTAATAAAGTGGAGTATGGCTGTAAAGCTTGCAGGAAAAATGCTGGCAGAGATAAAGCGCGGATTTATCTTTTAGGCTAGATGGCTGATGTAATATCTTTCAACGAGACAATTTAAACATGCTGCACGATGTCCTTGCTCTTTTGACATGCCTAGTCACGCGTGTACTCTGGTTCCAGAGGACAGAGGTCAACTCGAATGTCATTCCTTAGTCACCTTGTTTTTAGAGACAAGGTCTCTCGTGAGCCTGGAACTCACCCATTAAACTCGATTGGCTGAACAGCAATCCCCAGAGATCTGCCTGCTTTTGCCTTCCCAGGGCTGTGATTACAAACATATAGAACCGCTTTGGGCATTTTGACATGAATTTTGGCGTCTAACTGAGGTCTTCATTTTGCAAGATAACCTCTATGAATTTAATACCTCTGCCCCCAAACCCTTCCCCTTCCATTCTCTACTCTGGGTTTCTTTCTTATATAAGGATCTACAAATACTCTAAGGACCCAAACTGGTTGGGGATTTGTCTTCCTAGATTGTTGCTCTTCTCTACACATTGATTAAAATCTTCTTCAGGTTGGTGAGGTGGTGCAGGCTTTAATCACAGAATCCAGGAAGCAGAGGCAACTGGACTCTCCAAGATCAAGGCCCATCTACATAGTGAGTTCTCGGCCATCCAGGCCTGTACAGTGAGACCCTGTTTTATAATGAATTTTATTGTTATTATTGCTGTTGTTATTATTTAGGCAGAGGTTGTGCATCCCGGGGTACTCTCGAGCAGTCTATCTCAGGATGACCTTGAACTTCTGGCCTTTCTTTACCCCGAGTCCTGAGAGGACATGGGTACACTACATGCCCTGGGTATGTGGTAGTAGAGATCAAACCTAGGGCTCCACACATTAGACAAATCTCTACAAAGTCTACCCAATACATTACTTTCCTAGTCTCAAACTTTCTCAGTTTGTTTTTATTGTTTTTACCTTATTAATTATTTTTAAAGACACAGTCTCAATACCTAGCCTCATACTCTTGTCCCCTGAAGGCTGGAATTATAAGTGAGAGTCACTTTGTCCGGAAGAATCTTAGTTTATTTTTGAAAGTTACATTACATTTTTTTTAATTGCACGTCTGTGTGTGTGTGTGTTCAGAGGACAGATTTCCCCCCCTGCTAAATGTATAGAACACTTTAGTATCTGTCTCAAGCCTTGCCAATTAGAAACCACAATGCGGTGATCTGCCCCATCAGTCTTGAGCAACAATAGTAAATAATTAGCTTTCTTCATAATGAAAAACACATGAGAGAAGAATTTCTAGAAGCTGCCGCTGACTGTGATGTCTAAAGGCTTTGCCAAATCATTTACCTGAGGAGGGTTTTTCTCTTGCAGGAGTTCTTCCCTGCTACCTGAAGTCAAGATGATAAAGAAGTTTTTAAAATATTTACAGGGCTTGAAACATGAACAAGCAATTATGTCAAGTTCATTGCCAGAAAAAACCATGTCAGGTTTTTGAGAACTTCCTGTAGTTCCTGATACAGGAATACACAGGGTCTATCCTTCTCGGGAACAAGCATGGACATTCACATACCACACAAAAACACAAGGACATCACATAATAAAATAGTTACCAAACAAATTTTCAGCAGAGGACAGTTTTTAAAAGTTATCCGTGTTCCTCCATGTGGGGCCCAGGACAGACCTCAAGTTACCAAATTCAGAGGTAAACATTGTAAACCAGCTGAGCCAATCTGTTGGTCCTTAAACCTTCCTGCTTTCAACTCAAGCCTCAAAGCTTCGTGTCTGGGCTTGCGCTGTGTATTTTGAGCATACCACACATTATCCTGTCCTAGAGGCCCTGCATAAAAATTACCACCATGGTTATGGGACGCTGTGCTCTGACTACCAGAGGTGTTTAGGTTTGGAACTCCCACCTAAGGAAGGAATTGCAAGAACAGCAAAAACCAAAATCAAAAGCAGAACATCCTCACCATTCTTCTAAACACAATGCTGCACTGAAAAACGCTGCAGGGAGTGGCCTGAACACAGTTCCGAACATAGTTGTTTTACAAAGAGAAAGATTGGTTGATGGCAAATTTACAATGAGGTTAAAAAAGGAAAAAGAAGAAGAAGAAGAAAAAAAGAGCAGGCAGACATTTGTTTCTATTTGTAAATATCCTGCTTAAGTTGCAAATAGACAGTTGGCTACGCAGAGTTAGTTTATGATGTGTTCTGTCAAGATGAAGAATTCGGCTAGTTTCGAATTTTTACTGCTATGGATAGGAAGAAACTTCTTGGTTCACGGGAAACGTTTTTTTTTTATTATTGTTAAATCTCTCTTCTCTCTTTTCTTTTTTTCCTCTTCCTTCCTCTTTCCCTCCTTCCTTTGTTCCTCTCTTCATCCTCCCACTTCTCCTTCTTCTTGTCATTTTGAGTCAGGATCTCACTGTGCATGTAGCTCTGGCTATCCTGGAACTTACTTTGTAGACCAGGCTGGCTTCAAACTCCCAGAGAGCTGTCAGGTTCTGTCTCCCTAGGGCTGGGATTAGAGGTGTGCACCACCAGGCCTGGCTCTCCTCCCCACACCCCGCTTCCTTTCTACTTCTGATTTTTATAAAAAGATTTGTGCATTGATTTTTATTTATCTGTTTGTACGCACACCCCTGTGTGGGTGCCCTTGGACATCAGAAGAAGGCGCAAGAATCCTTGGAGCCAGAATTACAAACATTAGGAGCACCGAGGTGTTCTGGGAACCCGACATGGGTGTGCTGGAAGAGCAGCAGACACTCTTAGCCCCTGAGCCATCCTTATGGCCCATTTCCTTTTGATTTTTGAAACTGAATATTGCCGTGTGTCCCAGGCTGGTTTGAAATTGACTATGTGGCCCTGCCAGGATAGCTTTGGTCTTTGATCCTCCTGCCCTGGCCTCTGCAGTACTGAGATTTTCGATATGCGCCGCCACAATTTCCCCAGCAACTTCCTCTTTACAGGTATCGAGGTGTTTTTCCAGCTAGAATGAGTCCTCCGCATTTTTAAAATGGAAAGTGTGTGTCTTTCATTTTTACTTGAGTGAGGACTTCTGTGTTATCTTAATATGGTTTTTACCATTCACCAGCAAGTAGCATAGCAACCAAGATAATTATATAAACACTTGATGTAAAAATATTCAATCTAAATCTGTGTAATTATATAATGACACAATATAGTAAGCTATATTTTCAGACCACCTCCTAGGCACTCCAAAGCCTTTTACAGATGTGTTCTGGGAGGCGCAGGAGTGGGAAGGTGAGAAGGGACCTAAGAGTTGGCAGGAACTTTGAAAGCAGTCTCTGCATGCAAATTTCTCAATTGCTGCTTTGAATATTAAAACGCTAAAGTAGGAAAAATAAAATGCCTCAGCCCCCCTCCCCCCAGCTTCGGGCGTCCTTGCTGAGTCATCACCAGGGTAAATGGACTCACTTAGGAGTTCACCCTAGTCTTCTGTTACAGACCCTTGCTTACACAATGTAGTTTGGTAGGCTTTATGGGTTGGGACCAAGAAACCTCTGTTTTAACAGGGACCTCCCCAAATAGTTTTTTATTTGATCTGTATGTTTAGAAAATATTGTTGTTGAAAAATGCCTCCAAAGGGGTTTGACAGATGGGTTTGCAGTTAAGAGCACTTGCTCTTACAGAGAACCCGAGTTCGGTTCCCAGTACCCACTTCTGGTGGCTCACAGTTATCTGTAACTTCAACTCTAGCAGATCTGATGTCCTCATCTGTCCTCTGTGGGTACCTTTGCACACAGACAATCAGATATTTTAAATAAGTAAAAATTTGGAAAATGTAATTTTTTATTAATTAAGTTCATTCATTTGTTTTGCATCCCCAACTGTAGTTTCTTCCCCTCCTCTCCTTCCATTCCATCCCTCCATTTCCTTTCTGTTCTCCCCTCTCATCCCAATCCACTCCTCTGTTTCTCTTCAGAAAGGGGCAGGCCTCCCATGGGTATCAACAGAGCATGACATAGCAAGTTGAGAAGGACTAAGCTCTCCTTGTATTAAGGCTGGACCAAGCAACCCAGTATGAGGAATAGGTTCTCCAAGCAAAGCCATCCAAAGCGTTAGGGACGGTCCTTGCTTCCACTGCTAAGGGTCCCACAAGTAGACAGAGCCACACAACTGTCACATATGTTGAGGGTCTAGGTTAAAACATATGGTCACATTGTGTCTGAAGTCATGGTAAAGAGAGCCTTGAATGTTGATACTCAGTTTGCATCTTCTTTTTTATGCAGTGTAGGACATAAATTCAGGGAATGATGCTACCTTTCTTTAGGGTGGGTCTTCTCATTTTGATTAACCTAATCCAGATAATCCCTCCCAAGCATGCTCAGAGACAGACTAACCTGATTATCCCTTAAAGGAGTGCCTAAAGGTGTGCCTCCTGGGTGATGCCTAATCCAGTCAAGATGGCATTCAATAGCAACCATCACAGACATCTTTCTGAAGGTGAAAAAGATATCATATCATATATCAGCCATCTCAAAAGCCGAGCATCTCTTATTCGGGCATTTGAGAGCATGAGTGTGTTTTAACTTGATTGGTGTATTTAAAGGGAAGTGAAAATAAAATTCGAGGACTCATCCACTACTAAGATCTCAGGTCACCTCCACAGGCTCAGGATGCAGGAATGTGTGCCTTGGAGATAGCAGGATGGAGGGTTTCCAAGGAAAGGACTGAATTTTCAGGTACGAATGTCTGAAAGCAAAACCTCAGTTGGAAGTTTCCAGAAGGGCAAAGGTGGGTAATTGGTGGTTGGCAGATACAGTAACTTTGAATACAATTGAAGGTTTCTCAGGAGACTGAAGGGCAACCAAAACAAGGATGGCAGAGAAAAGTCACTGGGATTGAAAGTTCACCCGGTAGAAAATTCTTGGTAACTTTGAGGGGTCATTGGCTTCTTCTGTTTATAAACAGTGCTGATCACTTGTAGAAGGAAGGCCACTTGTTGGTTCCCAGATGCCTGGCTAGCTTAGACCTGAAATAATCACACAGAAACTGTATTAATTCACTGCTTGGCCCATTAGCTCTAGCTTCTCATTGGCTAACACTTACATATTAATTCAACCCATTTCTATTAATCTGTGTATCGCCATGTGCTAACACTTACATATTAATTTAACCCATTTCTATTAATCTGTGTATTGCCATGTGGCTATGGCTTACCGGCAAAGTTTCAGCATGTCTGACTCTGGTGGTGGCTCCATGGTGTCTCTCTGACGCTGACCTCTTTCTCCCAGTATAAAGCCTAGCTTTTCCTGCCTAGTTCTGTTCCCCCCTTGCCATAGGCTCAAAGCAATTCTTTATTCATTAACCAATGAGAGCAACACATAGACAGAAGGGCATCCCACACTAATCACTTGAAGACAGGGATGTTTCAAAAGATGAAAAGAATCCTTGAGAATACTCACAACCTGGAAAGGACCTGTGTGTGCATTTAAAATGTGGACAGAGATCTTCTTGGCAGCAGAGCTGGGGCACCTCTGTCATTACCAAGGACTGTAAGTAGGATTTCCCAGCGTCATCTGTTTGGCATTCAAATGTGGGTTACCCGGTAATAATCACATTTCTCTGGCCATTACCTGCTCATGCCCAGGTGTTTCACTATCTGCTTCTCATATGGTTATTTATAGCCAAATGAATAACCTGTTATATTTGCTCATCAAAGGAATAAATTTTATCCATTAATGATGATGTCTGTCTAGATGTAGTGGCCCATATCAGTGAGGGTCCCTCAAGGGTGCTGAAGAACTGGAAGGTGCCCATTGCTCCCATAGGATCCATTCTGAGTTCCCTAAGCAACCAGCTTGAAAGAGGCATGGAGACATCCTGTTCTCCTCCCAGGGTCATGCTACTACCTACTGTGACTTATTATCTGGACATCAAGTGCAATGCCCTCTTCTTCACAATACTGAGAACTTCTTCAGACTGAGTCTACAGTCTTTCTATGCAATTGCTCTTCATGAGACTCTGGGCACAGGCCTCGGAAGATAGTGATCATCAGTGCCCTTTCCCCCTTCCTTCTCAGATGCTTGTCTTCTTTTTCTTTATGTAAACTAATTTTACAAGCTTGTGTGGAGTGGGACAATTGTCTATATTCTGTCAATTATGTTTTAAATAAATGCTAATTGGCCAGTAGCCAGGCAGGAAGTATAGGTGGGACAACCAGACAGAAAGTAGAGGTGGGTCAATGAGAACAGGAGAATTCTGGGAAGGAGGAAGCCTATTCCTCTGCAGTGTCCTGACACAAAAGAAGCAAGATGTGACTACACTGCTGAAAAAGGTACTGAGCCATGTGGCTAACATATACTAGAATAATGGGCTAATATATGTTATAAGAGTTAATAAGAAGCCTGAGCTAATGGGCCAATCAGTTTATGATTAATGTAGATCTCTGTGTAATTTCTTTGGGACTTAACAACCGCGGGAACTAGGCAGAACAAGACCCGGGCAGGACAGAAATCTCGAACAACACTTGTGGTCTTCATTTCTCATGCTAAGACCAGGAAAACCTTATGATTTGGGGTTAGGGTAATGGCTTGGTCAGTGGAACCCACATAAAAGCTGAGCAGGGCAGCATTCACTGGTAATAGCAGTGCTGGGGCTCCCAAGGCAGGAGAACCCCAAGACTTGTTGTATAGTTAGCCTTGTCATGTTGGTGAGGCTCAGGGTCAGTGAGAGACCCTGCCTCAAAGAATAAGGTAGAGAGTGATGGCAGAAGACACAAGCCATTGACCTCTGATCTCCATACATGTGTGCACACACATGCATACATGCCTTCACATACATGCATGCAAACATGTACACACAAAAATTTGAAGAAAACCTAGAATCTAAGATCTCTTCTTTGCAAATGTGTTGAGCTCATTGCTGTATTCACTCGTGTATATAATCTGCATTTATTATTGCCAGATAGAATTCAGGGTGCCCATTGCTATATTCATTCATGTATGTAATCTTCAATTAGTATTGCCAGCTAGAATTCAACTTCAGAGTGCCCAGTTCGCTTTGGATTTCAAAAAAATACTGAACAACTTGTATAAGCATGAAATATACTTAACACTGAAAACTTATTTATTTATTTGAAATTTAAATTAAACCAGGTGGTCTATATTTTTATTTGCCATCTGGTAGCTCTGTCTTCATTAAAATTTCCTTTTTAAGGCATAAACTTTTTATTGATTATTTGGCAATTTCACATGATGCACCCTAATCACCCTTACTTCCCAGTCCTCCAAGGTCTGCCCCTCTACCCCTGTGTCCCGCCCCTCGAAGATTAAAAAAAAGTCCAATCTGTGTTGTCTGTATAGTCACTGTAGCATGGTCAAACTCCCAGTGGCCAGCCCAGCCTCTTAAAGAAAAGTGAGTCCTTCCCTACCCCAAGCCCTGCCAGGAGCCCTCTATTGTGAAGAGCTACACTTCAGCATCCTTATCACAATTTTTAAGAATTCTCTTTGATGTGTTTCTGTCTGGGCTCTTACTTGTTTTGTGGGGATGAGGGTTGTCACAGAAGAGCCGTCTATGTCCCTCTGTTTTTCAGCTGTGAGTCTATAGCTACCACCACCGCAGAAGAAGCTTCCTTGTCCTTTACAGGCAACAGGAGCACAGATCATAGACTTCCACATGGTTTTTGTGACAGCACGGACCCTGGACATCCTCCAGGTCTCTGACATCACCACATGCCACAGGCCTCAGCATAGACTCTGGTGGCCACAAACACCAACATTATTCCCAATGACAGCCTGGCCCACAGCCGTCAACACAGTGTCTAGCTGTGGCAGGACCACAGATCCAGCAATGGCTTGTGGTGGCAGCACAGAGCACGGTGGCCCTCAGCATGATCTCTGGGGACAATACAGACCATAGACATTGGATGGCTCCTAGTGGTAACGTGGACCGCAGACACCAATTTGGACTATGGCTGCTGCAGAACCACAGACCCTACCATGACTTTAGGCAGCAGCATAGACTACAGACATCCACAAAGCCTCTGGTGGTAACATGGGCCTGGGTCATCAATATGACCCCCAGCTGTAGTAGGACCACAGACACAGACATGGCCTCCTGATGACACCACTGATCATGGACATCAACCTGGCAGCCCAAGCTACTCATATCTCCATGACCCCCAGGGGTTGCATCGTGGGTCATAACGTGGCCTCAGGCTGTGGAGCAAACCATGAATGTCTGTTGCAGAATATTACTTTAGTTATGTAAAGGAGTGTTACATTTGGTTATGCTGCATTTGTTTTATTATGTAAAGATGTATTGCTGATTCATTTTGCCTGCCTGAGGCACCTGATTGATTCAATAAAAAGCTGAATGGCCAGTAACTAGACAGTAGAGGGATAGGTGGGGCTGGTGAACAGAGAGAAAAAGTAGGAGGAGGAATCTAGGCTCAAGAGAGAAGAAAGAAAGGAGAAGAGAACAAGAGAGAAAGAGAGGGAGTCAGCCGGGGTCAGCCAGCCAGGCGGCTGCCGGTCAGCCAGACACAGAGAAGGACATACAGAATGAAAGAAAGGTAAGAAGCCCTGAGACAAAGTGTAGATGAAGGGAAATGGGTGAACATAAGTTGCATCATTTAGTGGGACAAGCATAAACTAAAACTGAGCATTCACAATTAATAATAGTCTTTATGTCTTGATTTGGGAGCTGGGTAGTGGCTCGAAAGAAAGCCTGCTCCTTTTGGTGTTCCAGCATGGGGCCCAAATAGGGCCTGATAAAGCTGAAAAAGAGAGAGAGGGAAAAAACAAATAAGTCCTCTGAGAGTCTCTGCCCTACAATGGGCATTTGTGTAGCCAGTAGGCTAAGTAGAAACAGCAAGTTAAGTGGTGCGAGCCACCAGCTTCCTTCAGCTGGGACAGTCGAACACAGCTCCCAGCTAGATACAGCTCCCAGTTGAACACATCTCTCTGCCAGGCTTGTGAAATTAAGTTTGACTTTCACCAGATCTGAGTGGGGCAGAGTCATCCATCAGCACAAAGCAGTTTAAGGTTTGGCTGACACAGTAAGAAAAGGCTTGAGACATGCAGTAAAGACAGGTCCGGATGGAAAAACAAAAGCTCTAAATAGGTTACAGTGTGTTTAACAATGTACATAGACTTAAGAAAGAAAAGAAAATGGATAGTCATAGAAAAAATTAGAGAATAAAGTAATATAAAGAAAAAAACACATAAAAATGGGAAATATGGGAATATGGGACTGGAGAGATGGCTCAGAGGTTAAGAGCACTGACTGCTCTTCAAGAGGTCCTGAGTTCAATTCCCACCACAACATGTTGACTCACAACCATCTGGTGCCCTCTTCTGGCATACAAGCAAACAGGCAGACAGACCACTGTATACAGAATAAATAAAATAAATCTTAAAAAAAAGGATGGAAAATGACAGGGAGTCTGGATTCTGTATGGTGTTGTGTTGACTTTCAATTTTTTGAATGTGGATGAGTAAGCAACAATTGCTCAGAGCTATGGGATTGTAAAAGGGACTGCCGAACTAAACCAGCCTGATACTTTAGGGATACATTAGCCTTAAAATGGAATTCAGAAAATATACTGTGTTGTAGAAGAGGTTATGCTTTTGTTTCCACAGGAAATGAAAGGCTGTGGATTCCTTCAAGGTTAATAGAGATCAGCTTTCATTAGGAGAAACCTCCTGGAAATCTTGGCTACAGATATAAAGAAATAAACCAAGATATGATATCAATGCTGTTCTGCATGGGAAAATTTCTGAGATCTGACAACAAGTGTTGCAGTTAGCTTTCCCAGGACTTGACTATCATCTCAAATTTTTCAGGTCCCCTATAGATGCTTTCACCCTCAGACAACAGAAAGCAGTCTAGAAAATATAATACCCACATTTCCAAGAGGTAGGGTGGCTACGTTTGGTCATTCAGTGGGTTATGAATATTTGTCATCATTTAGGGGGGCATATAAGATATAGGAATATAGGATAAAAAGACAACTCTTCATCTCAAATATTCTACATTTGTAAGGATTTAGTATATTGATACAAATTTAAAGTTATTTTTGTTATACTGTATATATGTTTCTACTCTAGTATGGGGTATTGTACCTATGCAGTTTATTTGAAAATATAATGTATAATTAAAAATACAAGTTAGTAGTAATCTATAATAATCAAACTTGTAGTACATTAGTATGTTTTCAAGGTTAGACAAATGTATTTTAGATAAATAGATGCTCTTCAAATGCTTCAGAGACCTACAGATATGACATTTAAGATGTTTAATAAACTAAGTATTTTTATGACAGTGATACAGGTCTGCTCCTGGCAGCACCAATCTACTTCATAAGAGGATAATGGTCATTGAAGAACCTCCATATGGAGTTTGCTTTTATTATGGCAAAATTAGCCGTTTGAAACTGTCCTTGCCTCAACTGCTGATAGTATATCATCCAAACTGGACATGCAGGACACAAAGGAAAGTGACTATTGAACTCTGCCAAAACAAGGTGGTAGTATCCTTCAAAATTCCTGTATCATAGAAAAGTCTGTCAGATATTCTAGGCTTTTAGACCAAAGATGAATGCCCCTACATTGCAGAGGACCCTTGGGTGTCTAGATAGTCAGATGTCTCTTTTGTTTCTATAGTTTTGGAAGTTACCTGCTCTGCACTCCATGTTTACTCAGGTAATAGTATGTCTTTCTCAGGTCTCTGATGGGGTTGAAGACTAGATAGTCTAGAGAGTTATAGTTTTCCTTAGTTATGATAGAAGGTAAATTAGGTACAGAGCTTTGGACTCATCAAGATAGGATAGACAATAGAGTGATTTCTCTGAATTTGTCAAATGCAGAGGGACTGGATAATGTAATTATTACTTTTTAACTGTTCTTATTGTATAAGGTTTGCTATGTTAAAGTTAAAACCTTTCTTTCTATTTAGACAAAAGGGGGGGAAATGTTATGGAATATTTATTTAATTAGACAAAGAAGTGTTTCATTTGTTTATGCTGCATTTGTTTAACTATGTAAAGATGTATTGTGTTTGCAATAATTAAATACAATTAACCTGAGCCCAGAGAGGTGGGGATAGCAACTAGTTGATAGGAAGTATCAGGAAAGAGCACAGTGTGGTATTTTATTTGGGGCGGTGTGGAAGGAGAGTGGCTACTGGGGACAACAGGTGAGAGAGACAGTGAGCTAGTTATTACTCTAACTCTGAGTTTACAGGTTTTCACCCTAAAACCCTCACGTTTTACTAGAATGTTAGAGATTTAACTCAATCTGCCTTTAGTAGCAGCAGCAGAGCCCTTGTCTGGGGAAACCGAATTATCCCTAGGCTATGGGCAATGGTAGCCAGGCCTTCAGCAGTTTAAAGCGTAGCCACTGTGATGAGGAAAAAACAGCAAATATCTGCATAACCACATGGGCTGCAGATACTGCAGCAGGATCATGGACCCAGACATGGCCCCCCAGTGGCAGCATGAACCACAGTCATCAACGTGGTCTCCAACAGCAGTTCAGACCTTGGATGTGGACGTGATTCAGATTCTCTCGACGGCATTCAAAATGCTTTGTCCCTCCATCTTTCCCTTCCCTCCACCACAAATTCATTCCTTGCAGTAGCGTTGAAAAAGGCAGTGCTAATCTGTATTTTTTTTGCCCACACAGCTCTGTGTGCAAGTACTCATTGCTAGGAGTCTGGCTCAAGGCCTCTGGTCTCTGAAACACCATACGTACTGGACCATTGCTGAGATCTTTGAGCACAGTAATGCTTCAGGTTTTCATCTTTGGTGATGATGACATGCCTTCGGGTTCTGGTTCTGCAGCACCAGCTCCTCCTTGCCGGTCAGAAGCTAATAGATGGGGTAGGTGTCAGGGCTGATGTACTTGAAGAACTGGATCTGGGCATGGATGGCAGCAGAGTTGTTCAGTAGCCCCCGTCCCCTGCATGCATGGGGTCCAAATTTACTTTGTCTTAATGACTATAACATATTTAGAAAACTTCTTGTAATCATTCTTGAGGAGGAAACTCCTCAGAATCATATGTATGTATGTATGTATGTATGTGTATTTATATGCTATATATATATATATGCAATGTGTGTGTGTATCACTGTACTTCTATAAGGTTTTCTTTAACTATAAGCCCTTCTGCCAAAGGGCTTCTAGAGTTCTAAGCTCCAAAAAAGGAGGTGTGGTGTCTTCACCAAAGCTGAGACTCTTTGTCTGTGAAAGTCAGAGCAGCCAGTACAGGGAGGGAGGCATTCAGGTTCTGCTGGGGCTACAAGGTCTGGTTCCCAAGGGAGGAGGAAAAGGATGCGTTTCTGGGATGTGTTGGTCGTCTTCCAACAGAGCCTGGACGTCAGAGACCTCTGAGGGTGTCACCTGTGTCCTCGGCTATTGCTCAAGACAGGTCTGACCTACATGAATGAGTTCTCCAAAGTCCGAGAATAAAACACAGGAAACCGGTGAGAAGAGCATTTCAGAATTCCTGACATTAAAAATCATGATCTCCTGAGTTTTAATATTCTCTGTTGAAATTTTGAACAAAGGCTCTGTATACTTACATAAAATAATCTTTCCTTTAGCGACACGAAGCTAGAAATGGGACCTCGAACACCTCCACGTTGGAAGTACAGTCTTCATTGATCTAAACTGCAACACAAAAGTAGTTTTTATCTTTAAACGTATATGTGTCTGTTTTAAAATTTTTTATAAATATTGTAGCAGAGTATTAACTTCCATTATTTATGATTCTGCTGAACTTTGAGAAGATCTGCTGACAGTAAAGGCACAACCATTTTAATGCTAGTTCATTTTACATCATAAATGCCCTGGAAGATCACTCAGAGGTTTTCAATAACATCCAACGAGTAGGTACTGAGAATATTAGAAGCTAGAAAATTGACAATTACCTTAAAAATGGTTCATAGATTTTATTGCTTTTAGACATTAGAAGTGAAAGGAAAAATAGGTATTCAACTGGGATTTAGTGGTTATTTTGGTTATTTCCCGAATTTCCTATTATTCTGGGAAATTTTTACTGTTTTTGAGCATATATGTATATACTAAAAAGTAGTAATTATATGTATATGTACATATATATACATACACAAATATGCATATATATTTGATTCATAATGTTTTAATTAGAATAATGCTTGGATTATGTCAGAGAAATACCTCAGTGAGATGGCTCGATGTGTAAAGTGCTTACTGTCAAGCCCGATGACTTGAGTTCCAGTTGTGACGTGTGCATGTTTTCCTTAGACCTCCACAGACGTGCTGTGGCGTGTGCATGTTTTCCTCAGACCTCCACAGACGTGCTGTGGCGTGTGCATGTTTTCCTCAGACCTCCACAGATGTGCTGTGGCGTGTGCATGTTTTCCTCAGACCTCCACAGACGTGCTGTGACGTGTGCATGTTTTCCTCAGACCTCCACAGACGTGCTGTGGCGTGTGCATGTTTTCCTCAGACCTCCACAGACGTGCTGTGGCGTGTGCATGTTTTCCTCAGACCTCCACAGACGTGCTGTGGCGTGTGCATGTTTTCCTCAGACCTCCACAGATGTGCTGTGGCATGTGCATGTTTTCCTCAGACCCCCACAGATGTGCTGTGGCGTGTGTATTCACAAATGCCCATACAATAAATAAAAAAAAATATTTTTTTTAATGCTTCAGAATTAAAGTGGCTTTTTGTTGTTGTTTTGTTTTGTTGAGGCAAGGTTTCTCTGTGTAACTGTCCTGGCTATCCTATAACTTTTTCTGTTGACCAGGCTGGCCTGGAACTCCAGCAGATCCATCTTTTTCTGCCTCCCGAGTGCTGGGATTAAAGGCCTGTGCCACCAGGAAGACTAAAAACACTTCATTAAAGGTGAGCCTCATCCAGGGCGATGAAGGTCAAAGACAGCATTGCTGTCAGGGATCTGAGAAACCTCTGCTTCTGGGGAAGGCCTGGGCAAGCTGCAGGTTACCGCCTCGTACAGGGCCTGACCCTGGGTCACAAGGCAGTTGCCCAGTCTATGTCTCTTAAGAGACACTCCTTCCTTCTTCAGCGGTGAGTTTTGTATGAGTGTTTCTGTTTTCGTCCTGGACCCACCATCTGGCAAGTGCTCCGAGACTGGGGAACTGGTTTCTACAATGGATGTAGTCTCAGCTGCTTCCCTGCTCTCTAATCCTTAAGAGGAATTGACCACAGTTACAAACAGACTCCCCGCCATGCGTCGATGCCTAACTCAACCCACACTGACTATTACATGCTTTTAATCCTTTAATCTCTAGATTTCTTGGTGCCTCGAATATTTCCCTTCTTTTATGTTATTTTTTCCCCCTTAGGGAAGCAGGAAAGATAATCGTTTAGACATTGCAAACTTTTCAGCTGTTTCTCTGAGCACTGACTGGTACAAGCTAAAGCCCACACTAAGATAAAAATAGCTGGGACCTTTGACAAGCAGACCTGTGAAGATTTTATTATTATTATTAGTGAATATTTGAACTGAAAGACTCTCACTCCTCATAGTGTTTGTGTCCTTGATGATTCAAATGAGATACTGTTTCCAATCAGGTTCCAAACAGAACAGATTACATTTACATAAGTGTTTCCAGTTTGTCTTCCCAGTTCCTATGAATCTACATTTCTCTTCACTTTAAGTACAGTTCCAGAATGGGGTAGACTTTCTAGTTAATGCCACATGGAAATAGGCATTTGTTCCAAATGAACAAAGAGCCTTAAGTTGATAGAGAAAACTTACAAGCCGTGGCTTTGTCTAGCAGGGGTCTTTATTTGCACGAAGCAGTTCTTAGCTCCAGAAGCAAGTGACAACCGGTGGAGATGTTTTCTGTTCCTCATAGGATAAGGGCCAATGGCATAATAGCTTATTAAATGTCAGAAAGGGTTGTTGTGAAACCCTCTCCTAAATCAAGTACCTATACATAGTAAATTACTGCAAACAGCAGGCGTGTTTTCACAAACCACAGAATGAAGAACTGTTCGGTTCCATGGCTGCAGGGATTGTATCCATCTAGTTAATTGTTGTTTCCTAGGTTTCTGGAACATAATTGGTGCTCAGTAAATTTTTTTTTTGCATAAACCAGGAAGCAAATAAATATGCATTTCTGTCATACTGGGTTGTGTGTAAAGCCTGATGTTGAGATGACCAGGAGTCTTGTCACTCCTGTGTCCCCCTTTCATTTGCTTGTTAATGGGACAAACACACCATTTAATATTCACTGAAACAGATCACATCATACTTTGAATTAATTCATGCAATCAGAAGAGGAAAAGTCTTGCTTTTGTTATATGTGGATATTTTTCTTTGATAAATGGACTAGTGAGTGCTTTTCTACTTTGGTGTTTGTGGGTATTTTGTTTGTTTGTAAGTCTGTACACCATGTTTATGTCTGGCAACTATGAAGGTAAGAAGAGAACATTGGGTCTTGTAGAACCGGAATTACAGATGGTTGTGAGCTACCATGTGTGTGCTTGGAATTGATCCTTAGCCTCTGGAAGATCAGCCTGTGCTCTTAACTACTTAACTTCTAAGTTATCTCTTCAGTCTCTTGAGCACTTTTTTTTTAAACCATGGTTAATGGTAACATAGTGTATCCTTGAGATATGTGTGGTGAGTGGGTGTCATTGACTAGCACTTAAAAACGACATAGTTGTTTTTGGTCTATATGGTCACATAGTTGTTAATAGGAGGACTTAACCATTCCATTCATAGTGCTTAAGGACTTTGCAACATCATGTTGATCCAATCAAAATATATGATGCTGTTTGACAATTAAAAAAAACCAAAAAGAAAAAACAAACCTTATGGGCTGGAGAGGTGGTTCAGTTGATGAACAGGTTTGCCATGAAGCCTGGAACTTACATGGTGGAAGGAGAGAGCTGACTCTCACTAGTACTCCTCTGACCTCCACACACACAACACAAACACAAACACCAGGGAAAAATGTAATAAAAATTTTGAAAAGCTTATATTCTGAAAGAAAAAAGAATGACTCTTCAAAATCTCTTTCTCGTCAGCCTAGGCCACCAGGAGACTGACAAGGCAATAGGGGGTTGTGGGTGGTCATGATGGGGAAACCCACAGAGACAGTCGGCCTGAGTTCCTGAGCTCATGGACTCTGGATCAACAGTTAGGGAGCCTGTGTGGAATCGACCTAGGCCCTTTGCATGTGTGTGACACTTGTGTAGCTTGATCTCTTTATAAGGCTCCTAGCAGTGAGATCAGAACCTGTCCCTGGTGCTTGGCTGGCTTTGGGGAACCCGTTTCTCATGCTGGATTAATCCATACAGCCTTGATGCTTGGTTTTGCCTCAACTTCATGTGCCATGCTTTGTTTAAGCCCATGGGACGACAGCCCTTTGAAGGAGGGGGCGGAACGAGAGGAGGGTGGGGAAACTGCAGTTGGCACGTCCTCAAACTCCCTATGTAGCTGCCTTTGAACTCCCTGTGTAACCAAAGATGACCTTGAAATTCTTATCCTCCCACCTCCACTTTCTAATTCTGGGATTACAAGTACATGCTAGCACACTCATTTTATTTGGTGCTGGGGCTGGAACCCAGGGCTTCATATGTGTTAGACAGTCATACTACAAGCTGAGCTATATCTCCTGCTTGGCTTTATAGTCTTCCACCATTAAAACTGTCCAAAAAAATATGCATTCATTTGTAACGAGTCTTTCTCTGTCTAGCTCCCAAATAATGATATGGAGACTTTTTATTAAATATGAAAGCTAGGCCTATAGCTTAAGGTTGTTCCACTAGCTTTATAACTTAAATTAATCCATTTATATTAATCTATGTTCTATTACGTGGTGTTACCTCTATTCTGTCTTGCACCTCCTGTTCCTCTCCATGACCTTTGGTGTCCCTCTCACACCTAGACTCATCTCCTCTTCTTCTCTCTCTGCCTGGAAGTCTTGCATTCCTCTTCCTGCTTAGCTATTGGCCATTCAGCTTTTTATTAAACCAATCAGAAAGCACCTTGGCAAAGACACATGTTCACAGTGTACAAAAAGATTATTCCACAACATTTATGAGCCTGCATTTTGCAGCACTCAACTTCCTTTTGTAGTTTCTGTTTGCTTCTGTCTCCAATCTCACAGACTCACAGGATAACCTCCCCACTCCTACATTCCCAGGTCTTTAAACCAAATGTGGCTTGAACAACTATTGATGGGAATGACCCTGTCTACAGGGCAGAGCAAACATATTGCTGGTCCTTCAGGCCATTGGACAGTCTTCAGTGACACAGCTGTGTTGTGCTAACTGATTCTTCCTTTAATACAAGCTGGGTATGCATTCCTACAGAGGAAAAGAAAACAGCTGCCAAGGTGTGTAGTGACATTTTGTTTGTAATCTAACAAATAAAGCTTGTCTAAATATCAGAGTGCAGAACTAAGCCACTGGTTAGCCACAGAGGTCAGGCAGTGGTGGCACACACCTTTAATCTCAGTACTTGAAAGACAGAGACAGACAGATCTCTGTGAGTGGCCACCCTGGTCTACATGAGAATGAATTTGTCTAAAAGAGAAACAGAACTCACACAAAGGTGATTCTGGCACTTGGTATCACATGTCCTTAATTCCAGCACTAGGGAGGTGGAGACAGGAGTGATATGGCTGGGCAGAGAGAATAATATAAAGCGGGGAGGGGGAAGACAGGAGCTCAGATGAAGTCTGAGGATTCAGTAAATGCAGTCTGAGGTTTTGTAGAGACAGGATCGCCCCTTCAGTTTGAGCACTGTTAGAGTAAAAGATCCCTCTAGTGCCTAGCAGTTCTGCTTTTCTAATCTTAACTCCTATATCTGACTCTGATGGGGAAGCTCAACCAATCACATCTGGTCAGGGTGTGGCTGCCTGGAGCCCGAGGTAGGTAGGTGCGTGCTCTCTCTACGCTGTGCTCACTGGACCATTTTGGATTTCGGACCTTCCACTCGGGTAGCGTGAGTTCCCCCCCCTTTTTAAAATTATTAAAAATATAACTGTTAAAAAAAGATTACTAAGAAAGTAAAAGGAGCAAAGCAAGGTATGGAGTAGCCATAGCTTGCTACTGCACTGAATACGGGTTTCTTTGTAGGTCAATCATAATCTTATTGTGATATAATCATTTATTTGCTTATTAGCCTTTTCTCATTCATTAATGGGTTAGAATAGTCAGGCAGAAAAATTAGGTCTTCCCTTGAGTTTATATGAGAAGATTTTGGGAAATATTTGGTGGAGAAGTATCTTGAAAGTGAAATAATGGCATAAGAGATTTTAGGAATGTCCACAGCTGTTATGGTCTCTGCCTTTCTGGTCATACTTCTACCCAAGATCATCAGACATTTGTGAATGTGTATAATCATACCAGTAAGTGTTGAGACACAGTGTTTGGAGTGCTGGGTTTTGGTGGTGATGGTCTAAGACAGGGCAAAGGACTCAGATAGCTAAAAGCACACTGAGAAGCCAAAAGATAGAGACTAAGATGACTGAGAACTAGTTTAGATAGAAAATAAGATGACTGAGAACTGGTTTAGATAGACTAAGATGACTGAGAACTGGTTTAGATAGAGACTAAGCTGACTGAGAAGCCAAAAGATAGAGACTAAGATGACTGAGAACTGGTTTAGATAGACTAAGATGACTGAGAACTGGTTTAGATAGACTAAGATGACTGAGAACTGGTTTAGATAGAGACTAAGATGACTGAGAACTAGTTTAGATAGACTAAGATGACTGAGAACTGGTTTAGATAGAGACTAAGATGACTGAGAACTGGTTTAGACAGAGACTAAGATGACTGAGAACTAGTTTAGATAGACTAAGATGACTGAGAACTGGTTTAGATAGACTAAGATGACTGAGAACTGGTTTAGATAGAGACTAAGATGACTGAGAACTGGTTTAGATAGAGACTAAGATGACTGAGAACTGGTTTAGATAGAGACTAAGATGACTGAGAACTAGTTTAGATAGAGACTAAGATGACTGAGAACTAGTTTAGATAGACTAAGATGACTGAGAACTGGTTTAGATAGAGACTAAGATGACTGAGAACTGGTTTAGATAGACTAAGATGACTGAGAACTAGTTTAGATAGAGACTAAGATGACTGAGAACTAGTTTAGATAGACTAAGATGACTGAGAACTGGTTTAGATAGAGACTAAGATGACTGAGAACTGGTTTAGATAGACTAAGATGACTGAGAACTAGTTTAGATAGAGACTAAGATGACTGAGAACTAGTTTAGATAGACTAAGATGACTGAGAACTGGTTTAGATAGAGACTAAGATGACTGAGAACTGGTTTAGATAGACTAAGATGACTGAGAACTAGTTTAGATAGAGACTAAGATGACTGAGAACTAGTTTAGATAGACTAAGATGACTGAGAACTAGTTTAGATAGACTAAGATGACTGAGAACTAGTTTAGCGGCCTCGGCAGATGCTGTGCTCACCATGCACTCACGAGAACCCAGTTCAGATATAGAACACTCACGTAACAGACTAGTCGTGGTGGCATGTCTTTGTGACTCCAGGGGTCTGGGAGCAGAAACTAGTGGATTCCCAGGTGGGATTGCTGAGATGGTTATGTGGGTAAAGGCACATGCTGCCAAGCTTGATGACCCGAGTTCAAGACCCAAGTCCCACAGGTTGGAAAAGAAGGAACCGATCCTCACAAATTGTCCTATGATCTCTACAGGCGTGTTGTGTCATGCGTACTTGAACCCAACACACACATCAACACACACACACACACACACACACACACACACACACACACACACACAGACTCACACACTACATTTAAAAACAAAAAAACAGATACAGTGCAAAACAGAATACAGAGTTAGTTTGGCTATGTAATGGAGAGAAATCTCTCTGTTTAATATTCAGGGTAGAGACCCATAAAAAGTCAATTAAAGATTTAAAATTTCAACACCTTGGCTCCTGCCTGTTTCCTGCAGCTCTGGTACAAAAGTGATCTTTTTTTTTTTTTTAAAAAAAATATACTAATCTTTTATTGTGAGTTTCTTTAGTTCTACCATGCTCCTGTGCCTGCCAGTGTATTGAAAAGAACTGTTAGAAATATTATAATAGCCCAGCAGATCTGAGAAATGCAACATAAAAATGTACGCAGCCAATCCAGTTGATGCAATTATTTCAGCTTCACAAAATTATGGCCATTTCTCCTATCATGCTTTGTTTGCAGCCTCCTGAGATGGTAACCTGTAATTTTATTCATTAGTTTTTCTATCATTTCCAAAGGCGGGGATGGGGGAGGTAGGAGGCAGAGAAGATACAAGCTGGGGAGGTGACAAGATGGAGGAGGGAGGGGGTGTCAGAGGGCTCTAGATTCAGAAACTCCTCGGAAAACAGTCCTTGTTTGAGAGGGTGTGTGTAAAAGGATTTCAACTCTCATTTCACATTCTGCCTAAAATACGAAAGAGTATGACTCTTATGTCTGTGTTTCCTGATGGGCAAGGTGACTGTTTAACACAGCGGGATCTAGGCAACGCAAATGCAGTTGGATGGCTCTGCTCACTCTCCACGGGAGAGGGCTGGACTGCCCAGGCCCTTGTGAGAAGCACCTTTGCTGTCCCCATCACTGCAAAAATCAGGATAAGAGTGGCTGCTGACACAGAAATCAAACCTGGTTGGTCCATGACTTCTAAGGTACTCTAGTGTCTGCCAAGGCTGCAAGAGAGTTCTGGAGCTGGAGTTACAGGTGGTTGTGAGATACTAGTGTGGGGGCTGGGAGCTGAATTCTGCATTCAACATGAGGAGGAGGACAGCAGGAAGACAGCAGGAGGAGAGCAGGAGGACAGCGGGAGGACAGCGGGAGGACAGCAGGAGGACAGCAGAAGGACAGAGGAGAAAAGAGGGAGGACAGCGGGAGGACAGCAGGAGGACAGAGGGAGGACAGCAGGAGAATAGCAGGAGGACGAAGGAGGACAGCAGGAGGACAGAGGGAGGACAACAGAAGGACAAAGGCGGACAGCAGGGGGACAGCAGGAGGACAAAGGAGGACAGCAGGAGGATAGCAGGAGGACCAAGGAGGACAGCAGAAGGACAGCAGGAGGGCAGAGGAAAGATAGAGGGAGGACAGAGGAGGACAGCAGGAGGACGAAGAAGGACAGCAGAAGGACAGCGGGAGGACAGAGGGAGGACAGCAGGAGGACAGAGGGAGGACAGAGGGAGGATGAAGGAGGACAGAAGGAGGATAGAAGGAGGACAGAGGAGGACAGCAGGAGGATGAAGGAGGACAGCAGGAGGATGAAGGAGGACAGCAGGAGGATGAAGGAGGACAGCAGGAGGACGAAGGAGGACAGCAGGAGGATGAAGGAGAACAGCAGAAGGATGAAGGAGGACAGCAGGAGGGCAGCAGGAGGATGAAGGAGGACAGCAGGAGGGCAGCAGGAGGACAGCAGGAGGGCAGCAGGAGGAGAGCTGTAGATATTCTAGACCACCAAACCATTTCTCCTGTCCTTGGTCACGGTTGCAAAGAGGTGAAGGGGCTGCGGGGCTTCCATGCTTATCCAGAGCCCACCATGCCCTAGGTTCTCTTCCTATCACCTTAACCTCGGGTGTGGTAGCACTTTCCTGTAATTTAAACATTCAGAAGGTGGAAGTAGGCTGATCAGAAATTCAAGGTCGTCCTTGAACATAGAGGTTCTAGGGCCTGGGTGACACGAGATCTATCTGTATAAACAGACAGTAAACACATTCTTTTTTCCTGGAGACCATGACTTTCCCAACATTTCAGAAAATATAAGACTCAAAAATTATGGAGAGGCGGTGCTCTTCTAGTCTTGGCTACAAATGGAAACAGGCAGTGCCAGGTGGTGAGGTCTGTTTCTAATCACAGCCAAAGTCTTGATAAAGTTTTGTTTGCACATACACTTAGAGTAGCATCCTGAGGTTGACCTTAACCTAAACATCATGTTCTCTAGTTCTCCAGGCTTTAATTTCAGAACAAAAGAAAAGAAACCCTGGGAGCTTTGTTTCCGGTTTGCACAGCCCCACCTCTGTAGATGCGGCTGGTTTCCTCCTACCTTGGGATGCAGGCAACCACCTTCCAGTCCTGGCCTTTCTGCGTCCTCCGAAAGTTCCCCAGGTGAGACTCAGAGTGGGGTGGTAGTAAAATCATCAAACATCCATCTTTCCAAAATGCCAGCTCCTCTCAGTCCCACAATTCTTTGTATAATTAGAAAGTTGTCTAATTAATCCAGGGTAGTAACTCAGCCTTCCCTGATTGCTGACAGTTAGATAATCACAGGATCTCCCTGCTCTATTTGACATTGCAAACCTCCAGGGCATGGATTAGGCCTGCTCTTACCTTATGTATTGTGAGACAGAACTGGACCTTGAGGGATCTCCAGTGCCAATAAAATAAATATGAGCACAATCTCAGCTATTATATATGTATCAAAACAATATATAAACTACATATAACTACATATATATGACTTAATATTTATGGAGGGGTTTTGTTGTTCAGATAATAGGTTCCAGCATTTATTCTAATCTAGGTTGCAAACAGGATTTTTTTTGTGTGTGTGTGTTTCTGTGTTGTGTGTGTGTGTGTGTATATATATATATATATATATATATATATATATATATATATATATATGGGGAATTTAAGGAAAATCCTAGTTAAATCTATAAATGAATCTAGCATCGGAACAGAAAAAACTGAAGCACCTTTCCCGGATCCCTCATGTAAAAGTTGGCATGACATTTTGGCTGAGCCCATCTTAGCAGGATAAAATATGGCAGGCGTTTTAGACTTTGGGCAAACCTATCATTTGACACCTGCATTCAATTATCCCTTAACTCTGCAGCTCCCTACCTTGCGTGACATGGCTCTTCTTTTACATTTAGAAAGTCATTGTCCATGACCACCTAGTCCTCAGGTCCCCATACCTAGCAGGTGCAGGAAGTCTTGAAACATCCTTCATAATTTTGCAATAATTTAAACTTTTTATGTTACGTTGATTATATTTGGGTAGAATGTAGAATCATTTAAACTGTTCATCCTTTTATTCATTTCTACACGAGACCGGGTCTCTATACTGTGCTATGAAATCATGATTTCAGAGGAACCAATTTGTTTATTTATTTATTTATTTACTTAAGATGGAGTCTCTTGTAGCACAGGCTGGTCTCAAACTTTATATGTAGCCAAGGATGACCCTGGACTTCTGATCCTTCTGCCTCTCTCTGCTTCTGAGTGCTGGGATGAAAGGTGTGAGTTAGTACACCTATTTTAGAACCTTGTATTTTAAGTCATACAAGTGACAGTTTTTTTTTTATTTTTTCCTTCACGCTTTCTTTTTAGGTTGAACCTTCTGTGGCTTTAGGACAAATTTGGCTCCCACATCATCCAGACAGCAATATTTGTTGTTAATGACTCTTTACTGCTCGGTTTTGCTTCTGCATTTTGTCTCTCATAGAGCTTGCTAACCTTTCCTCTCATCGGAACTTTCCTATCTCCTCTTAGACAGTCTTTTCCCTTCTCATGCCCAGTTAGTACCATTCGTGGCCTCTTCTGCCTGAATCTTGTCTCATAGCCATATTCACGAGTGACCCTTCCTCATTGCATAGGATGTCAACTTCCCTGCCCACTTCCTTCCCATGTGGTACTAAACTCTCTTTGACCTGGCCTATCATGTACACTGTGAGCCATCTTTAGATAAACTTGGGGCCCCTTTTGCCCCGGCTGACCTTGAGTGATACAGATGTCTGTTTCAGGTTAACCTCTGAGTGTCAGAATGTAGCATCAGCTGTGTAGCTAATGCTTCCAACTGCTGAATACATAAGTGAGTTGAGGCCTGTTGGTATTCTGAACTTGGCTGGCTGGGACTCATTATTATCCATGTTATGACCTTTGTTGAGGGCTGCAGTGTCCTGGAGAAACATGCACTGAAAGATCAGAATCGTGGTTTTCAGGAATTCTAAGACTGATTTTGAACAAATATGTAATTAAGCATTAAATGCTGTGAGCATGTAATTAAGTAGCATACTCTAAAAGTGATAATGTACACTCAAAGCATGCTGTCCTTAATGATTTTATTATGTTTTAGTGTTGCCTATGACTTCAGTTACATATGTGATCTGTGTACAAGAGACAGATCAGACCTACATGGTCATGTCCTTCCATGGCTGCTCTTCAAAAGCTTTTGTGGTTTGCCATATTTTTCTATGTTCTAAATTGTCTTCCAGCCAATATCACTGAGATCCCTATTCTTTTGAAAAAGTTGTTTAATATGCTGTACCTGTGACTCATACTTCTACTCCTAGCATTGGGAGACTTGAGATAGGATTTCTATCAGTTTGAATCTCAACTGCATAGCGAGATACAATCTCTAAAAACCAAAAAACAAATTACTGATGCACTGTACATACAGAAAGTGATCTAACAAGCATATCATGTGATAATTGTGGCGCTTCCTCAGGAAAGCATCACCCACATCAAAATCCCCTGATGCAGCTGACTGAGCAAACTGACCTGAGCTTGCAATCTGTTCCTTGTTCTTCAGTCTTAGCGTTTTATTCCTGTGACTCCGTCCTGGGTTTGCTGTGGTTCTTTGTTTGTTTGTGTAAAAAACACCCTGACTAAAAGCTACTTGGGGGCGAAAGGGTTTGTTTGGTTTGTAATTCCAGATTACAGCCTCTCCATTACTGAGGGAAGAGCCGGAAGTTAAGCAGGAACTAGAAGCGGAATGTGTGGAGACACACTGCTCGCTAATGTTTGGCTGGCTTTCTATGAAACCTGTGCTCACAGGCCAAGGGATGGCGGTGCTCGCTTCATCAATCAATAAACAAGATGATGTCCCACAGACAAGACCACAGGCCAATCTGATTCAGGTAATTCTTCAACTGTGGTTTCCTCTCCTCAGTTGCCTCTAGGCTGTGTCAAGTTGACATTAAAAATGAACCAAGACAACTCTTACCACAGCAGATGTCTATTTTAGAATTCGTGTGTCTGACTTTTTCCACTTTACAGTATGATTTCCGTGGGCGTCAGACATATTGTCATTTTACTCAAGAAAACATTGATGCTTTTAGACTCCCGTGACAAGTGGGCATTTGATCGATTGTAATTGAATTATTCCACTAAATGGATGTGACTTTCAGCTGAAGTAGAGAGAAGGGAGGCCAATATACATCACAGCTGCTTTCTGACCTTAAAGTGCACTTGAGCGCTTCCTATTTTCTGGTCCTAAAGGCCAGCTACTAGAGTCCAGCACTTAACCGTCTTTCTTCGCCTTGCCCTTTGCATTCATGCTTCACCTTCCTTCTCTGTGCAAATCCTGCAGAGGGAGCTGACCCATGGCAATCTCCCGAAGCAATTCATGGTTGCATAGCAGCACACTAACTTGAGAGGTTACGTAGGCTTTGACAATAGTTTGGGGGTTCCAGCATTGCTGCTGGGAATGTCCACTGATTTCTGTCCTCATGCTGGGAGCTCAGGTTTGCTCTAGTTGGAGCATATGTGTGCCAGGATCTGTGATAAGAACCGTGAGAGGTAGCTGGCAGTGAGATTCCTCGTGGCATCAGTGCTGAGCTCCTGGGAGCTGGGAAAAGGACATGGTATGGCAAATGCAAGGTGCAAATCTAAGTAATTGATGGATTTTGGAACACAGTCTAAAAATGGAGTCATGTGAGAATTCTGAGCGCTGGTGAGAAAACTCCAAAAAAATTAGACAAGAGTCTTGTGACCTCAGTTTCTTGAAAAACTCGGGATTGTTCTTGGAACGTGCTTCTGTGCTCCTTCCTCGTGGAGAAGATAAGAGTGAGTTTGCATCTCATTATTCCTTACAACTGGCTATTATATGTTTTTGCCCCATGGGACTTGTCCTTGTGATGGAACATTTTACCCAGGTGATACCTCTTAGTCCTCACAGGATAAAGTGTCGGATGCTCTGAATAAAGTTGGCGATTGCATGAATCTTTGGTCCACCTCAGTTTCAGGCCCCATTTTCCCAGGTTCATGCCACCAACTAAAGTGGTAAACAGGTTGATTGTGAGGTAAGTATATTTTAACCTTGAGATTTGAAATATTTTCTTCCTGCAAAGAATGATTTGGAATTGTAGGGCTTGCTGGAATGTTATTATTTTTTTCCTAAAGGAAATATTGATATTGGATGTTGAAGATGTTTCCTCTTGCCCTATTTCACTGGATAACTTAGATTGCTATTGTGTGTGTGTGTGTGTGTGTGTGTGTGATATGCACATGTATGTGTATGTGAGGGTGTGCGTGCCTGTGCATAGCCACATGGAGGCCAGAGGTAGGTGTCAGATGTTTTCTTCTTTTGCTCTCTTCTTACTTTTCTGAGACAGGGTCTCTTGGGCAACCAGATAGGCTGGGCAGTGAGTTGCTAGGATAAGCTTTTCTCTCTTCTATAGTACTGGGGTTATAGGCATGTGTGTCCATATTTGGGTTTTATGTGGGTGCTAGAGATTTGTACTCAAATCTTACTGCTTGCACAGCAAGCTTCCTTACTCACTGAGCTGCCTCTGCAGCCCCTAATCCAGATGTCGTAACTTATGAATGCACCAAACATGAGGTCTCGTAACCTGAAACTGCTCAAATATTAGTAGCTTCTGCATGGCCTCCACCTTTTGGCTCTAATGCTTCCAACAACCTTCGGACAAAGCTTACACTTTAAACCAATATATAATACAGTTCAGCTTTAAAAGTGAACTCTTAGCCATGGGAAAAAAAATGGTTACATTTTCCTCTGGGAGGAAAGGACAACCAGATATACAGAAATCAAATGATCGCATTGGGTTGCTCACAAAGTTCTGAAGCATAAATATTTAGAGAAAAGATTTATTTTGTGGGGGCAGGGATAGTGGTGGAAAACTCTGATGTTCTGAACTCCTTAAAGCAATCCTTTAGCAATGAAAACACAATATTAAAACCCAAATACCTGTTCTCTCGACAGGAAAAACAGTATATTACAGCACACGGAAGTGACATGGTTGTGACGGCTTTATTTTCCACTCCCCTTCTTTACAGCAGAACATGTATTCCCACGGCTCTGGAGCCAGAGACATTTTAAGGAGATTAGTGTGTTCCAATATGTTTCCTGTCCTTCCTTCAAACAGAGTTGAGTATATAAAAATGTTGAGGCAGATCATTAAAATTGTAATAAAACCCCAGTGTGGAAGATGAAAAGGAGGGGGTCCTCCCTCCTGCTGAACTTATTTTTAGCTCTCAGTGGTGTGTTTCTCTGTGTGGCATTTGAATCAGGTCACCACAGAAAGAAAGAGTCACTTGAACGCTGGCGGTTTGGGTGAGACATCATTTAGTGGGACGGTAACAGTTGAAACACAGATGGAAATGCATGGTCCCATATCATACGCCGTTTAGTGGAACCAGCTATTTCAAACAGTCACGTTTCTGACAAGTCATGAGAAAAACAATTGATTGCCTGATTTCAGATAGCAATCCATTGTGCGCGGCAGGCTAGACCCCCACAAGGTACCTGGCATTTGCCTGAGAGTGTTTGAGCCATACTTCATTTGCTTTCACATCAATAATCCCTTCATCACGCCTCAGAAAATTCTGAAAATTCAAAGTCAATGGGCATAGATATCTTGTCTCCTAATAAATAGGAGCTTGGTTAAAGGAGGCTCCGGTACCTGAAGGATATTCTGCGGTTGTCCCTCCCCCACACTGCTCTGCCTTGACTTTGCAATTCTCCCAGGTCAATACAATCTTCCTTCATGAGAGCAGGTTTAAGGGAATACACAGGTGGGGAGGAGTGTGGCTGAGGGAATTTTAATACGTCTGGAGCTTTGAGAATTTAAATACTTAAGCACGGGATAACAAATACACAGTGGTAGTTTCTGTGGTGAGGGTGCCAACCAAAGTTCATGCATCACCAGTGTAACTCCAATGCTTCAGTGTGGAGAGGAGAGAGCATTAGGTTATGAGTGTTTTACCCTTATGCATGGACCAAGCTCATTATTGGGAGAGTGTTTGGTATAAAAGCAAATGTACATATTTTTTTTTCTCTTTTGCATTTCCACCTTCTGCATGTGTGGTGGTTTGAAAGAAAATGGCCCCCAAAGGGAGTGACACTATAAGGAGATGTGACCTTGTTGGAGGAAGTATGTCACTGTGGGGATGAGCTTTAAGGTCTCTTGTAGTCATGCTACACCAAGTGACACAGTTCACTTCCTGATGCCTGTGGATCAAGATGCAGAACTCTCAGCTCCTTCTCCAGCACCATGCCTGCCTTCATGTCACCATGATGGACCAAATCTCTGAACTGTAAGCGAGTCACCAAAATGAAATGTTTCCTTTATAAGACTTGCTGTGGTCATGGTGTCTCTTCACAGCAATAAAACCTTAACTAAGACAGCATGACTTAGCAAGAATGCCTTCAGTAGATGCTAGCTACTGATCTTGGCCTTCCCTGCATCCAGAATGATAACCAATGAGTCTCTGGTGTTCATGCATGGCCCAGTCTCAGATATTCTGTGATAGTTACACCAAATGGAAGAAGACTTAAAGAGACTGTAGACTAGGAGCTTTCATTCAGCTACTGTTGGTATTGCTTGACGGCCTTTGAATGCTTCACATAAACCCAAATTTTCACAAGGACTGCCTAAAAAAAAATTATGTTTCTCAAACTGTGAATCGATGGGTGCTTTGTTTTCTAACTATATGATCTGGAGAAAGATGGTCAACCTCATTCAACAATATTGAAAGATTTATGGAGATAAAGTTGGAGCACATATGGTAGGCATATTAGAAATAATTGCAGTATTATATGTTACATAATTTTGAATATTCACAGGATTAGTGAGGAATAATGAAGATGAATGGTCTTTTCCATCGACAAAGACACACGAAACCTTCCTGTCATCAGATTTTAACACAAGGCTCACTGGCTTCGAGTTTAGATCCGAGCAACTTCAGTTGCACTGGGTGTTCTTCACGGAGCTACAGTGTCAGATGCCAAAGCTCCTTGAATTTCACCTATGTCTTCATTTTTCTTTCCTGTTTTTCATAATAACCTTTCTTTTCTCTTTTTATACCCTACTGCTCAAAGGCCTTCTAGACATGAGCTCTCATGTTTAATCATACATCATCTAAATTTTGGAGACACATCGACACCCTCTCTGGGAGTGTTCATCTTGTGTAATCTAAAATGAGTAGAGTTTGGCTGAGTGTAGTGCACATGCCTGTAACCTCCTACTCGTGGCAGGGGACCACGAACTGGAGGAGAGTCTAGGCTACGTAGTGAGACCTCATCAGAAATGAACAAAGCACAGAAGCTGGAATTCTAGTGAACACATTTCAGAGTTGGCTTTGCAAATCCTTACGATTTGAATGTGAAATGTGTCCCCACTGATTTGTGTTTGAACATGTGGGAAGATCAGGAATTGTCTAGGAACAATTGCCCAATGTGTACAAAACCCAGCAACTGCAGCTTCGTTCTCTGGAATGTTTACAGCTCGAGGCTGCTGCCCACAGAGAACTCTTGCTGAGACCCGCTGACTCCTTCTAGTGCTGCATGTATGAACATGCAGAGGTCCAGGAGGCAGAGACGGGCACATCTCTGTCATTGCTGCTCTATCAGGGTGAGCATGGCCCACCCTATCCCAGGTTGTCTCTATATGTGTCTGTGTGTCTGTCCTTTCTTCACTCCGTGGTCACCTCAGTCAGATTTCCATACCAAGCCTTATAGGATACAGTGATTTACCAGGTCTCTTAGTCATTTTCTTTTCCCTTTCATGGTTCCTTTTCTAATTCTGCATTTCTCTCTCTCTCTCTCTTTCTCTCTCTCTCTCTTTCTTTCTCTCTCTCTCTTTCTTTCTCTCTCCTCACACACACACACACACACACACACACACACACAGGCACACACACGCACACACTCACACACACTCACATGTACAAGTATTTAGTCTTCACATATGAGAGGAAATATATATTATTTCTTTTTTTGAATCTTAAAACACTTTGAAATTTCATTGTGTGCTGTATATTTGTGTATGCATAGCGGAGGCCAGAGGTCAATGCAAGGTATCTTCCACTACTGCTATCCACCTTATGAATTTATTGTTTGGTTGGTATTTTGAGACAGGGTCTCACTGTGTAGTTCTGGGTGGCCTGGAACTCACTATGTAGACCAAGCTGATTTGGAATTCACAGAGATCTGCCTGCCTCTGTCTCCTGAATACTGGGATTAATGTGGTACACCACTACACCTAGCTCCACCTTAGTTTTTGAGACAAGGTCTATTAATTACATTTTGTTGCTATGATGAAATACCCTCACCTGTAGCGATATTTCATTTGTATTTTAAATAAAGCTTGCCTGAAGATCAGAGAGTAAAACAACTGCACTGGTCAACCTTACAGACCAGGCAGTTGCGACACACCCCTTTAATCCCAAACAGTCACGCTAGTTTGCCATAGAAACCCGCGGTAGTGGTGCACGCCTTTAATCCCAGCCCTAGAGAGGAATATAAAACAGGAGGAGACAGTTCTCAGACACAGTCTCATTCTGAGATTTTTGGAGGCAGGATCGCCATTTTAGACTGAAGTAGAGGTAAGAACCAGTGACTGGCTAGTTTGTCTTTCTGACCTTCAGGTTGAATCCCAGTATCACTCTTTGTGTTTTTATTAATTGTGCTACACTCACCCAAAGTGATTTATGAAGTTTATTTTGGTCTGTGGTGCCAGAGGGAGAGTCTATAATGTCAGAGGAGGCATGGCAAGGTCGCTGCTGCAGCAGAATGCGGGGGAGTCATGACGTCATCCTTCGGCTGCAAGCGCTAAATGCAGAAACCCAGCAGAAGTGAGACGAGGCTCTCCGCCCCTTGTGGAGTACGTCCCCCAGGAAGGCTCTGCCTCCTAAAAGTTCCATAACCTCCCCAAACAGCAGCACCAACTGGAGACAAGTATTCAAACACAGAAACCTGTTGGGATATTACTCACTAAAGCCACCACACCGAGAGAGGGAGGATCCCTCACGGAACCTAGCCAGGACTTGCCATTTTGCCAGAGTTGATGGGCAGCAAGCTCTGTGTATGGACATGGAGGCTAGAAGTCGACTTGGATCTTTTTCTCTGTTGCTCTCCAAGGCCTTATTTTTTGAGATAGTGTCTTTCTCCAAACCCAAAGCTTTCTGCCCTGGGTAGAAAAGATAGCCAGCGAGATCCGAGGAGCTATCTGTTCCCACCCCTTCTCCCCAGCTCTGGGGTTACAGGCATTCTCAACTACTTCCTGAATTTTACGTGGTTCTGGTGATCAGATTCAGGTCTGTGAGCCTTTGTGCAAACACATTATCCACTGAACATCCTCCCCACTCTAATCTGTCAACTCATTACCCACCTCCCCACCTCCCCAACCTAATGTAGCAATCACTTTTTTGATGTATTTATTCTTTGGTGGTAAGCTGATCTCTCACTTTAGTCTTGTTTTGCATTTCCCTGACAATAATAGAGTATTTTTCATATACCTAACAAATATCTGTATATCTTGTTAGAAAATGTGTATTCAGGTCATTTTCCCATTTCAAAATCAGATTATTTCTTTTGTGTTACTGTGTGTTCAATCCAGGCCCTCACACAAGGCAGTCAAATGCTCCACCACTGTGCTGCAACCCATGTGTTACTGTGCGTTCAATGCAGGCCCTCACACATGGCAGTCAAATGCTCCACCACTATGCTACAACCCAAGTCCAAGTTGTGTTCCATTTATGTTCGGGTTATTAATCTCCTGATGGGTGAAGAGTTTTCAAATATTTTCTCTCCTTCTGTAGGTTTCCTTTTCAGTTGGTAATTGCTTTCTTTTTTTGGGCAGGTTTTTAGTGAATTCCGTTTGCCAGTTGTTGCTTTTGGGATCAAGCCAAGATATATTTGCCTGGGGGTAATGTTCTTCAAGCAGCTTTGATTTAAGTCTTTGATTCATTCTGAGTTGATAAACAGGGAGAGGAAGGGTCTAATTTCTTTCTCGTGTGTAAGGATATCCAGTACATTCTTGCTACCTCTGTCAAAAATCTGCTGAATGGAAGTGTGTGGATTTATTTCTAGAATGATAGGAGACAGACAGACTACTTTTCTGATTCTGCGAGCTTGTGAGGGCTAAGTCACTTAAGGGAGGCTGTCTTGGTGTTTACCAGGGCCATAAGAGTGGGGAGGGTATGGCTGCCTAGTCACCTTGCAGAGCTGGGTCAGCAGAGCCCAAAGAGGTGACATCTCAACATGGTTCCACAGTAAGAGCTGAGAGGGTGGGGCACAATATGGTGTTCTTTGTGCCCAACTTTCAAGTCTGGCACATCATTATATAGATGATATTCTTGACCCCACCCTCTGCCAGTAGCACCATCAGATTGATTAGCCTGAAGTTTCCCATGCATGGATATGGCTCCTAGGGAGTGGCACTATTAGGAGGTGTGGCCTTGGAGGAACTGTGTCTCAGTTCACTTGCTCTTGCCTGTGGATCAAGATGTAGAACTCTCAGCTCCTTCTTCAGCCATGTCTGCCTGTATGCCACCATGCTCCCCTCATAATGGATTATACTTCTGAACTATAAGCTAACCTCAATGAAATGTTTTTCTTTATAAGAGTTGCCATGGTCATGGTGCCTTTTCACAGCCATAGAAACCCTAACTAAGACAGTGGTCTAGCTTTTTCTGAGGCTCTCTTGGTTTAAGGCTGGCTCATGACTCAGATGGAGAAACTCTAGGAATTCTGTTCTTTCTGCATATCTGTCCCCAGTTCTGGCCTACTCTCTTTAAATAAAGGATATCCTTGGAACTCATTCCATTTTATATGAACTTAGAATATTTCACAGAGCGTGTGGTTCCAAACTTCATTTGTTCTGTGTAAAGATGTTCCCTTGAGTTCCTCATCAGAGGGACTATTAGAAGCAAAAATCTGTTGTCTTTCTTGCATCACATCTGGACATATTGTTTTTGAGCATTTAGTAGCTGGTGAGCTAAGTTTATTTTTGACAAATATCAACTCTCTACATCTGTCTACTTACTCATATCTTTCTGTCATCTATCTCTGCCTGTCTGTCTAGTTATTAATCTATCTATAATCTACCTGTCTATCTATTGATCTGTCTATCTAGGTATCTATGTATCAAGTATCTATCTATCTATCATCATTTATTTATCTATCCATCTATCATCTATCTTCTATCATCTCATTGTTTTAGTAACCTTTTAAATGATAACATTATTATTTTATAATTTTAACAGTGAACAGATACAGGGCTGGGGAACTGACTCAGCAGTTACTGCTCTTGCAGAAGACCTGAGTCCAGTTCACAGCACACACATTGGGTGGCTCACAACCACTTATAAATCCACCTTTTAGGAATCCTCTGTTCACTCTGAGCTCATAGGGTACCTGCACTTAAGTGTGTACACTCCCCTCATACACATAATTAAAAATAAAATTAGTCTTTAGAAGCCATAGCAGATACTTAGTATTTATTGTTTTTCATCACACATTGTATTTATTTGTATATATAACAATATTTTCATTTATCTAGAAAAAATGAGTACATGGGGTAAAAAAGTAGATGTAGGGAGAGTTGGTTGCCATTTTCTTTTTTTTTTAAGTAATTTTATTAAATTATAAAAGATTCCATTTACGCCCCTCTTCCCAACACCCTCCCACTCCCCCCCTCCCTCTCCTCCTCCCTCTTTGTCCCTAAGGGCAGTCAGGGTTTCAAGCCCTGTGGGAAGTTCGAGTTCGTCCCCCCTCCCTCCAGGTCCAGGAAGGTGAGTATCCAAACAGACTGGATCCCAAAAATCCAGTATATGCAGAGGAAACTAGTCCCAGTGTCATTGTCAATGGCTTCTCAGAAAGACTCCGGGCCAGCCACATTCAGAGAATCCGGCCACATTCAGAGAATCTGGTTGGATCACGTGCTCGTTCAGTCGCAGTCCAACTGCCCTTGGTAAACTCTCATTAGATCCGACCCCTTGTATCAGTGGGTGATAGCATCCCTCGCAGTCCTTCGTCATTTTCTTCCTCTTCTGCTCCTGATTTGGACCTTAGGGGGCTTGGTTGCCATTTTCATCACTGACAGTTTGAACACATGGATGGTTAAAAGTTAGATAAAGTGATGCAGCCTTACCAGGGAGGAAGGAGAACATGTGGAAATAAGAAGATAAGAAGGATTACTGGATAAAACAGGAGATCATCCCCAAACACGAATGATGTCTACAAATAGGAGACATAAAAACAGATCCATTCCTAAGGCATCAGCTTCCTATAACAAGTGAGAAAAGCCCTGGTATAGAGAGAAGCTCTGAGGATGACATGGAAGGGAGATTATATCCTCAGAGATGGCCCAGGACTCTTGGGGCTGAGGAAACACAGAGGAGACGCCTTTCTAGGAACCCAGCCAGCTCACCCAAAAGGCTGCGTGTGCCAACAAAGCTGGTCAGATCTTTTATGCACGTCTCCAGTGCCTCTGAAATAACCGACTCCACGAACTTAAAATGGGGAAGATCTCTCAACTGAACACCATTACACCAACCGTCTTTGTGCTGTGCTCAAGAGTGGAACAAACTAATATTTTATTTTCCTACATGTGTGGTGATTTGAATGAGAAGTTGTTTTTCTAATTAAAAATGACTTTGGTGGTTCAGAATTTTATTTAAGGATGCCAGTTGGGTGATGGTTGTGTACTACCTCCCAAGAAATGCTCGGGCAAACGAGACATACGTCCTCTGCCTGTCCTTCGCTCACTCTTCAGCAAACCGTAAGGAGGTAATTAAGCTGCCAAGTTAGGTTATGTGAGGGGCAAGCAAAGGATATTTGGTTTGTATTTATGCATTTGATGAGAGGACCCAGTTAACAGGCAGTGTGCAGCCAGTGTTAGAGAGCTGTGTGTTAGTCAAATGTGAAGGAGTGCACACAAATATTAGTGGTCATTTGTGGATGGTGACATTACCTGCGAGTTCCACTTTATTCATTTTTCTCCTTTAAAACTCATTTTCTGTAATCTACAAAAATTACCTGCTAATAAGTTAATAATTCTTAAATTGATTAGCATTTAAACATTCAACCAGGAAACCACAATAGCCCCCACAGGTGGGGATTAAAGCATTGTCTTTTAATTTGTGGCTCCAAGACACATTGCATCCTTTTTCTGTAAATATAATGGAGAATAGTTAATCACAGATTTACCCTCCTGAGGCCTAAGGGAGTTAAATGAACAGGAACAACAGGTATGCTATGTACCTCCTTGTAATAGGAAAAGCACAGATTTTACCAAGAGGTAATAGCAACAGCTTTATGCTAAGCATTTAAAAACATAGTTTCGATGAAGAATTGGTGGTTGTCGCACACCTCTCCAGTCTCTACAGAGGAGGAAAACAAGATCCAGATTGAAGCAACTTGTTCATGATAACAATGGTAGAGCTGGGGGGATGGCTCAGCTGGTAAGAGCCCTCTCTGCGCATGGGCAACTAAGTTCGAATTCTCAGAGCCAATGTCAAAAAACTGGGGCTGTTCCAATGCACCTGTGACCCCAGTGCTGTGGCGGGGAGGAGAGAGACAGGAGGATGGCTGGGGCTTGCTGGCTGCCAGCTGAGCTCCAGTTTCATCGAGAAACTAATTCTAGGGATTAGAGCAGAAAATGAAAGAGTGGGAGCCCCAACATCTTCCCCTGGCCTGTGTGTGTGTGTGTGTGTGTGTGTGTGATGCATCACTGTGCACTCATATGCGCATACACCACACACACATACAGATTCCAGCCATGTGATTCAATAGCTTGAAGTCTTTTTCAACTTTCAGATAGACCCCAGGGCAGACTGAGTCTCTATATTTCTATATAGTGTCAATATGTCATTACACTCTTCCTTCAGATTGATTGGAAATTGCAAAATTAATGGAACCATTACATAAATGGTGAGTTGGGAATCGAATCCACACCTAACACCTGACTGCATATACTTGACCACATAGTTATAGTATCTTGCCATATATGATCTTGTCATCCTGTGGGCACTTGCATCATTTTATTTATTTAATTTTTTTGAGATCATGCAGCTCATGTTGGCCTCTAACCTGCTATGTAGTTGATGATAACCTTGAACTTCTAATATTCTGCCCCTATCTCTTGAGTGCTACCACATCCTGTTATGTGGTGGTGGGGAACAAACCTAGGGCTTCACTCATGGTAGGCAGTCATACAACCAACTAAACTTCATTTCTGACTTATAGATCATAAACATACACAAATCACAATATCACACACATATCACACACACATATTACACACATACATTACATGCACACATATAATTTAGTCTAAAATTTTATTTTAGGTGGGACTGTAGAAATGGCTTAGCAGCTAAAATAGCGTGCACTGAAGTTGAGTTTGGTTCCCAGCACCCATGTCAGGCAGCTCACAGCCACCTATGCATTCTACTCCAGGGGAGTCCATGCCTCGGTCCTCTCTGGGCCCCTGAGGTCACATTCACATACTCTTCCCCCATCAACACACACATTTGAACAAATACACATTAGTTAAAAATGAAAATACATTTAAATACAAACATTAAGATTTATTTTTAAATGGGAATATAAAACATAAATTGTAACAATAGAGTAACCATGTGTATATGGTGTAATGTTTAAATCAGATTAAAATATCTATCTACTCATATACTCATCAATCGTTTATGATAATTTTCAAAATCCTTCTAGTATTTTGCAATGTTTTAGTGTTAGTCGCAGTATCCATGCTAAGGGACAGCATACTAGGGCTTCACTTCTCTTTGGGTTTTAGTACCCATTGGTCAACTGTTTCTCACCCCTCCCTGTCCCATTCTGCATGGAACATGGCATCCAAATATACAGTGGAATCACACACACACACACACACACACACACACACACACACACACACACACAGTCTTGTTGCCTCAGTTGACTATTTTGGAAAACTCTACCTAATTTGGACCTTCGGAACATCTGAATTGTGTAGCTCATGCTCACTTCCTTTATGATGGGTTTCCAATGAAACCATAGGACGTCCATTTTGCTTTACTCAATCACATACTGTATACTCATCCTTCTGGCATCCGTAGCTGATACAAAGTTAAAGTTTAAAATACTTTCTGGAAACATTAAAGTACTTATAGTCTTGGAAGTCAATATTACACATGACAAACGGAAACAAACCATTTTGGCAGTAGCACACAGTGGGACTTTTGTTCCAGACCCCAGGTGCTCTGAGAAGTCAGGAGAAATCAACGTAAGCCGGAGGAATCAAAGGGCGCTTCATGTGGAAGGCAGCTTCACAACTGCTCTCCAGGCTGGCCAGGATCTGAAAGCACATGGAAGGCCGTTCTGGAAGGGAAAAGACACAATGGATGTCACGAGAGAACGCTGTTCGTGCATCAATGGCTTGGCCTTGGAGAGAGGATATTTAACCCTGGTTAAGTTGGACTGGAAGATCTCAAGGTGTTGAGCTCTAAGACACAGGCTATTCTTTGTTATAATGGGGAAAATGAGCTATTGAAAGTCTTATGTATTAAGATGTAACATGATGAAGCTTCCTTTTGAAAATCTTCATTTTATGGTTTTGTTGTTGAGACTGTCACAACTAGTATTGAATTGCATTTCTTGTTTTATAACCACAGCTTTAAATATTTGTCCCCATTTTCTTACATTTTACTCATCTTCTCTCTCTTCCCAGTGTGTGTGTGTGTGTGTGTGTGTGTGTGTGTGTGTGTGTGTGTATGCATTATGTGCCATATTGTGTGTGGAGAGGTCAGAGGACAACTGTTGAGAGTCAGGTTCTTCCCTCCCACAGTTGGGTCTCAGATTGAACTTAGGTTGTCAGGTTTGGCATCAGGTGTCTGTCAGCTGAGCCATCTTCTTGTTCACCCTCCGTGCCAATCTCAGGATCCTGTTGATCCCTTCCTCACCGGGATGTGGTGGAATGCTGTGTTTCCTTCTAGAAGACATTGGCTTTCAATGTACAGGCAGGGTATATTGGTCTGAGAGTCTGGTAGCTAGATACATGACATGAAGAGAAGTTGATTAAAATTGGTTCTGGAGTCTTACATAAATGGTTAGAAGAAGTGAGGAGACGGTGAGACAGAGGACAGATCGTGGTGTTTGAGTGGACAAAGGAAGTGCGAGTGATATATTCAAAAGATGGGAATAAGTAAATGAAATAAGCTGTTATAGAACAGCGAAAATGGGAGAGAGGCAATGGGAGAGCAAGAAGGGAGGGAGGGAGAGAACACTACATACACCCTTGGAGGAATTGCAGTGGTGAGCATAAGGTCAAAAGAGGAACCAGGACAAAGGGGTCACTGGCGTCACAGTGTTCGGGCCACCAGCCTCTCTGAAAAGTGAGCTCCAGGTGCAATGAGGGGACTGACTCCTCAAAGAACAAGACAGTGTGCATAGAGGACACCCAATAGTCTCCTCTGCTCTGCAGGCCACGGGCATTGGCACATGCAAACACACGTGCAAGCATGCATATGCGTGTGTACGCGCTTGCACACACACACACACACACACACACACAGAACCAGTGAATAGAAAATGAAAGGGAAAAGAGAAGAAAAGGCACTAGAAGGAGCTGGAGGGAAGATGCAAGTGCCCCATGTTCTAGAAACTGCAGAGGAGAAGCTGAGCTGCATGAACTTTTGCCAGGCAAATTCTTTGAAGCCTTTGCGTTTTGTTAATTTATCTATCCCAAAAGTATTCATAAACGCTGTGATACGGCATGGCATGTGCTCTGGACATGATCAGCTCTAAGTGGAGGTTTTGACGGATACATCTTGGTAGCAGGCCTGCTGTGTGGGACTGATCTTTGCGGGGTTGCAAGGTTGACTCCCAGTGTGTGGGTGGGTGTGTCAGCTGGGAGGATTTGGGCTTGGAATATACAGTCAGGCTGGCTTCACTCCCTGATTAAATAAGTGATGAATTCTGAGCTATCCTCATCCATCCTGCTCTCCTCAGAGTCAGCGAGTTTAAAGACTAGTCCTTTGATTTCAGTGTGGGGAGAAAGGTACTCCATGCAGGTCACTTAGCACTCTGGGGGTGGAGGCCAGGGGGCGGGGCAGACTCGTACAGCTGCACTTGCCTGGCAGCGCTTTGATGGATCACCTGTGTCTATCCCTTTCCTACTCTTGATTCCAAGTCAGCTTCTCCGGTTCTACGCTGCAAAGAAGGACTTCCGCTTTCCCCGCAGCCTCCCCTCTTCCACTCACAATCTGGTCTCTGCATTTACTGTTTTTCGTAGCGCTGACATCAAATCCAGGGCCTCACACATCCTGGGCGAGAGCTCTACCACCGAGTTACACCCACAGCGCAACTACCTCCGCATGTTCTTGACTGCAGCCCTCTCCTCCTTCCCCTCCCATTTCTGTCTGCACGAGTCCACCGACTCTCAAGTCTCCAAACAGAAACCAGACAAATCCTTGCTGTGGGGTTGTGAGTTTATCCTGTTTCTGCTAAAAAATCATTGTCATTTTAATTGGCTCCTCGGAGGAAGCGAGTTAGCAGTATATGTTTATGATTTAATATCTTGAACTGGAGGTCAGTTGTCAACTTAAATTGCCGCCTAACCGCTTTCCTACTGAATATTTGAAAGATTTTTATTTCTCAAACCGCATTCATAATAAATAAATGATGATGGTAAATAGATATTTTTTCCCTTAAAAGCCATTATTTGTTAAATATAAACGGAATTTCTGATCAGCAAGATAGAAACTATAATCATCAAAATAAATGGAGATAATTCCAGGCAGAGGGAAAAACTGATATTTTTTTCTTTTCTAACTCAGCTATTGTGCTAGAGAAATATTTTATTAATGTTCAGAGCTGCAGGTTTCCCCCATAGTTACTAAGCAGCAGTTACATTTTATGCAGTTTCCCAGCACTGGGTGTATCAGTAAACACAACAGATGTGTGACATTTATAGACAGCTGAAGGAGAAGGACATAAAGACACTCAAGTATGAATAAAATTATAAACACTCTTCAAGGGGGAGGTGCAGGTTACTATGAGGAAAAAAAATAGAGGAACCTAATTGAGTTTGAAGGATCAGGGGGAAAATCCTCACGGAGAAGAGCCGTCTAACCAGAATCCTGAGAAAGGATGCAGGCAGATAGTTGTGAGATATCAGATCCCAGTGTGGGGGGAATGGGGTCAAGAGTGACAGAGAGTGGCCCCCAAATGAGGCCAGGGAGATGGGCAGTTAGTAGGTCACAGGGAGATGGGCAGTTAGTAGGTCACCATCCTTCAGGCCTTTGATGGAATTCTCAGATCGTTCAAGGGACTTTGTCCCTGGCATTGATTTGATCTCTATACTTTTGTTCACTTTGATTTTCTGCCGCTTTGGGTATTAACCACATAGCCTGATACCTGTTGGGTGAGTACTCTACCATGGAGCTATAGTCTCAAGCTGTCCTCTGTTTTTACATTCCCCTTTCTACTGTTGCAGAGAACAGACTTGGTGGTGTTATTATCACAGTGGAATAGGTAAATGATGATGACATGGTTAGAAAAGATCAGTATATGTTGAAAGTGGTAGATACGCTTAGGCACTGTTATGTTATCTCTTGCAGTGATAGCATATTTGGCAGAAGGCACCCAAAGGGAAAGGGTTTGTTGACCGAGGGTTCCATGGTACAGTCCATCACGGCAGGAAAGACCAAGTGCTGGGAGCTTGAGTCTGTGGCCACATTGTGTCTGTAGTCAGGAAGCTGGGAGAGGTGAAGGCTGCTGTCCAGCGCCCCTTCTCCTGCCCAGAGCCCCTTCTCCTTTTTGTTTAGTCTGGGATCCCGGCAGATGGAATGGTGCCACCCACAATTAGGGTTGGTTGTCAACTGCAATTAACCCAGTCTGGAAACTCCCTTTCACACATGCTCAGAGGCACTGGTTCATGACAGATCAGAGTCTAATCAAGGTGATCAGATTAACCATTTCTACATCCCTTGTCAACATGGCATTTATTTTATTTTTTAAAAGAGGAAAATAAACCATCTTTTTCCATTTTACATACCAATCCCAGTTCAATTTCCACTTCTTGTTCCTATCATGGCCACCCCACCATGCAAAGTCCTCTTAGTCTTTAGCAGTTTTAGCACCAGCCAAAGGTTTAAGTATAGAATAACCTTTGAGACTCAGGCAATCTCTGAGAGCCCCTGTGTAGTAAGAAAAGGTTACATTTGTTTGTTTGTTTGTTTATTTACTTACTTACTTTGAGACAGGGTCTCACTATATAGTCCTGGCTGGCCTGCAACTTATTATGTAGAACAGGCTGACTTTGAACTCACAGAGATCCTTCTGCCTCTGCTTCTCAAGTGCTGGTATTAAAGACATCCACCATCACATTGGGCAAGTGATATACTTTTTAACATGTAATGGCATAGAGTAAGCATTCCCATTTCAAATTAGAGGGATGGTGGTATGTCAAGGAACGATTGGGCTAAAATAAGACTAGCTAGTACCCAGCCGGACAAACACCAAATCCTGTAGTTATGTGTTCAGCATCTGGAACTCATCCAGGAATCAGAAGACCTGGAGCAGGCCTCCCCTCTAGCTCTGCTGCTTATAGAACACGTAGTCTTTGGGACTAGCTCCATTCTAAGCCTTCAGCTAGTTATTCTATGCAGATGTTCTGTTGAATAATATTTTTGTACACTGTGTGAAGGTGTCTCTGTCCTTCCTCTTTGCCTAAGGCACCGTCTAACTGGTTTAATAAAGAGCTGAATGGCCAATAGCTAGTCAGGATAGGAGAGGCTGGACTTCCAGGGAGAAATAGAAACTCTGGGAAAGAAACTGAGGTATGGGAGATTCGTTTTCTAGACACGGAGGAAGTCGGATGTATGGTGTTAAGGAGAGTTAATGAGTCACATGGCAGAGCATAGATTCATATTAAAGAGTTAATTTAAGTTTTCAGAGCTAGTTGGGAACAAGCCTAAGCTAAGGCCAAGGTTTCATAATAATTAATAAAAAAGACTCAGTGTCATTATTTGGGAGCTGGCGGTCCAAAGGGATACCTGCTATAATGCTCCCTGCTTCTGGCTTCTCAAATATCTTGGGGATTCCTTTGAGCCCTGGGTAAAGTGTATTCTCAGTACCTACTTACATGTAACTCAATGCTGCCTTACATTGCCTGACCTTGGTGGCGTCCATTACACCCTCAACCTTGTATCTTTTAGGTCTGCAGAACTGGTACCAAGGAGATGATGCTTCCCAGTTCTGCTGTCAGCTCAGGATGGAGACTGGCCCCTTGAGCCACGTTTGAACCAGGTTGTGTGTGATGACCCTGGGAAGGTACTTTCAGAGGCAATTACTCTCAAGGTTCAGGAAACCACATCAACCTCCTTTTCAGTTTAAGTTCTCTCATTTTAAACCGATTTGCGTTTACTTTTCAAATATCATAGCAGTTTTGAGGGTGGGACTCTACCAGTAGGGTGCTTTTCTTGTTTTCTCAGTGTAGAGTGCCAGCTTTCTTTTTGATGGCGCTAATCTCTTTAACAATTACAGATGACTTACCATCTGCATCCTACTGCTCTACACATAAAACCCACTCACAGGCTTTTCCTTGACGATCTTTGCATTTTTGTTATTCTTCTCCCCCACTTCCTGCCCTCACTATATGTAGGCAGAGGCTGTTTGTTCATTCCTGGCCACCCAGACCCGAAATAACCACACAGAAACTATAGCAATTGCAACATTGCTTGGCTTATTAGCTTAGGCTTCTTATTAAGTAACTCTTACATCTTTCTGTTATTTTGTATTTTACCATGAGGCTTGTGGTTTACTGGCAAGATTCTGATGTGTCTGTCTCCTTCAACAGCTACATGGCATCTCCTTGACTCCACCAACTTTTCTCCTCTATCTCTGCTTGGAATTCCCACCTTGCTCTGCTCTGCCCTGCCGTAGGCCAAAGTAGCTTTATTTATTAACCAGTGGTAATAAAACACATTCACAGCATACAGAGGGGAATCCCACATCAACTGTATACCTGGACAAGTGCAGTAGAGAGAGGCATAACACCGAAAGGATACTCCCCTGCCTGGAAATGTCTGCCACCAAACAAATTAGTCTATTACTTTCATATCCAATCTCAGCCTAGTTCGTGGGACACGAGCAGAATACCACCAGTGTCTTTGCCAGACCATCATGTGAATGGACTCTAGATGAGTGCTATTGAGAGTTCTCCTGCTCCTGTGAAACCACACTGGCTGGATGTCCGCTGCTGTCAAAATATTTTCATCTTCTAAACTGCTACCAGAATGACTCATCCAGCTATGCTAAAGGATTTAAAGGCTCTCCTAGCCTAGGGTTCCAAATGACATGCATTCCTCCCTGAAGACAGCTCCAATGGCCCAAAGACCACTTTGTTGGGTTCATTTTAGCAACATCCATACTTTTCCCAATCAATTTTATGTATTGGTTATTTTCCCCACTGCTGGGATAAAACACATGACAAAAACAATGTGAGAGAAAAAGAGTTTGTATAGACCCATAGTCCTAGGGGTACAGTCTATCAAAGTGGGAAATTATGATGGCAGGAGCTTTTGGTAGCTGGCTGCATTGCATCTATGGTCAGGAAGCAGGAGGTGTGGGGAGAAGGACACACACACACACACACACACACACTGACAGATAGAGACAGCGAGAGCTAGAGAGAGAGGAAGAAGAATACTGGTGATCAGTTACTGCTCTCCTTTTAGTTTATCCTAGGAAGGGTACCACCCATAATTAGAGTAGGCCTTACCACCTTTGTTAACCCATTCTGGAAGCGCAGATAAACCCAGAGACATGTTTCTATGGAGATTCCAAATCCAGTAGCATTGACAGGATTAACCACATTATTTTGAACCGACAATACTTAGTCATGGCTGTGGTGTGTTGGGAGGGGAGTTTTCACAGGCCACATCTAGAGCTCAGATTTTGGCAAATGAAGAGAATGAGGTGTTGTTTACTGAGAAGAAGAATATAAACCAAGAAGGACTTCTAATTTTTACTTGGGAGAGAAACAGATCCAAGTAGAAATGTCAAGTCAACAGTGGGATGTGTAGATCTGGATCTCAGAAAACAGATAGGTTAGGGACAAAAATTTGAGAGTTATTATCATATAGAAACCACTTAATGTCACAGTCTTGGAAGGTTATCAGGGAAGAAAGAGAGGGAAAGAGGAGGACTCAAGACTAGGCCTGAAGGAGTCTCCAGAGGCTGGTCTGAGACTATCTTAGGGTCTCAGATACTGTGAAGAGACACCATGACCATGGAAACTCTTATAAAGAAAACATTTAATTGGGGTGGCTTACAGTTTAGAGGTTCAGTCCATTATCGTCATGTCGAGAAACAAGGCAACAACGTGTAGGCAGACATGGTACTAAAGAAGGAGCAGGGAGTTCTTAGGTCTTGACTTACAGGCAACAGGAAATAGTCTGAGATACTGGGCATAGACTGAGGATATATGAGATCTCAAAGCTTGTTCCCACAGTAATGTACTTCCTCTAATAAGACCATACCTACTTCAACAAAGCCACATCTCCAAACAGTGCCACTTCCCTTGAGCTTATGGGGGCAATTACATTCAAACTACCACAGAGACTTTGGTCTAGATCAATAGATTAAAAAAAGAGGAAAGGAACTGGGGATGTGGCTCAGCTGGAAGAATGCCTTACTAGCAGCCAGAAAAACCCAAGTTCAATCTCTAGCATCTATTAACTCTAGTTACCACGTTGTCCAGTACACCTCTAGAAGGCACTCTTACCACCTAACCCCTAACCAACACATCCCCAACCCCATTGCTCACTCCACCTTTTCATTCTATTCTCAGTTTCTATGAGGTCAATATTTCATACATCCACATATGAGCGAGTCCGTGTGGTATTTGTCTTATTGTTTCTGTCCATTCAGCCTCTGCATGCCTTGATTGCTTTGCTATCCTAGCTATTGTAAATGTTGCCATGCTAAACACAGGGCATCTCTTTAACTGATTTTATTTCCTTTGAATATTTGTTCAGAAGTGAGATGACTAGATCACGCAGTGGTTCTATTTTTTTTAATTGGGGGGGGAGGATTGATAAACACCAAAATGTTTTCCACTTAAAAATTCCATTTTCAGCGTAGTTTCTGACTAATAATCTATATATTATGAAATCCTCAGGGTTTTAAAGACTTAGGACCTTCACTATGTAGACCTGAACATTAATTGAAAATAAAGTTCTGTTCTTTCTTTCTTTGCACTTTTATGGAATTGAGATCATTATGTGCTGTGACCTGTTATGGTTTGGATATGAGATGTTCTTCACAGACCCATGTGTTAAGGCTGAAGTACCCACTGGTGAGAGATGCTATTTTGGAAAGATCTAGTAACTTTAGGAGGTGAGGACAGCTCTAGGACATAAGTCATTGGACAGGGTTCCAATAGCTATATTGTCCCTGGTCTCCCCCCCTCCCCCGCCCACCAGTCTCTCCCTTTCCTTCTCCTGCCTTGACTTTCTGGCTACATGATGTGAACATCTCTAGCCCACCCTGCCCTCTCAGCCATGCTAGAACAAGTTGTTTGAAACTGTTGGCCCAAATATAACTTCCCTCCTTTATTTCTTCTCTCCTTTAAGTTTCTTTTTGGGGGGTGGGGCCAGTGTCAGGTATTTTATTATAGCAAAGGAAAAAAAAAGACTAAAATAGGACCTCTTTGAAAAATAGCCAACTTTTAAAGACAAGTATTACAACCAACAGTTGCATTTTAAAGTGTTCTGAAATGGTACATGCAGGAGAGAAAATACTAGATTGAGTCACATAAAATCGCCATTTGCTTTGTAAAAAATGACCCAATATAGGCAATTTCATGATGTAAAACTTGGTATGTGGCAAGCAGTTCCTTGCAGAAATGACTGTTGCTGTTGGAGACAGGGTATTGTGTAGATAAGGCTATCTGATCCTACGAGGACTTTGAACCGCTGACCCTCTTGCTCCACCTCCTGAGTGCTGGGGTTGTGGGTGCGCATTGCTGTCCTTGCTGCTGCAGCTGCTACAGTCGTCTCTGGTTGTGGTGATTTGTAGGGACCACACAGACTCTGCTTTCTGAACCCCAACGTGTTAGTGGTTTATTTCCTTACACAGTAGAAGGCTCTCAGTTTTCACGTGCTCGTCTGCTATCTTTGTGCCCAGGATTTAAATAGATGGTGTTTCATAGAAACTAATATTGAACCCCAGAAACATTTCCTCAGCATCTTCTGATTAGTCCCGAAGCATGGTAGCTACCCTTTTACTCCTCTTTTTACACCAGATAGTCTTTGCTACTTTGTTGAAGAATTTCATAAAAGTAAGTGAAAGTGTGCTTGAAATGGTTGGACAGGTTCAGCTGTCATGTAGCTAATTAGTTTTATTTCATATGATTATATTTATTTTATTATGTATTTTCTTTTATAGTTATTCCATACAGGTATATTTATCTTAATTTTATTCCTATAAGTTAGTAATTTTTATCATGAAAAAATTCAGCATTCATTAATGTAGATACAATTTTTTTGTGATGTACATTCACATGAAAGTGTTTGATTTCCTTATTTCTGTAAATAAGCAAGCTGTATTTCTAATTCACAGGGTAAGGGTTATCTCTACTTGTACCTACATGTTTTAAATTTAAAAGACTATCATGGTGAAATGAATCAGAATTGAAGCAGGCAAGATTCATCTATCTCTTGCTCCTGTTATGGCTAAAGCATTGAATAAGACTTCTGAGATTTATTTGCAATCTATGGACTCTAAGGAGCTGCCCATGAGTGGATTTTCTTGGCATAGTTCACACAGTATCCCTTAGGAGATCAGGGAAACCAAATAATAAGGGGAAACAAGACTCTTTACAACGTTGATGCTAAAAAATAAATTCTCTTATCATTCCCATGTGTGTTGTTTCCACATAGGGAATGACAAGTACCAAACTAAATTAGCTTTATTTTTCTTTGAACGAAAGACGGCATCCCTCTATCTGTATTTTCAGGAAAGTGTGGAAAACAAAACTTTCTCTGTATTTCAGTGAAGGGAAGGTATTTTCAAATCCCCTGGAGCAGGGAGTTGTGAGCTTCCTTGTGTGGTGCTGAGAACCGGACTCCAGTTTTCCGACAGAACACGAAGTGCTCTTTTCACTGCTGATCCACCCCTTTATCCGCCCCGTTTGGAGACAGGGTCTCACGTGGTCCAGGCTGTCCTGCCCTCCGACTTGTTATAGTCAAGGACCCTCTTGATTCCAGATTCTCCCAAGTGCTGGGATTATAGACATGTACTACTACTGGTCAGCTCAGCTATGTTTAAGTTAGTTGATAAGGAATAATGATAACACATAATAGAGTATGTGTTGAATGGGATTTCTGGATCTGCTACTTATGAATAAACCAAAGGATATTAAGCTCTGAGAAGTAACACTGAAAAAAATCTAAAGAGAAGGGAACGGGGTGGAGTATAAGGTCTGTGGGTCATGGGTGGAAAGTGGGGAAGCCACAAAGAGTTCTCGGAGAGGTCTGAGCTGACTGTAGATAGTTTGTCCAAAGAAGACAATGGCTCTTTTCCTGGAATGTGCCAAGCAAGTTGAGCAACAACGAACTGTCTGTTGAGCTTACCAGGACTTGATTGGAATTGAGATATTGCCCACTGCCATGTTCCTGGATTCATACTTCATAGTAAGACCTACAGTTCCTTGTTCCTTCAAACGGGATCAGAGGGGATCTGTGTTTGTCGGTTGACTCATTGAAACATCCTTCCATGGTATAAAACTTTAGCCAGGTGGCGGTGCCACAAACCTTTAATCCCAGCACCCGGGAGGCAAAGATAGGTGATCTCTATGAGTTCGAGGCCATCCTGATCTACAAGAGCAAGTTCCAGGACAGGCACCAAAGTTACAGAGAAACCCTGTCTTGAATTTGAGTGTCTCATGTGATAGTGACTTTACAAACACCCTGGGAATCTTTCTTAGTTTGGTCTCCTCTAGAAGTACCTGAGACCAAGATTAGACTACAGGTAGTTCCTCTGGGAATAGTCCTGTTCATTTTCTCAAACTCTGACTGCTGCACTGCTCTCAGATTCACATGGACCATGCAGTAAGTTCACGCCATTCTGTATGTTGAGATGGTGGCCACTTAGATAAACACACAGGCTTTTTTTTTTTAAATTCTTTAGGTGCTATGCATATCCCTTGAATTATAAACCAGCCTTTCCTGACCCTATTTTATACGATGAATTCTATCATTTCATGAATATGAAGTAGTCTTGCTAGCAGAATAATTTTTTTATTCATTTATCTATTAATGTGAAGAATGTGTTTCAGAGTCTCAAGAAGGGGACATGGCTATATAGAATCATATATACATGCTGCACATACCTCCTTTTCCCTTAACATTATGTAGTGAATGTGGATGAATACATACGCATGTGTACTTAATTAAAACATTGTAAATGAAGATTGCTCTTTTGTTTCCTGGCCACCCAAACAGGAATAATCACACAAATCTATGCTAATTGCAACATTGCTTGGCCAATGGCTCAGGCATATTTCTAGCTCGCTCTTATATCTTAAATTAACCCATTTCTCTTAGTCTATGTATCACCACATGGCTGTGGCCTACTAGTAAGGTTCCAGCATCTTTCCCCTTCAGCAGGTGCATGGCATCTGCCTAACTTCACCTTCTTTCTCCTCTATCTCTGCTTGGATTTCCTGCCTTGCTATATTCTGCTCTGCCATAGGCCAAAGCAGCTTCTTTATTAACCAATGGCAATAAAGCATATTCACAGCATACAGAGGGGAATCCCACATCAAATCATGTTTTAAGTGAATTAGAAATTTCATCTTCAAATTAGAAAGTGAATAATTTTTCAAAGATTTGCTTCATTCATTCATTCATTCATTATTTGTGTATATATGTATGTGTCTGAGTCTGTGCATGTAGGCATACATAATTATGCCCTCAAAATCCAGAAGAGGGTTGCAGGTGGTTATGGGCCTGATGTGGGTGATGAGAACTGGAGTCCTCTGGGAAACCCACAAGCTTTCTTAAATCACAGAACCATTTATCCAGTCCCAGAAAGTGAGTTATATTTCTATACTGATGATTCCTTAGAACTTGAACAGAATGAAAAGTGTAGATGGTATTAGAGATGTATGCAGATACAATTTTGTTTGTATACTTACAATGTATCCATTTAAATGCAGACTATAAAACAAAACTGAGATGTAGCATGCCTACAGCTTTGCACACACAGGAGTTCCCCTTCCACTTGCCACCTTGTGTCTTATCTGGGCTCCTTATCTTGCTTCTGGCAAGACACCATCTGCTCAGGGCTCCTGATGGACAAATTGCTTCCTTCCATGTGCCTGGATTGCTTGTGTGGAGTAGTGCTTAAGAAATAATTGCTTTGGGAGATCTCAAAGCACTCAGACCCTGTGGATTCTTCTGGCACCTCCTGAAGTAGTTATGGGACAGGTGACTGAGGCAGTAAACGATTGATCTAAACTATTGGAAGTAGAAACGAATGAGTAAAGCAGGATCAGGAAATGCAGCAAGGCATAAAGGCATGTGCTTATCTTCCCAGCACTCGCAGGCTGGGCAGAAGGATAGAGACACATCAAGGCCATCTGGTAGACTAGAGACTACTTTTAAGATGATCCCAGATTTACTGTTTAAAATAAAACAGAAAAAAAATCAGTGTCTGTGCTCCTAGACACAATGTACCAAATGACATCTTCATAAAGAGCATGTAACTTGGGTTGGAGCGATGCTCAGTAATTAAGAGCTCTGGCTTCTCTTGCAGAGTACATAGGTTTGATTACCAGCACCCAACCACCGGCAACTCCAGTCTCAGGGGATCTGACTTCTTCTTCTGGCATCCCAGGCACTGCACACACTCAGTACACAGAGATACATGCAACCAGACTCTTGCACTTAAAAGAAAAAAAAATGGTAGTTTCTAATTTCTTCCAAGTGAGGATGGGCATGGGTTTTTGGATAGTGTTATTGATCAGGGTGGGGGAAGATTATAGGCTAAGCAATTTATATCCTTCATGATGTTAAAGTGTAACTGCCCCCACAAGCAAACCAGTGAAGAGAGATTTCTATAATGTATGCGAGGACGCATCGTGCATGAATATGCTGTGCATGAAATAACCCACAATGGGAAGGAAGATAAATTTTATTCGCTTTAGAAATGTCTGTAATTCTGTTCTATATTTCTAGTTCCTGCCTGATGTTTCCAGCAGGTTTCATAGGTTTTCCTTTTTTCCTTTTAGCTATTCTTAGATAAATCAGCAGTCCTGTTGTTTTTACATTAAAATCCCAGTTGGGTCTAATAAACACACGATTCCTGTCTAGACCCGTGCTTGTAAAATCTCCCAGTTTATCTCAGCTCCATCCTCCCAGCCAGATTCTGCTTTAGGCTGACCAGCTTGCAGAGGAGAAGGACTTCGGCCAGCTTCCTGCTCCTGGGGGTAGGTCCTACCCCGTTGCAGATTGTCTCAGTCCTTGGGGCTTGGCTTGTCCAGAGAGCAGATTGAGAGGAAAGGGCGACTTTTATGTGGCCACCACATCTGCATCTGGGGTCAGTTCCTTCTGCATTCAGTGCTGGTGCTGCTGGTGTTGCTGTCTTCTCTTCCACTGTAGCTTTCTTCTTGCAGAGCACAGGACGTTGGAGTGCAGGAGAGACGAGTCCACTCTTCTTCCCAGCCATGCCTGCCCTTAGCACTGGTGTGTGGGACCACACACAGAGCCCCTTTCAGTGGAGCTCTTTCAAGATGACCCTGGATTTATTTAGGAACAGTCATCCATTTTCCCCACCAACAGTGAACATCCCATTCCACTGCAGGTCCTGATATGGTTTGAATACGCTTTGTCTCCCAGAGGTTTATACTGGAGATTTGGCTCCTAGTCTGTTGGTTCATAGATAGGTAGAACTTTCAGGAGGCAGGGGCCTATTAGGCATTGGTTGATGTAGTAGCAGGTCGCTTGTTAGTCCCAGCTTCCCAGAATGGAAATAATCATACAGAAATTATATTAATTAAATCACTGCTTGGCCCATTAGCTCTAGCTTCTTATTGGCTAACTTTTACATCTTAATTTAACTCATTTATATTAATCTGTGTATCACCACGTGGCTGTAGCTTACTGGGTATGGTTCCCAGCATCTGTCTCTGGTGGACTACATGGATTTTCTCTCTGACTCCACCTCTTTTCTCCTAGCATTCAGCTTAGTTTTCTCCACCTACCTCTATTCCCGGCACAGGCCCACGACAGTTTCTTTATTAACCAGTGGTAATCACAGAATACAGAAGGGGATTCCACATCAGATTGGAGTTGAAAGAGATCAACACTGGTTTTGTAGACTGGAATAGGTCTTTGGGGAGTGTGCTGGTTAGTATTACATTAACTTGACATAAGCCAGGCGTATTTTGGAAGAAGAAACCTCAAATGATAAAATGACCTAACAGGACCAGCCTGTGGGCAAGCCTGTGGGCAAGCCTGTGGGGCATTTTCAGCATTGATGAGCCATGTGAGAGAGCCCAGGAGATGCCACCTCTGGGCTGGTGGTACCGAGTGCAGTAAGAAAGCAGATCGAGCAGGTCAGTAAGCACCATTCCTCGGCATCAACTCCCGTCTCCAGATTCCAGCCCTGTCTTTCTCGCAGTGACAAACTGTGATGTAGAAGTGTAACCCAAAGGAAACTCTTCCCTCTAGAAGTTGCTTTTGGTCATGGCGTTTTCTCAGAGCAATAGAAACCCAAGACAGGGAGAGAATCAATACTATCGAAACTGGGTTTTCCCCCTCCAAGGCTCAGGGAATATCCCAGAAGAGGGCCCAGAAAGGATATAGGAACAGGTGTAACACTGCTCTTTGGCCTGGTGTGGCTGCTGCACTCTCAAGTTCTTTGTGGCTAAGATTACCTTACGCAAGAGTGGGCCTGTCCACATGCTGTCAGAGAGGAGGAAGGTCTCTGCCCCTCCAGGGATCTGTAGGCAGTTGCTGGGTGTGGGCGAGGCATTTTCTGTAGAACTGTAGGTAACCCCAGTTAAATTCATTGCTTGTATGCACACGCAAACACACACATACACACACACACACACACACACACACACACACACACACACACACGTAACCTAAGAACAGACTGGGGACTAGTGAGGAAGAGGGTCAGGAGGAGGAGAACAAGAAAGAGCAATGGGGGCTATGAATATAATCAAGACACATCATGCACATATGAAAATGTTACAATGAAATTAGTAATTAATATTATATTATTTATTAATTATATAACAAAATAATAATATTATTCATTATTATTTGGTTAAAGGGTTGAAATGTAGTCTCTCCTGATTGTAATCTGGGCAATTCTGTGTCTTAAGCTTTGCCTTTTGCAACTGTTTGAGGGGACCGTGGGATGGTAACACCCCTCAGACATGATCTTGGGGGTGCTAGGCGCCCATAAGAGCACACACCTTGTCATGGCGATGCCCAGGGCTGGAGGTTGCTGAGTGTTTTCTCACTGCCATCGACTGCCTAAGAAAACTGGACTGACTGATGAACTCCACATTCTTAGAGGGCTGGAAACACTAGCAAGGAAGCAGGCGATGAGATGCCTGGTTTTCCTGGTTAGTCCTGTCAGGAGTTCACAGAACTGGGTCGCTTCCACGGCATGCACTTCCCAGTCATCCCTGTCTCTCCAGGCTCTTTAAAAAAATGCTATACTCTGCCATTTTATTAATTCTCTGATGTAACATGAGGGGCTGGCTTGTTGGGGTTTTCTGTCCTGCCTGGTTCCCACAGCTGTTTAGTCCCAGAGAAAAATCACACAGAAATCTCTATAAGTTATAAAGCTGATTGGTCCATTAGGTCAGGCTACTTATTAGCTAACTCTCACATCTTTTTTTTTTTTTTTTTTTTTTTTTTTTTTTTTTTTTTTTAGTAAATTTTATTAAATTATAAAAGTTTCCATTTCCACCCCCCCTCCCAACACCCTCCCACTCCCCCTACTCCCCCTCCTCCTCCCTCTTCGTCCCCCAGGGCGGTCAGGGTTTCCTGCCCTGTGGGAAGTTCCAGTTCCTTCCCCCTCCCTCCAGGTCCAGGAAGGTGAGTGTCCAAACAGACTGGATCCCCAAAATCCATTATATGTAGAGGAAACAGGTCCCAGTGTCATAGTCAATGGCTTTTCAGAAAGACTTCGGGTCAGCCACAGTCAGAGAATCCGGCCAAATTCGGAGAGTCTGGTTAGATCACGTCCTCTTTCAGTCCCAGTCCAACTGGCCTTGGTGAACTCTCAACAGATCCGTTCCCTTGTATCAGTGGGTGATGGGATCCCTCGCAGTACTGACTTCGTTTTTCATGTTCTTCCTCCTTCTGCTCCTCATTTGGACCTCGGGGGGCTCAGTCCCGTGCTGCAATGTGGGTTTCCGACTGTATCGCCATCCTTCGTCAGATGCAAAATCACTCGGAAGGCCCTCTGGATCTAACTCTCACATCTTGATTAACCCATTTTTCTGATCTATTTTAGCCATATGGCTCAGTACCTTTTTCAGCTGGGCAGGTCACATCCTGCTGCTTCGGTGATCTGGGCAGGGGGTGGGAGGAATCAGCTTCCTCCTTCCCAGAATTCTCCTGCTTTCCTTGCATCATTTCCACTTCCTGTCTGGTTTTCCTGCCTACACCTCCTGCCTGGCCAATCAGCATTTATTTAAAGCATGATTGACAGATTACAGACAATTCTCCCGCACCACTCTGAGAATTTTGCAGATACAATATAAACAATATATTTTGATCAGACTCACTTCCTTTTCTCCCCCCAGCTCCTCCCAGATTCACCTGATCCACTGCTCACCGACTTCCAACTTGCAACTTGGTATCCTCTCTCTCTCTCTCTTCCTTTCATCTCTTTCTATCCCTCTCCTTCTCCCTCCCTTTCTTTTTCCCTTTTCCTCCCTCCCTTCCTTTCTTCTGTTTTTCTTATAACCTGACAAGCCCAATTTGTGCTCCCCATATATTCCGGTATGTGGGGGTGTTCACTGGAGTTGACTGATTGACCAGGGCCACACTTTTAACGACAACCGATTCTTCCTCCTGGAGAAGCCATCAGCTAGCAGTGGATCCTCAGGCAGGAGTGGGGCTCCTGAACCCCTTTCTGCTCCATCTCCAGCTGTCTTACCCATCAGGAAGAGGGTTGAAGAAAACCTTCACTGGTGGCAGTGTGCCAGCCAGTTTTGACTTGCAAGGACATTTGACGTGGCAGTTATAGCTTATTATCCTTGCATTTACCCTATATATACCAGAGAAAAGAGCTATATAAATAGCTTGAGGAATCTAAAGCACAACTCAGACCACACTGCAGTACTGCGGACTCCCACACCGTGAAAGGACTCTGATTTGCTACCGGGCTTGAAGAATTGAGGGTTACCTTGAGCACTGAATTACTGCATCCCGAGGGCATTCTCTGGCATTCCACCCAGGCTGTGACCAAGTCTTCCATGCTTCATTTATGGGATCTGACACTATCACAGACTCCAGCAGTGTAGCTGTAGGCTCTCGTAAACTCCTAAATTAAAAGTCAACCCAGTCAAGGGTATTTAGATGTCCAGGGATTTGCACGCAGCTCCCGCTAGGATTAGTGCCCGAGTCGCCTCTGACTTACTGAAATTAATGCAGAGCCTTCCATTTTAGCTCCGTGTTTTGCATGGGAAGTCGAAGCTGAGTTTCACACAGGCCAGTCACTTTACAGATGCTTCTTTTTTTGTACAGGAAGCACTTTACAGACATAATGCAATAGCTTGAAAAAAGCATAAAATGCTATATTGACACCGTTTCAGCGGTCGGGAGACGAGCTCGGGAAACATTTGCGGTTAAAATGCAATCTTTGTTCATTACTGGATACTTGTTACTAGAGATGATTTTTTTTCCAGTTTAGTAGGTCTTTGTTCTAGTTTTATTCTGTTGTGGTGACAAACTTCATTGCCAATAGCAGCTGAGGGGCAGAATGGTTTATTGGGCTCATTCTTTAGGTCACAGATATCACTGAAGACAATCCCCTACCGACATGCCTATAGGCCCTTCTGATCTGGACAACCACGCAGATTCTTCCAGCTGATTCCAGGCTGTGTTGAGTTGATGGTTAAAGCTAACGAGGACAGAAAACAAAACAGGTTGAGTAACACTGATCTAAAATCTGAAATGACCCAAAATCTGAAACATGGTGGGAAAAAAGCACACCTAGCACCACGTGACAGATTACAATAAAAATGCAGGCTTCACACTGAGATATATTTATTTTTTATAAAAAATTACCTTTGGGTTATATGCATAAGGTGTATATGAAACACAAATGTATTTTATTTTCAAACCTGTCTGAGTTTCCAGTATATCTCAATATGTATGCATATATCCCAAAATTGAAAAAAATGCCCAATCCTACATATTTCTTAGATAAGGGACATTCAACTTATCATATGTAGCTGACAGTCTAAAACCTATAGCTCCATTTCCCGAGGACCTAGTGCCCTCTTCTAACCTCTCTGAGCACTGCATTTACACAGTGCACATACATGTGTACTGGTAAGCACTTATACACATAAAATAGAAATAAATAAATCTTTAAAAAATACATTAGATTCTTGGATTTAATTAACTTTGTAGCTTTGGCAAATAATTTAAATCGTTTATCTTTCTGAACTTCAGTGTTTTACTGTCAAAGTGGCCTCAACATTTGCCTTGTACTGGGTGTAAATATGATTAATGCTGCTGTTTTAAAACAATTGTGCTGCATTATCCACACAACAAATTCTATATTTAAGGTATAAAAGTGCAATCTTAAGGACCTGGCACTTGAGAGACAGAGTCAAATGGACCTCTGAGTTCAAGATTAGCTTGGTGGCCTTGGCAAGACCCTGTCTCAAACAAACCAAACCAAAACAATGACAACAAAAAACACCCCCTCAACAAACCCACAACTCCCCTACAACAAAAATACCCTACTGACATGGACTCTCCTCTTTGACTTTGTGCTGTATTTCCTGCATTCAAACAGCATCCAGCTAACACTCAGCTACTGAGGAAAGGGGAGAGGGCACATCTACCAGTTTATGAAGCTGGCAGAATGCCTTCGCCAGCTTCTTGGTTCATAGGTGCCCAGCTGTCTGACCAGAAGCCACCAGACGCTTAGCTGTAGTATTTTGGTGGTACAAATTGGTGTGGTGCCACGCCATTGGCAAGAGTTTTTAGAAACGATATATGTTGCAGAGTAGTGCCACAGCTACAGCTCTTATTGGCACACCACCCCCAGCCCATGTTTTCTGCTGACAAGCAGTCCAGAGTGGAGAGCTGTCCCAGTCACTCAGCACTGATGGGTAATCAATGTACTCAGCAGTCACTCTGTCACGGGTGAGAAAAATACAACTGGACTCTTTGATCTTCCAACATGTGGTCAGCTAACAATTTACAGAAATGGTAAGAAGAGGGGGAAAGCCAAAACAAAAATGAAGCAGACCTTCTGGGGGTCATGTTGGCCCTCTCCCCTCACATACAGTCTCTGCTCACGCTCCCTGGCACTTGCAAAAAGGACGTCATTGCAAGCAGGATTTAAGCAGTTGACCTACAGCTTCAACTTTGCCCTTCAGGGACAAGTCACTTGTTTGTAATCATCGTCATTCCAGCCTAAGTCATATGAGAAGAACAGTTCTGTTTGTGTAAAGAATGAAGCATTTTATGAGAAAGGAGTGAATCACCAATACAGTGCTTTTAACATGAAATTCATACAGGTTCTCAAAGGTTAGAACAGGAAGGAACCTTAGAAAACAGAAGTAAATTTTCATCATCTTCTTTGTGTTGAGGAAAAAACTGAGACCTTGGACACCATGACTCTCCTCATTTTCAGTTCTAGGTAACATTATCTTGTCCCATATGAGGGTGTTCCTAACCTAGTGAAAGAGTTTTAAAGCTATCTGCTAAGATGGGAATTAATCAAAACGTGTATTGATTCATAATATAAACTGACACAACATCCTAGATTCAAAATTCAAAAGGTATAAAAATTTAACAATTTCAAATAAAGAAAAATAGTCATTTTAGTAAACAAACAACTTCTTTTGCAGCTAAAATAATAATTGAGTATAAGAAAAGAATCCTTAAATGATGTGGGGAGGCCCCTCTGTGTGCTGTGATTACCATTGGTGAATAAAGAAACTGCTTTGGACCTACAACAAGGCAGAACTTAGGTAGGCAGGGAAAGCTAGGTTGAATGCTGGGAGGAGGAAGGCAGAGCTAGGAGATACCATGGAGCTGCTACTGGAGTTAGACATGCTGAAACTTTGCTGGTAGACCACGACCTCCTGGTGATATACAAATTGATAGAGATGGGTTAAATTAATATGTAAGAGTTAGCCATTAAGAAGCTAGAGCTAATGGGCCAAGCAATAATTTAAGTAATACAGTTTGTGTGATTATTTCGGGGCTAAGCGGCCAGGAATCAACAAGTGGCCCCTTCACCAACTCTTAAATATTCCAGAAAGAAATAGTGCAAACTCAGGGAACCTTGTGGTTAGAATGTGAACTGTTAACCACAGGCTCACCTGTTTGAACATCTGGACTCTAATTGGTTGTGTTGTTTTGGAATGCTTCAGGACCCTGAAGAGGCATGTCTAGCAGAAGGAAGTATATTGCTGGAAGGTAGACCTTGAGGGTTACAGGCTAGGCGCTTCTGGTTAAGTGCTCTGTATGCTGGTTGCCATGAGAACAAACCCTGCAGATGGGGCTGCCCTAGATTCCCAAGCATTATAGATTTACTCTGAAACTATGAGCCAAAATAAGCCCACTTTGAAGTTGCTTCTGTCAGGTCTTTGGTCTTAGTGATGGGAAAAATGCATAATGCAGTCTCAGTATGGAGAGGTGCTTTCTCTGACACGAAATCTAGGGACCATAAAGGAAAAAAGATCCACAAATCCTAACAAAGAAGTTCTTCATAGGAGTTTATTTCAGCCTAGCATTTGTTCTTTGACCTTCTAAGAGGGTCACAAGACAAATGAGTAAGTATGATATTAACATTTCATGTCACAACCAAAACACAAAACTTCCTGATGCCAGGGAACAGCTGGATGGCATCAAAAGATTATCTCATAGAAAAACCACCAGAAGATTCCAGTGGATTATACAGAAATGGGACTAAAAATGACCTGAGCATACTGAAAAGCTGTTCTAGGCCCTTTCTGTGAAGCAAGATGCAAATAACACACACACACACACACACACACAAATGAAGCTCTGTGGTGCACACATACATATACATCTCTATGACACACACATGCATGCACATATACACATGTACACACATGAACACACACATGTGAATAGCTCTGTCACACGCACGCACACACACACACACACACACACACACACACACACACATACAATTCTACAGGTCTCTGTGATTTACTGGGTTGGCCAACATTCTATAGGTCAGTTGTGTGTTTCCATTGGTGAGAATGGGGAAAACAATGGGCTCCCACACAGACACTGGTGATGTGGGATTCCCCTATGTATGCTGTGAATATATTTTATTACCATTAATTAGTAAATAGTCTGCTTTGGGCCTATGGCAGTGCAGAATAGAGCAAGACAGGCATTCTAAGCGGAGATAGAGGAGAAAAGAAGGTGGAGTCAAAGAGATGCCATGTAGCTTCTGAAGGAGAAAGACACCTGCTGTAACCTTGCCAGTAGGCCACAACCTCCTTGATGCACAGATTAATAGAAATGGATTGATTAAAGATGTAAGAGGTAGTTAATAAGAAGCCTGAGCTAATAGGCCAAGCAGTGTTGTAATTTATATAGTTTCTATGTGATTTTTTGGGTCTGGACAGCCTGGAAATAAATGAATGACCTCTGCCTACACACTTTTGTCACCTGAGAATGGGGAACTCAGGGCAATTTATGAAGACTCCTGGAGTCTACAACTGTATTTTCCTGTCCCTGTGTCTGGTTAGTTTTTGTCAATTTGATATAAAATGGAGTCAAATGGTAAAATAAGCTGCAACTGAGAAAATGTTCCTTTCAGATTAACCTGTAGATATGTCTGTGGGACATTTTTAAAATTAAAAATAAATATGGGAGGGTCCAATCTGGGGTGGGTGGTGCCATTCCTGGGCAAGTGGTCCTAGGTTGTATAAGAAAGAAGCTGAGTGAGCCATGGAGAGCAAGTCAGGAAGCAGCATGGCCTCTGCTTCAGTTCCTGCTTTGAGTTCTTGCCCCGACTTCCCTCAGTGATGGAGTGGGAGACGTAAGATAAAGGAAAACCTTTCCTCAAGTGGGCTTTGGCCATAGTGGTTTATCCCAGCAATGCAATCCTTACTAGGACAGCTTGCAGCTCATTGCTTCTATTTCCAAACTATTATATTCTATATTATTATACAACTATGTATATTGTATAATATTATATATTATATGCTCAGTGTTCACAATAATTATGGATACCCAAATCCTATGGACTTCTACCAACCTCTATGTCAGTGTTTAGAAAGGACATTCATCTGATTACAGCTAAGTGTTGAGAAGGGAAGAATGTCCACCAACTGGAGTCTGGTTGAACAAATTAGGGTATAGACCTGAAATGGGATACAGTGGAGCTGAGATAAAAGAAGCGGTTGTATACTGAAATGGAAACTCTCTGGGGAGTATTGTCAAGGGGAGCCAGGTGCAGTGTCACGTGACTGTGATGTTAGTACTCTTCAACCTCTGGTCTCCACCTGGTGAATGCTGGAATTGAAAATATATGCCTCATGTCCAGCCTGTATTGACTTAAACACATCTAAAGAAAATTTAGGCCGTGCAGATGGCCAAACAGGGAAAAGGGGTCTCCCACCCCTGATGACCTGAGTTTGATCCTTAGGCCTCACATGTGGAAGGAAAGAGACTATCAAAAACTGTCCCTTGACCTTTGTATATTTGTTGTGGCATGTGTATGCCCACCTATAAATACATAAGTAAATATATAAACACTTAACAGTTAATAAGTAAATTGTCTTGGACAATAAATCATCTTTTGAAAGGTAACAAAGAAGTAATGGTGGTGGCCCCTGAGATGACTGTGGTGGGCCGGGAGCTGTAGGGTAAAGGTCGGGGTGGGGTGATAAATGTCTTCACTGTGACACATTTTATGAGCAGCATGAGACAGTATCACTAAAACCCAGATATCAGAAAAGGAAAATATCAGGAAAAATTACCACTGGCCCTCTGTATCAACTAGGGTTGAAACAAGGGAACTTGTATAACATACCAATTTCATGTTTATGCATTACGGTAAGAACGTGGAGTATTTCACTGTCAGCTCTGGATAGGAGGACCCCACGTTTGTGCACCCAGAAGTACTGGCTGGCAACTCTCAGGCAGGACCTGATAGCATGGGATTTCCTTTCCCTTGGAGAAGCTCAGTTCTGCTCTTAGAACCTTTCAGGTAATTGGATCAGGTTCCTTAGATTATGGAGGATAACCTTTACTTAAGCTCAATGGATTATAGATGTTAACCATCTCTACAAATACCCTTATAGCAGTATCCAGGTTGAATGACCAGAGACTCAAGTTCAAGCCCCTTGATGTCCTCACAGTCCCTCTGAAGTCCAGCTTAGGAGTAGAAGCTTTGAACTCTGGGTAAAGAGAGCATGTGTACAATGTGGCAGAAGGGCAGGTCATGTTCCCTTGGCTTCCTGAGATAATTCTGAGGTCAAATGCCTTTTGTCCAGTCTAAGATTAGAACACACCATTATTTTGGGATGCGATTGAGCAAAAAACCACCAATTAAATTGACAGTCTATTGATAATATGAGATAACTTTATTCTGATGGTGCTAGATTCTTGGGGTCATAAAGGAAGAGTCCCCAGAGAGGCAGAACTTGAAGGAATCACATGTCTGTTTGTAGATGAACATATATAGAAAGGGGCTTAATAGGGGGAGGAGATTCACATGGATGAACATTCTTTGAGGCTGGTGGAGCTTTTCTTATTGCTTGGTGAGCTTAACTCAGAGTCCCAAGCAATCAATCAATGGCCACCAAAGCCACCCTGAGCCAGAGGTTTCTAGTTTTGTTGCCTGATTCTCAGGAAGAATAAGGAAACAAGGACAAGGAGTGAGCAGAGCAAATATGAATTTATAAAGAAAAGTGAGAGAATTCCCTGGAGTGGGTGGGACTCCAGTGGAGGAATACTGAGAGACTGCTATGTCCGGTGAACTTTGACGGCTCTAATGACCAGGACTGGATGGAAGCCAAAGTAATCTTTATTGGGACAGGCTGTTTCTGAGTACACTTTTGGCTAAGCCAATAAGGCATCCATTTAGCCTATTTAAGCTCCTTATGGACAATTAGAGAGTTATTAGTCCATTTAGGGGAGGGAACCCATATGCTATGTAACTTGCTCATAATTCATTCTGGGTCCTCACTTCAAAATGCCGACACTGAACATCTTGGTAATGTGAGTATTGCTGAAGGGGATCTGTCTTCTGTCCCAGCACTGTTTGTAAGTCTGGGATTACCCACTGTCAGAAATATGGGTGCTCAGGGGGCATTGCATGTCCAGCCCATGCTTGAGAGCCAATAATGTAAGACATGGTCCAAGTCTGAAGGTCTCAGAACCAGGGCACTGGCAACAGAGATAAGATGGGAAAACTCACCTCTTTCCAGCCTTCTGTGCTATGCATAGCTGGAGCTCAGATGTATTGATGAGACCAGTGTCTTTATCAACTTGAATGGTAAACGAATACCTTCAGACACACACCCATGCGGTGTTTCTCCAGTTGCCCATATCTCCCTTAGCCCAGTTTGGCAGATACACAAAACTGTCATATCACACGTACCTTATAACGGGTGAAAATTCTCCATTTGGTGCTTCTGTTGGACCACGCCAGGCCAATGACTGAGGTGTGTGTGCTTCAACTCCATTTCAGGAACAAGAGTCCAATTACACACAGCACATTTTGGGGATTGTCCATCTATGGTTTACTTCAGGAACTGAAGATCAGCTGTCTAGGATAACTCCAAAATGCCACCAAAGAATCCTTGTAAAAGATACATTCCTTTTCTTCTATAACCATAGCATGGGGTGGGGCTGAAAATCATTTTTTGGGTTAAGAGCTGAGGCTTAAAAGAGCCAGTTTTCAAAACTGTTTCTTGCCTTCGGGCACCCAGTCCCTACTCCTAACAAGCAGAATGCCAGCAGCAGTTCATGCATTATTTGTCTGTGGTACTGCAAGTAACTGTAGCTAATTCCTGCATGTGGCATTTCCTTGTCTTCTCTGACACCCAGATAATTCAGGGAGGATTCATCCAACATGTTTCACCTAAATACTAAAATATCACTTTCATATCACTTTAACCACAGCGATATGTATGCATTGTGCTGTGGGTTTTGAGTTTAATGGCTCTCAATTTAGCCTAATGTTAGGACACAATGGTGACAAACACTCCCTGCTGTCCAATTTACACACACACACACACACACACACACACACACACAAACACACACAAGCACGCTAGTTGGGTGCCATAATTCTAGCTGGTGTGAGAAGAAATGGTACCCACTTCAACAGAGTCATCTTAATTGGTTACAGTGACCTACAAGCCACGAGGGAGTGGGTGGCAAGCCCTTCTGTTTGTCAGGGCCATCATCTTCGATTGTCACTGTGAGCTGGAGCTCTTGCATGTAGCAAGCGTTTGAACGGTACCTCATTCAGTGGAACCATTGTCTGTGGGACATTGGTTCTAATTCCTGACTTCAAAGAGGCCCAGACATCAGGGCCTGACTTTGTTCAGCACAGCCCACTTACCTTACTATCCTCTGCTTTATTGTGTTTTATGGAGTCCACAGAGCAATCTTGTGTTCGGCACTGTGTGCTCAATAAAGTGATATATAATTCACATGGCTTTGAACTCCAAATAGGAATGTAATGATAAAAAAGTCATCATTCTACTTTTATTTAAACCAACAGTAAGAAGTATAGTATGAAATAAAAAATTTAAAATCAGTTCAAGCACATATGTGCGGTCAGAGGACAGCTTGTGGGAGCTGGTGTCCTCCCTCCACTCTGTGAGCTCTGGCACTAAGCTCAGGCCGTCAGACTGGGCACCAAGTGCCTTTACTCACTAAGCTATTATGCAGTCAAATCATAGACAGCTTGTTCCTTTTTTTTTGCCTTTTTGGTTTATTAGTTTTATTTTTTGCGATAGACTCTTGGTATATAACTTTGGTTGGCCTAGAACTAACTATGTAGACCAGGGTGGCCTCAAACTCACAGAGATCTGCCTGCCTCTGCCTTCCAAGTGCTGGGATTAAAAGTGTGCTCTACCATGACCCAAGAAATTATAGGTTGTTATTCCCAAAGACCTAAGGCATAATTTACAGTACGCTTAGGCTATTCAGCAGGATGGCCTCATCTTGTGCTTTGAAATTTGCATATTTTATTGCTTTCTGTTTCTTGAGAAATAAAGTATAAACAACGTAAACCCTAAATGTCTCTTTTCATCTGTTAAATATGAAGGTGTTGGGCTGGCAAGATGGTTGGATGGATATAGTATTTGCTGTGTAAGTAAGTGTGAAGGCCCGAGTTTAGACCTCCAGTACCCAGGTAATTAATGTCCAGACGTGGTGTCTTTAACCCTAGAGCTTGGAAGGTGGAGTAGTCAGGTAGAACTCAAGGCATTCTGACTCTCCAGTACTGCTGGTATGGTGTGCTCCCGGTTCAGTGAGAAACTCTTTTTCCAAAAACAAGGGCTATACCTTGTGTAAGCCAGCATCAGTTCGAACTGCATTCTAAACAAGTATCATTATACCCACAGGTCAGTGTAGCTCCCACTCCTCATCAAAGAAGGGTCTTTTTTATAGTAGACTGGGATCATTATAGGAAGTCACAGCTGGTCAGAGTGTAGAGAACCACTGTGTATGGAATGTCTATCCCCAGGTATTACATTTACCACATAGCCCCTGCATCTAAGGCTTAAGGAACCTCATAGAAGAGAGGACAGGAAGACTGTAAGAGTCAGAGGATCAGATGTCCACTGTGAGATAGTGCCAACAGTGTATGGTAGGGAAGCTGCACACATAAAATCAACCAAAAGAAAATCTCAAAACAAGATGTGTTGATTTGAATAGGTCTAGCCCCCATAGACTCATATATTTGAATGCTTGGTCTATAGGGAGTGGAATGATTAGGAGGTGTGGCCTTGTGGGAGTAGGTGTGGCTCTGTTGAAGGCAGTGTGTCTTTGTGGGGTGAGCTTTGAGGTCTCCTATGTTCAAGCTGAGCCCAGTGTGGTACACAGTGTCCTTTTGCTGCCTGTAAATCAGGATGTAGAACTCTTAGCTCCTTCCCCAGCACCATGCTGCCATATCTGCCCACCATGATGCTAATAGGCTAAACCTCTGGAACTGTAAGTCAACCTCAATTAAATATTTTCCTCTATAAGAGTTGCCGTGGTCATGGTGTCTCTTCACAGCAGTAGAAACCCTAATTAAGACAGAAGTCATCACAATGACAACATGGATGGGGTATTCTAACAAGTTCCCACCCCCAGAGGAAGAGCTCCAGGCAATCTTTGGCTGCTGAGAAAGGAAGAATCAGTTTTTTAAAGGACAAGTCTCTTGGTAGGGTATCCAGTCTCAATTAGTCAGCTCTAAACACACACATATACGAAGAACACAAAGTAGACTCAGTTATTAACAATAATTGATGAGATCATGAATTTGAGGAATGTCTTGAGGGACACTGGAGAAGTTGGGGGAGAGAGAAAGGTAGAAATGATGTAAACACAGTTATCATATATGAAAGTCTTTGAAAGTGATTGCATTTAAAGACAGGCTATAGAGGAACATATTCTAAATCGGTGATTGGCCTTCATGTATGCAACCATAGGCAAGTCCACCCATGCACACATGTGTTCATGCATGGATACACCACACACACACACACACACAAATAAACTATACAGGTAAAAAACAAACTAGATCAGAATAAAACCCAGAAGTACCATTGTATATGCAATGTCCAAAGAAGAAAACCAAATCTTGCAAAGATTGGGGGGCGGGGAGAGTATACCAAGCCTTGCGTGCTCCTGAGAACAGCTGTCAATAGCCATTGTGTGGAAAAGCTACTTGATATTTGCAGGTGTACACAATAGCCTCCTTACAGCCCGTGGAGCCCTTTGTGTCCCACATGCAAGCCATTGGAATGCACAAAGAATGGTATTGTACCTCAAAAATAGATTATGTTTAAAAAGCATTTGAAAAGAAAAGTAGCTAAGGGTTCAAGTTTCTGTCTTGCAAAAGAGGTTAAAGTCATTTAGAAGAGAGCCCTAGGAGCTGGTGAACTTTGACATGTTTCATCACAGGAAATTGTCCCCTGTGCCTGTGCCTTCGATTCTACTGGAAAGAAATAGTCTTATTTTCATCTCTACTTTCAAATCTATACAGCTCTGAAATGAAATGTAGGGCGGAAGTTTGGCATGGGCTCTTAGGTATAAGTCAGCTCCTTGAAAAGGCAGAAGCTGACCAGTTAAAACATTTATTGAACATCTCCTGAGCATAAGATACTGCCTCTGGGCTGTGGAAGCTGCAAGCGCAGTTTCCTTCCTTATGAAGCGTACAGAAGGCAGAAGAGAGAACGGTAAAATCACGGCTTCTGAACTGCAAGTGAGTCACACTAATGGACACAGTGGAGCGCGGCATCTCTTTATGTATTCAGCCCCTTCATCCATTCAGGCTTGTAGACTGGCCATCACTTCCTCCCTTTCCCTCCTCTCCCTCTAATGCCCTGCTCTGTGTGTCGAGCTGTTCCATTCCATAATGTAGAGTCTGAGACGGCTGCTTAGTTTTTCCTGTTTCCAGTGGTGCCTTGGGAACCCGTGAGTGGACCTCTAACTACACAAGTGTCGTAGGAACGGTCTCTTTGTTTTCCAACTTAAGCCTTTCCTTTCGACCTGGGCTACAGCATGATGCTGCTGTTCCTCCATGAGACCCAATGGTGGGATGCTACCAGGTCACAACTGACTCTCCACAGAGGGAGGGACTGCCCTGGGTTTCAACTGCAGAGATCCTTTGATCGGGACAGGAATGGAGGGCGAACACTATGGGTCTAGATTTAAAGTACAGTCTCAACTGAGACCCTGGTTTGTAAGAACAGAACCTCAAGACACTGTTGCTCCGAATGACCCATGATCCCATGGAGAATGAAGCCGGGGAACAGACACAAGTCAAAGGCGATTTGGAGTGTGATGGCCAGTCACTGTTTTCAGTGAGGGACAAGACTTAGTTAGCATCAGTCAGCAGCACCTTCCAGTGGTGACCCTGGTCCATACAGGCAGTGTCAGCTGTGTTGTTCCCTGCTCACATAAGACTTCAACTTCTTTGGCTTAGGGCCATCAACTTTCCAGGTTCATCCGGGAGTGCAGCGCTGGACTGGAACTGGGGAGGCATACAGTTCTGAGCAGGAAGCAGAACCTGGGTCCTTGTTGAGCTACCCAGCCCTATTAGGTCAGCCATCTCATAAATTCCCTTGTGAATATACACCCACTCTCTTGATTCTACTCCTCTAGAGAACCCCACTTAATCCAGTGAGTACCGACATCTCCCTTCTACCCACTTTGGACTTGCTCTGTCTGCCTTGGCTTAGCCAGGGATCCAGAGATACTAAGATTGCCAGAGACTCTAATGAGTCGACTTAGCTCCGGGCTCAATCACCCAGTGGTGTCTGAGATATACCCACATGCCCTAGGAGGGAAGCAGAGCCTATCAGACTGTGTTAAGAGTACTGCTCACATTGTGAGCTAAACTAAATCTGGCAGATATTTTGCTAGTTTTATTGCGCTTCCAGCTCTCAGGTGACTTTATGGTTACCTTTTGGGGGAAATAAATAATTACCATCAATCCAATGCTCTCTACCTGCCAGGCATACCACTTACTGCACACACACAAAATGAGATAAAAATTTGTACCAGTTTCTTTTAGGTTATAGGAGCTCAGCTAAAAAGAACTCTCAGGCAGATTTTTTTTTTTTTTTGTATTAATTGAGCTACTTGGAAACATAGAAGGCCTGTTTGTCATCTTTGGCTGGGAGAGAAAGCCAGTTCAAAGTTTGCAGAGAGTTGTCGTAATTAGCTCAATAGTCAACTTGATGTAGCTTAAAGCCACCTGAGAATGGAGTTGCAGGTCCGCCTGTAGGCCAACTGTAGAGGATTGTCAGGGTTCTTAACTGACGGAGGAGGGCAGGCTGCACAGTTCAGTTCCTTGAGCAGCTGGCCCTAGCTGCATAGGAAAGCTAGCCACGCCTGAGCCACCGAGCGAGCCAGCAGTCAGCATCCCTCCATGATTTCTCCTTGAGTTTCTCTCCTGATATCCCTCAGTGATGGACCGTGATATGAAAAACTGCTGTTTAGGAAGGGAGCAGGTTGCATCCTTAGGTAGAAGCAGGGGCTTGCAAGTGGATGGGAGGGAATAGACACTGGGAACCAGATGTGGGGTGGGGCAGCCTGAGCCTTGGGATTTTGATGAGTTAGAACCATAGGGTGGGGTACCATGGGTGACTCCAGATACAGCAGCCAGTGAGGAAGCAGGGCTCAAACGGTTACTTCAGGTCAGAGTGCTTTGTCACAGCAATAGACATCAAGTTGGGCCAGGGCCTCAGTGGATTTCTTGGAGGAAGGGGCGTAGGACTTTCTTTCTTCTGGAGATTTCAGATGAGAGGAAGAGACCCTGCTGTGCCGAACAGGCTTTGTCTCGGGTGACTAGTGCCTCCCCACCTAAATGGATATCTACCCAGAATTTCAGAATATGAACTTATGTGGCCATAGAACCTCTGGAAATGTTATTGAAATGTGGTCATCCTCTTCTCATGCCAGGCCCCCCCGACCAGAGGTTTGTGCCTTTATAAGAGAGGGAAGAACAGAATGGAGACAGAGACCGAAGGCAATTCACAAAAGTGAGATTAGAACGATGCTTCTACCAACCAGGGCCAGCAGAGAAGCCGCTGGAAGCTGGGGCTGTGAGGTTTTCCTCCCTGGATCCAGAAGGAGCCAACCCTGCTGAGACCTGAAGGGTAGACCGCTGTTCTCCTGAGCTGAGTCACAATACTTTCCTGGTATTTTTAGCTAACTGCTGGCTGCTCTGTGTTATGACAACCCCGGAGAACCAACACAAGCTTATGGCCTTAAATGGTGGGTCTGAAGGGGGAAAGCGATGTCCGAGCTAGCACCTAGCACCCAGTACAAGATCCTGAGGTAGGGTTAACTGCAGCAGAGAAAATGGCTGCCATGTCAGAGCCCACATGGGAAATACCCTCTGACCTTAGAAGTCAGCAAAGGATTCCTGAGGCAGCCTACATGTGGCAAAAACAGGGCCTGTGGAATGTCAGTGCTCCTGACATACTTCAGTTTGACATCATTGAACTGAATATATATATCCTCAGAAGTCTTCTGCTCCTTGGCATTAAGGGTGGGTTCGACTTCAAAAGGCAGGTAGGGAACACCCTGTTAACGTGAGTGTTTGGATACAAGTTATTGTTTCCAAAGGAAAGAGACTTGGCTACAAGCTCACCCGGAGTTGAGGAAGCTGTCCCAACTCTTTGTACCTTTATAACTTAGTGTTTGTCACCAAGAGCTGGTTCGGAAACTTGAGTGCAGAAAGACAGGGGACTTGCCTTACTCTTGCACACTTGAGATCTGAATTAAAAACCTGCACCTCCAATGACTGCACATTTCTCTCTGTGAGACTCAGCAGGAGGCTACTGGCTCCTTATCACATCACATAGAAAGCTGTAGCATCAGAAGAAGGTTGACCCTGTGTAGGAAGGGGGCAGTGTGCATCCTTAGGCAGAAGCAGGGGCCAGCAAGTGGTCACGAAGGAGTGGAAGCTGGAAACCAGATGAGGGCTGGCCCAGCCTGAGCCTGAGCCTCAGGGATTGTGACAGTCATAGGGTGGGGTACTATGGATGACTCCAGAGGCAGAGCAATCGTAGCTCAAACAGGCATAGGTTGTCATGGAAACAGAGGCAGCTCCAAAGGCCAGAACTTGAAGTCCAAACCAGGTCAGAATGAGATGGTATCTGAGGCCACCGCTGGAGCAAAAGAGGCATATACAGGGGCCTGGCAGACAGATTTTTTGACCGCTGCTCAGCTGGTTCCGGTTCCTGCTGGCTGCACACAGGAGCTCGCTGCCTCTGGAGAGCCTTATGGTCCTTTTCACTCTTCTGGCAAGTAAACAGCCCTTCTAGAACTTCCTATTGCCTCGTTTGCTGGCTCCGACTTGATGAGATCTGTGAGAAGGTTCTGAAGTAATGGTGCTGTCTTTAAATTTAACTAGGGTACCTTTCCCGCTTGTGTGAGACAAAGCTGGGTTCTGAATGAACATTTTTCTCTTGGTATCAGTCCTTGTGTACGCAGTTCCAGAGCCTGACTGGGAATCTCGAGATTCGCAAGGTTTAAGAGACAAACGTTTGTCTGGACCAGACTGAAGGCAGGGGAGGGGTAATGGGGTGATGGGGTGGTGGGGGCTGGGCATCCAGACTGCATTTAGGAAGCATCCCCATGTGCTGTCGCTGTGTGGAAACTACTCTCGGCTTCCCTGTAAGCCTCTTTTAAACGCTGTTGATTCTACCTCCTACGTGTTCGGGCCGACAGTTGGGAGGGTGCCCTCTTGTCGAGCCGGCCCCCCAAATGGAGCTTTCATCAGGGTCCTCATGGCAAAGAAGCTCCACCCTGGTTCCCTCTTCTCTAGTCTTGTACATTTTCAAAGTATTATTTGTAAAACGTTTTTGAGGTTAAAATGTGCATTACAACATTTCCCCTCTTCCATTTCCTCCTCCAACCCCACACACCCTCGCTTGTTGACCTTCAAAGTTATGACCTCTGTTTTAATCACTGTTGCATATATATGTCTATGCATCCCTAAATACGTCAGTGCAACATGCTCAGTTCACATAGTGTTGCTCGTGTGTATGATTTCAGGACTGGCTGTTTGATATTGGGTTATCAGTTGATGTGTTCTTCTCTTAGGAAGACTGTTTCTCGGACTCTTGCTCTTCCTTGCAGTTCTTTGTCTAGGAGTGAGGCCTTACGAGCTCTCTCCTTTCCAAATTACACTGTCATGATGTTGTCCCGGCTTTAGCCATGTGTAGGCAGCCATTTTGGTGAGATTTTACGGTTGGAGACTCTCTGGCATTTCTCAGAGACACAGCCTCATGGTAAACTCCCTGATTTTTTGGCTCTTACAGTCTTCCCGCTGCCTCTTCCACACGGATCCCTAAGCTTTCGGGGCAGAAATTGTGTTGTGGAAGTACCATCTGGGACCAGGCTCCACAACTCTGCGTTTTGATCATTTGTGGGTTTTTTTTTTGTAAAGTTCTCTGTTGAAGAGAGAAGTTTCCTTACTGAGGGGTAAAAGCTATGCTTATCTGTGGGTATAAGGACAAACACTTAGACTGTAGTTAGGGCTTATGCTAGTTTAGTAAAGCGGCAGTTTTGGGTCTCATCCAGGATCCATGACTTTATGAGCCCTGGGCAGTTGGCTAGCTTTCCAGGATGAGGAATTATCTGAAGATCAATTAGAGAACTATTAGTTGCCAACAGGGTATCTGTGCCCCTATTACACTCTTAAGGTTCCCAGGTGGCATAGCTGGGGCAGAACTGTTGTTGCTCCCCTCTGGACGCTCCCCTCTGGACCATACCTTCTGGTACCATGAAAGCTAGTCCTCTTGGAGGCCATCTTGAACTTCTTAATCTATTCTCCCCTCCGCTAACAAAGTAGCTTTTTAAAATTGCACACATGAGCATGAGCCTCCTCATTAGCATCCTGTGCTTACTCTCCATTCCACTGGGAGAGGAAACATGGTAAACGGGCCCACAACCACTGGGAGCCAGACCTCTACTTGCCTCCTCGTCTCCAGTGCCCCTGCGTTGCCAGACCTCCAGATGCTCTGACGAGTCTCACGTTCTCTTCCTTTGATCAAAATGTTTCTTTGGTTAATTTCTCATCATCCTTCCCTATCCAACTTTGGCATGGTCTGTGAAAGTGAGCACTCTACACCTCACCATTGATCGCTAAGGTATTTGACATGGACCTTCTGATTCAAGGAGCGTTCTCTGGAGGGCCAGTGAGCTGCCTCAGTGGTTAAGACTCTTGCCTCCAAATCTGAAGCCCTGACTTGGATCCTCCAGACCCACGGCGGACAGAGAAGAGCAGCTTCTGCAAGTTCTCCTTTGAGATCCGCAGCACACAGTGCTGAGCTCTTAGACACAGACACACAATAAGGTTAAAAGAAATGAAAAAAATTAACCTCGCTTTATAAAGGGAATCAGAATCAGCCGGGTGGTGGTGCACGCTTTTAATTGCAGTGCTTGGGAGGCAGAGGCAGGTGGATCTCTGTGAGTTTGAAATCAGCCTGGTTTACAAGAGCTAGTTCCAGGACAGGCTCAAAAGCTACAGAGAAACCCTGTCTCTCTAAAACAAAAAACAAACAAATAAAACCAAACCAAATCTAAACAACATCAAAAAGGTGTCAGAATCAAAATAGTCACTTACCTACCTGAGAAAATGGCTCAGGCCTTTAATCCTACCATTCGGAAATCTGAGATAGGGGAATCTCTGTGAGTTCAAAGTCAGCCTTGGGTGACAGAGTAGGACCCTAGTTCAAACATTCCTACAAAAAAAAAAGGTCATTTACATGAAATCCTAATGAAATGGAGAGGAAGGCCTTCATATATGTTCATCTGACAAGAAGATCTTTTACAGAGTCCCTGAGAGTCCACACAGGCAAATATGTATGTATGTATGTATGAGTGTGTGTGTGTGTGTGTGTGTGTGTGTGTGTGTGTGTGTGTATTCAAAAGTGCCCTGACAGCACAGAAAACTTCAGAAAAGCTGGTTCTGTGAAGACGTCTCTCCATCAACCATCAGCATTACCACTGAGTAACGGCCTGCTCTCACAAGGGGATCCATAATGACCAAGCAACCTCCAGGGCAGTTTACACCAAAATTGTCTTTCTGCCTTTATGGTCTGCTTGTTCATCATTCATCAACATACATGTTCCAAAAAGAGTATTCTTCCTTATACCCAAATAAACCTATTGCTCTGTGGAGAGTCTCTCAGCCTGCTGCTATTTTAACAACTTTGACGGAGACTAAAATAATGAACCATGAAACTTTCAGCTTTAAAAGTCTGAAGGAATCACTGAACCATACACATTCTTTACCTGTTAGTTCAGACCATCCCAGTGCTGGGAAAGTGGAGCTAGGGAGTGAGAGGGAATAGGATTAGGTTTGTCCTATACAGGAGTGTACCTGATTTTGTAGACAGGGCCTTGCTTTGTGCCTGGACTGGGCTCCAATTCCTGATGTTCCTGGTTTTCCTAGAGCTTAGATTTTAGTTTACCTTACTTGTAGTGGCATTTCAAATGTATTTTATTAATAAATAAAGACTGCCTGAAGATCTGGGAGTAAAGAAATCCCACTGGTCAGCCTTACAGAACAGGTTATGGTAACACACACCTTTAATCCCAGTGGCCACCCTAGCTGACATAGAAATTGGGTGGTGAATGCCTTTAATCCCAGTTGTGCACACCTCTAATCCAAGCCCTAGAGAGGAATATAAGGTGGGGAAGAGATAGCTCTCAGATGCAGTCTCCTTCTGAGATCCTGAAAGGCAGGATCGCCATTTCAGACTGAGGTCGAGGTAAGAGTCAGTGGTTGGCTGTTTTGCTTTTCGGATCTTTAGGTTGACCCCTAATTTCTTCCTCTGAACTTTTGTTAATCACACATGCATCACGTACTTGTGCATGTATGTAGAAGGAGTGGCGGGCTTTGTCCCGCCACCTGGCTCCTGGCTGCCTGGCTAGCTTTACCCGAAATAATTACATGGAAACTGTATTCTTTTAAATATTGCCTGGCCCATTATCTGTAGCCTCTTATTGGCTAACTCTTGCATATTGATTCAACCCATTTCTAATAATCTGTATGTCACCATGAGCTCATGGCTTACCGGGAAAGATTCAGCATGTCTGACCTGGCAGCTTCATGGCAGCGGCTCTCTGTCTCAGCCTGATTCTGCGTCTTTGTCCCAGCATTCTGTTCTGTCTACTCCACCCACCTAAGGGCTGGCCTATCAAAAAAGGCCAAGGCAGTCTCTTTATTAACCAATGAAAGCAGCACATAGACAGATGACCCTCCTACATCACATGTAATTTTCACCATACCTTTTGCTTAGTGTCTTAGTTGCTTTCCTGTTGCTGTAACAGAACACCATGACCAAGGCAATTTGTAGAGGAAAGAACTTTGATTAACTGTTCAAGATGGTTAGAGTTCATGGTGGTGAACATTAAACAGAATCAACTCATAGTAAGTACTTCCTGGCACCTTGAAGAACCTTACCAGACTCTCTTGCAGTGTTTTAAATTCAAGCTGCATCCCCCCACTACACACACACACACACACACACACACACACACACACACACCCCTCATTACTAGTGATTCTCTGTTGTGTAGTCTTGATCGTAAATAAACACCAACACTGAACCCATCTTCTGTCACCTCTCGATGGAGATCCTAGGTTGGTATTTAGCATTTCTTACAACATTGACAAAGTCCAAAGTCTGACTTCACATTATGATGGTCACTTTCTTTCTGTGTGGTGCTTTCTAATGTAGGTGTTCATCCAACTCTCTGTCACTTTTTAATGCCTACACTTCTTTCTTTCTTTTTTGTTTTTGTTTTTCTGAGACAGGGTTTCTCTGTGTAACAGCCCTGACTGTCCTAGAACTTGCTTTGTAGACCAGACTGGCCTTGAACTCAAAGAGATCCACCTGCCCTTCTGCCTCCCAAGTATTGTGACCAAAGGCATGCACCACCATGCCTGGCTGCCAACAATGCTTGATCTAAACCTATGACTTTATTTTTATCTGTTAAATTGTACTTGGTTTCTGTCTTGTATTCTGACTTACTTAGAGACTTCCAAATTTCATGGTATTGACCTGATATTAGCTTTACATCTTAGGGCATCTGAATATAAGGCTCAGTGTCCATGTTTTCAAATCATTGCTAAAAATGGAGAACAGCTGGATATTTATGGAGCACAGAATAGCTGGACAATTAATCATCTGGCTTCTGTTTTATCTTTCCTCTATGTGGCCCTAGACCAAGTCGTCACAAAGGCAGAGAGCAGAACAACAGCTCGTCAAGTGGTGACAGGCCAGCTGCTGTTTGCCCACACCTGGTAGCTGTTGGTGAGAAGCCTGTGGGAGGCAGACTCTTCTCTGTATACCTGTCTACCCGGTCTTGGTGAGGCATCTCTGGCTTCTGGAGTTTAGCAGGTTCTCCACTTAGGAACTGGCAGATCACCGTCCGTCTGCTCACTAATTTCCCAGTGATAATATGTGGCTGGACTGTCCATTTACTTTCTTTCTCCTTTAAAGCTCTTTTAGGGAAGTGTCTTAGTTAGGGTTTCTATTGCTGTGAAGAGACACCATGACCACAGTAACTCTTATAAAGGAAAACATTGAATTGGGTGGCTTACAGTTTCAGAGGTTTAGTCCGTTATCATCATTGTGGAACATGACAGTGTGCAGACAGACGTGGTGCTGGAGAAGGAGTTGAGAGTGGAGAAGGAGCTGTATCTTGATTCTGCAGGCAACAGGAAGTGATCTCTTCCACTGGGAATAGCTTGAGCATACGAGACCCCAAAGCCCACCCCCACAGTATCACACTTCCTTCAACAGGCTCCAAGGTCACACCTCCCATTAGTGACACTCCCTTTGGGGGCCATTTTCTTTCAAACCACTACATGAAGATTTTGAATGGTGAGTTGGCCAGTTTTCCCCAAATGCTGCTACAATCTGAGATGTCAACTATTGGAGCATACTGTTAACTTGGGGTAGACTACAGTATTTTAGAGCAGGAGGTCTGGAATTTGTCTTGTATCTAATTTCAGTTCTGTTGCTTAACTCCATGGCCCTTGACAAGTTATTTAGCCCTCTCTGGGCTTCAGCTTTCTCATCTGATACAAGAGAGCAAGAATACTCTTGCTGGTGAGCATTGCCCTGAATCAATTCATAGTAAGTACTATCATATGCTGGCAAGCCGCCTTCCAGAGACAAACACTTTATAGGTAGGAGAGATTCCTCTTGGCTATAGATTCAGAGGTTCAAGTTCATAGTATGTTGACTTCATGATTTTTGGGCCGGTGGCAAGGCAGAACATTATGGTGGGGGTGGAGGATGAGGACCTCTATCTCAACATCCTCCTTAAGTGCATAGCAATCAGCTGCCTTTCACTAGGGGCTACCTTCTAAATGTTCCACCTCCCTTTTATGACCCATAGGGGATCAAACTCTTAGCACAGTTAAGATCCAAACCATACATCAGCACATAGGAGGTAACAATAAATATTGCCATTGCCGGTATTTAAGCATAAAATGTTTACGTCTTTTCAAATCACCAAGACTTCAATTATAGCCAACTTTTCCAACACAAGAGCTGAATGTGCCCATCAATCTCAGCGTGAACATGAGCTTGATTCAAATCATTTCACACCTTTAAGGAATCTCTCTAAAGAACTTAAATGGTGCACCGAATTGCCCAAGCCTAGCAGAGTTGATTCACTCTGCTAGTAGACCTTGGAGTGAAGTGTGAAAGAAGAGGCCGTTTCACCAGAAGGCAGTCCAAGCTTTCCTGAAACCAAAGCTGGGCAAACCCAAGATGGCCTTTCAAAGACCAGAGACTAACCCTGATGAGGTCTTGCAGGCACTACTGAGGGGATTGCTTCCCTAACACCTGTGGGTTTGACCAGCACACTCACTGAAGGCTCTAAGGAAATCCTTCTTCCATTGAACTAGCTTTTATGGTATGAGTTTTATTGTCTCAGTCTGCCCACTCTCTTTCACTCCCTTTATTTACTTGTCTCGCAAGACTGGTTTTTCCTGTTGGACTATGGCCAGCTGTACAGGTTGGTAAAGACTTTATGAGCCCTGTCATGTGAAGATCACGCTAATAATGGCTGAAGGCAGCAGTAAAATTTCAGTTTGCCGGGCAGGCATCGATTGTGTGTCTTTAAATATGCAGGTGCCGTACGAGGACCTGGAGGGGACACAGGGATTGCTTAGTTTTGTTTTCTGTCCTCAAAGCAATTGAAAGCCAAGGGGGACAATTCCAGGGTTTTTTTTTTTTTTTTAATTATGAGCAAAAGTGTTGGGAGGCCCTGGGAATTTGCAAGATTCTTTAAGAATAGCGGATGGCAGAGATGATTTGTTTGGGGGTGGAGGACATTGGAAAAGGAAGACTGGGGCCTGATTGTGAGGGCTTGACTGCAATTATTTTACATGCCATTTTCTACTTTATAATTGATGCAATACAGCATGTGTCAGTGTCTATTGAGCAAAACATTGAAATGATGACTCTTGATGAAATGACGTGGTTGTTAAGCAGATCTCGGCCATGTATCCATTGGTTTTCTCAGAATTATATTTGTTTGCCTAACACACCATTATTGGTTAATTAGTGATGAAGGCATTACAAGACTTCTAATGAAAGGCTTGCAGAATGACATAAAATAATACGTGGGTTCCTTTTGCTTCTAAATTCTATATTTTATTCTTTTCTCTCTGTAGCATTTCATTCCTTTCTGTGACTCTCCAGTAAGTTAAGAGTCATTCTACCTAATATTACTTCAACCAGAGGGGATCTGGAAGTGGTAGGATTATAGAAACATTACGCTGAGCCGAGTGCTTTAGGAATAACGTTCAGCTTTTCCTTCACTTGAGAGATATCTGGTCTACTGGCAAAGTAAAATCTCAATTAAAAAGACATCATGGGAGCTGGAGAGATGGTTCAGTGGGTGAGAATGCGTATTGGTGCTGCAGAGGAGCTGAGCTCCATTCTCAGCATCCACCAAGGAAGACTCAAAACCACTCTAAGTCCAGCTCCAGGGGGATGTGATTGCTCTGGCTTTGATGGACATCTTCTCTCTCTCTCTCTCTCTCTCTCTCTCTCTCTCTCTCTTTTACTTGCTCTTGCTCTCTTTCTCTCATGCATGCACACATGCATACAGATACATACACGTAATTAAGCACAAAATCTTACAAAGACAAACTGATAAAAAGGCAGTGTTTTAGATTAGATTCTGCTGGCATGATAAAACTCTGGCCGAAAGCAGTGTGGGAGAAGAAGGGGTTATTTCAGCTTACAGATTGCACTCCATCACGGAAGGGAGTCAGGGGAGGAACTCAAGGCAGAAGCCTGGAAGCAGGAACTGAGGCAGAGACCAAGAAGACCGCCAATCTCTGCCTTGGAATCCTCTGGCTTGTTCAGTATGCTTCCTAAACAGCTCAGGCTCTCCTGTGTGAGGAGGGCACTGCTCTCGCTGGGCTGGGCATCTGGAGCTTTGTTTATATCCTTTTATCTCCAATTAGATAAAATAAGTGGTGTGGCAGTTAACCTTGATTGCCATCTTGATGGGACTTAGAACCTCTGCACATGCCTATACAAATTGTTTCCAGAGGGCATAACTGTGGAACGAAAAGATTCCCTGAATGTGGGCCTATCTTTGGGCTGGGGTCCAAGACTGAATTAAAAAGGAAAAGGAGAAAACCAGCTGAGATCCAGTGTCCATCTTTCTGCTTCTTTATTGATGATACCATGGAACCAGCTGCCTCATGTGCTTGCCACCCTGCCACCCTGCCACCCTGCCACCCTGCCCCATCATGGCTGTAGCCTCTTGCTCTGTTCGCTTTCCATTGTTGTGATAAAACACCATGACAATCTGTGGAGAAAAAGGTTTCTTTCCTCTTTGATATTGAAGTCCTTCTTGAGAGAAGTCAGAACAGAAACTCAAGACAGAAACTGAGGCAGAGGCCATGGAGGAATGCTGCTTACTGGCTTGCTCTCCATGGCTTGTTCAGCTTTATTTTTCACATACACCAAGACTGTCTGCTTAGTAGTAACATGGCCCATAATGTGCTGGGCACCTTAACATCATCCATCAATCATAAAAAGCCTCATGTACTTGCCTTCAGGCCAATTTGATTTTATCAGTGAGGTTCCCTCTTCCTAGGGGACAAAAATTAGCCAGCTCTCTCCTCAAACTGCAAGCCCTAGTAAAGCCTTCTTTTAGGTTGCTTCCTCTTAGGCTGTTGGCCCCAGCATCAAGAGAAATAACCAGTTCAGATGGTGAGAAGGATGAGCTGCCTTTTTCTTAATGCTTATTTTTTTAATTAAAAGAAATTCTTTTGCAGTTCTGGGGACTGGACCCAGGTTTTTGTATATGCTAGGCAAGCAATCTATTAACGAACTATGTCCCCTGTCCTCTGATACTCTTCATAAATCTTTTCTCAGTCCAGGGTCTTTCTTTTTGCTAGAGACAACTCTAATGACTTCGTAGGCCACAATGAAGATCTGCTTATTATCTTAAAAGCTATGGGAATGTCTTGGCAGATGGACATTTTAGACCAAACAATAACATGGTAAGATTTGAATTCAATTTCGGATTGGAGTCTGTTCATTCATTCATTTAGTCAATCTGGTTATGCAAGTAGCTGAGATAATTGGGCCTTGTATGATTAGCTAGGGTTGCTTGAAGCAAGATGAGTTGTTTGTTGCTTGCTTTGATGTGGCAGTGAAAGTATAGGGAATGGGGTTACCTGAATTTTTGGGCCATGGCAAAGATGTACAAGAATAGGACTTTTTGAAAAAATGTATTTCTCCCTGGGATGACTTAATAAGCCAATTATATATATAAGCATATATTTATTTATATTTATGTATTCCAATTTTTTAGTGTCTGAAAATCAGTTGCAAACAGAAAATATGTTTAGAAGGCAGCCGACTGTCTAGTTTACAGTTGAAAGTCTCTGGTTTATCCTAGGGTCGCTGTCTGAGGATCACATATATCCTCCTTGATGCTTGCTAGCTGTTGAGTCATACATTAAAACGGTCTGGACTCGACCTTTGAAGTTTATGGCAGGAATCAATCCCACACTGGCAGGAAGCTGAACTGAATGCCCTATAGATCATTTCCACATAAGAGTTTCCGTCACACAAAACAAATCCATATTCATTTTGATGATTTTGCCACCATTCTTCTCCAACTCCCAAATGGGAGAGATTAGATTCTAGCTTCCTCTCATAAATTGCAGTTTTAATTCAGCAAATTTGCATAAGTCCCAAGCACCAAGCTTCTTACAAATAGTTGAAATAAATACCGCATCTATGCACCACATTATCTATTCATAGAGTTTCAAATTGTAAATCATCTAAGTTTCATAGAATAGGTCGGTGGTCAGATTGAATTCCCAGTACCAAGATGGAGCCAGAGGAACTGGCCTGCTTAATGAGCACAAGGACCCTGCCTTAGAGCCCCAAACAGCGTTAGGAGACTCGAAGACTAAAATAGAATCCCAGAGCAGGCAATTTTAAAATGATGCAAATATTTGGGAGGTGAGTGTGCACATGAAGACCTTGTTAAGCTGCAGATCCAAGTCATTCATCTGTGTTCACCCCACGCTAAGGTGGATATTTAGTAATCTCAGTCCATGCTGAGCTTCTCTCGGGGTCACTAAGGAGCCTTGCCGGGAGATTGGAAGAAATCAGAGGCATTGATCTGCTTGTGACTAGCATAATGGCCACATACCCATCTTTCTTTCCTCTAGAACATTTTTATTTATTTATATTAACATCATCATCATTTTCTTTACTGCTCTTTCTCTATCATCTATCTATCTATCTATCTATCTATCTATCTATCTATCTATCTATCTATCTATCTATCTTCTATCAATCTATCTCTCCATCTATCTAGCTGTATCTCCCCCTGCATAAGTACCCATGTGTTACAACACCCATGTAGAGTTCAGAGGACCTTGTGGAGTTGGCTCCCCTCTTCCACCTTTATGTGGGTTCTGGAGATGGGAGATGGGTCACCAGACTCGCCCTCCAAGCTCCTTCACCAGCTGAACCACCTCCTCGTCATTTTTCTTTTCCTTGCTGCATTTCTCTTCCTTGCTCCTGTCTGTCAGGACTTCTCATCTCTCTCCTCACACCTCTCATTTCTCTGGAAACGAAATAACTGCCTATGGTCTTTCTTTGTCATGTTGACTTACAGCTTCGAAGCAATCTCTCTGTGTCACCTAAGGACCACTCCCATCCTCATCTGATCTTATGAGTTCTCCCTCCTCTGTGATGCTATGCAGTCTTTTTCGTGTCTTTGAAAACAATTTGTTCTTAAAACCAACAGAATTTCATGTCTAACTCTTCAAAGTTTAGTGAGGTCTGTTGCATCGCTGTGATAAACGCTCACCTTCTGTACACAGAGGCGGGTCCGCTCCTTTCACAGGAGAGAGAGAGCAGACACTGGAGTCCGGGTGACTAAGTCTACTGCTCTTCCTCATCCTCTCAAGGCACACTGCATTAGATTATTTGAAGAATTTGCTTTATTTGTTTATTTTATTTTATTTTTTATCAGTTTGGGTCTTTCCCAATATATTAAAATAAAATCCTTGCAACTTTAAGTCTTTCAGTACTATGGTAAATGGATTCTAAATTTTATAGATTGTCAGTTTCCCAAGCTTCCATGGCACTTATGTGCAATCACACCAGTTACTAAAATAATAGCAACAATTATATATATTTTAAGAGTTATTTTTACATTGAGAACACTTCTGATACTTATTAAAAGTGGAGAAATGGCTTATATTTGTGGCCTTAAAAGCAGAAGTATAGGTGGGTACAGGAGGATCGGGTACAAAGCCATTCTTGATTATATATAGATTAAAGGCCAGATTTCCCACGTGAGACTATATTTCAAACAAGATAAAAAACTAAGAAGTCTAAACAAGGTAAATAAGATCTGTAAGTGTTTAGGTTTTGTTATGGCAATATTCATATTTAATTAATGATTAATGAATTAAGAATTACTGAGTGATAATAATTAGTGAATTAATATTTTTTATTAGATGTTTCAAAATATACTTCATTATTTCTACTTTGTATCAACATATCCTATGGAATTGCTTGTTTATATTAAATAAAAGGTCAGCCTCCTGATCCTGGCAAGAAAAACTGGATAAAATATCCGATAGTGTAGGTTTAGAGATCTGGAAGATAAAACATTTATTTAGTCTCTTAAAATAAAAAGACAGGTGTTTAGTTTTTTTTGGAATGATTTAAAAATACATTTCAATGCTATAGAATTTATTATAGACAATAAAAAATAGCTAGCAGAAAATGGGAAATTCCAATTGACAGTGTTCCCAGAGCCTAGGATAAGTGCTGTTGATACTCTGATAGTGCCAGTTTTCCAAACAGTACTGGACAATGGCTATAAAATGTGGTTGCTCTTAGCTACATACATATAATGACACATGCAAATAATTCTACACTCTTAAGGTTCTAAAGATGAATCCATTTCATTGACTTTAAATATAATGTTTCACCTTGATGTGCTATGTGAAAAGTCTACATTTTTGTTCAACTTGCAGAATTTTAGTTGTTTCATTTTGAGACAACATCTCTCTATGTTGCCACGGCTGACCTGGGGCTCACTATCTAGACCAGGCTGGCCTCAAACTCTTAGAAATTCTCCTGTCCTAACCTCCTGAGCACTGGGATCAAAGGCGTGCCCCACTACTCTAACTTGAGCTTTATTTTAGTTTTAATCATTAGATCTGTATGCATACTTGCTGGTTCTTTTACTTGCAGGAGATTGATTTTGTTTAAAACCCTAATGGATAAACAGAAAATGTCTTGTGGATAAATTGTTGACCACAGGCTATAACATATGCCCTGGCTAGAATCATAGGCACACTAATTATTCCCTCAGATCTTCCATGAATTCTAAGTGTTGCAAAACCATCCCAGATGGACAGTTGATGCTGAACCAGAGACATCCTGAATACTGACAACGTGAGAAAGCCTGTCTGCTGCCAGAAAACTTACCAGCAATGGGCAACAAAAACAAGACTTAAAATTCATGCGAGGCTTGTTCTTTATGATTATTAATTTTTATCTTATGTTTGTGCGTGTTGGTCTGCATGTATGTGTGTATGGCCAGAAGAGGCCATTTCATCCCTGAAACTGGAGTTAGGGATGGCTGTGAAGCTCCCTGTAGATGCTGGGAATTGAACCTGGATCCTTAGTATGAGCAACAGGTGTTCTTCAGCATGGAGCTCTCTTTCCAGTCCTAAGAGAGGAGATGTGTGTTTGTAAAAGATAGTGAGGACCAGAGATTGATGACGATAAACCATGTAACGAATGTGCTGCAATAGTCAACATGCATGCACACACACACACATACGAACACACAGACAGACAGACAGACACACACACACCTGTAATAAGCAACAGAGATTCTTGACTTTGCAACTTTGGAACGATTTGATGTGTCATGTTGAACATTGAATCCTCATTTTTTTAAAATGAGCAATGACATTCACAACTGCTTAGAAAATTATGCATCCATAAATGAGTACAAAGTCATTTAGATCCCTGTGAATATGTATCTGTAGCTTTTTGCCATTTAGTGACCTGTATGGAGGTCAGCCGCAGAGCACACGTGAGAAAGGCTCACGTTCTCAACCATGTTGATCCAACACGAGCTGCACAATCACATCTGCTGAGTTCCTGCAACTTCAGTTTGTGCTGCTATGACAGACTGCGCAAGACTGGGCAATTTACAGAGGACGTACATTCATTTCTCTGTTTCTATGGCTAGAGGTCCAAGTCCAAAGATGCTAGTTAGCTCAGTCTGGTGAGGGCTGCTTCCTCTGAAGGGTAAAAAGATGACACCCTGAGAAACTTCTTATCGACTTCCAGTAAAAATGTAAGGGAAGAGTCCACGCTGCTCCGTCATCTCCCAACACCTCCATGTTCATAACATCTGCATTTTGGAGGGAACAGTGCTTAAAACACAGCGACCTTCTTCAACTCTGCTGGACTTGCATCTTATAACAAGGTACTTTGTAAAGATAGGTTTCCAAGATGTCTCTTGTTTCCTTGGTGTTGCCTGTCTCTCACCAACCCAGTATTCTGGTTGCTGCCACAGAGAAGGGGAGAAACACACACACACACACACACACACACACACACACACGCACATACTCACGCACACACTCAACACGAATTCATGAATTAACTTATTCAACAAACCCATAGGCTGGTTGAATGAATGACTGAATGAAGACAGTAAACTCTTAGACTACAGCGGAGTCACACAGAGGGTGGGAAGAGCTGAGGTCAACCAGAAATAAAGCTCGGATTGTGAAGGATCCAGATCTCTTAAAGAATCGTCCCAAAATAGTATCAGAGAAGCATTTGAAGGCACCTGGGTAAACTAGTAAGAAACACAATATAGAGTGCAATTGTGTATAGCCAAATGGGTGGGGTAATTTGATAAGCTTAATTATATCCCAACCCCTAAACAGAGCTCTTCTTTGAAGACAGATTGTGAGAGAGGAGAGGTAGAGGGTAGAGATAAATTTTTGGCCTGCTGTGATTCACCCTTATTTCAGATCAAATTTGGCTTGGCTCCCACACCTAGCCCAGCTGTGTCTCCACCCACTGGGGGAAGAAGGGAGTCAAGGCAATTATCTTGCTAATTTATCTGAAAAAGACAAAATTGCAGAAAGAGTTTTCTCATTTCCCCCTTAATTATCTAGGTGGGGGTCCACTGTGATTAAGTTTCTGAAGGACTCTTCCTTTTCCTCGTGCATCTCTGTGCACGCGCTCTCTCCCCCTTCTCTGCAGCTGAGATCTACTTTCTCTTACTGCTATAATCCTGTGAGTTTATAATTTAGCCATGCAGACACTATCTATGAATCTCAGAAGCCACATCCCCCATCATACACAGACATAATCCACGCATGCATTAATTCTGCTTCAACATGCTTCATATTTCATATGTATCAGTTCAGGAATGCAAGCCTCTACAGACTGGGTCAAAATTTGGTGGAGACTTAATTTTATCTTGTTTTTCTAATATTATCTAAGATTCTCTGCTCTTTGATGGGAGGACCATTCCATATGTTTCTCAGTTTCTCATTTTAATCCCCACTACCCTGAAAATGATGCAATTCATGTAGATGTGTTCGTTGTGCTTTTTTATTTCTTTCTGGTTGGGGACTCGTATAGACCAGGTTGGCCTTGAATTCGCTACGTAGCCAAAGATGGCTTTGAATTCCTGACCCTTCGGTATCTCTCCCCATGTGCTGGAATTAGAGGCATGCTCTTCCATACCTAGTTTATGCAGTGCTGGGATTTAAACTCAGGGTTTCACGCATGCTTGATGCCCTAACAACTGTGTCACATCTCAAGACCCGCGTAACTTAAAAATATTTATTATTGTGTGTGTATAAGATGCACAGGTAATTATGGGTCCCGCGTAGGTCCGAAGACAGCTTTCAGGATGGCTTCTCTTCTACTGTGGGCTCTGGGGGTCACCTCAGGTTGCCAGGTTTGCGTGGCAAGCAGTTTTACTCGCTGAGCCATCTTGCCGCCCCTGTTGTTAATAAAACCCTTCTGAAAAATAAAAAATGATTTCCAAGTAGTGCTTATTATTTTTTATTTGCTTTATTTTTACAACGGAGTCTTACGCTGTAGTCCAGGCTGCCCTGGAACTCACAGTTCCTAGTCAGCCCCTGGAGTGCTGGTTTTTTTTTTTTTTTTTTTTTTTTTAAGCATATACCAAGCAAGTTTAGTGGGGATGGTGATATGAGTCCTGGGGAGTACGTGTTAATTCCTTCATGCTGTGGTAGAGATAGCAGAAACAGAGTCAGACAAGACAGGCAGGCCCCGACCAGTTGTGAGGATACAGCAGTGCCTCTGCTAGCTGTTCTCAATCGTCTCTCAGCATTTATTCCAAGAAGCTATGGATAGGTGAGAGACGACAAGGAAGGACAGTTCTCATTTTTTTTCATGATTGCCACCAGAAAGTCAGGTTTGACTTGCAACTTGTAAAAAACAGAAGCAAAATCCCAAGCCAGTGACCATCAGGCACAACTTTTTCCGGAGACAGAATCTGCTACGCAGGCCTCAGGGTGTCCTGGTTCCCAGTCTTCTCATCCAGGCGCCTTCAGGGGGCTTTATTCCTTCCACCCACCAGCATTTATCTCAGAGAAGAGCTTACGTACAAACAAATCGCCGTGTTTTGTTCCTTGTCTGTGATGTGAGGTTGCCGAGCCTCCCGGTGGCCTGGCTCGCAATCCTTGTGATGTGAAAGTCTGAATGAACCCCTTTCCAGCGCATGCCTGACCCTTGTGCACCAAAATAATCGAAATATCCTGAGCTCAATCGAGAGTGTCCCCCAACCTTTGGAGACGGCTTCCTGTAGAGGTCCAGTAAAGAAACGGAAAAAGAGAAACGGCTTGGGTGTAATCATTTCCCCCCTTCCTTCCTGGGCTCCACCTGGGAAGACAGACTTACTGAAGAGACTGTATGACACCATACACCCACAATGAATGTCACCCAGGGAGCTGACGCAGGTGTACATGGTCTCACCTTCTGGAGGACTTCTAGGGGTCAGACTTTCAGGAACAAATGACCGGCAGCCACCAGCGGAAGGGCTGCCACAAAAAGCTGCCTTTAGCTTTCTTTATAAAAATTTACATTGTTAATCCTTAATCACTATTCTAGGTATTAAAATGTGTCGTTCTGAATGTACATTGGCACCCTCTGGGTTTTAGAAGCAATTCCAGTTAATAATGGAATTGTGGCCCACATATAAACAGGAATGATCCTTAAAGCAAATTAAACAAAGGCTCTAATTACAAATCCATCTAATTTACAGACAGAGAATTAACCTTTGGTTCACTGATAAATAAATATTCAGAGAAACAATAACCCAGACAGGCCTCAATAATGTGAATAAAGCATTTTTTCTAAGCTGCAGGGTTCTTGGACCACAGTTTTGAGATCATTTCCATTTTAGAATTTTTAAAGGCTTAGGAAGACATTTGCATGGGGAGAGAAGTGAACGGACTCTGAATTAGAGTCATATTCTTTTTCTCCCCCATTGGTTATGTCTGAATATGATGACCCCAGGATGGGGTTAGACAGGACAGGAATTGTGATGTAAAAAGTGGATTTCAGTGTTCAGAGTGATGGCTCAGTGTTTAAGGGCACAGTTAGCTTTTGCAGAGGATGCAGGCACAGTTTCTAGAACCCACGTGGTCATTCACAATCATCTGGAACTACAGTTCCAAGGACTCTGATGCTCTCTCTGACTTCCAAAGGCACTGTGTGCACATGGTGCACACACATACACACAGAGAGACACATACAGTGCACACATACACACACACATTAGAGCAAACATTCATACAGATAAAGTAAAAATTTAAAAAGTGGTTTAAAAATTTCATTTACATTACTGTGTTCATTAAATACCTTTATGTAGACTACCCTAGACTTTACAGCCATTTAATCCACATCTCTCTCCCTCTAGTCTGACTTGACTGTACAAACCTCCAAGGCTAAATAAAACTTATTCCTTGAAGGAACAACTAACAGAAAATAGAGATTTACAAAAGGAGACTACTGAGACTTGGGGATGGGGAATTCAATGTACTATAAAATTAGGTCTCTGTTTTATGAACCACATTCCTGTCTTTTCCAAACTATAATTGGAATAAACAAAACAATCTGAAATGAAGCACAATTCATAATCTTTTCTGCTAGCTAACAGTCCATGGGATATTGGTGATCTTGTTAAAAGAATGAGGAGAAACTGTTCCCTTTGGTTTTGTGAGATGGAAGCGGTGGCCAGAGATGTCCTGCTGGTGCAAACCCATCTCCTCTCCCGGACATTTCATTTCAGCAGGTCCACTGGTGATGGGGCAAATGCAGCCTTGTGGAGGGAATTATTTTTTATTCAAATCCATCTGCAAAATGCCATTTCTGTGTCTGTGATGTTTGTAGAAATCTTCCAGAGCTTCTCATGAGTGTCACTGATGACTTTCAGAGGAACCCAATATTTTTTTTTTGCATCCATTTTTATTGTCTTTCTGCCTGTGTAGTGAAGTCAGCTGGGTAGCTCTTCTGTATGATCTCAGCTGGGGTCTCGATAGAGCGTGTCAGCTGGTGCAGCTCGCTGATGTGACTGGCGTCATGCTGCGGCTGACTGGAAGGCAAGCATCAGCTGGATGCTGGAGGACTGCAAGCCTCCTAGAGGCTTCAGAACTAGGAAGTTTTGTGTGTAGCTGCCCATGCAGCTTCTGCAGCCTGACAGTTAGACACAACACAGTGCTTTAGGTTCCCCCAAAGCACAAAAGCAGAAACTTCCTTGTTTTCTTAAGTTTTAACCCTGAAACTGGTAAAGGATCATTTTGCTGCATTTATTGGTTAAATTAAGTCACAAAATCAGACCAGTTTGAATCTGTAATGAAACTACTCAAGGTAGACCTATAAGAAAGTATGGTTTGGGCATAGTTATTATTAGAGATGAGTTGTCACTTTCATACCTACATAATTATTACATCTCAACATTGATCTATGACCATGATAGGCTCAGTACACATCATCAGTCTTGACTTTAGTTATTTATTCTGTGTGGACAAATGGTAAAATTTTATATAACAATTATAATCAGATTTCATTAGGAAAACAGCATCCAAAATTAGTACTATGGTCTGAATTGGGCACTTGCAGAATTCATATGTTGAGTCTCTAACAAAGTGACAGTGTTCGGAGATGAGCCCTTGAAGAGGCAATTAAGTTGAAATGAAACTATTAGGGTGGGCTCTTAGTTAATTTGTATTACTCTAAAAAAATCTGGCCCTGGGTAATTATAAAGAATGATTACCATACTAGAGACTAAAAATCAAGGCACCATTTCGTGTAGGGTGAGGGCCTGGTCTTTGTTTCCAAGATGGCTTCTGGAGTGTTCCATCTAGAAGAGAGACACGCAGGGCAAAAGGTGGTGGTGATGGTGGGGTGGCTCAATGGCTCGGTTGACAAAGTGCCTTCTCTACAATCACAAGGACCTGGGTTTGGATCCTTAGCACCCTTGTAAAGAGCATGCCAGCAAGCATCTGCAATCTCAGTCCTGGGGAGGGGAAGGCAAATCGATCTCATGGAGCTCATTGGCTAGCCAGTCTCACCACATCACTGTGTTTTAGGGTCAGGGAGAGGCCCAGTCTCACAACATTTCTGTATTGTTGCATTTAAGATTTAGTTTGATGTAAATTTTAGAGAAGACCATTTCAAAGTGTAGCAACCCTAACCCAATTGACTTAGTGTCCTCATAAGAGATGGAAACTGAACACATGGAGAGACACTAACCATTGTTCACCGAGGGAAGATCATGTCAAAGAGAGGACGCCTTGGCCTTGAACTCCTCATGATCATAGCTGTGAAAAGAAAAAATGTTTTTTGTTGAAGCCATTCAATCTGTGGTATTTTGCTTTAACAGTTGTAGAAAACTAAAAAAGGTTTTTAAAGGGACAGGAGGGGCTCCAACGAAATTAGAACCCACCAACTGTTTTAAAGACGAAGTGAAGGGAAGGAGAAGAAGTCACCAATCTTGACAGCCTATAGGGTTCTTCTCTTGAAGACTGGGAACACAGCTGTGTTCTTGTAATCCTTAATCTTTAAATGACTGTCCAGGATCATTTTACATGTTTACTAGAACAGAGAGATTTTAGCAACATTACCAAGTTACAGTGGAAGCAATAAAAATCTTCCATGATTGCTCACTGAGAGTTTCTGGAAGTCGTGCATTTTGAGACCATACATCATGATGGGAGTATGTGCTCTAGAAGTCTCTCAATTTCAGCTTATAATATCGATAGACATACTCCATGCATATTAGAGTCCTCTGGGTTTCTCAATAACTTTTAGAGGGGTTCAAAGAAAGAAACCCAAGAGGAAGAAATAAAACAAAACAAAACAGCTTGAAACATTTGCCTTGATTCTTTGGAGAAAACATGGGGTTTTTCGGGAAAGTCCGGGAAGCTGTGGGGGTAGTCACTGGGGAGCAATTGCAAAACGAAGCGGTGGAGGAGCCAGCAGAAGTTCCTCCCACCTGCAGTCAAGTACTTGTTGGTGGGCTTGGTTCTCCTGGGCAAGAAGCCAGCAGCTCTCGGATCGTGCCAATCACCACCTGATGCTCTTTCTGGCTCCCAAAGGCTGCTGGGGTCAATGGCTTCACTTCTACCTTGCCATAATTTTTGCATATTTCTTCTTTGGTGAACTCTAATCCAGTACATTCTTAGAACATACACAGGAGAGGAATATAACAATAGTCAAAACTCTGCAGGGCGAATCTACTTTTTGAAGGTAGCATCCAGATACCCAACATTTGCTTGCAAGTAAGGACAACCTTGGGTCTGTGTACTACAATACAATGAAACAAATAGACACATTATCCTTGCAACTAACTTCCTTGTAACTGTACTTGTAACTAACTTCTGGGACATGATCATAAATAAAGTTTTGTTAGGTGGTAGAAACACAGGATAAGGGAAAATTGACTTATATCTATTTGGTAATAATCACACCAAAATAGAAGAAGTAGGTTAATATAAGTTTTAAGAGCTAGTGGAACAAGCATAAGCTAAGGCAGAACATTCATAACCAAGTCTCCATGTCTCCATGTCATGATTTGGTAGCTGGTTGGTGGCCCAGAAGAACGTCCATAGAACTCCTCACAATACAGTGTATTAATTCCAAAGAGATAGTTACAATCTTTCCTTTCTGGAGCTGTAATAGTGTCTAGAAAGAATTATCACAGAATGTGAGATGTTAAATGGCTCCATAGAGAATTTTCAAAGTTCTAGTACACCATTACTTACCCACATTGTAGGAGAAAAGCTCCAGTTTTCCCATCATAGAAGAGTCAACCCTTCCAGCCAGTCATGAACCCCTTCCTCTGCCTGTCATTTCAGTGGCATAGAGTACCAAGTGTCTGGGAAAGCAATCTCACCTTCCAGTTCTGTGAATCTAATAACGTGTTATTTGGTAGAAACCATCCCCTGGGAAATAAACCTTCTGAACAAGGATAGCTAGCCCAAAGTCGTAGAGACAAAACTTACTAGTGAGTCATTAGATGTAATTGAAAGACAAGCTGCTAGCATTTCCAGCCATGAATCCTAGCTTCCGTAGAAACGCTATCTTGCTTTGTCATGGAATCTTAGATGGCAATACTTGGATTCCAAAAGTGTGGTTTCACTGTCTTGGGGGCATTCCACTGCCCTTTCAAGTTGGCCATTTCAGAATGATGGAGTCCGAGTTGAGACCAGAGCATTCCTTGATTATAAGCCCAATGCCCTATTTCATGCATATAAAATTTGGCAAAAAAAATAATGCTATGGAATCTCATGAAGGCAAATAAAGCCACCTCTTAGCCCAGAAGCAGCAGCTTTGTCAGAAGTATTGAAGATAGGGCAAAGCCATCAACAGATATGAAAAAATTACTGTCTCCCACTGATATGTGCTATCCACAGAATGAACAGACTCTTACTTGCCATCTTAGCGCTCAGTGTTGGTCCCTGGAGCATCCTGAGAAGAGGCAATGGGAAGGGGCAATCACTTATTTTTCAGGTTCTAAGTGATGAAACTTATCTATGCAAGACTGTCTAAACTTATTTTTTCATTGCTAGACTATTGTTGAACCTTGTCAATCTCTATTCTTCTACCGTTCTCATTTAGTGCAGGTGGTACCAGCAGTGGTAGCTTAGACATTGCTCAGTCATGACAGGTGACTCCATTTGAGTAACAGATTTGTTTTGTTTTCTTATACCTATTGTCTATGGGGTCTGTGAATGAGCCAGAGGCTACTTCTTAGGAGGAAAACCTTTGTAGATGATGCCACAGTTTAGCTCCACAATACTAAAAGCTTATGTTGTTATTCATGTAAAATACTTAACCACAGCTTCACCTCAACTACAGATGTGGATCTACTGGGTCATATGGCAAAAATAGTAGAGCAATTTACATGGTGACCCAGACCAGAGTAGAGTCTCTCATCCACTCACATTCATTCAATGTGGACCAATTTGGGTATACAGTTCATTCAGTCCACAGAAGTTGTTCTGCAATTACCATCTGGAGCTTGGGAAATAACCAGGGTACATCCCTAAGTCTGCTCTGGGAGAATCCAAGTGGAGTTGCTGAACTTTTACTATACTGTACTTGTGACTGGCAGAATACATTAGAGCATCTTTAAATCAATGTTTGGACATCTATTAGACTCATGCCAAGATGGTCAAAGCGACATACTGTCTTAGTTACTTTTATATTGATGTGATAAAACACCATGATCATGGCAACTCGTACAGGAAAGAATTTAATTTGACTTGCTGTTTCAGAGAGTTAGAGTTCATGACAACCAAGTGAAGGAACAGCTGAGAGGTCACATCTTGATCCACAACCAGGAGGCAGAGAGAGAACACTGGGTATTACTTGATTCTTTTCAAAGCTCAAAGCCAACCCCTAATAACACATCCTCCTCCTCCAACAATGCTACACTTCCTAATACTTCCCAAACAGTTCCTCCAACTAGGGGACCAAGTATTCAAATATGTGAGTGTATTTAAACCACAACATATACCAAAGCCAGAATCTATGGCTAACGTACCCAATTAACAAATGTATCTCAGTTTAGCATCAAATTCTTCTGTCATTGATCCAACATTTCAAAATCCATTCTCATTCATATTCCCCAGGCTGCAATCAGAACAAATTGGTAAAAAACTAGTAATTAATTTGGGACTCGTGAGACTACTTTCTTAGTCACTTTTTCTTGGTATCCAGCCCCAGTTCCCAGGAACTACTGAGGCTAGGTATTTCTCATACCAACATGAAGGGTAGATATTTTTAATTTTTTTATTCTTTGGAGAATTTCGTACATTAATATAATGAAATATCTACCTTTCCTGTCCCCTCAACTTTTAAGTAATCACATAACCTTCCAACTTAATGTTTTTTTTTTTTCTCTCTCTCTCTGGATCTCTCTAGTTCTCTCCAACTTGCCTAAGTTTAATTAATGTTGCGCATATATATATATATATATATATATATGTGTGTGTGTGTGTGTGTGTGTGTGTGTGTATGGGGGCACCCACTAAAGCATGGAAAACCTACCAATAGTCACACCCTCAAAGAAGAATGATGCTCCATCCCCCAACAGCAATCAATTGTCAATATCTCCTCAGTCACAGTGGGGCTTGATGAGCATCTCCTCCTTCTATGCCAAGATTTTGGCTAACTTGATCTTGTGCAGATCTTGTCCAGGATACCAACAGCTGCCAGGAGCTGATGGGTGCCAGAGTGGCCAGAAGATGTTTAGAGCAAAGCACGCCTCTGCAGCCTCCAGGTCTTATGTCCTTTCCACCTTCCCTTCCCTTATGTTCCCTGAGCCTTAGCTGGTGTGTGTGTGTGTGTGTGTGTGTGTGTGTGTGTGTGTGTGTGTGTGAGAGAGAGAGAGAGAGAGAGAGAGAGAGAGAGAGGATAAAGATGTCCCATTTAGCAATAAACACTCAGGGTCTCCTATTCCCACCACTTTGACTCGTTGTGATCTCTGCATAGGTTGATGGTGTGGGTGTGGATCTTTAGGGAGACTGTCCTTCCTTTGTGAGTCCTTGGGAAGTGATGCTGCAGACTCTTCAGGTGAAGATGGAGAGGAAGAGCTGTTCCTTTGGGAAGAGGAGGTTTGGCGGAATTTGGATTCTCAGGAATTTGGATAAACGGTCTTTGAAAACCTGCGCTGTCCTTTGGGACTTCATTACTCCTTTCCGATTGCTACCTGAACTCAATCCAAGACATTTCTCAGAGCCAAATTCAGTGTATACTGCAGTCTGATCATCTGTGGATCCCATCTTTGGGTTTAGCTTGCAGAATGATTAATCCTGGGTGTATAGGAACTAAGATTTCCTTCCAAGTGGTCATGGGTGGCTCTTTTGATCTTTTCTTGTATCATAATTGGGGATTTTTAAAGCTCTGCAGTGATAGTTTTCTTTATTCAAGCTTACAAACAATTGTGTCATATCTATTTTAATAGGTATAAGATAGATTCTGCAATGTGATTACCTGAGAAGAACCTCGATGTCTCTAGGCACTCAGTTGCAGGTGTCTTCAAGCCATAATTTCAGTACCCATTGCCATTGGATACCATAGAGTGCTATTATCTCATTTACTATCATCATGAGGGTCATTAATTAGCTTTATATCTAATCAGAACAGATAACAGATTTCAGATTTGCATCAACATTTTACAAGTCCCACAGGGTGTGCATATGCTCTGGCTTTGGGTTTCTTAAGTTTCCTTCAGGCTCTGAGCACGTTGTTGTCCATGTGACAGCCAAGTACAAAGCGAATGGAAAGGAAGTGGCGAGAATGTGGAAAGAGAGGGGCAGGGAGAGCCTGCTGTCATGGCTGGTACGACTAGGAACAGCATGGTGGGCAGTTATGACATCCTGACTGGAGTTTGGCAACTTGGAGTTTTGAGGTTTGGAAAGGACAATTTTTGAGTATGCAACAAAGAGGCTTTTCAGTGCGTTTTACGGTGCAGACATTGGCTGTTGTGCTTGATTGACAGAACATGTATATTGCCCAGCTTGCTACCCTCATTTCCCTCCATTTGACCCCTTTAAACAGCTAGATTGCATGCAGACCACACAGGAGCCTGCACGATTAGAAAGCATTTGATTTCTCTGCTCCATGTTCAACCGAACTTGAAAAGCTTCCCTGCTTCTCTCTCCCACTTCCTTTGAGCAGTGCAAACTCTTGATCCACAGCTTGCAATGTTACATGGTTTCCTTTGAGAATGGTTCCTGATTTTTTCTATGTTTCTGCTTAGTTCTTCCACTCACTTGAATAAAGTGATAAACTAAGCCATTGATCAGGGTGCCACTATAGTCTTTAAATTCAAACCATACAATATGCAACTGCATTATGGGTTAATTGTGCTTCCCAAATTTGCATTCTGAACTCAAGTCCCTAGGCCTTCAGAATATGACTGCATTACAGAGAACCTTTATAAAGCAATCCATTGAGATGAGATGTTGGGGTTGACTCCATACAATTGGTAGCTAGATTTATAAGAGGTCATGGCTGTGCAGAGATATCAGACGCATGCACTCACCATGTGGATGGGAAGAGTGACTTGAGAAGGCAGTCATGTCTGTGGCTGTACCATCTGTACACACCTGATTTTGTCTCACCTCAGAAACTGAGAAGGGTTGGGCTTGGTTAGTACTTGAATGAGAGAGAATATAGCCACACACAGGTGAGCCAGAGGCTTCCAGGGTGTCCATAAAAGCAAGAGGATGAAATCAAGTTGTGTAAGTTTGTTGCATGTTTTATGACAGCCTGTGGTGGTTCATAAAACCACCATATTCATAACCATATTCACTGTCAACTTGACAGTATCTAGAATGACTTAGAGAAGTTTCTAGAGGGCATTGATTGGGGTAGGAAGACCCATTATAAATGTGGGAGGCACCATTATCTGGGCTGGACGTCCTTGTAGTGTAAAAACAAAGAGAGCCAAACACCGAACACTGGCATTCACTGCTCTTTGCTTCCTGAGACTTCAGACCAGTCTTGAGGTCTGGCTGCCATGACTTCTCCAACACAATGGACTGTACCTGGCTTTCTTTAAGGTCACCAATCAGCTTCTGAAGCACGACACAGAGACTTATTAGTTATGAATGCTTGGCCTTACTTTAGCTCTTATTTTAATCTGTTTCTCTTTACATTTTGCCTCAGGGCTTTTTTTCTCCCTCCCTCCCTCCCTCCCTCCCTCCCTCCCTCCCTCCCTCTCTTCCTCCCTCCCTCCCTCCTCCCTTCTTTCTCCCTCCCTCCCTCCCTCCTTCCCTCCCTCCCTCCCTCCCTCCCTTCTTTCTCCTTCCTTCCTCCCTCCCTCCCTCCCTCCCTCTCTCTCTCTCTTTCTTTCTTTTTTCTTTCTTTCTTTCATCTTTCTGTCTTACTTCCCTGCTGTCTCCAAGGCTGACTGGACAGTAGCTGCCTGGCTTCTGGCCCTGGGCCTGTCCTTATCTTTCTCCCTCATTCCCTTCTCCTTCTTCTCTCTCAAGCCTTGATTTCTCCTACTTGCTCTCTCTACCTGCTAGCCCCACCTATCCCACACATGCCCAGCTATTGGCCAGTCAGCTTTTTATTAGACCAATCAGGTGCCTTAGGCAGATAAGGTGAAACAGATGCCACACACCTTTCAATCATTAAACTAATGCAGCCCAAACAAATGTAACACATCTTTACATTGTTAACAAAGGCAGCAGAAACAAATATAACACATCTGGATAGAGTTAAATTTTCCCCACAGTGGACTGTATCCCTTCAGCCTATAAATTGAGGGAAGCCCTTCCTTCCTTACCTTACATTTGTCAGGATGCTTTTCAGTGCTCTGAGAAAAGTAATCTACAGCTCTGGCCGAGTGAGACAAACCATTTTCCAGAAAAAACTGCCCCTGTGTGTTCTCTGGCAGAAAGAAATAAAGAGGATTCTACCATCTTTCTGTTTTTTTTGTTACTGTTTTATGTTTTCATAAAAAAGTTTCCACAAAAAAGACTGTATTCAAGCTTGAACATTTATGCTAATTGTCCTAGTGCTTTCTTTAGCACATATCCCTAAGCAGGCCCTATTCCAAATCCCTTTTCTCCTTAAAAAAAAAAGCATAATTTCCTATGATTGCAATGTATAGACAATTTAATATCATTCACTGGTGTTCTTGTCAATCAAACCAAATGACCTATATAAAGTATAGGCCTGAGGGACAATAAAAAAATGGTAATCTAGGTAAAAGGTAATCAGGTCACTCTGCCTCATAGATTCATTTCTTTTTTTCCCTATAGGCTCTTGTACCCACACCGTGGCTGCTATGAAGTGGAGGGATAAATATAGTTTTATGGAAACCGTGCGTGCTCAGCGTGCCCAGAGAAACGCAGGGAAGAGCTGAGCACCATGTAGCTTTAATGGAAAGGACGACACCAGGGCACCTTGTGGGAGACACCCCACCTACCGGTTCCTTCTTCAGAGCAGATTTCTGGTGTAAGCAGCATGGGTACAGCTGCCCTTTCACAGCAGCACCTCTGTTCCCCGCTTTTACAGCCATTTCCATTTCTTTGTTTTGAAACACTTCTAGTCGTGTGCTCATTTGTTTGTTTATTAACTTAGGAATCATCTTGAAGCCTAATTTCAGGGCTGTAAGTGGATGCAGAGGGTATACAGCACAAAATTCACCCTCAGGAAATTACATCCTAGGACCTGGGCCTATGGGCTTGGTTGTTAAGAGCACCGGTGGCTCCCGCAGAGGACCTGGGTTCAGGTCCCAGTACCCTGTGGAGGTTCACAGCCTGAGAAGTAGTATGTTCTCTTCTGACCTCTATTTTCATGACGTGCATACATTCACATGAGCAAAACATTCATAACATAAATCTAAACACACACACACACGCACACACACACACATGCACGCAATTTCATTCTAGGAACTGGAGAGAGGACTCAGTGGTTAAAGGCACTTGTTATTCTTTCAGAAAACCCAAAATTTGGTTTCCAGCATCCATGCTAGGTGGCTCTCTCTAACCTCTAATTCTAGTTCTAGGGGATTCAATGCTTTCAGCTGTTTTCCGGAGGCACCTGCACGCATGTGGGCGCGCACACACAGAAACAGATTGCACACACATACATATTTTTTAAGCCACTCTATATGAAGACCTAGGAGAACTTCCCCTTGAGGGGCTACCGTGATTTCACCCAATCTTTTGTATAGCTCAACAGGGCTCACAAAACAAAATTTGTAACCTAACACAATTTTAGTAAGTGTTATAGTGGAGGCGGGTATCTGAGCGTTCTCCAGAATGTTTGGTGGGTGTTGTTGTCTTAGAACTCTTCCATTGCACCTCTCCAACCTGTCTGCCAAGTGCACATGTACACAGGAGCACAAATGCACAGAGCACAGCACACAACACCTGGGCCAGGCTTTCCTCACAAGAACTAGATGAGGAGGCAAGCTGTGTGTGTGTGTGTGTGTGTGTGTGTGTGTGTGTGTGTGTGTGTGTGGTGTTGGGGGGGGGTAGAGCCTGAACTGGAGCACTGGAGAGGGGAGGTGGATGAGCCAATAGAGGCAAAGGCAGAGATCCAGCTCTGGATTGGTTTGGCCTTCATGTGGGGTGACAGAATGAGGTAGCGGAGACAGAGACAGTGTCTGATTACTTAGCTCTCCGGATCTAGTGCTTTGGCATTAACACATTCTGAGCTGGCTTTGGAACCTTCAAGGGAACACCCTTTTCTTCCTCTCTCCCTCCCTCTCTCCTTCCCTCTTTCCTTCCCTCCCTCCCTCCCTCCTTTTTTTCCTTCCCTTCCTTCCCTCCCTCCATCTCTCCCTCCCTCCCTCCCTCCTTCCCTCCCTCCCTCCCTCCCTCCCTCCTTCCTTCCTTTCTTTTTACCCAGTACTAAGTGCTACACTCAAGACCAGGGACCTCCTTTATTAAAGAATTATTTAATTTAAATAACACATGAAGGGACACACACAGATACATGCGTATATTTGCACACAGGCCTCCAACTGATTTTCAACAGGAAGGTGGTCAGGATAACCACCTTTGCTCTACAGTCCGTCCCCGCACTCCCTCCTTTTGTCTCTTGCTTCCCAAAACCACCAGCGCTCTCGAAGATGGTTTGAAGATTTTTTTTATTTTGTTTTTGCTTAGATTGTTTGCATGAAAGCAGTGTTATTCTGTTAGCATGGTACAGCTTGCGTTTAGAGCACCTACGTTAGCTACCTTCCTATCGCGGAGATAAAATACCACAGCTGAAAGCAATCAGAAGAGAAAGAGGTTAGTTTCATTTTTTGTTCCAGAGGAATTGAGTCCACCATGGCAGGAAGAGCATGGCTACAATCCAGAGAAGCATGACAGCAGGAGAAGGAAGCTGGCTTGTCACATGTTCATCCACACACAGGAAGTGGAACGGAAAGTGGGGCGGGGCTATAAACACATAAAACTCTACCCCAGCTATTCATGTTTTCCAGCAAGGCTCCTATAACCCCCCCTAAACAGCATCACCAGCTGGTGACCAAATACAGGAGCCTGGGAAGGACCTTTCTCACCCAGATCACCACCAGGGATCAACTCTGAAGTCCACTGACTGCAAGCTAGTTCAGTTGTTCTTATATTACGAAAAATTCTTTGGTTCGTGCAGTTTGGTTGGTGAGTTCTAGAGGTCACATTGTCAGGCAGTGAAAATGGAAGCTTCTCTCTCTAACCATGTCTGTGCCCGCAGTGGAGGGCTCCAGCTACTGAGAGTGATCTAGGAGATACCCCGGCCATTCACTCAGAAAGGTTTGATGGTAGGGTGTCTCTGATTAAATGTGACTTTGAGAGGGTGGATTCTAAGGTACATGCTCCTGTCTGATTGATGGGAAGGCAGAGATGGTCCAAGTCCTTCAAAACACACAAGCAAAAATAGACAAAGGAAAGACTGAACTGTAGGCTGTTTCTGTGGCTCGGGAGAGATGGCACGGGAGAGATGGCTCAGAAGTTAAGGTCAGTTTTTTGCCTCTGGAGCGGCCTCAGGTTTTGTTCCCTGAATCCATATGATGGCTCACAGCCATCTGTAACTCCAGTTTCAGGAGAGTCAACATACGCTTCTGATCTTTACAGCCACCAGAAACACATGTGGTATAGATATACACATGCAGACAAAACACTCGTATACACAATATAAAAATAATTCTTTAAAAAAGAAAATGCTTTTTATAGAGCCTAAGAAAGTACAAGCCATGGTTGTCCCGGCAAGAAGGCTAAGGCACCTTGCAGAAACGGTTTGTGTCGAGGTGAGCAGGCTCCCAGGGAGTCTCAACCTAACTCTCCACTGAGCAGTTCATAGCCACTAGAAGTTGAATCTGTTTAATTTCAGAAGAAGTAAATCTGACTAGCCACTGAAGGAAGTGGAGTAGAAGAGGGACTCTTCAGAGATGGGGATGTGGCGCACACCTTGGCCACACACATCTAAATAACGACCAGGAAATGTGGCGGTGAGCAGGGAAGAGAGCAGCAGGCCTGGAGTGAAGCAGGGACTTCCAGCCTCAGGGAAGCAAGACCAGAAAGAGCCCGCTGTACTACGGGGAAGGCCCCCTGAGGTAGGACAAAATCACTACGGGAAACACGTTTCCTCATGGCCAGTTAGAATGTACAAGTTGCCTGCTGGTGTCCTAAGGGTCCTTTTTAATTGGCTAATGTTGTTATCTGGAGATGGCCTTTGTAGGACTTTAGAAGGACCAGCTACCCTGGCTGAACTCGGTCCCATGACAGTCCTGTTTGGGGGCTTGTGGGAACTTGTTCTGTGATATTACTAATTATTTTGCTCTCTGGTTATATTTCCTGCTGGGTCTTTAAGACCTTGTAGGTGGCCAGATAAACTCGTTTTTGTCATTGGCAGCTGTGACTGCTCAGGGCGTCACGCTGCAGTATCAAATTGCACCTAATTTTGACTGGCTGCCCCATTCTGCTGCTCCGATGTCCCAGCTTGTGAGCAGAATGCAGCTATAGTTCTGTTTGGGGAAGCTTTCTGGTCCAGGCTTTCATTGGGGACCTTTTCCCTGTTTGACTTCTCAGTCATGGCCTTACTGATAAGTATTAGATCCTTGGTTTTGGGTTCCTCCGCTGCCAATGCAATAAACCAAATCAAGCCAAATGAATAAATCCAGATTTAATAAACAGGGCACTGCAAAGCAGAGCACTCCCTGGTGACTCTCAAGAAGGCAGGGAAGAGAACACCAGAGCACACATAGTCTATGGGCCTGATCTGAAATGGCCTGTAGGTGGTCTCAGAGCAGTTTCAGAACAGGAGCTGCCAACGGCGCTTTCTCGTGGGTGGGGTCTGCAATGGGAGGAGTGGGGCTTGGTGGAGTTTCCCAGCTCTTATCTCTACAACTAGTGTTTGTGAATCCATTGGTTCTATGTGCAAATTAATTTTTTTCCAAATGTATATAAAACACAAATAAAATCCTAAAAAGTTAATTTGTTGTACAAAATATTTTGTCTTGGATCAGTTTGGGTAATGCCATCACAAGTCATCATTAAAAGGTTTGTTTTGTTTATAAGTTTAAGATTTTTTTTTTTGACGTGTCACATTTCCTTTGAGGAGTATGGGAACATACTTAAAAAGGCAACATATCCCTTGTCTGGGAATCTGATTCAGTAGTAGAATTTGTTAGGAATATTCCTAACGTGAGCTCTCTGCCGATGCAAAAATCCCAATCAAGCCAAAACACAACAAGCCAAATTAAAAAATATTCAGTTTTAATGGGATTCCTGCGCTCTTGGGTGGCCCTGAGGGGAACCGGGAAGCCGCCAGGGTGGGGGTGGGGGTGGAGGATGGGGGGTGGTGGGGTGGGAAATAGGGATGTAGGGATGGGGACGAGGAAACAGCACACAGGGACTTTCCGGGGAGCAGTTTAAATAGACTTTGGGAGGGGCCAAGGTTTGGCACAGGGGCAGGGCCTCCAAAGATGGAGGTCAGAGACCGGGAATTCCAGAACTCTTGTTTAGCATGATTCCAGGGGCCTGGAGTAAGGAAGACATTGGAGGAACACAGCCGTAGAGTTAGGCAAGGTCGGCATGCCTCTAAAGAGGAGCCCTTGGGTTCCCACCAAGGGAAGCCTATCCTGGAGCCTGTGCTTCTCAGTCATCAAATGCTGACCCTGAGCCCCCGATTCTTGTGACCCCTGGGCTTAGTGCAATGATGGGCGATCTGCCTCAGCAGAGCTGTGAAGAAAGTCCCCCTTGCTTTGTCATTTTCTGACTTTGGAAATCTGCAAAATTTTTTACATTACCGTAAGCTGAACAACCCATTTGTATCTCTAGGTACTGGGGCTGCCAAAGAGCCAGAGTTTCTTCTTCTGCTGCTGTTATGAAGTTCTGGCATATTTTTGGCTCTCTTGCTTCAGGCCTGTTTAGCAGAAGTCATGCATAAATGCACAGTGTGCTTGCCTTTTCCTGAACGCCGATGTCAGTTACAAAACTCTTCCTCAGTTTTGACTGAAGAGACTGGATGATATAGGGTGGCTGAGAGACAGCCTCCATCCAGCAAATCCCTGAACTCTAACTTCTGTTAGACTGTGTGTTTTGGGGACAGGATTTGTGTAGCTCAGTCACAAACTAGTCCACACTGGCTTTGAACTCTCAGCATCATTTGGTCACAGGCTTCCACATGCTGGAATGACAGGTATGGTTCATGACGTCTGGGTTTTCAATCCCGGAAGTCTTTAAAGCTCTTCCTCATGCCCGCAATGTGAGCTCACCTTTGGTTTTCTTTCTCTGAGCTTCCTGCAAACCTACAGAGACACTTCAAGGAGTTAGGTCGTTTTTTCCCCCCTTCAAGCTTTCAGAAGCAAAAATAGCCCGTTTCTTTCCTATGTGGACCTAGATTAACAACAGATCTCTTTTATCTCACCATGTGCAAAGTTCAATGCTGTCTGAACGAGCCCAGCTTGTGGTGGCCCAGAATGATCACATTAGGGAAAATAAACCAGAAAGGAAGTTTGTTTAAACAATGGACAGGAATCAGCAGGCAGTTCATTTTGGGAGCGTAATTGGCCACCGTCCCCTCTGATATGCACTAAGCGAGCCTTCCTGTTGGACAGCAGAATTTCCCAGGTGATTTTATAGAAATATTCCCAACCTGCTTTGCCAGCTGCAATGCACACTTCAAGCTAGCTGCTTTTGAAAGCCACAGAGCTTGTGTGGCAAGATTAAGAACCGTGACATTTTCTGTGACCCAGATGATGATAGACTTTCCCTTCCTCAAGGTATGTTTTAAAGGCAGAACAAGATACATAACCTTATGGTAGTTTTTATAATAGTCACCACCCCCTAAGGTTTAGGTCAGCGAAAAAGGGTTTGCACCCAGTCTTGTCTGTGATGCTCTGTGAATGGGCCATCGAGCCTGCATCATTTTCTTTTTCTGATGCTTGGGGTTGAATCCAGGGCATGAGTGTATGAGGTATGACATCTACGTTTAAGCCACACCCTCACTGTTGCTTCCTGTGATGATTAATCCCGGTTGTCAACCTGACTGGATCTGGAGTCAGCTAACAGGCAAACCTCTGGGTCCACGTGTGCAGGATTTTCTCCATCAGGCAATTTGAAGTAGAAAGGCCCACACAGAAAATGTCAGATGGAAGAGGGAAGCTTTGCTTTTGCCTGCCAGTAGAGTGATATTTTATTTGTGTTTTAACAAATAAAGCTTGTCTGAAGCTCAGAGTGCACAGCCAGCCAGCCACACTAGTCAGTCATACAGGCCAGACAGTGGCAGCACATACCTTTAACCCCAGCAGCCACACTAGTTAGCCATAGAGGCGAGGTGGTGGCCATGCACACCTTTAATCCCTGCCCTAAAGAGGAATGCAAGGTGGGACAAGACAGGAACTCACTCTTTTCAGTCTGAAGTTTTTGTAGAGGTAAGAGCTCTCTAGCGGTTGGCTACTTGACTTCTCTGGTCTTTCAGCTTGAACCCCAATATCTGTCTGTGGGTTTTTATTAGTCATGCTACATGCCAATCTTCAATCTTACTGGCAATTCCATCGACTCTACTGCTGCATCAGCTGCATTTCTTGGATGCTATCAGAATCCAGCTTCTTCCCTCTTCCAAGATAGATTGGAGACAGGCAGCATTCACGGATCCTCTCAAGCTTTAGTGCAAGATTAGTGCTTCTGAGGTGCCCACTCTCATGGACTGCAGTTCTCCAGATTCTCTGTCTCCCTGGTGCAAGACAGCCATTAGTGAACCTCCCAGACTATATCATGCAAGCCAATCTAACACTTTCCTTTTTAAGGTTCTGCTCAGGAGAACCCTAAGAATTAATACTAATGTGCATGTTTGTAATGAGCCTTTCTCTGTCTTGCCACCCAGCTCCCAAAAAAATGACATGGAGACTTCTTATTAATTATGAAAGTTTGACCTATTGCTTAGGCTTGTTCCACTAGCTCTTATAACTTAAATGAACCCATTTCTATTAATCTGTGCTCTACCATGTGGCATTACCTCTCTTTCATCTTGTACCACCTGTTTCCTGTCTGTGTCGCCTGGCTTCTCCCTCGCATACCTAGATTCCCATGTAAAACTTGAGCATGGCCATGTATGTCCATAATCCTAGTGCTGGGAGGTAGGAGGCAGGTGGATTTGGGGAGTTTGTTGCCTGATCATTCTTCAGTGAGAAACTCTGTCTCAAAAAAATGAAGTGAAGACCAATGGAGGAAGGCAATTGATGTCTTCCTTTGGCCTCTGACTGAATTCATGTACCTGCACACGTGTGTATGAACACTACACAAACATATGTTCAAACATTACGTGCATGCATGCGTGTATACATATATACACACTCATGGAGCAGAAAGTATGAAGAGTCAGGAGATTACTGGGACTGAGAGACAAGGTGGGGGGTGGGGGGGAAACAGGATGAACATGCTCCTAGTACACCACATACATATTTGACAATGTCGTAGAAAACACATTATTATGTATAACAAATATATGTTAATAAAAATGGCCAAAAGTCCCCTAAATGTCGAAATCAAGCTTTTAATTCTGCAGACACCAAATGCCCAGTAAAAGAGGTCATGGAAACTCTTGGCACCTTTGTTTGCTGAATGAAGCTGATTCCTGCTATGATAGTGGCAGGATTCTAGTCTACTGAGTGACAGCAGTGCTGGATCTGGGTCCTCTGAGTCTTCTTCCATCTCATGTCCCCAGGATTCCCCCAACCATACTACTGGGCCTTGTTCCAGCAAGGAAAGTGGAGTCAGAGATGCCAAGTCAATTCCTGAAAGTATCACAATTTGCCTCAAGCATCTATCCTCCTACATCTAAAGTTCAGGGGGAAGTAGCTGACAATTTCAGCCTTGCTCAATATCTCTCTGGGTGTGTTAACAAAACAGCCAATCCCTGTGAAATCAAGGGAAAGTCTGTTTTAGGAGGTTCCTTCATTTTACAAGTGCTTTGTGGTGTGCATTGTTACAGGATCCCCTCTCTCTTTTAAATAATTTTAAACTTTTTTCATTGACCATTTCATATCTGTATGCAATATGTTTTGATCATATTCATTTCCCATTTGCTTTTCTTAATTCTTCCCAATTCCTCCCATTCCTTCCCTTTCCTCCCATTCTTTCCAGTTTCTCCCCTTTCCTCCCATTCCTTGCAATTCCTCCCATTTCCTCCCATTCCTCCCATTCCTCCAGATTCTTTGCAATCCTCCCATTTCCTACCACTCTCCCACTTCCTCTACCACCTTTTTTTCTTCCCAACACGGCCTGTCCCTACTTCCATGTCCATCAAAAATATCTATGCCAGTGACTCTACCTTAGAAGAAAAATGGCTTTTGCTCCTCAGAAGCCATGAACTGCATACAAATAGCTCCCCAGCTAGGGTTGGGGCCTCAGATTCCCTCCCTCATCCCTGCAGGCATCCTGACGGGCTGAATCTCATGCAGGTTTGTTCGGATAACCATAACTGCTGTGAGTTTATGAACACGATGGCCATGTGGCCGTGGTGTGTCCAGTAGAGAGCATTCCACAGCACTCCTCCCCACCCTCTGCTCTTACATTCCTTCTGCTCCCTCTTCCTTGATGTTTCCCAAGCCTTGGGTAGGGTAGTAATGAGTAAGGTCGTGAGGATGGTGGTATAGATGTCCCCTTTAGGGCCAAATACTCAGAGCTTTTAGTTGTGATGGTTTTCCACACGGTTTGTGTATAAATATCGAAGTCTCAATGCTTCCTTTTGTGGAGCCATGAAGCATTGCTACATTGATCTATTGATGAATGTATGATTTCTTGCCACACTGGAGGTTATTTCATGACCTCTTCATTTTGGTTGTAGGTGGTCCGCAGGAGGGGCTCCCTTTTTGAAGAAAAATGTAAAAAACTAAGTGGAGAAGAAGGTTGTCATGATTATCACTCTCGTCCTTACTGTTACTCTTTTGCAAAAGTCATGTCAAGCTGACACAAGAGCCCCAGGGTTTCTTAGTTTATTCTAGGCATAATTTGGACACTAACGGGCTAGCTAGATTAAGGCCAAGAGGAGTAGGTCAGAGATGAATCCATTTTGGTTGGGCAATGAGGGTGAACAAGAAATTGAGTAGGCAATGGACTGAGAAGAAAGTTAAGGATGGGTTTCTGGGATTAAACAGTGGTGCTAAAGGCAGGTTTTCTCCATTATGGCTATTTTTCTAGTTGGTTCAGACTGTATCCCCCTTCTGACCTTCAGCTCCGGGGTTACTTTGCCATTTTATCAATTCACAGCACAAATATTTGTTTGGTCTGTGTGAGAGAGCACAGAACATGATAAGCATCTCTGTGTTGCTTCAGTGAGTTTACAGAACCATAGGCTCAGACCTCACCCAGGGATTGCAACATCACCTAGAGGGAGGTGAAGGAAGAGACCTTTTAACTCTCTGCTATCCCGCTTTCAGAGTGTTCAGAACTTTAAAAGACATTGTGGGTGTGTGTTGTATGCATGTGTGCATGTGCACATGTGTGTGGTATGCACATGCACGTGTGTGCTTATATATGTGTGTATGGTATGTATGTGGTGTGTGTGTGCGTGCGTGTGTGTGTGTGTTGTGTGTTTGGCGGGCTTGCTTGTGCAGGTACATGTGGAAGCCAGAAGTTAACGTTAGGAAGTCCTTCCTTCAAATTACTTCTCTATCATTTATTTTTGAGACAAGATCTTTCCCTGAACCTAAAATTTACTGTTTCAAGTGGCTGGTCAGTGAGCCCTATGAATTCTCCTGTCTCAGCACCCTACCCGTGTTGAAGTTACAGGTAGATATCAGAACACCTGACTTTTTACCTGGGTGCTGGGGAACTGGAATCAGGTTCTCATGTTTCTGTAGACAAACCTTTTACTGACTGAGCCATACACTCAGCCCCTGAGATATTTTTATTGCTATACTCAAAAATATTAATGCTAAGTTCTCAGTCTTGACTCATTTGTCTTTTGGTGGATTAAATCCCACAGTATCTCTTCATGTCTCTGAGGATGATCTTGAACTTCAGATCCTCCTACCTCTGCATCCTGAGTGCTAGGATTGCAGGCATGCAACATCATGCCTGGCTATGTAATGCTGGGGATTAGCTCAGGGCTTTGTGTATACTAGGCGAACACTATCCAAGGGAGAAAGTCTACTCCCTACATCTTTAATGTATACCTTATGTTTTATATAAAATATATTTATGTTATTTATCTATGCACGTTCAAGTATATGCTACTTCATGTTTATGAATACAGAACAGATTGTTACCTAGTTAATCCAGGATTGAGTTTTATTGAGATATGAAGTGGATATCATTATAAGCATTATAAATCAAATAGTAGTTTCTGGTGAAAGAAGGGTTTCTCTGAACTTCCTTGATAGATTTGCCTCTGGAAACAATGTTTTGCAGTACAGTTAGCAAAGTCTTTATTCTGTGCCCTTCATGGTCCTTAGGATGCACATACTGTGATAAGAAACTAACAAGCTTTCTCCTTTTGTAGGCAGATCTGCATCTGTTTCCACTAGCAGCTTGCGATGAATACTAATATAACCCTGCACTAAACATCAAGAAGGTTAAGAAATTAGCAGAGAGCTCCTGCTGCCCACTGGCCAGCTCTCAAGCCCTACAGTCTATATAACAAAGGAAGAACTTTCTCTCTTGTGGATTTTTCTTAAAACAAATAGCCTTATCAATTTGAATACTATATAATTTACTCATTTATGCCACCTTCACAACCATCTGTGCTTTTATGTAGAACACTTACAGGATTATCTTCTTGTTTATGAAATATATAATATCAGAGTGTGCTTAGTGAAAGTCTGTTGGTGGCAAACTCCCTCAAATTTTGCTCAACTGGAAATATCTTCTTTTTTCTAGCTAGCTCTTACATGTATTTTTTATTTTATTTTAATTTATTTATTTTTTTCTTTTTTTATTACTTAAAAAAATACCAATCCAAATTCCCATTCCCTCCCCTCCTCCTAGTTCCCTCCCTCTCCCTCCACAGACCTTCCCTCCACCCCTCCAACCCTAAGGGAGTGCCACACATCCCACCCTGTGGAAAGTCCAAGGCCCTCCCTACTACGTCTAGGTTGAGCAAGGTTTACATTCAAAGAGAATAGGATCCCATGAATCCAGTATATGCAAGTAGAGACACATCCCAGTGTCACCATCAGTGGTCCCTCAGTCTGCCCCAGTGGTCAACCCCTTCAGAGGGGCTTGGTTATTCCCATGCTCATTCACTCCCAGTCCAGTTGGAGCTGGTGAGCTACCATCAGCTCAAGCAAACTGTCTCAGTGGATGACCCCCTCATGGTCTTGAATTCCTTGTTCATACTCTCACTCCTTCCACACTTCAACTGGATCTTGGGAGCTCAGTCCAGTACTCCGATGTGGGTCATTGCCTCTGTTCCCATCTGCTGTTGGACGAAGGTTCTATGGTGATATTTTAGATAATCATTAGTCTGACTACAGGGTAAGATCAGTTCAGATACCCTCTCCTCTATTGCTTAGGGTCTCAGCTGGGTTCATCCCTGTGGGTTCTTGGGCATTTTTCTAGAGCCAGGTTTCTTGCTCACTCCATAATAGCTCTCTTAATCAAGATATCTCTTTCCTTGCTCTCATATCTGTCCCTTTTCCATCTTGACCATCCCATTCCCTCAAATTCTCCTCAACCTCTCTTCTTCCCCCCTCTACTCTCTGCTCCCCTGTTCCCAGAGAACTGGGAATCAACCTACCTCAGGATCCAGCAATTCCACTCTTGGGAATATATCCAAAAGATGCTCAAGAGCATTTGTTCAACTATGTTCATAGCAGCATTATTTGTAATAGCCAGAACCTGGAAACAACCTAGATGCCCCTCAACTGAAGTATGGATAAGGAAAGTGTGGCAATCTACATATTAGAGTACTTATTACTCAGCAGTAAAAAAATAGTGACATCTTGAATTTTGCATGCAAATGGACGGACTTAGAAAACATCATCCTGAGTGAGGCAACCCAATCCCCCCAAAAAACGAATATGGCATGTACTCACTCATAAGTGGATACTAGTCATAAACAAAGGGCAATGAGCTTACAGTTCAGGATCCTAGAGAGACTAAGTAATAAATAAGGTGAACCCAAAGAAAAACATATATAGACCCACCTGGAAATTGGAATCAGACAACTGGCAATATCTTAAACTTAACAAATTCAGAAATTTCAGAAATATCCTGAATTTATGCTCTAGAAATTCTACATTTCAAACTTAAAATCCTAAGAGCTGGAAAGTCAGTTATCCAAGGTCAGGGCATGCAGACCACCAACATGGAATACCCACAGTTCTGCTTGTAGACACACAAAACATTTCAGTGAGTTTAAATATGGATCAAAAACTGATCAATGCAAGTAAGCAGCACAGCCAGAACTATCCATAAAGACATACGGGAGAGGTAGCTCAACAGTTGAGACCATTGGCTGATTTCCTGAAGGACTTGCATTCAGTTCCCAGCATCCATATGGTGGCTCCCAACCATGTGTAACTCCAGTTCCAGAGGCTCTGAGTCCCTCTGACCTCTAGGAGCACCAGGCTCACACATGGTACTCAGACAAACATGCCTGCAAAATACTCAAATACATTAAAAAATTAAGAGAGACTTAGAAAGACAAATGCCAAACATGGACTGTTCTATGTGGATGCTAGCCCTTAATGTCTATATATGTATATTTCTATGGGTGACTGTGGATACAGTGTAGGTAGGTTAGAGTCAACATAATTCCCCACAGTCAAACCTAGAGGCCCATCTCTAGGTGAGTCTAGATTCTGTTGGGTTGACAAGTAATGTGAGCCATCATGATGCTCCTTTATAATTCTCTAATTTATGCCTCTCAGATGTGACAGCATCACATGCTACTGACCTTTGACCATGTTCTAAAAGCAGCAAATTAAATGTTCTTCCTGTTCCAGACCAAAGAATTCATTTCATTGTATGAGTCATTCCTGTGACAAAATACCCGGCCGAAACTGCCTAAGTAAGCAAGGATGTAACATGAGGGCCAGCTTGCTTGTTGGGGTTTCTGTCTCACCTGGTACCCCACAGCCAGTAAGCCCCAAAGAAAATTACACAGAGATCTCCATAAGTTATAAAACTCATTGGCCCATTAGCTCAGGCTACTTATTAGCTCTTGTAGCTTATATTAACCCATTATTCTTATCTATGTTAGCCACATGACTCAGTACCTTTTCCAGCGGGGCAGGTTACATCTTTCTTCTCGGTGGTCTGGGCAGGAATAGGAGGAGTGGACTTCCTCCTTCCTAGCATTCTCCTGTTCTCACAGCCCTGATTCTACTTCCTGTCTGGTTGACCCACTCATATTTCCTGCCTGGCCAATCAGTGTTTATTTAAACCATGATTGACAGAATACAGACAATTCTCCCATACCACTTGTGGGGTACTGTGCAGTACAGAAACCCCAACAAGCAGGCCCCATCATGTTACACAAGGATCTGTTTTTGGACCAGTTTTCAGAGGGGTCTGTCAATCATGGTGAGTGCAAGGGGTGCGGTAGCAGAAGGAAGTAGAGATAAGGGTGATAGGAGGGACTAGGGACAGAACACTCCCATGGGCCCCCCTCACCAACCCCTACTCATATATAACTTTCTCATATAAGTCTTAATTCTAATGTTTGCATCACCTCTCAAAGTGGTGCCACCATCTGGGGATTACAACATGTGAGCCTGTAGGGGGATTTCATATTCAAACCATACCCGTAGGATGCTAAAAGTAAGTATACGTGCCTTTTGTCGAGACCTTTGTAAGCAGCAATAGGTCTTTAAGATTCTCAATAGGAATAGTGTAAATCCTCAAGCATTATCTTTATTCAATTTGGTATTTAAATACAAAAAATAAATTCTACATTCTTGTAAAAACATTCAAGAGCACAGAAAAATATAACCAAACCTCTACGTAATTACAAAACTGATATTTATCCAGAAAGTTTTGTGTTTGTCCTCAAGGATGAAAGATTCTGTATTTTGATATAACCGGCTTACGTGCTCATGCTTAACTTGGAATAAACTATTATAATCTATTTCTAATTCTCAAAGAGAGAGCTTTGCAGCCTTGATCTTCTTTAGGCTTTTATTAAATATCAGCTGTTATAGCTGTGAGTGCAGGCGCTGGTGGAGTTCTTGAGAGCACGCACAGTGCTCTGGGTTTGATCCTGGTATCACAAAACCAAACACATGCAAACAAATCCAAGCGACAACAAAACCCAAGACAAACCTGTGGCAGGAGGTAACTAGAGCCTCAGAGATAAAACACGTTTCTCCATTCAGGCACTCATATACCCAGGGCTTTTTATAATAATGTCTACAGCGTAGACATCGATGTTCATTAGAACCCTGTTTGAAAGTAATGATAATGAGGGCGGTGGAATCACTTAAGATAGATCTCTAACCCACCGGGGATCTGGTGTTGGGAAGAGAGTGGTGTGCGTTGCCCTTCGCTCATTAACTTCAAACAGATTATCAAAGCCAACATTTCTTCACAACCGAAGTAGTTCTAATAAACGTCGCAGAGTATAAAAATGACCACAAAACATTTAGAGTTTCTACCCACCTATTCCCCAGGAGATGGAAAACCACTAGAAATTCTTTTCCCCCGCAGCGGTGCTCCCTGAAGTTTGCTGGATGAGGGGGATTTCATTTGAGCTACTTTTAATACCAGACGTTTTCAAAGCTCCAGATGGAGAGATTCTGAATCCTATCCCACATCTCCCTTTGGAGCTCCAGCGCCTGAAACTCTGTCATTTTCGCCGTTTGTTTCATTCACTGCGACAGCCTGCCCCAGGATGATGGAGATTTTTTCCAAGTTTTCTCCGGTTCACATCCAGGTGAGCTATAACCGAAATACTTGGAGGAAGACACTGCGCATGTCTGAAACTCAAAGCCCGAGGATGCCTCCAGGCTTGGAATAGCAGGGTAGGTATGCAACTATGGCAGGCTTTCTATACAGCAAGAGTCATCAAGGGAGGAAGCCTGGCGTTGCTGAAGCAGGCTACTGAAAACAGGATGCTGGCGAGTTTGGCTACTTTGTTGTCAAATTGAAGTAAAGCTTTATTTTTTTTCTTTCTGTCAAAGCATCTACCAGCCTCTAGAATTTGCTAAAAGACTGACTCCTTCAAGAAAGAGTTAGAAATGGAACCAGCAACATTTGCAAAGTGAAACAAGAAGTTAGTGTAGGTTGGTTTTAAAAAAAAATACAAGAACACTGGGTATCAAATTTGCAGTTACACAAATAAATGACTAATGGAATCGTTACCACAAAGAGCTGGGCCCAGGCCTGGAAAACATCCAGGGACACTTGAGTACATTATGTTTCCTTTATATGACTTTTCTGCAACCTACCTTGTTACAGTCCCATGTGATGTTTCCTTCTGAAGAAAGTCAGATATGTGTTTCTGATTTGTCCTCAGATTGTCTTTCAAGTTGGCTTAAAAGGCCAGAGACCCATTTCAATACATTGAGGCAAATGAGTCATTTATAAGATTTTCGATTGCTAAAAAAATCTCATTGGTTTACTTTTTTCCTCTTTGGATTAAATGTGAGTCCCTTCAGTCTCTCTGCAAGCAGCTTCCCTTCCCTTGAAGGGGCACAGAAACATCGCACATACCCACCAAGTTTCTGAAGGAAACTGTCCGAGCAGAGAACCCCTGGTACCAACATCCATAGACTGTGCTTGACAATGAGCAAAGCAACGGATTCGGCGAGTAAAAGGAGAAAAAAGGATCTGCTGCATTTGTGGAGGTTTTGCTTGCAATTATGAGCCATTAAAATGTTTAATAATTATTGCCATTATTAATAATAATGCCAGCTGAGCAATCCCTCACTAAACCTAGCCATCTAGAAAAGTCATGGCAGCCTCTAATTTAATTAGTACTTTGAGCTTTTATCCATAACACAAATTGATGTGACTTTATCACCTTTTGGGGTTTTAGGGCATTTTAGGCTGCATCGGCAACATCAGAACTTCGGAGAGGGATGAAAGCTGCGATGCTTCTTTTGAATAGTGAAAGTTTTCTTTGTAATTAGTAATTAGTTGAATCTCTTTAATAAAAGTTTCTAAGAATTTGGGGTTTTTTAATAATAATAGTAACAACGCCAGTTCCTACATAACTAATGCTTCCTTTGAGTCAGGAACTAGGAGGCGATTCGCACTTGATTTCGGGTTCATCTTAATGATCTGAGCTGTTGAGGTCGAAAGTCTCCCCATTGCACAATGGGAAATTGAAGCTCTGTGAGTTGAATGTTCACAAAGATGGTGGGTAAATGTGAAAATATGGCATATTGGACCAGGACTGATGACAAAACTCACCCTTTGACCATATTGCTGATTTGCTTATGTGGTGTGGTGTGGTGTAGTTTGGTTGTGGTGGTGGTGTTGTGCGTAGGATGCCCACATCTTGGGAAACAAATAAGAGTGCTTCATGGCAAGAGCACTGGAGACACAGCGTGTTGAAAGTGACCTTTATTTTATGGGCTCACAAAGCCCTGTGTCAGCCGAGATGGCAGGCACCCTGAGATGGAAGGACACCTCATAAACCCTGGCAGCAAACCCCTTCTACCCTTTCCTCTGCAACTGAGTATCAAGAAGGGAAAGACGACAACCCAGATTTTACCTGTCCCTCGGCTGTGGCCGTTGATGTTTGTTTTTCTTTTTCAACAAAAACCATGTGTGGATTATCTTTGTGTGGCACACCATGGTATTTTAAAGCTTGGTCACATTTGAAGGTCTCTAGGCAAACTTGGCTGTTAGTAATTTTCCACTCTATCATCTGGTTTGGGTGGTGCTGTAGCTAGACTAGCAGTGTGTGTGTGTGTGTGTGTGTGTGTGTGTGTGTGTGTGTGTGTGTATGTATGTATGTATGTATGTGTGGCTTAGCAGAGTTGAGAGGGGATGGACTAGGTGAACAGCAGTGCATTCTGTTTGTCTATTTAGACTTACTCCGGCTAAGGCAGTGAACCACCAAATTTTATTTCTTACAATGCACACCGTTCAAATGATGATGAAGTATGATACAGTGTTAATAGTGGGACATTTGCATTGCTGTAAGAGACTTACATTGAGGAAACATATTAGTTCCTTATGGGTCCTATGTTTGTGCCTGAACGGTGACATCCAGTTGATAATGCCAGCTGGAGTAGCTCCTAATCATTAATAAGAGTTTTTTCTCAGGGCCCGGTGAGTTGGTTCACTGAGTAAAGATACCTGCTGTCATGTCTGATAACCCAAGTATGAAACTGTGTGGCAGAAAAGCAGAACCAACTTGTACACGTTGTCCTCTGACCTTCACTGTGATGTGGCGTACCTGCACTCTTCATGACACACATAAAGATGTAAATATTTAAAAATGATCTTTCTCTAGAAGCTGGGTGTAGTGGTGGATAATTATTATCCCAGCAGTCTACAGGCAGAGGAAGGAGGAGTGTGAGGCCAACAGAGATGCAGCTAGATCCTGGGGATGAAGTGAAAAGACTCTTTAGCCTTCTAGAACATAAAAGAGGGACATGCAGATAAGTTCTCTGAGCTGGAGAGATGGCGGCTCAGCAGTTAGGAGTGCTTGGTACTCTTTCAGAGGACCCAACTTTGGTTCCCAGCACCCGTGTTGAATGGTTCACAACTACCTCTGACTTCAACAGAAGGGAGCCTGACATCCTCTTCTGCCTCTAAAGACCTTCACCCCTGATTCCCACACACACTCCCCATAAACATCAACCTCTACCTCCATTCCCCACCCAACCACCACACACCCACCCTCCCACACCATTCCTTTACCCCTCTACACCCTCATCCACACTCCCCACACACCCACCCTATATGCATCCACCCCACCCCCATTTCCCACACACCCCACTGCACACCTCACCCCACCCTTCTACCTCCATTATCCCACACTCACTTCCATTCCCCACACACCAATCACACACACACACACACACACACACACACACACACACACACTCCCCACCTCTACTCCATATACACCCACAAATAAAAATAAATCTTAAAAAAGAAACTCACTACTTTAGTCTATAAATACAAATGATTTTTCCACATCATAGTGCTGGTAGACAGTTGGAGAAGAAATTGTCATCCTTGTGCTAGATCAGTTGAGGACCTTGAACTAGCACAGGCCAGACTGGCAGTCTGTCAAAATGTGCCTGCTTACTTATGCTTTCTACTTAGCTTGTCTCAAAATTATGAATCTGGATAATTCAGGTAAACACACACACACACACACACACACACACAAGAATAGATTTGGAAAATTCTCAACCCAAAGCAGGTATGTGTTGGCACATGCTGCTCATTTGTTCCCAGCTGTCTAGACCTGAAATAATCACTCAGAAACTTTATTATTTGTAATACTGTTTGCCCAATAGCTTAAGCTTGTTGCTAGCTAGCTTCTATATCCTAAACTAATCCATCTCCATTAATCTGTGCTTCAGCACAAGGTCATGGCCCACCAACAAAGTTTCAGTGGTCTCCTGTGGAGGTATCTGTCTCCTATGGCAGCTACATGGCTTCTCCCTGACTCTACTTTCTCTCTCTCTATATATATCTTTTCTAGCTATATTCTGTTAAGCCATTGGCCAGAATGTTGGAGGAGAGAGCCACTTGTTGGTTCCTGGCTGCCCGGCTAATTTAGACCCCAAATAATCACACAGAAACTGTATTAATTAAATCACTGCTTGGCCCATTAGCTCTAGCTTCTTATTGGCTAACTTACATCTTAATTTAACCCATCTCCATTAATCTGTGTATCACCATGAGGTCGTGGTTTTCAGCAAAGTTTTAGCATGTCTATCTCTAGTGGCAGCTCCATGGTGTCTCCCTGACTCTGGCTTTCTTTCTCCCAGCATTCAGTTTAGTTTTCCCCCACCTACCTAAGTTCTGCCCTGCTGTAGGTCCAAAGCAGTCTCTTTATTAATTAATGGTAATCACAGCATACAGAGGAAAATCCCACATTGCCAGAAGCAGCTTCTTTATTAACCAATGAGGGGAATCCCACATCAGATATAGATTGGACAGTACTCTATATATCCAGAATACTTAGAATACTGACCAGTCCATATCTACTTTGGGTTGACAATTTTTCATATCTATTATTTTTGTGTATGAATTTAGATTAAAAAATTTAGCTGCATTTTTTTTCAGATGGGCTCAGCTTGCTGGTGTCATACTGCAGCTCCAGTAAGAAAGATCTTACTGATTCAGCTGTAGTAGAAAAAAAGCTGCACAGTTTTGAAAACTGCAGCTTCCTGGGTTGTGTTGCCAGCACAAACTCTGACTGTTTCAGAAGGATGATCATTTAAATGGGGTTTGTGAGTGGAGTGCTACAATTATTTAATGGCAAGATAGACCTGCTGTGTGCCTGAAACTGGGGCTGTGAGCATGGCTCCTGCTAAACAGACCTCCACACCACCATGTTGGACTGGGCAGAGCCAAAAGGCAAATGAGTCTTAGAAGCACTTAGTATTTTAAGAAGTGCTTCTGGTCAGAAAAGAATACAGATACACAATAGAACAGATTCAGACATAAAAAACTCTAAATGAGTCACAGTGTTAGATAAATATAAAACAAAAGTTTTTAAAGAGATAGAGTACAGAAAGTCATAGATTAAATGAGTAAAGATATCAAAATAAATATTAAAAAGTAATAGAGTAAAAAATAAGTCATGTAAAGATAGAAAATACATAGTATGAATTATGTATATTATTGTGTTTTCTTTGAATTTTTTGACTGCGAAGGAGCTAAATAATCAATGTGCATACTTTAAAGGTATCTTGTTTTAAAAATTTGGGTCTAAGGATATGTTGATTTGAAAAAGAGGTTCTTTTTGTCTCCACAGAGGATGAGAACCTGTGGAATCCTTCCAGACTAATGTGGTTCGATGTGTTGAAATCCAAGGGCCAGGCTGAATCAACACTGCCCTATGTTGATCCTGGAAGAGCTGGTCCTACCCCTCATCACAGATGTGGAAGAGCATGTCATAATGGCATGGGCATGGTAGAGCTGGCTCTTCTCCTTGCCTGAGGGAGGCAGCCCCAGCATCCCAGGCTGACCTAATAATCAGCTACCTCCCTGACCCACATTCATGGCTTTGAGCTGACCCACATCCAAGGCTTTGAGTTGACCCACCCCAACATCTACCCCATCTCTAACCTTCTGGAGAGCAAGAAGAAGAGGCTGGTACTGTGGAGCCATGGCAGCAGAATCTCCATGATTAGGCAATGCTGGGACATTTGGGAGGATTGTCTCTGAGTGTACAGGGTTGATGGTGTATCAGAAGCCAGAGGCCTTGAACCTGACAAAAAACTCATTACAATGCAGGCATCACTGGGCACTCCAGTGTAATTTTTAACATGTGTTTGATGGCACTGATCTGAAAAGCACAAGCCCCATTTCTTCCTAGAATAAGATCTGTCTAGACAGAAAATCCAGAGACTATGCCACAGTTTTAGAGAAAACACCAAGTGGAATCATTAAATTTCCATTTTTTTCTCTTCCACAGACTGAATTTGAGAGTTTTCTTTGGAAACCATATTGTGATTGGCACAGAGCACACGAGCCATGTAAACCTCACGAGCCACAGTGCATTAGATTGCATCAAACATCTCTTTGTCAGAAGGACTGGCAGCAGAGTGCTTCTAGTGGGAGCCTTACTGAGTACCACCCACGCTCTCCCACCTGCTTCCCTGTGGCTCAACCACTCAACGACCAGGATGGTGGGCCTTGGGAAAACACCTGTGATATCTCTGGGGAAAAGCACTCTGTGTTCTGGCTGTGCATCCGCAGACAACTGCTTATTATTGTTGTGGATGTCATTATCATTAATTTTGAATGCATTAGAAGGGAGGGGAGATGAGGAGGAGAATCATTCAAGGGTAGAGATGATTGTATGCTGGGTAGGGGCATGCCAGCTGGAAAGGAGAAACATTTTAAAAAGGAGAATTGAGAGGAAAAGAGAGAGGAAAAAAATAGAAAAAACTCATGGAAGAGAAGCAGGTTTGAGTGGTAGAGACAGAGACAGAAATCAATGTGACATTTTCATTGTCCTACTGTGACCTGACTATTCCCGGACGGAGGCCAACTTGTTTGTTTCTGGGAGGCTAGAGGAGCAGAAGGAATGAGATATTTGAGGTCTCTGTCCCCGTCACTCCTCAGTGACTCTCTAACCTTTGAGACCAGAAGGTAGCTGAGGCCACTGCAGAGCAAAGCCTGAAGGTGGGGGGAGCATCTCCCTGTGTTGGTGACTCATTCTGGCACAGACTCTATCTTATGAAACTAATTTAGCTGTACTGGACTGAGCCCAGCGGCCATAATTAATAACAGGCAGGATACCTGTTGGGGAAGGCTGCTCGTTCGTGTCCTGGTTGCCCAGACTCCTGAAATAATCACACAGAAAACTGTATTAATTGCAATACTGTTTGGCCAATAGCTTAAACGTTTTTCTGGCTAACCCTTATATCTTAACCCATTTCTATTCATATGTGTATCGCCACATGGCAGTAGCTTACTGGTTAAAGTTCTGTCTGGCATCTAGTGTCTGTTTCTGGTGGCTACATGGCTTCTTTATGACTCTGCCAACTCTCTCTCTGTATCTCTTCCAGCCTGGCTATTCTGTTAAGTGACTGACCAAAAGCAGCATCTTTATTCATTAACCAATAAAAGCAACACATATACAGAAGGACTTCCTATACCAGATACCTGTTTATATAGAAGACCCAAGTGTTATCAACAAAGTACTGTGTGAGGCAGAGGCAGAGGCAGGGGAAAAAAGATGAAGAAAAAAAATATTGTTGGGGGCAGTAGCTTCTTGTATGATATCCTTTAGGTGGCAGGTAGCCTGTAGAGGGCTTGCAGATACACTCAGACGTAAGTACAGCCAAAAAGAACCAATGTTGCCATCCTATCAGTGACCAGAGAGAGTTCAGAGTCTTTGTCAAGCAAATCATGTAAACTCTCCACCTCCGTTTGCAACAGCTATTATAGCCCCTTTCCACAGAAGCTAGGGAAATCGCTTGCTTGGTCCAAGCTTTAGCAAGTTTAAACTGGGCCTACATGACTTGAACCCTGCATGTTTTTAACTGCAAAATCACCATTAAAAATCTTGGTTATTCATAAAGGAATGTAGCTTGTCTTTGTATTTAAAAGCAAATAGTTTATGCCTTCTACCAAAGCCATTATCTCCTATGCAAAGTACCTTAGTCTTAAAATCCCAATGCATCAATTTATCCTTCAGCTTCAAAAGCACGAAATGATTTTGTGGTCTGAAGAACATGGAAGGACTTTGAAAGAAGAGAAAACCTTGAATCTTGGTGGTTTTGTTTGTTCTGATTATTTTTTGACACTGGGTCTCATTTTGCAACCAAGTCTGGCTGGGAACTCAGTATGCTACCCACACCAACAAACCCACAGTCATAGTCTTGCCATGAAGTAGAACTAATGGCGTGAAGATTTGGGTTTTTTTTTATAGGGTAGAAGAAACAAGGGTCATAAAGAGAACAAAAAAATATTGTTTTCTTGTGGTTTTCTCCATTTTGGGTGCCTTGACCTCCAACTGAACACAGCTTAGAGTCATCTGAAAAAGGCCTTAGTGGAGGAGGTTCCTAGATCAGCGTGGCCTATGGGCATGTCTATGGGGGGTTATCTTGACTTTTAATTGGTGTACAAGAGTGTACAGCAACCAAAGGGCTAATTTTGGCTTACAATTATAAGAGAAAAGTGTACACAATAGCTTGGAAGGGCTGGCATGGGAGCAGGAATCTGGCTGAGACATTTTTGGGAGCAGGAATCTGGCTGAGAACATTTTTATTCCCACACATGAAGGGGAGAACAGAGGTAAGGAGGAGAGAGTGGGGGAGAGACAGAGACAGAGAGACAGAGAGAGAGGGAGGGGGAGAGGGAGGACAGGAAACTGGGCCAGGCAATAAGCTCTCAAAGCCCAACCCCGTGATGTACTTCCTCCAACAAGGCTCCCCCTCCTCAAGGTTCCACAACATTCCTCCCAACTCTCACAGAGCTCTTCCAACTGGAGAACACGTGTTCAAAAGCACAAGTCTGTGGGGGACATTTCTCTTTCCAATCACCACAGAGAGCTCAGTTCACTGGGGTGGGTGCTATCCCTATGCAGGCAATCCTGAGCTGTTAGCTAAGCTTGAGGCTGAGACAGCCAGCAGCCAGTTGTTCCTTCAGGCATTGTGCCTTAAGTTTCTTCTCTGTCTTCCCTCAGTGACCACCGGCGTCCTGGGAAGGTGAGCATGACAATCCTCTTCTACCCTATCACTTCTGGTCCCATGTTCTATCACAGAACCAGAAGGGAGCTTAGAGAATCCTTCATATTTTTATAAAATTCACTGTTTCTAGATTTTCCCAAATTACGCTTTGCGGAACACTGGGTTTCCCGAGAGGTGGAATTAAAAACATTTTTCATGATTAGATCTGTCAGCCTGCAGTAAGTCACTATTTCCTTTAATCGTTAGCACCACCTCACCCCTCCATCTCACCACCAGATTTGCAGAATCTCAGGAAAGTGAAGCAAAAAGATGGAAAATATGTTTTATTCTGATTTAAGTAGTAGGGTTTTACCTTCTTGTCTCCAGGCAATCGGGTTTCATCAGACCACTTACCACAGGCGGAGCCTCCTCATTCTGAACATTCCAAATAGGAATGTTCTAAAAGGGAAAGTTTTATCATCAGTAACATGCCACAGCTGAACATTTACAGACTCCCAAACTCATTTTACACACAAAATTATTAAAAATACCACATGCCGTTACTGCCACTCCTACTGTAAGGTTTTTATGAAATTTATGTTCAGGTTTGGATCTCACACCAGCTGTATCTCATTAACTATATGGAAATCTGAAGCAATTTTCTAAACCTGGAATGCTTTTGGTCGTCAACATCTCAGATTTTGGACCCTTGACCTGTATGAACAACGACAGAGAGGTGAAAGTGAGGCCTTCACTTCCAGGTGGGAACTTCAGGAGTCACAAATATAGACCTTTTCTATAATAAGCAAAGGCAGGTATCTGTGAGACAGAGTTCCACGTAAGGACTGATAGAACAATTGTTACCCGGAGGATGTGGTAACCTCCAGAACACGAACACACTTCTTTTTCAGGATAAGTGGAACTGAATGGCACCCTGCCTAATATGTCAGACAAGGAGCAGGAACAAGAAATGAACTTCGCTGTTTTGAGTGACTAAGATTTTTTTTTTAAGAATTATTTGTTACCAAGCTCCTACCTCATCCTAACCGATACAGCCAGTGAATCTTTTTCATGTGCCAGGGACAGCTCTGTACCTCCTATACTGTCTTCTTACCACAGAACCCATGAAGCTAATTTTTGATTTCATAGAAGTAAACTGTACTTAACAGAGACATAGGAAGATTGAAAAACCTGCTGTAGTTACAGTGCAAACAGGGTTTTCATTGAAGTCCTTGTGTTTTATTGCTCATTTTGAATTGCTAGTCGCTTGGCCCATTGTTGTCTTTAGGAAATTTACTGTAAAATCTTCAGAGATTCTGACAAATGGGTTTGCAATGTATCCAGAAAATAAAAAAAGAACCATGGTCAGACATTCACAGAAAAAAACTGTATTGCTTCATTTAAGGGAGTCATAAATGTTGGAGAGATGCAGTGTGATTGCAAAATGACAATTTGTGGTAGGAACACCCGAATTCACGATGGTAAAAAATGTACCAAATCAATAAATCCTGTTTGTTTTTCTAAGTAGCTAGTCATCCTATGAGTGGAATTTGACAAACTATTCCTAACATTAAGGAGAATATAATATCCAAGAATAGTTAACATGATATTGAAAGGGAGTACTAATGGTAGATTTCCCCATTCATTTATTAAAATGTCCATAAATCTATGAGAAGAATGCTGGGGAAGTTGAAAAAGGATTACAACAAGTCAAAGGACAATAGGAGAGAATTAAAAACCCAATCTATTTGTTTAATAAGGGTGGCAAGGTTTTGGCGGGAATAGGATGAATTATTAAATAAATAACATATGACGATTAGTCCTTGATTTGACAAGTCATATTTGTGTCTGTAGAAGTAGAATCCTAGATTGACACAGGGATCAAATATTTTTTTATTTAGATAAAGTCTTCTGTTCCCCAGGCTGGCATTTGTCTTTCTCTATATTTGAGGCTAGGCTTAACTCCTGCTGCTCCTGCCTCTGCCTCCTAATATCTAAGAACACCAGCGACACCACCACCATTCCTTCATGTGGTGCTCGGGACCAAACCCAAGTCCTTGTACATGTTAGAAAACACTTTAGTAACCGAGTTACATCTCCAGCCACTCAAGATCTATATTTAAAAAGTAAAATCATAAAGAATGTAGGAGAAATGTGGGAAAATAATATTTAGCTGTAGGAAGCATTGCTTATATATGATCCAAAAGCTCAAACTCTTAAGAAAAGTTTTAATAAATTTGACCACGTCCTTTCTGTAAAACATTAGGAACAATTAGAAAGAAAGTCCAAAGATACAAGAAATCTGTATGCATACAGTTGTAGAAGGATTAGTATTCGACATATATAAAGAGTATCTACAAATTGGTGATGGTAAAGAAACATAGCTACGTAGAAAGCAAGGTAAAGGCCATAAGGACTAATTTACAGAATTAGAAACTGAATGTAAATTTAAAAAACAGATTCTCAAGTTGCTACTTTGTAGAAATAAGCACCAATAGTAATTTAGTGAAAAATAACACACACACACACACACACACACACACACACACGCACGCACACACATCACAGTCCTGATGACACCTGCTGGAGACGTTGGGTCTACTACTAGCGGTGCAGTATGTAAGGATGTGGAGCCAACCCAACCATTAAGTTTTCAGGGAGAAACCAATGTTTGTAAGGTGTTACATGGGCTGGGGAGATGGCAGATGCCCTGTAATGACAGCATGGCAATGTCAGCAGAGGAGAGGCAGACAGTGGAACTAAAGAGCTCTGGGTTCAAGTGAGAGATCCTGCTTCAGTGTGCAAGGTGGAGAGCCATTCAGTAAGACACCCAGTGACAACCTCTGGCTTACACACACACACACACACACACACACACACACACACACACACACCACACTTGCACACATACACAGCTTTACCCACACACATGTGAATATGCAACACACATGTACACATACTACACAAACATAGGTAAACAAGAAAACAAAGCCTTGGCTGGGCAGTGGGCAGGTCATCAGAAGATGGCTGTGCTGGGATTTGGTCTCTGAGTTAAGTGCTTGCTTCCTACTTTTCTGCTACCAGGTGTCTGCTTTTTATTTGTCTTGTTTGTGTGCTCACTGGGGTCCAAAGCAGGGCTCCCCCAGTTATCAACTTTCTTTCCAGTCCCCAACGAATGGAATGCTAGTGAATTTGAGTTTTCATGAAGGAAGACTGTTCATATAAAATATTTTGCTTGCTTTTTATTTTTTTCTGAGAAAGGGTCTCACTATTTGCTCTGGCTGACTTGGACCTTACTGTGTAGACCAGGCTGGCCTCAGACTCCCAGAGATCTGGTTGCCTCTGTCTCCCCAGTTCTGGGATTAAAGGTTTGCTCCACCACACCTGGATGCCTACAAAACTCTTAAAGCAGACAATTAGCAAGCTCTGTGAGTGAGTCTGAAATGAAATATCTGAAAGGTCACAGTTATCGGGGGAAGGAAAAGAAGGTGAGAAAGGCGGGAAATACACCGAGAGAGCACAGGGAAGCGCCTGTGTGAGGTGTGCACGTGTTTGGGATGACGAAGTCCAGAGGAGATTTCTCTTCTGAGGATGAGGAGAGGAGCCGGGTATCAAAGCGGAAGAAAAGGGAACATAAAGTGCTTCCATCACTACCTTGTGGGCATCTCAATGGGAGCAGGGCTCCTCAGGCTGTATTCCTCATCATCCATTCACTGGTCACTCTGGATTTCCAAGGTGCGAACCTGACTCTTAGGAATGAAGTTCATAACTCACGGTGTGGCAGCCTATACATGGAGTGCATGGAGGAAGCCGCCAGCATTGCAAGTGGAACCAGAGAGGAAGGCGGATGAGTGTGGAGAGGGGAAAACTCTCGACAAGTGGAGGAGCAGCAGGAGAGTCACCGAGTGCCTAAGTCTGGCTGCCAAAGGGTTCATTAAGAGGCAAGAGTCTACGGCTTTTGGCTCAGAAAGTTAATGAAGATAGCCCGGTTGTCGAGTCCGAAAAGACGATCCTTTTGAACACATTCTTCTAAGACAAGTGCCAAATGAAAACATGAACAAATGCGACTGAAGCCCATAGTTGGAAGACTTTTCTAAATGCATTGCAAGTAAGAATATCAGATGAAAAGGCATTTCAATGAGGCTTGAGCTGGAATTTGTTTATGAAAATAAGAAAATGAGCTTGGTGGAGTCATTTTCCATAAATGATACATGTGAATGAGGGTTTTAAGTACAGATTATTTATGTATTTATTTTTGAGACAAGGTCTCATTATGAGGCCTAGAATTTGCTGTGTAAACCAGGCTTGCCTAAAACTCACAGAGATCAGCTTGCTCCTGCATCTGGAGTGTTGGGTTTAAAGGTGGGTGATGGGGGAAGCTTTGTTAACCAATCATCTTTAAGAAGTGGAACCCAGTTAAGGCGTGGCTACCTGGAGCCCAGGAAGAAAGACTGGGATGTCCCAGGTGCTTGCTCTCTCTGGGGGATTCCTGCAGGACACAGCGGAACTTGGACTTCCTATTCCTGTGGCGTGAGTTTCCCCTTATAATAAGTAAAAATATAACGCTTTATCTTTAAGCTGGCCTGGTTATTTCCCAAATTGAGTTAATTTATACAAGTGGGCACCATTCTGTCTAGGCAAGACAGATTAAAAAAGTACTATGGCATTATTTTCTTACTTTCTAGAAGAAAAAAAAAACTGCAAGATGTAGAAAACTTCTAATTGAATTTATTTAGGAAATTACTAATAGTTCTGTAGGACAGATATATTTAAGTAAGTATTTAATGTACTTTTTAGTGTTTATTAATGTGTGTCAATGTAAGGGAGTAAGAAGTAAAATTCTACTTCTGCTCTTAATGCCTAAAAGTTAAGGTGATAGGAGAAAAACATGTGGATTTCATGTGTACATAGATGCTTGCATGGGTAGGTGATGTACTTAAGAATCACCAAGCCTAAATGCTCATGCATATTACACAGATGGTGCTCAGCCAACATTGGTGGTACTTTCTGTGTCCCCTGCTACCCGGTATGCTTCAAGGTCTTGTAAGTTAACAGTTGATACTGATCGTCACAGACAATGGGTTCAACTATGGGACTTGTTTCTGTCAATGGGATGCTAGCAGGCATAGTACTGCTGTGGAACAACCTATCTGTACACTGTGAATATTAGCTGTTCTCATTGGTTGAATAAAGGGCTAACTGGCCAATAGCTAGGCAGGTAGAGGTTAGGCAGGACTCATGGACAAAAAGAGCATGGGGAAGAAAATGGGCAGTGTCACAACCCAGACCCAGAGGAATTAGGAGATGAACATGCCGTGCTGAAAAAAGGTACAACAGTGTGGTAGAGCATAGATAAGAAATATGGGCTAATTTAAAATGTAAGAGCTAGTTAGTAATGAGCCTAAGCTATCGGCCAAACGTTTATAATTAATAATAAGTCTCTGTGTGGTTTTTGGGAGCTACGTGGTGGGTCAGAGATGGCTAGCAAGACAGAGAAACTCCACCTACATAACATGAAGAAGAACATGGAATGACCTGTTGAGGTTTGTCTCTTGTACCTTTGCGCTTGTCACAGGAGTGTGCCTGAGATCTCTTGCTTGAGGGTAAGACACATTTGGAAGAAATCAGTGTCACCCAGTTGTCCTAGTCATGACTATCTTACATCTGACACTGCCAGATGACTCCAATCACACAAGCGATAAACCATTACAGTTGGATGCTCCTGAGGTTTTTGTGGCCAATAATCGCAAATGCTGCATTTTTTTATGGTTCTTTTAAAGCGACTCTGAAGAGCCTTACATTAGGAGTAAAGATGCATGTCCAAGGTGGTGAGACTAGGCCAGTGAGTGGTAGACTTGCCTGAAGTGAACTCCAGGTTAGGCCAAAGGTATCTTACTGCCTTTGCTCTGTAAACTGTGGATTGCCTTCCAGTACCCATCATTTCCATATTGCTCTGCTAAAAGAACTCTTCAATTTTAGCTACTATCTTTGTTTTTCAAATAAAGACTGCACGCTCCAGCTTCCTTTGCAGCTAGATATGGTATGTCTGCATTCTGGCTAAAGTAATGCAATAAAAGACATTGTATTCTCTCTTCCAGGATAAACCCAGTCTCAGAGGCTCCAGACTCCAAAGCTTGACTCCCTAAGTGATGCTCTGTTACTGGCTTTTCCTGTGAGCTTCCCAGGACTTCACCCATCAGTGCAGTCCATCTCCATGTTCTAGTTGACTGGTCTTCCTTGATAAGTGTAGCTCTCACCCTCATCTTCCCTTTATAGCCGATGGAGACCATTACAGAATCCACAACGACTCAAAACACAGATAGCAACGGACCATGGGATGCCAGATTCCAACTGATACATGTACAACACAACCACTGTATCTAAAGCTTGCAAACAGCATGGAAGACCAGAAGATGAGGATGTCTGCCATGAGACAGTGTGTTCTGTACAGTACAGGGAAGCTGCACCCATGAAATTCCAGCAACCAACAAGACCTGCAACATGATACCAGTTGACATGCCAATGGGGATGGGACAAGTCCTGCAGGGTTCCAATTTCAGATGGTGATCTGCAGGCAATTAAGATATAGATAGATAGATAGATAGATAGATAGATAGATAGATAGATAGATAGAGAATGAAAGTTAAGAAAGAAGTCAATTATTTGAGAGGGAGTAGGTATACACAGGAGGTGTTGGAGTGGGATGGGAAGTAGGAATGATGCAAATATAGTACTCATGTTTGGCATAAGAACAGAGAAGTTGACCTATGGAATCGAATAGAAGACCCGGATATTAACCCACAAACCTATGAACACCTAATTATCGACAAAGGAGCTAAAGGTATACAATAGAAGAAAGAAATCATCTTTAACAAATGGTGCTGGCATAACTGGATGTCAACCTGTAGAAGAATGAAAGTAGATCCATATCTATCACCATGCACAAAACTCAAGTCCAAATGGATTAAAGACATCAACATTAATCTGTCCACTTTGAACCTGATAGAAGAGAAAGTGGGAAGTAGTCTACAAGATATAGGCACAGGAGGCCACTTCCTAAGTAGAACCCCAGTAGCACAGACAATAAGAGAAACAATGAATAAATGGGACCTACTGAAACTGAGAAGCTTCTGTAAAGCAAAGGACACTGTCAGTAAGACAAAAAGGCTACCTTCGGACTGGGAGAAGATATTCACCAACCCCTCATCAGACAAAGGTCTGATCTCCAAAATATACAAAGAACTCAAGAAACTAGACACTAAATCTCTAATTAACCCAATTAAAAAATGGGGTACTGAACTGAACAGAGAATTCACAACCGATGAACTTCGAATGGCCAGAAGACACTTAAGGACATGCTCAACCTCCTTAGCGATCAGGGAAATGCAAATCAAAACCACTTTGAGATACCATCTTACACCTGTCAGAATAGCTAAACTCAAAAACACCAATGATAGCCTATGCTGGAGAGGATGTGGAGTGAGGGGAACACTCATCCATTGTTGGTGGGAATGCAAACTTGTACAGCCGCTGTGAATATCAGTGTGGCGGTTTCTCAGGAAACTGGGAGTCAACCTCCCTCAGGACCCAGTAATTCCACTCTTGGGAATATACCCAAGAGATGCCCTATCATGCTACAAAAGCATTTGTTCAACTATGTTCATAGCAGCACTATTTGTAATAGCCAGAACATGGAAGTAACCTAGGTGCCCCTCAATAGAAGAATGGTTAAAAAAGGTGTGGAACATATACACATTAGAGTTTTACTCAGCGGTAAAAAAACAATGACATCTTGAATTTTGCATGCAAATGGATGGAAATAGAAAACGCTTTACTGAGTGAGGTAACCCAGACTCAAAAAGAGGAATATGGTATGTACTCACTCATAAGTGGATTCTAACCATAGTTAAAGGTCTTTGAGTCTATAATTTGTGATCCTAGAGAAGCTAAATATGAAGGTGAACCTGAAGAAAATCATATAGTTATCCTCTTGGATATTAGAAGTAGGCAAGATTGCCAGGCAAACTTGGGTGCATGGGGGATGGGGGGGTGGAAGTAAGGCAAGATGGTTAGGGAGAGGGGAGAGGGGGAGGATTGGGGATGGCTTGGGGGAATGGGATGGGGGAAGGAAGGATGGATATGGGAGCAGGGAAGTTTATATCTCAACTAAGGGAGCCATTTTAGGGTTTGCAACAGACTTGATTCTGGAGGGGTTCCCAGGCCCAAGGAGAGGTTCCCAGATTGTACTCTGGGCAGCAGAGGAGAGGGTGCCTGAACTGGCCTTGGCCCATAACCATACTGACGAATATTTTGCATGTCACCACAGAACCTTCATATGGCGATGGATGGAGTTAGAGACAGAGACACATATTGGAACACTGGACTTAACTCCCTAGGTCCAAATGAGAAGCAGAGGGAGGGAGATCGTGAGCAAGGAAAGCAAAATCAGAGGGGGCCTTCATCCAACAATGGATGGAAATAGAGACAGAGACCCACATTGGAGCACTGGAAGTCAGGACCATGAAGAGTGCGTTCACCCACTGATACAAGGGGAGCTGATCGAATGAGAGCTCACCAAGGCCAGCTGGACTGGGACTGAACGAGCTTGTAATCAAACAGGATTCTCTGAATGTGGCTGACATGGGGGCTGACTGAGCCCCCAAGGTCCAAATGAAGACTGAGAAGCCATTGACAATGGCACTGGGTCTTGTTTCGTCTGCATGGACTGACTTTTTGGGATCCTGGCCTGTTTGAATGCTCACCTTCCTGGACCTGGAGGGAGGAGGGAGGAACTTGGGTTTCCCACAGGACAGGAAACCCTGACTGCTCTTGGGAATGGTGAGGGAGGAGAAGAGGGAGTGGGGAGAGTGGGGGGAGTGGGGGGAGTGGGGGGAGCGGGAGGGTATTGGGAGGAGGGGAGGAAGTGGAAAGAGTGTTTTCGTGTTTTCCGATACTTGAATAAACAAGTCTAACGGAAAAAAAGAAAAAAAAAGAAAAAAAAAGAAAAAATGTAACATGTACAATTTCCAGACAATTTACTTAAAAAACAAAAGTGTATTTTCAACTTTTTAATTTTTTTCTTTCTCCAGTTGGAAGCAGATGTAAACACAGGAAGTGGAGCAGCCATGTTAGACTAGGAGTTGACAAGACACGATAAGTGAATAAGAAGAATGTAAGGTATTCGGATACCCAGTGACAGTAAGACCCTGGGCAACCTATCCAGACTTTAAACTTTTGTATTATTTAACAGACTGATTTTTATTGCTTCTTGCCAAAGCTGCCCAGCCTGCATCTTGACTAATACGTCCAGGTATTATGAAATGTGGATAAACGAACAGGTACTTACTATTAGTGTGATAAATTTCCTCTGGCCCATTTGCTGTACTCATTGAGCTTGCTGGAGATAATTGAATGGAATATAATTGTCCATTAGCTCAGTTTGATAGTTCTGAGATGCTGCAAAATATTAGTATCGTCATATTAAATCCCTTTGTCTAGATCAAACTCATCAATTAACACTAAATCTTTCAGAACAGTGCTTACTTTAGTAATAAATAAATTGAATCAATGACACTGTTGGGAATTATATCAGTGAGGAAATATATTGAGGTATAAATCTAGACCAAAAGTTATTCCTTTATGGCCAGAAAGCTTTCAATTAAGTTGAAGAAATTAGATATGAAATTATAAAATTTCTTCACCCTCAGAAGTTGATCTGTGCTGTGAACTGAGCTTCTCTGAACAGTCTGTGTTTGCAGGCTAACAGACTGACCGGACTTCCTGATTGTGAATATGGAATGCCGCAGATAAGCAGGTGGATGGCCTGTGCTGATTTCCAGTCTCCTTGGCAGATATTTACCATGATCTCCACACTGATATGACATCTTGGTGGCTATTAGGTAAAATTTTTTGGGTGGTATTGCTGAAATCAACCTAGCTTCCACCAACCCTAAGATGTATGTAGGCGATTTCCCCCACTCTGCTATAACCCACCTATCAGAGGTTTCCACCAATGTGTTTGGTGAAGAGTACTGATTTATGACTGTATTTTGTTCTGTGACTGTGAAAGTCTGTATAATATCTTCCACAAGAGACACTTAGCAGTCTACTCATGTGGGATTCCCTTCTATATGCTATGAATATGTTTTACTACCATTGGTTAATAAAGAAACTGCTTCGGTTTTGTGGCAGGGCAGAATAAAGCCAGGAGGGAAATCTGAACACACACACACACATATATAAAGAGAGTAGGTAGAATCAATGAGAAGCCATGTTGCTGCTGAAGGAGAAAGACTCTGCCGCCAAAACCTTACCACAGCCTCATGGCGATACACAGATGAATAGAAATGAGTTAAATTAAGATGTTAGAGTTAGCTAACAGTCCAAACAGTGTTGTAATTAATGTAGTTTCTGTGTGATTATTTGGGTCCGGGCAGCCGGGAAATGAAAGAGCGGTCTCCGGTTACAGACTGCTTTCAAAGTGTCTCTGAAAGTGTGAGATCCAAGCAACACGATGCAACAGTTACATTTTTAATTTGTGTCGCACATCCCTGGATAATGAGGACGCATTCTGAGAAATGCACCCTTAGGTAACTTTGTCACTGCGTGAGCATCACAGCACCACACACAACTGATAGGTTACACCTAAGCTGTGTAGTGTGAGATGACACTAGATACGGGAGAAGACGATGCCATCCAGATGCATGAAAAGTGTTGGACTTCTGCTGCTTCTCCAGTGAAATGATTTTTGTTTTTGCTTTTTTTGGTGTGTGTGTAGAAGTATAAAGTGAATACTCTAGAATAATAAAATGTACATTATAGTAAATACATAAGCCAAAAAAAACAGTTGCTAAGTATTTTCACTGTTATATACCGCACATATCTATCCTTTCATATAAGCCACTATTAAGTAGGTTTTCTGACATCGACATCATCACGTCTCCAAACATGTGAGCAGTGCATTGCTCTATGACATCATGACAGTTGTCACTATTATTAGGCAAGCCTTTCTGATAGAAGTAGGTACAAGGGGTGGGCCTAAGAAGGATTTTCCCTCTGGTTCAGGCCTCTCTTCCCTGGCTTGCTGCCTTGTGGACAGCTGTCCACAGCCTCACACTATTTTTATGGGTGTGAATGATTATTTCCTCAGCGTTTTACAGACTCTGTGTGAACAGTTCCCTTCACAGCCCTTTCTGAAAGAATAAGACCAGCCCTCAAAGCAGCTGCCACCTGCTGCACAACCAAGCGTAGGGCAGTAGTAAGCATGGGAAAGAATAGAGGTCAGGAGTGAGGAATTCCATAATTCCACGAATAAAATCATGAGGAAAATTAGCAAGGATGAATGAAATCCTTCTAGAAGAAAGTAAAACAGTAAAAGTAGGGACGGAACTGAAGACAGTCCAGGAGGAATGGTTCAAGGCCTCAGGAGGGGATTCAGTAAAAAGAGATGAGAGGTGGGGAGGGAGGGAGGGAGGGAGGGAGGGAGGGAGGGAGGGAGGGAGGGAGGGAACAGCAGAAAGGCTTGCCCTGTCAGTACAGTTAATTAGAATTGCATTGTTGGAGCTGAAATAAGGACATTCTTGGTGATTCCTGTGAAAGCAGGGAAGGAGAAGTCGGGGTGCAAAGGAGGAAGGCGTGAGGTGAGGAGGTGGAAGTGGGCATCGAACCTACCTCAGACGCTCTGAAGTGCATCAAAATCATTTTTAAATGGTGCAGTGTGCATGTTTAAATTTCTTTTCCTAGAGTACATTTTCTTATTAGCAATTTCCACAGAGAGAAAATATTTTTTTTGTGTGGTTTTATAAATGTGGACAGTTTATTTTAGAGCAAGTCAAACACATTTGAGGATTACATCTGCTTGAAATCTGTCGTATTTCGATACATCTGTGAGATAGACGGTCTCTGGATGAAGCTTCTGTAAATTCAGAAGCACTCCTGGATCTTCACCCTTGGACTTAAAGATTTCCCCAGAGAGGTGACCGTTAGCAGCTAGTGTCGAGTGAACAGAGAGAAAGAGAGTTTGCAAAGCTTAAAACATTTTCTACTTTTATGCCAAGTCTTCACTCATGAATGGAGCCTTTGTTCTGTGCGTTATTCCCAGGACTGGTGCAGAAGTCTGACCATGTGTTGATGGTAATAACCTCATTAAGGGATCGATGGAGAGCAGGCTCCATTAGGAAAGTCCTTCTGCTCAATATGAGGACATGCATTTGGACTCCCAGGACCCAAGCATAGAAACGCTGAGTGCACTGTCCTATGGCTGTGGTCACAGCTCTGGGAGGATGGAGACAAAAGAATCCCTGGAGCCTGCTGGTCAGTTGATCTAACATAGTCCGCAAGCTCCAAATTTATTCCCTCAAAATTTGTTATGGTCTCAAATAATGAGGTGGAGGATAATGATAAAGACACTTGAAATTGACCGCTGACTTCTGCATGCAGGCGCACATGCACAAGCACGAACTCTCTTACATATGTGCGCACACACAAGCACGCACACTTACACATGTGCGCATCTGCAAAGAAAGTGGCAAATTAAAAAATGGCCCAAGGTTGGAGAGTTGGCTCAGCAGTTGAGAGCGCTTGTTGCTTGTAGAAGACCTGAGTTTGATTCTCAGCACTCATATGGTGGCTTTCAAACATCTGTAACTCTGGTCCCTGAAAATCTGATGTCTTCTTATGACTGTCACAGGCACTAGGCGCACACACATGGTACACATACATACACACAGGTAAGACACTCACACCCATAACAGAGCAAAATCAATCCAAAATTACTTTTTAAACAGAGCTAGGGAGCTAGCTCACTTGTGACTCAAGTATGAGTCCTAGAATTCGGATTCTCAGCATCAGTGGAAATTCAGATGGTTGTGGCCGCCTGCCAGCAAGTCTACTTCTCAGCAAACAGAGATTGCATCCCCAGAGCAAGATGGCTAGGTAGGCTACTGAACAAGGGAGTTCTGGGCTCCACTGAGAGACCCTGCCCAGAAGAATAAGGCAGAAAGTGATTGAGGAAGACTTAATTTCAGGCCTCCATGTGTGTGTGCACACACACACATGCTGAATAGACAGCTGTGGTCTCATGGCTCACAAGACTTACAGCATAGCTAGACATTACTTATGTACATGTCCTGCATTGTGTGTGTGTGTGTGCGTGCACGTGCACACATATGTGTGGTGCACATGTATGACCACCAAAGGACTTGCCTATAGTTTTCTTTTTATCAGGAACTGAACTGCCTTTCAGCTGAGTCAAATAAGCCTTCTACCAATTCTTAAGGCATTAGGCCCAGAAAGTCAGCGATTACACAGCACGGCCACAGTTCTGCAGGTACCCACAGCGACAGTTGAAAATGCTAAGCCCTGAGAAGGTTAAAGCTGACAGCATCCTGGAACCTGCTTCAGTGCCTTTCTGTGATGAACGCAGCAACACACCCAAGGCCCCAGTGACTGTGGACAGCAAGGGCTGCAGCCCGTTAGCTGTCCATTGTGGAGCGAGGATTCTGATGTGTTGCTGGAAGAAGGCTTGAGAGCAGACCATTGTCACCTCTCACTAATCCAGCGGACACATGTCCTCTTGGAACCACGCAGCTCGGTGGCAGACATGGATACTGGGCTACACAGCACCCTGGGGGAGGTTGTCCTGGAGAAATCTGAGACATAAGCAGACCGGACTAGAGGACTACAAGCAGCAGGGCCTGGCTTGCTCAGGCACCCCAGAGGACTCTCAGCGTGAAGATAAATAGCCTTGTTGCTTTTGAATGCAGAGTCCTTATGATGCAAAATGAAAGAGGTTTTTGGGTCCTATTCTTGGGCAGGCTAATTCAGTTTAAGTAGTAGCCAGAAAATCACAAGCAGCCAATCACCCTGATTTTGGCAATGTCTGTCTATAATTAAAAAAATATCAATGCAAAGAGTGTGGAGAAAGGACCCCTAGATTTCACAGAGGTGAACAATACGTTGTAGTTTCAACCTTGCTTCTTTGAAGAATTTTCCCTTCTAGACAGGAATGGTGCTGATGAGCTGACACAAAGAGCAATGCCCTTTTTTATTGTAAATTATTTAATTGGCTTATGGCACAAAATAGTCTCATATGAATTTGGGTGATTGACATAGTGATCTAACATACCCCAGGGTCTGGTGATGCTTAGGTAACTGAATGCTGATTATATTAGGCCTCCATCAATAAACGTTTATTTATTTTTTTTAAACGATTTACTCTCTCTTAGTCTCTTTCTCTTTCTGTGAGTGAGTGTGCGTGTGCTTGAGTGCCTGTGTGTGTGTGAGTGTGTGTGTATGTCTGTGTGTGTGTGCAGGTACCCTTGGAGGCCAGAAGAGGTTGTGGAATATCTTTGAATTGCAATTACAGGCAGTTGTGAGCTACCTCAGTGCAGGGCACCAAATCCACTTCCTTTGCAAGAGCAGTATGCACTCCTATCCACTGCTGCCTCTTTCTCCGTCGCCGATAGTAATTGAAATTCTGCAGAGTCTAGAAACAAGTATTAAAAGCATTTTCAGAATTCTTACTTACTTTTCTTTTATCTTCTGCCTCTTCTGCTGGCCAAGAAGGTGGATTACTAGTGATTGTCTCGACGCAATCAGAAAAACGTACCTTTATGGATTTCAGTGTTTGCAGAAGAAATGGGAACCTTTACCTGCGCTCACATCACTAAGAGCCTTTGCTCCTAACGTCTTGCTGTTTAAATTCTCTCCCTTCTTTCCCACTAAAATATACAATTAAGCTCCCCAGATAACCCCCAAATCCATGCTACATTAAATATTTGACTATCAAATGTTAGATTAATCTCCCATTTCTAATGTGAGATATCTGTCTATCTGTCTATTCGCACATTATCATATATACACACACACACTCTTGCTTGTGCTGTTTGGAGAGAGGGTCTCACACAGTCCAGACTGATCTCTAACTCCAGTGCTAGACTGGACTTGAGCTCCTCCTGATCTATTTGCCTCACGGGTGCTGGAATTACAGGCCTACACCACCATCTTAGCTATTGCTCCCTGTTAGCCATTGTCCATCTTAATTGTGGGTGGTCCAAATGTTTTTCTATATGACCCATAAGTCCCGTCTAGCTCCACTAATACAAGGTAAACCACATGCAAAGTGTCTAGAAATCCCTGATGTCCAACTTTGCCTCTTATTTTAGTTACTCTCTTCTGCATCTCACCTACTGCTCAACTTTTCCACTTGGCTAGCACAAACCCATCTTGCTGTGTAGTTTGGACTAGCCTTGAACTTGCAAATTCACAGCTCTTTTACCTTAACCTCTCAAATGCTGGAATTACAGGTGTTCACTATCATGCCCAACATAAAATTATTTTTTTAAAGTTAGATTTATCTAGGTATAAATTTTGTCTAATAGTCCTATTTTTTTTTTCTTGGAGGGGAAGGTTGAAAATTGTTCTAATAAGATTAGAAACATGCCAAATCTCTTTTCCATTGTTTTAACGACATGGTACCAAGAGGCGTCACAGTCAGGCGCAAATGGTTATGAATGAAGTGGAGCCATGCTGATGCCAAGGTAAGTTGTTGTTCTACTCACAGGATAGAGCCCTTGTTTTCCTTCACAGAGGTAAGAGCTGGTGCTATTCCTAATCCTTTTGTAACCATCCATTTGCGGCAGGCACTGAGGTATCAAGCAATGTTGTGCTACTGAAGACAAGTTTATACATTTTTATAGGGTAGAAAAAGACATGTAAGCTTGAGAACATCAAGGGATCGATTATATACCGCTTCTTTGTCATTGTACTGCCCTTGAGCATCTTGTCAGTCTAACATATCTTACAGGTGTCTGGTTAAGACAGAGTGGACTGTCCTAATGAGACAAGAACATTGCTTTCATCCAGGCGTGCAGGTACAATTGACACATTCCTAAACAGTGGTGCTCAAGATAATGGACAGGTGTCCAGAGGGGCAAAATCCATACTAAAATACATTTGTATGTGTTTTTCTTTTCTTTTGTTTTTATGAGGATGATATACTGAAGATTAAATCTAGGACCTCACAAATGCTAGCCATGTACTCTACCAATAAGCCATATACCTAGCCCCCGCTCCTTCTTCCTCTTCTCTCTTCTCTATTCTGAGATAATCACTAAATTTTACAGTTTGGCTTTGACTCACACTATAGCCCAGGTCTTTAACTTGCGATACTCCTGACTTAGGCTTCTGAATCACTGAGATTTGAAGTCTGCACAAAATTCACTTGTTTGAAGTCAATAAATTCATGAGTTTTGACAAATGTATACAATCACATAGTCTCCAATATGATAACTGTGTAGACAACTTCCAAAACATCAAAATGCTATCTTGTACAGCCAATTTTCCCCTCCAATCCTGGTGTACTGGCATCTGTTTTGGGTCCCCATGGTGCTGTCTTTTCTAGAATGTGACTGAGTGGAGTCATTTGGTGTGCAAATTTCTGTTGGTGTAATTTGGTGTGCAAATTTCTGTATGCAGCTGCTTTCAGTTCTGCCGTTGAATTGTAATTCAGGTTATAGTTGTACCTGGTTTTACTATAACTTTAACCCTTGTGACTGGAGGTTTCTCTCCCACCCACCAGTTCCTGAATAACCACTCCAAAGCTTAATATTAATTACAAACTATTTGGCCTATTAGCTCAGGCTTATTATTAGCTAGAATGGAAGGCAGTTGAGTGTGGTGTATCTACTTTCAGACACACAGACACAGGCAGCCTGAGAATGCTGGATGAGATCTAAAGAGAGAGCACATTAGAGGACTTACCTTCTGCAGAGCAGCAGTTCCAGGGAGGTGGTAGCTGATGCCAAGGGAAGGAATGAGGTCTTGTAGGGAGGAAGAAAGAATGAGGGAAGATAGAGCTAGGAAAGTGTTGGGGAGTGCAGGCATCTCACAGCCGTTCACAGTGGTAGGATTGTGGTTACTAAAGGGTGTGTGGAGCAGAAGCAGTAGGGGGTGGAAAAATAATCAGGGCATGGGTAACACAGCAAAGAGTGAGTGAGGAAGTGAAGTGCTTGGTGGGGTCTTCTTATGTAGCCTGGACTCTCTTGGAACTCACTATGTAGACCAGGCTGTCCTGGAACTCACCATGTAGACCAGGCTGTTCTGGAACTCACCATGTGGACCAGGCTGTCCTGAAACTCACCATGTAGACCAGGCTGTTCTGGAACTCACCTTGTGGAGTAGACTGGCATAGAACTCACCATGTAGACCAGGCTTTCCTGAAACTTAACATGTAGAGCAGGATGGCCTAGAACTCACAAAAGTTCACCTACTTCTACCTCCTGAGTCCAGAGTTACAGCACAACACCACATACAGTCTATGCTTACTACTAATTTTTGGTAGACTCTTGGGGGCTACACAGTGAGACCTTGTCTCAAAACAGAAAGAAAGAGAGAAAGAAAGAAAGGAAAGGCAGAAAAGAGAGAGAAAGAGAGAAAAGAAGGAAGGAAGGAAGGAAGAGAAAGAAAGAAAGGAACCTGTACATGAATGCATAATTTGCTTCATTTCCTTGAATAAAAATATTTTTCTTTGGTCGATGAGACAGCTTATGGCTGATACTTAAGTAATTTAACAATTAATGTTCCCATGTTAATACAGCTAGATATTAGTGTCACTGAAAAAATTATGAAGACAATGAGGACATTTTATTCTATGTGAGACATCTTTCTATTTCTACTTTGCTTACTCTTGATGTCCAGAATCTAGGTTAGTCCAGAGTAGATACTCTGCATTCAACAAGCACTTATTGAGGTAGTAAATCAAATTTAGATCTGCTCAACTTCAAAACTCATGCTTTTCACACAATCTCTTTCTGGATGATGTTATATAGTGTTTTATTGAGTGATATCTTATTGAATGAGACAGAGACAAGGGAAGGTTACAGTTTGAATAAGAAGTAAAATCTAAATCATTTAGAGATATTGAGTCACCACGGATTGAGAAGAGGCTCTTGAATTTCTCAGTGTGGACGTAGTCATTTGAAATCAAAGAAGACCATTTTTTGCTCCAGAGAGAGGGGTCTGTGGATAAGAGCTCATGCTGCTCTTGTTGTGGGACCCAAGAAAAGCAGGGAAAAGAAAAACAGAAAATAATAACGTGGGCTGTACAAGACTTCCTCACTGCTTCCCCTTACCTGTGTGCTTTTCCAAGTGTCTCTGAAGGAAGGACAAAGAGGCCACCATGCAGTATAACTTCTGCTAAAATGCTTATCTGAGACTTCATTACATCCCCAGAGCGGTCCTCCCTTCTTCAACCCCCAGGCCATCAATAGAATTTTACATGAAGGTTTAAAAATAACCAGCAAAATGATACCTTACAAGTATGGGAGACAACAAAGCAAAACTCATATCAACAGTCATCTCACTGTCCTTGGAACTCAGTTATTTTTCCCCTAGAAAAATTATTCAATCAATTGCATGCTAGATATAGATAAACACTAAAGCTGTTTCCTGGGGACTCCTCAGTGTCCCATCTCTTTGTTCAGAATTCCTCAACACTTCTGCAGGGGATCCGGGTTCAGTTCCCAGCACTCACATTGGGAGGCCCACAGCAGCCTGCAACTCCAGTTCCAGGGGTTCTAAGGCCACTCTCTGACCTTTGTGGACATTGCACGCACATGGTGCATATAACATTCACTCACACATATACACACACACATAAAATAAATAAGTTATTAATTAGAGCATTTTCTAAAAGGCAGATTTTGAAGCGATAATGTAATGGCTTGAACACTATCCCCCTCCTATGAGCCCTGGGTTTGCAAACCATTTCCTACACGGCAGCAATGGTGTTGAGAGTGCGGCAACTCCTTGTCTCACTTCTCTTCTCTGCAGATTTCTTGTTTGGGCATTATACACCAGTCAACTGTGTATGACTTCAGGGCTGACACGCTTAGCTTCAAGAAGTGACTCAGTGGTGTTTCCTCATTGTGCACAAGAGCTTCCCATTACTGGAAGATGAAATTTTATTGGGTTTTGAATTTGAAATTTCCTCCAGAGGCTCATAGAGTTGAACACAGTCCCCAGGGATAGTGTTATGAAAGGTTTAGGAGGTGGAGGCTCACCAGAGGAAGTCAGTCACTGGGGATGGGCCTTGAGGTCTGACATTCTGGCCTTACTTCCTGACTACAGGTGCAATAGAACCAGCAAACTCACACTCCCGCCAGCATGCTAAGCCTCCGTGATGGACTGTATCCCTTCACACTAAGTCACAGTAAACTTTTCATCTCTTATTTTGTCTTTTGTTAAGTATTTGGCATGACAATGTGAGAAATAACTAATGTAGACTTCAAATACAGTCTTGCAAAGAAAGTCAGTCATAAAGACCCTCTACCTCCATGTTTATTCTTTTTATACTGTTAGTAGGGTATAGGGTTTCAAATATTGTTTTTTGTTAAATAGCTAAAAAAATTCTTAAGTGATGTGCTGTGTCTTTTGGGAAAAAAAACATCATTGTATTGGTGCATGCACTGGGATGCGTACCATCTGGCTACACCAGCAAATATTCGCATTGTGGTGTAACCTGTGCTGTGTTGGAGGAAAGGAGGGACTGCAGCAAGTCTCGCCATGGGCAGGATGTGGGCAGGCAGAATTTCACAGGAAATGCGATGCTCACCTTCTGTGCCCAACAGCAGCCGGTGGGCTCGGGCAGAGTATCGGTGGGAAGCAACACACGGTGTTTTTCCTGAGATTCTTTCTGAGCTCTTCCAGCTCAGGTGGTCCCTGCAAACCCACAGCATGGCAGGTCTGTATTTGGTGGGCTAAGACCGCTTCTCAGGCCTCTTCTCCCCTCTATCTTTCTCTTCTCTGGGTTTATGTAAGAAATATTTCTGCTGCAGCTGCTGCTGTCTGGCTTCATGATTTGCTTGTGTGCAGTCAGTGGAAAATAAAAAGAAATGGCTTAGAAAAACAAAGGAGGCAGAATTAGGTCCAGGGAAGAAAGCTTTTCAGGAACCAGTGATGGGAAGGGTTACTGACTGTTAAAGGGATGGAGGCTTATCCAGATAAAATATCCAGATATTTTACGCTGGTTGATCTGCTTCAGGTAGGCAAGTTGAGTCATAGACATAGTTTAGTCTGTCAAAATAAAGTCTTGAGGTTAAGCCAAACCTCATAAAATCAATATGACTGTGGCAATAGAGTAATATTTCAAGTTGAATATTAGGTCATGTGGGATAGAAGAAGGCTAAGGGTGATTGACGTTGTGGTGGTCATTAAGGGCTATGTTTGGGGTAAATGAGGAGGTGGTAAGGACCTTGCTTTGAAAGCACAGAGATACACTCTACGTTTTCTATTTGTTATAGTTTTTAAAAGACTTATTTTAAAATTATGTGTGTGTGTGTGTGTGTGTGTGTGTGTGTGTGTGTATGCACACGTGAGTGCAGGCACCTGTGGAGTCCAAAGGAGTGCACCAGATCCTCTGGATCTGGAGTTAGAGGTAGTGTGAGCAGCCCACTGTATGGATGTTGGGAACCAAACATGGGTCTTCTATAAGAGCAATTTACACACTTAACTGCTGAGCTGTCTCTCCCATTCCTATTTACTATGTTTTGACTCTTTCTCAGTCTCAGTTTTCTTGTGTCAGACATGGAGACAATTTCCTTCACTACACTGTGCTCTGAGAAGTAAATGGATTTATTCACATAGGGTATCTTATTTGCCTGGACAACCAAGTTGCTTATTATATTTTAATTGCTCCCACTTCTAAAACAACATCTGTCCATCTCCTTTAGCTTCTTCATGTCCCTGTTCTTCTGTGACTCCCATGAGATGATGGGAAAAATGGGAAAGGATGCTGTGTTGTACTCAAGGAGGGTCTCAGTGCATTTTAAAAATTCCAGAGCTGTAACTACACACTTGCAGTAAACAAGTAGTATGGGTTAGGGGGCTGGCCAGATGGTTCAGTGGCTAAGAGCACTGGCTGCTTTTGCAGAGGACCCAGGTTCAGTTTCTAGCACCCACATGGTGATTCCAAACTTCCTGCAACTCCAGCTTTAGGAACTCATGAGTCCCTCTCCAGGCCCCTTTGGGTACTGAGCTCACATGGAGTAGGTACATACTCTCAGACAACACACTAACATATATGAAATAAAAATAATAACACGTCCTAAAATCAAAGGTGTAGATCTGGAGAAATGACTCATCAGCTTAGAGTGCATGTAACATGAGGGGCCCTGCTCTTTGGGGCTTCTTTCCTGCCCAGTTCCCCCAGCTGTTTAGCCCCAAAGAAAATAATACAGAGGACTCCGTAAGTTATAAAGCTGATTGGCCCATTAGGTCAGGCTACTTATTAGCTAACTCTCTCATCTTGATTAACCCATTTTTCTGATCTATTTTAGCCATGTGGCTCTGTACCTTTCACAGTGGGGCTGCTCACATCCTGCTACTTTGGTGATCTGGGCAGGAGAGGGAAGAATCAACTTCCTCCTCCCCAGAATTCTCCTGTTCTCCTTGCATCATTTCCATTTCCTCTCTTTCCTACGAAAAAACCAGACAGAAAGTGAAAATGATGCAAGGAGAGCAGGAGAATTCTGGGGAGGAGGAAGTTGATTCTTCCCTCTCCTGCCCAGTGCACCAAAGCAGCAGGATGTGAGCTGCCCCACTGAAAAATGTACTGAGCCACATGGCTAAAATAGATCAGAAAAATGGGTTAATCAAGATGAGAGAGTTAGCTAATAAGTAGCCTAACCTAATGGGCCAATCAGCTTTATAACTTATAGAAATTCCTGTGTGATTGATTTTCTTTGGGGCTAAACAACTGTGGGAACCGGGCAGGACAGAAACACAAACAAGCAGGTCCGGCCTTTTCATGTTACAAGTGCACATCGATCTCGCAGTAGATCAGGGTTGGTGCCTAACTCCCATGATAGGCCACTTACAGCCATCTATTATTCCAGCTCAGGGGAATCCAACATCCCCCTCCGCATCTTCAGGAGCACTGAGCTCACATGCACACCCTCCATTTTCACTCATAATTAAAAATACATCTTCTAAAAAGGGCAGCATGTAGTTGCACTGTGGAGGGTTTTATTGTTCGCTTTCATTTCACATGGAAGGAACCGAAGCTCTGGTGATGTCTGGGCTGAAGCCCAGTGTGAGTTGGACTGAGATGAGCAGTTTCTGTCCTTCTGACTCTAAAATGTGAACTGCTAAGGGCATCTTCCTCCCTCATTGGTGCTGAGCTTCGTCAGCCCTCCCTTCACCCGCTCCACAAACCGTCACTCTGTGGCCCTCACGTCACTGCTGTTAGAAGTTGTACTTCCACATCGTGCATTTGGGCAGCTGATTTCGTCTTCTGTTTCTTTTGCTGTTGTTGTGGACTGACCGACATTCATTCCCCTTATGAATCATCTAGTCAGGTCTGGCTGATCTCAGGCCTCTCAAGATCACAATACTGGCAGACCGTCACCCAGCCTGGCAAGCTTTGTCCCATCCTACTTGCAAATGTAATACACATCTATTTCCTGTCCCCATTCAAATCACAGATACAGCCACCATGAAGACAGGACAGACGGCAAAGTCCTCAGAAGACAGCATCATTTCATTAATCAGCATCCTAAAGAAATGCTTTTCAGATCGTTTCAAATCCTTTCCCTATGCAGCCTTCAATCTCTCTTTGCCATTTTCTTGGGGGTATTGAAAAAGTATCAGGAAACTTACCCTTGATGAAGTCTAGATACATGATACCTACTGTATTTTCTGATGAGCCAGACTTGGGAGCCCTGCACAAGAGAATCTGTGGCTTTCATCTTAATTGCCTGTGCCATATTTTGCTTGCTAAAATATTTCCTTTCAAAAGAGACAGTCTTATTCCGTGTTTTGATTGACAGATGCTGACTTGACTCACAGATCGAAGGCTGATTGAGGGTTCCCGTCTCTGAACAAGGCCCTCATGTTGGCCTTTCCCAAATACATGTTAGATGATTGGTGCAATCATAGTGAAGACAGGACTGGGGGCAAACTCCACAGAAAGTGACATCACTTCCCTCATCATCAAGAAAGGCTTTTCAGTTGTGACAGGCAGATGGGATGACCTTGTTTAAAGATGGTTACTGATAAATGGTATAGAATCATCACATGTATATGCCTATACATTCTATAGCTCATTCGCTTAGCAGGTTGAGACAAACTCTTCCTAATAAATTTTACAATGAACATTTCCTCAGGAAAGTTTTATTGTAGTGTCTCATTGTCTCTAGCTGAGGACCTGAAGATCTCTTTGAGGCAGTCAGTAGAACCACAAATTTTTATATGAAACATGACAGACTTTAAAGAATATTTAACCTGTGAGTTAGCATGATTCTATTTTCTCCTTCTCTATTTCCCTACTTTCTCCCACCTTTTCTTCTTTTTTGGGTAAGTTCTGACTAGCCTGGAATTCATGACAATCTTCCTGGCTCAGCCTATGGAGTGCTTGGATTACAGTCATGAACTTCTATTTCCATTAGAATAAGAATATTAATCATATTTTTGCATGTAGACTATGGAAAGAGGGCTTTTATCATTTTGGTCATTGTAAGCTGCTATATAAATAGACAGACATGACACTTGTTGGGAACAGAATGGGATATTTGCAAAACTCATTCTGTCCACTGAAGATTTTGCTTTGTAGACTTGATGGTATTAAAAATACTTGGCATACTCTGGAAATAAGGATATAAAATAATTTGCATAATTTTACACATTTTTGTCTTTATACCAGAAAATCAGGGAGTACAGGCTCAAATTCTCATGATCCAGTTTAGGACATAATCAGACAAGACTCTCTAGATCATTCAGAAGAACAGGAATGTATTCAACTTTGATACCTGTAGAGGTGACTTTTTCTAGAGTAGTCTGCTGGTCCAGAGATTTCAGGATCAAAGACTCAGAACGAAGAGTTTAGAGATTAAACAAAAATAACAAAAAGGAAGTTTCATTTAATACTGGCTGGTTTTGTGTTCAAGTTAGAGTCATCAGAGAGGAAAGAACCTTAGTTGAGGAAATGCTTCCATGAGATCTAACAGTAAGGCATTTTCTCCATCAGTGATCAATGGTGGAAGGTCTAGCCTGTGGTGGATGGTGCCATTCGGGGTTGGTGGTCCTGGGTTCTATAAGAAAGCAGACTGAGCAAGCCAGGCGAAACAAGCCAGAAAGTAGCACCTCTTTATGGCTTTTGCATCAGTTCCTGCCTCCAGGTTCAGCCCTGTTTGAGTTCCTGCTCTGACTTCCTCCAACGATGGAGTATGATCTGGAAGTGCAAGTCAAATAAACCTTGTCTCCCTAACTTGATTTTGGGTTGTGGCATTTTTGTTGTAGCAATAGAAACCTTAACTATGAAAAATTGATAACAGGAATCAGGTATTGCTGTGGCAGACATGACCAAATTTTTGAGAAATTTGTGGAAGGAGTTTGGAACTTTGGGCTAGAAGAATCATTGGGTGTTAAGAGCTATGGGCTATTTTGTGGGAGCTTGGATGTAGCATGGTTAATAAAAATCCAGAGACAGATATTGGGGTTCAACCCGAACTTCAGAAAAACTAAACAGCCAGACACTGGCTCTTACCTCTACCTCAGTTCAAAATGGTGATTCTGTCTCCAGGAATCCTTAGAATCAGACTGGGTCTGAGAGCTGTCTCCTCCCATCTTATATTCCCTCTCTAATGCTGGGATCAAAGGCATGCACCACTACTGCCCAGTTTTTATGGCAAACTAGTGTGGCTACTGGGATTAAAGATGTGTCACTACTGCCTGGTCTGTAAGGCTGATCAGGTGGCTGTATTACTCTCTGATGTTCAGGAAAGCTTTATTTATTAAAATACAAATGAAATATCACCACACTTGGAAGATAAGGATGTTGAGAGCACTGCAGAAGATGGAGGCCCGGCTTGCAAAGTTTCAGAGGGAAGTTTCAAGACTCTATCATGGCCACTTGTTATTTTGATTTAAAATTCTGTGTTTCTTTTTAGCTGGTGCTAAGGAATCAGCTGTGATTAATAAGCTCCCAGAGCTACTGAAGTGAACCCTTTACGTTGCTGAGACACTCGATGGTGGTCGACTGGAGCTAAGAAACGAGTTATTAAGAAGAGACCAGCACTGTTGAGGTGAAATCAGGAAAGTGCTTCCTGAGGGCGGAGAGAAAATACATTCCCGAGGTAACTATGGTTGTACCTTGTGTCGGCAGCAAGTCTCGGTAATGTGTAAGAGTCATCCAGGTCATACAGGGGTCATGGAGAGCAGCTGAGGCTTGTCACTGTGAGAGGCCAGGAGAGGCCATTGGTTAAGCCTCAGTGGGCAGTTGAAACTTGGGTGTACGGGAGTGTGTGGGGTGGATGTAAGGGGAGATGGGTAGAGAGAAGGGAGAAGGGGAGGATTCAGGAGAGCTTGGGAGAATAGGATGGGTGGGATGGAGGAAGGGTGGATATGGGAGCAGGGAAGTAAATATCTTAATTAAGGGAGCCATTTTAGAGTTTGCAAGAGACTTGATTCTAGAGGGGTTCCCAGGTCCAAAGAGAGGTCCCCAGATTGTTCCTTAAGCAGCAGAGGAGAGGGTGTCTGAACTAGCCTTGTCCCATAGCCACACTGATGAATATCTTGCATATCACCATAGAACCTTCATCTGGCAATGGATGGAGATAGAGACAGAGATCCACACTGGAGCACTGGACTTAGCTCCCACGGTCCAAATGAGGAGCAGAAGGAGGGAGAACATGAGCAAGGAAGTCAGGACCATGAGGGGTACGTCCACCCACTGAGACAGTGGGACTGATCTAATGAGAGCCCACCAAGGCCAGCTGGACTGGGAGTGATGGAGCATGTGATCAAACTGGACACTCTGAATGTGACTGGTGATGAAGGCTGACTGAGAAGCCAAAGACAAAGGCACTGGGTTTTTATTCTACCGTATGGACTGACTTTATGGGAGCCTGGTTTGTTTGGATGCTCACCTTTATAGACCTGGATGGAGGGGGGAGGACCTTGGACTTCCCATGGGGCAGGGAACCCTGACTACTCTTAAGACTAGAGAGAAAGAGGGAAGTGGGGAGGGGGAGGTAAAAGGGAGGCAGGGAGGAGGTGGAAATTTTTAAAAATAAATAATACATAAATAAACAAATTTTAAAAAAGAAACACCTGTATAATCTAAAAATAAAAAAAAAGTACGAGGAAAAAAAAAAGGACTGAAGGGGTCCTGTAAAGAAGTTGAGGCTTGGCACCATGTAGAGATCCTAGGAGAGGCTGTTGGTGAAAGTGCAGCCCAGTTGCAGCAGAAGGCCCCAGCAATTTGAAATGCCAGTGCCATAGGCCGAACACCAAGAACAGCAGCAGCAGAGGAGTGGAGCCAGCCGGAGCCTAGAGGACAAAACGCAGAGAGCCGGAGGAACGTGTGTGCTGCAGAGTAACAGAGCTGGAGAAATGATCCACCACCTTCTGAGGAGTCCAGAAGATCATGAGCGAATCCCAGCTAATTGGACATTGAGTTATTTACACTGGTGGAGTTTGGTTTTGCTTGGTACAGATTGCAATTGCAATAGTGCTCTGGTTCTTCCCTCTTGAAGAAAGTATTTAATTTCATTTTGATTTTTAAAGGTGCCCACAGATGAAATACTTGAACTTTCAAAGAGATTGGATATTTTCAAGAGATGGAAATTTTAATGTGTTTGAATTAGTAAAGACTGTGGAACTTTAAAAATTATTTAATTTTAATGTGAGATTTTTGGGGATGAATGAGAAAGCAAGGGTTGTGGCTTCATAGTGAAATGTTTGTGAGGTAAGCTAGCCAGAGGCCAGTTGTCCTAACTGGTTTTATGTGTCAACTTGAGACAAGTTGGAATGGAAGAAGAAGAGTTCATTAGAGAGGAAGGCGCCTCAGTTGAGGAAATTCCTCCATGAGATCAGCAGTAAGGCATCTTCTCAATTAGTGATCAGTGGAGGAGGGCTCAGCCCATGGTGGGTGGTGCCATTCTGGTCTGGCTGTCTGGGTTCTTTTAAAAAGCAGACTGAGCAAGCCAGGGAAAGCAAGCCAGTAAGCAGCACCCATCTATGGCTTTTGAATCAGCTCCTGCCTCCAAATTCAGCCCTGCTTGAGTTCCTATTCTGATGTCCCCCATGATGAAGTGTGATCTGGAAGCCAAATAAACCCTTTTTTCTCCAGCTTGATTTGGCATCATGGTATTTTGTCGCAGCAACAGAAACCCTAACTAAGACAACGGTCAACGCTTACAGCTTCTACAGCGATGCTTTCCCTTCGACACCATCATTAAGAAATAGTACTCAAAACTTTGAAACATGCAGGGTTCGGGGAAGAGCCAATGGTATACTCATTGTCACAGCAATACATAATGGATCACTACTCCTAGCTGTCTAGGATGGAGAAGATAAGAGATAAAGAGAAGACCAAATATAGTTGTATTCCCCTGCTGGACAGCCATCAATTTATATCTGACCCAGTAATTTTTTTTTTTTTTTGGATTTTTGAGTCAGGGTTTCTCTGTAGCTTTGGAACCTGTCCTGGAACTAGCTCTTGTAGACCAGGGTGGCCTTGAACTCACAGAGATCCACCTGCCTCTGCCTCCTGAGTGCTGGGATTAAAGGCTTGTTTTCATTCTTACAGTTCCATCTATCCCAATGATTTATTAAGTCAGTGTCTTAAAATGGCCTCAGAACCAGCTTTACAATATTGCTGGATCTCCCACTGATGAGACAATGGATTTTTGATGTGTGTTCATGGGTATTTGTACAGGAGATGTGTTCAATTTTTTTGAAAATTATGCTTTGATGCTGCAGACAAGAGATCAACAGATGACCTTATGGAGTTATACTTCTGAGATTTGAAACAGTTAGAAAACTCCAGATAGATTTGGATTATTTCCTCAGGGTCTAAAGTGTTGCCCGATCTGAATGGTTGCATTAGATACAGTGATGTGAATCTGTCATTTTCCTAAGTCAAATAATTGAATTTTGGAAATCTTATATGGTTTAGTTTGATAATTATTTGCCATCTGAGAAGGAAATCTGATTCACAAAATTGCTTTGTAATTGGCTAATAGCAGGAAGAAACTAATTCTTGTGTGATTTCTGATGTGAGAGAGCTATTATCATCTTGCAGTTTGTTTTCCTAATTGGCACCATAGAAACTTCCCATATTATGAAGAGGGATGAATGCTCACGGAATTCCAGGAAAGAAACATGACATTTGGATGCCCAGATAAGATCTTTATGGTAACAAAACAAACAAAACACATTAAGCTTGTCAGAGTGAAATATCGCTGCTGTAAAAGAGTTCAGCTGGAGTGACGTTTAGCTTTCGAGGACAAAGCACCCGCGGCCTGTTATCATGGTAGGAACGGAGCCGGGTCACTTATTTGAGTTCGTTACTGTGATTCATGGGTCTTACATCACATGTTGGGAAACAAAATTCATTATAGGAGTGTTTGGATGGCTTTTCTTGGCCAACCTGTTTCAGATCCACTTGAAAGATTTAAAGCCTTACATGAAAGAAGCAAGATGGAACTATTGGATGAATTACATCTTGTTCATTTATACAGCCTGGTATTGATCCCGACAGCCATTCTGTAGCTAGTTTAGAATGAGATGTGCCACATGGTTGTAAAGTTTAACATAATTTTTTATTATTAAATTCTGTTCCTTTTCCAAAGTAACGCTTTGTCTTTGGATTATCTTCAGGAACTTCCTTTATCTCAGGATATTAAGTGGTCTATTTTTGACTATTAAGCGCATCCTAAAAGAACATTTCAAAGACTTCAGTACTGACCTCATTGTAGAAACAAACACTGGTGAGTCTAGCTCCCATCTTCCCTCTGTTCTGGACTGCATGGCATGCATGCTTTGCTGCACATGTGTGTCTTATTAAAAGTTTCTACCATCTTGATCTTCATTGAGAATTGTCAGTTTATAATATATCTGTGAAGGCAACAAGAACATCAGGCTAAACCAAAGAAGATGTGCCATGTGACATCTTTTCTGAATGATACAAAGGTCATCAATATGATGACTAGCTTCCTTCTGTTGACTTTAGAATTCCCATAGGGTAGTAGCTTCATTTATGATACTCTTTTCTTTAGGCAACGACTAACCACCCGTGTTGACAGTAGTTAGAAGGTGGAAGGGTGAGAACTGTTGGGTTCATGGGCATTCTTCCTTCAATCATGCATCCAAACTAAAGGCATCTCACTTAATGCACATTTCTAACCCTTTCAAGGTTCAGGTGCGGTGAGAGCATCATGTTCTCTGCTGGAATCTTACAGTACCAACTGCAGAAGGGATGGAATGAAATTGGAGATATGTAAATGAAAATGCAGTTGAACAATAAAAGACTGGCTCTTGAGAATACATCTATCCCAGCTTAGCTATTTAGACTCAGTAGTTACAGACCTTATTTTCTAGAATGATCCATTTGAAGTGGTGACTAGTGAACATAGATGCATAAGAAAGTAATTGTCCCTTGGAGAACTGGAGAAGATATTGCATATATCTGGAGAAGATATTGAAATCATGTAGCATATGCACACGTGTGTGTATTTGTGCGTATGTGTATACACACCCACACATATCTGTACATAGAAGTGTTAGAAAATTTTGATGTTTTATAATACTCAACTGGTATTTATTATTTTTTAGCTATTAAACAAATCTTTATTTTCATTTAGTATAAGGGAATCCTATATCAATGGGTTTCTTAAGAATTTAGCTGTTGGAGCTGGCAAGATTGCTCAGTGGGTAAAGATATTTGTTACCAAGCCAGACAACCTGAGTTTGATCCCTGGGACCCATATAGTGGAAAGAGAGAGCCAACTTAGGCAAGTTGTCCTCTGACCTCCCCACACACGCTATGGTATACATGTACACATATACAACAAATACAATTTTAAAATAAAAAAAAACAAAAAGAATTTAGGGAGTTGGAAAGATGTCTTATTGGTAAAGAACACTTGGTGCTCTTGCAGACAACCTGAGACGGTTCCTAACACCTACATGGGGTGGCTCACAACCACCATAATGCCAGCCCCAGCGCCCTCTTCCAGCTTCCCAAAGTACCTGCACACACATGGAATACACACAAGCACACACACAAATAAAGATAAAAACAAGAAAGTCACAACTTACCTGCCTTTCTCAATCAACTTCCTATACATGGCTGTTATGTTTTGATGTCGTACACCGTTAGGGTATTGATTGACAGCGGTAGAGCACAAATGGTCCTTTAGATGCCATGTCAGTGTCAACTGAAATCCAATAATTTCTAAAACAGCTTGAAATGGGTCAGATTCATACTTTTCCACAGCAGTGCTGCCATTTGTGCTCTCAGAAGAAATCCATTTATTTTTATTGTGAACTTTAACCATCACGCTCCCTTCTATTCCACTTAAAATTTCTTTCCTACAGTAAATGTTCATGTGTTACAGGAACAAAAGCAGCTACAGTGCAACACACATCAAACTAAAATAGCCCAGCATGCTTTATTTATAAAGCAGACACTGAGCACAATTCAGAAAACACAAAGAAAGAGAAAACTCGTGCATCTCAGGCTTTGTAGCCACTGCGTTGAAAGAATCTTGGGTTTGTGCCTAGGCAATAAAAGAGACATTTAGTTTAACTACAAAGACTTAGGATTTTCTTTCTTTCTCTAACAAAGTTAATTCATCCTTTATAAATTTCATACTTGTATACGATGTATCTTGATTGTCTCTACCCCTCACTCCTCTCTCCAACTCCTCCCAGGATCCTTTGTCTTACCTCCCTTTTCTTCCATGTCTTCCTTTTATATAGATTGAATAATTGAATCCACTTTGTCCAGTTAGTGTTGTTCACATATGCAACGGTGTGGAGTCATTTACTAGAACATGGGGAGCTCACCAGCGGCCACACTCTGAAGGAACAGCGACTCTCCCTTTCTCAGCAGCCTTCAGGCACTGAAAGATGACTGGCGACATGAACAGAGATCCAGAGAAACCAACAAACTGCTCCAGAGCTGCACGTCCCAACACTGAGTCAATAACCACACGAAACCAAAGTGTCTTACCCACAAATCACTTATCCCACAGTAATGGTCCCTGAAGCAAAGCTAGAGGAATTCCCAGACAAAGAATTCGAAGAGCAGAAGACATAATCCAGGAAAACAAAACCAAAGAGATGAATGAAGCAAGGGACTCAATACAAGATATGAAAACAGAGTTCAGTTAAAAACATCACTGAAGAAAAGTCAAACTGAAAAAGAGCAAGGCGGTAAGGGTGCGGGAAGATGTTTGTGCTATAGCAAATAAAGCTTGCCTAATGATCTCAGTGCAGAGCTAAGCCACTTGTTAGCCATACAGGCCAGACAGTGGTGGCACACATCTTTAATCCCAGCACTCAGGAGGCATAGGCAGACAGATCTCTGTGAGTTAAAGGCCAGTCTAAAAGAGAAACAAAAATCAGGCAATGGTGGCTCACACTTTTAATTCCAGTACTTGGGAGTCACATGTCTTTAATCCAAACACTTGGAAGGTAGAGACAGAAAGGGATATAACTGGTCAGAGAGAGAAATAAAATATGGGAGGAGGCAGGAGCTCAGGCCGTTCAGTCTGAGGATTCGTGGAGACAGGATCTTGCCCCCTTTAGTCTGAGGATTTGGTAGAGGTAAAAGGTTTCTCTAGTGGCTGGCTCCTTTACTTCTCTGATCTTTCAGCATTTACCCTGATAGTTGACTCTGGGTTTTTGTTATTATGACCAATTAGAATTAGTGCTACAGGAAGATGTTTTCCACAAGAGTATATTTTATTTTAATAATACTAATTACTAATTCAATTTATTGTTATTATATTGTGTGTGTGTGTGTGTGTGTGTGTGTGTGTGTGTGTATGCGTGTGTGTGTGTGTGTAGAGGGATTAGGCAGCAGTTTGCAGGAACCAGTTCTCTCTTCCTACCACGTGAATTCTGAGGGTTGAACTCAGGCCAGACTTGGTGTCAAACGCCTTAATTCACGGAATTTGCTGCCTGAATAATAATGTTTTAACCACAAAGGAAGGGGTGAGCCACTTGAGTACGTCTAGGTAGATAGGATGTAAAGAAGTGAGATGATACCAGAATGAAGAATAACAAGGAGTCCGTTTTTGTTGGAGTTGGGAACTAACTATGAAGAGAGGAGCTGATAAGTTAACTATGCTAATACTGAGATCTTCCTCACGAGATCTATCTAGTGAATGAGCAGGTACAGAATGGACAAGGTATTTACCTATATGGGCATCAATTAAAGGTCTGCTTTCCAAACTATAGTCAAATGATATAATGTGAAAAAAGAATAGCCAGTATATGAACAAGACTTTCAGAAACAAATATTCAGTTTTGGGGTGAGCTAAGTGGCAGAGAGCTTGCTGAGTATGCTTAGGTATCTGGGTTTGACTCTTCATCACTGAAAAACAAATCTAAAAGGCCTATGATCATATGAGAAGGTACTCTGAGTTGTAGAGATGACTCAGAAGTTGAGAGTCATTGCATTTCTTGCAGAAGACCCAGAGTTCGTTCCTACTATCCTTTAACTCACAACTGCCTGTAACTTCAGTTCTGGGGTATCTGGCGCTCTCGACTTGTCTCTGCAGACACCACTCATGAGTGTGGAATACAGACAAATATGCAGACAAACTCTCACATGTGTAAAAACAATTCTTCTTTTAAAAATGAAGACTCTCAGATAATAACTTTTCCTAGGAATAAAAGGGAAGCTGTGTCACCATCCTGTCTTAGCAGAGGAGCTAAAGGGGGCTTCCAGGTCAAAATGAAGAGATGCTGAAGAACAAGCAGCATAAGGAAGCACAAATCTCAGCACTGAAGATGATGAGGGTGAGCACAGAATAAGTGATGCTGTAATGGCAATACCTAAGTCCACCGAACTGTGATGCTTTACTGGAAGGACAAATGTGGTCAAGCCACAGCAAGAGTAATTTCTTAATGGAAACACAATATAGAAAGAAGAGAAATCTGACCTTAATTACATCAAGTATGTGCATTTGGGGAGAGTGAAGTTGTAGTTTGTTATCAGCTAAACAGATTTTTATAACTGTTGTAGAATATTGTTTTAAGATGTCTTACATTTATTTATGCTGTGGAACATTTGTTTAACAATGCCAAGATGTGTTGCATTCTTTTATGCTGTATTTGTTTGACTCTGAAGCTCTGTTACTTTGCCTATCTAAAACACCTGATGGTCTAATAAAGAGTTGAACAGCCAATAGTGAGTCAGGAGGAAGAATAGGTGGGTGTGGCAGGCAGAGAGAATAAATAGGAGAAATCTGTGAGAAGAAGGAGCAAGAAAAGGAGAAGAGGAGAATGTTAGGAGCCAGCCATCTAGCCATCCAGTCAGCCACAGAGTAAGAGTGAAATTAAAATATACAGAAGAAAAGAAAAAAAGCCCAGCGGCAAAAAGTAGCTGGGGTAAGAGAAGAAAAACTGACTAGAAACAAGCCAAGCTAAGACCAGGCATTTATAAGAAAGAATAAGACTCCGTGGGTGATTCATTTGGGAGCTTGGTGGTAGGACCCCCAAAAGACCCAAAAAGCCAATACAATAAAACAAACAACAACATATAAGTAAAATGTTCAATGGGAGCCCCATTATAACCACAAAAACTATAGTAGATAAACAAAAGATACACAGAAAAGATCAAACTCCACCACTATAAAACTTCATAGAAGGCTAGCAAGAAGAGATGAAAAAACTACAAAGCAGGAGACGACACAATGATATAATATTCTTTACTTATTATTGTCACTTTAGATACATGTGGACTAAACACTCCCATCAAAAGCTGTAGCATTTTTTAGTGAGTGGATGAAGCAACAAAATGCAAGTAAAAAGACCTAAGCTTAGACAAGATGGTTCACTGGCTAAAGGCAGAGACTTAAGCTTAGACTTAAGAAGGTTTACTGGCTGAAGGCCAAAGGCTGCTGTGATGATTTGAATTAGAAACGTCCCCTAGAGGCTCATATATTTGAACACCTGGTCCCCAGTTGGTGGTGTCATTTGAGGAGGTTATGGAGTCTTTAGGAGGTTGTGTCCTGTTGGAGAAAGCACAGTTCTGGGGTGGACTTTGAGGGGCTATTGCATGGCCCCACTTTCTGTGTTCTCTCTCTCTCTCTCTCTCTCTCTCTCTCTCTCTCTCTCTCTCTCCCTCCCTCCCTCCCTCCCTCCCTCCCTCCCTCCCTCCCCCCTCTCTCCTTCCTTTGTTCAGATGAAAAGTGATCTTTCTGCTTCCTCCTCATGCCTCCCCCATCACGATTCATGATGGATTCTTTTCTTCGGGAACCATAAGCCAACATAAACTCTTTGTTTCTTAAGTTGCTTTTGGTACTGGCAATTCTATCACAGCAACAGAGGAGCAGACAAAGAAGATGCAAAGTATGTTCTATGCAACAGAAGGCAAAGATGGCTATCCATAGATAAAGTACACAGTCAGAGTTTGTCACAGATGCCAAGGAAGGTGTTATGTAATAATAAGTGTTCAAATCAACAGGAAGTTGTAACTGTTATGAACACATGTATCACATAGGAGATTATCTACATGTATGAAACAGACACTGATGGGCTAAGTAAATGACAATATAATAAGAGGAGGCATCAATACCCTACTTTCTATAATACACAGATGATTCAGGCAGAAAATCAATATGTGGTGTGAGAGAATTATCTGTATTCTGTCAATCACGTATTTTAATAAAACGCTGAGTGGCCAGACAGGAAGTAGAGGCGGGGCGATGAGAACAGGAATATTCTGGGAAGCAGGAAGCTCCCTCTGCCATTCCTGCTCAGATCACCGAAGAAGCAACATGTGAGCTGCCCAGCTAGGAAAGGTACTGAGCCATGTGGCTAATGTAGATAAGGATAATGGGGTAACATAAGTTATAAGAGCTAATAAGTAGTCTGACCTAATGGGCCAATCAGTTTATAATCTTATGGAGTCTTGTGTGTGATTTTCTTTGGGACTTGCTGGTTGTGGGGTACTGGGCAGCACAAGAAATCCCAACAAGTCAGCCCCTCATGTTACAAATATGGGAAAATCAGGACTGACCAACAAAGTAGACAAAATGGACCTAACACACACACAAAGAATATTCTGCCCTGTGGCAACATGATCCTTATTCTATATAAACACAGGTGTGTTCTAGGATAGATAACATGTCGAGCCACTAAATAAGTCTACCCTACTTTCCGAGGACTGAAGTAACAAGCATGATGTATTTACTGTTTTGTTTATTATTTGTGTGTGTGTGTGTGTGTATGTGTATGTGTGTGTGTGTGTGTCTGCCTGTCTGTCTGCCTGTGTCTGTTTGTGGATGTGGGTGAGTGGGGGCCGACAGAGGTCAGGTAAAGGCTCAAGATACCCTGGAGCTGCAGTTGTAAGTGCTGAGAGGAACCTGGGGTGAACCAGGAACCAAACTTAGGTTCCCTGCAAGAGCAGCCAGTGCCCTTAACCCCTGAGCCTGGAGAACCAGGCACTGTAGGGCTCACCCTTTCTATTTTAGGATTCCTTTAGCCATTAAGGAACCAATTTTACTAAAGAAATTCCATTTATGTATTTTTTTCCTAGGGAAAAAAATCCTTCTTTTTTTCCCCCACTGAGACATTTTGCATACTATAAAAACTCCTCTCTAATTACCGTTTGTCCCCCAGGTCTATTCTGTGCACAACAGCACCGAGAGCTTTTTTGGTTTCCAGCTACACATCAAAGCCTTGGGGCCTTTTTTTCCGATTTCAAGATTTGTCCATTAGTTCCTCAGCTTAGCTACAAAATAGACTTAGAAGGGCCATGAGTAACTGAAGGGTTTTAGTCACTGCTTCAGGGAACTAAATTGCTGCTCTGAGACTTATTTCATAAGGTGGAAAATTTCTGATCCACCGAACTGCATGGTTTAATCTTGACATTTGGAACTGAATTCAGACCTGGGCAAAGGAGTAGCTATTGTCAGACACTTATAGTGTGTGTCCGTAACAGCAAAAGTTATTTACATAACTCACCCTAAGTAGATGCACAATGATGACAGACATTGATGTTAGAAGTTCTAAATGGCTTGTTTATAAGCAGTAGGAAAAGAAAGCTCTTCCATCAGTTCCTCTGTGTGTTATAGAGGAGTCTGGTCTCGTTACATGGAAAAAACAACTTGATGCTGGTTAAATGTGAAGTCTTAGATTCTGCAAATATATTTGTTTTACTCCCACCCCAAACATTTCTGCTTTTTCTGCAAAGGAGGGACACACACTGATGCTATAGCAAGAACCATGTATTGTGCCTTGTCTGGCAGTTCTGACTGGGATACGGAATGGAAATGTGCACTGAAATTAATCTTAATTTAGTTTATAGCATGAGGGCACCTGCTGTCAAGCCAGCCGGTTTTATTTGCAAGCTTTTAATGAATGGACTTATGAGAGGAACAAAGAGAGACTGCTCTTTTCCGAGTCTTATCATCTTTAGTCTATGTCTTTATAATGACAGTTCATGTTCAGTTATTTCAGCTCATCTGAGTCCACTGCTTATCAGTTCCACATCATTAATTCAATTCCTACATGGGCCAGTTGACTTTGCTCAGTTCTGTGACCACCGGTTGACTCCGAACTGTCATCTCGCAAATGGGTGCCGTTGATCACCCCAGACAGAACCAGAGATTGCAAATGAACAAGTGCAAATCTGTCACCACCACTGGGAAGGAGCTCCACATTAGTTTCAACTTCTGTATATACAAAAGAACACAATGTCTTTCATTTATGCTGGGATTGCTGTGTAAATGGAGACTGTGCTTTTGTTTCCTGGGTGCCCAGACCTGAATAATCACACAGAAACTTTATTAATTACAACACTGTTTGGTCAATGGCTTAAGTGTATTCCTAGCTAGCTCTTCTATCTTAAATTAACCCATTTCTATTAATCTGTGTATCATTATGAGGCTGTGGCCTACCAGGAAGGTTTTCAGCATCTGTCTCCTTTGTCAGCTACATGGCAGCTCCCTGACTTTGCCTCTGTGAACATATATCTGTGTTTTGATTTCCTGCCTGACTTTACTCTGCTAAGACTTTGGCCCAAACAGCTTTATTCATCAACAAATAAAAGCAACACATATATAAAATGACATCCCACGTGATCTCCACTTTTCTGTCAAAATAAAAAGGAAAGTTTTAACTTTAACATAGTAAAATTACATACACAAAACAGCTATCAAGCAAGAATTGTAGTTACAACATTTAGTACATTTACATTTGGTAAATTAAAGAAAATGCTCTATCATCTATTCTATCTTTGTGAATCTAAAATTTTATATCTAATTTATCCTTTATCATAACTAAGAAAAACTACAACTAAACTATCTGTCTTCAACTCTTCAAAGACCCCCAGAGGATATAATATTATCTGAGTAAACAGGAAGTGCTTTGTAGGCAACTTCCAAAGCTTTAGAATTGACAAAGACATCTCACTGCTTGGACAGTCAACCAAAGTTCTTCTGTAATGTGGGGCATCCATCTTCAGCCTACAGGCCCATAGTATCTGGCAGACTTTTCCATTAAGCAGAAAATTTGAAAATCTGTTTTGCTTTTTACTGGCAAAGTTCATCAGTTCTTCTGTGTCCTGCAGAATGTCTGGCAGATTCTTTCATGAAGCAGGAACACTGAAGGACTATCATCTCCTTTTGGCAAGTTTTGCGGTCATTTTTCTGTGGGTTCTGCATATTCAGTTCATACAGCATCAAGCAGTCCAGACAAGAGCAGTTTCTTGCCCAAATGGCTAGCATTGTCACATTGAAGGCAAATTCCATAACAAGTTTCTTCAATGCCCATCAACCTCTCTGAAGTAATTGGTGTTGTCAGAAACAGACATATCTCACTGTTGAGAAAAGTCTAAGTTCTTAAAACATTTTAAATGCCATATTCTGTAGGTCTTTGAAGTGTTGAAGAGTAACTGAAATATATCTCTATATATCTAGGAAACCTAATTAATATAACTTAATCTTTGATTATTATAGATGACTGTCTATTATCTGTATTTCTTAACTATATATTAAGTTTTTAAATGAGCTGCACAAACACAATACCTTAAACAAAAACAGAGATACATATACAAAGCTTAACAAAATTGATCTTAAATTTGTATCAATAGACCAAAATCCATACCAATGCAAAGTATTCATCTCTATATCCTACCCCCTTATTATCATTTTTATAAATTGTATTGATTGTGACCATTAATCATTTATAATCAACCCACTTAAAATGAAAAGAGACATTTATAAACAATTATTTGGTGACTTTGGGTGTAGTTTTCTCCAAACTGCTTCCTGCTGTTTATTGGGTGAAGAAATTTTAGGGTTTACAGAAACTTTTCAGGGGATCTTGTTTCATCAAACCATATTAACCTGGAAGAAATCCACAGGTTCTCATCTTCTGTGGAAACAAAACCAGAACCTCTTCCTTTTCAAAGCAACATATGTTTGGAATTTTGAAATCAAGACACCTTGAAGATTCACACACACACACACACACACACAAATATGTTGGTTCAGCTTAGCAGCCCATTCAGTAAAATGTCTCTCTGTAGTTAGCCCATTCACAGTAAAAATTCAAAAGAAAAAAAATCAAAGAAAACACAGTAATAGTATACATAATCCAGACTCTCTGTGTATTTTCCATATTTTTGTGGCTTTTTTACTTTATTACTTTTTAATATTTATTATCTTTACTCCTTTAATTTATGATTGTCTTTTTATAATCGTCTATACTCTTTTTCCTCTCTCTCCCAAGCCTATATACATTTTTAAAACACACTGTGACCCATTCAGAGGTTTATTTTTGTTTGAATCTGTCTTTATTGTGTACCTGTAATAATTTTCTTAACAGGAGTGCCCTTAATTTTCTTTTAAATGCTAAATGGGCATGGCTAGGACCAACTCTGTAGCCTTACCTTTTGACTGCACCCCATCCAACCTGGTAGAGGTACGTTCTCTGAGTCTGTGAGCCATGTTCACTGCCCCAGCTCCAGGGATACAACAGGTCTATATATCCACTAATCAATTTGTAACCCACTGCTCACAGACCCCATTCAAGTGCAGGACCTCCTAAAAGAGCCAGAGAGGCTGTCTCTTAAAGAAGTCATGCAGTTTTTCTGATAATGCTGAGTCAGGAAGCCTTCTCTTAAAGGAGCCATGCATTGCTAGTCACCAGCAAACAGAGCCTATCTGAAAAAAAAATGCAGCTACTAAGAAGCTGCATTTGTCTCCTGTTTTTATGGGTCTAAAATTCCTGTGTTTTTTTCCTTAGGGCTTTTGGGTCTTATGTGGATCCATGCCCCAGACAGTGGGTACCATTTTGTAAGTGGAGGCTGCACTTTGGTTTCCCAGCTGGCCAGACCCAAATAATCACACAGAAATTGTATTAATTACAACAGTGCTTGATCAATGGCTCAAGTATATTTCTAACTAGCTCTTATTATCATAAATTAACCTATTTCTATTAATCTGTGTATCACCACGAGGCTGTGGCCTATAGGCAAGGTTCTTAGTGTCTTTCTCCTTTGGCAGCTACATGGCAGCTCCCTGATTTCTCTCTCTCTCTCTCTCTCTCTCTCTGTTTTGATTTCCCACCTGGTTTTACTCTGCTAAAACACTGGCCCAAACAGCTTTATTCATCAACCAATAAAAGCAACACACATACAGAAGGACAGCCCACACCATTGTTTCTTTGTGCAACACCTTTGATTTTTGTGTGCATATATGTGTGTATAGGAGCATATATATGCTACTTGTGTGTAGAGGTATATATATATTATATGCATGTACGTGAAGATTAGAGGATAATTTGTTCCTCTACTGCCCCCCATCTTCTTTTTTTCTGACAGTATCGTATTGGTATAGAACTTACACAGAACTACTTGAGTATTCCCAACAGTAGTGTAGAAAGAACTTGGGTTCTCACAAATGTAGTCTTCCTTTTCCACCAGACACACAGATATGCAACTGTGAACTGTTTTCCAAACAGAAGACTCCTCACAACCCTCATGGAAAGATGGGTGTGGAGTTGGAAGTGTGGGCAACTTCTGCCCTCATTGTTGGGCGTAAGTGACTGGGCGAGATCCTAGACTATGCTTGTAAGTACTTCTTGATTCTTGCTGAGTGAGACAAGAAAAGTGGGCTCTGTAATGGCACAGTGGCTTCTAGTAACCCTGTCAATCTGACTTTCTCGTGTAGGGCATAAGTGGGACAGAAACCCATTTCTATCTTATTTCTGAGACTATTTTTAGGAAAGGTGTTCTTTGTGTTTTTTTAAGCCATGTACAAAATATTTAAAAGTAGAATTTTCTGGCCGGGCAATGGTGGTGCATGCCTTTAATTCCAGCACTTGGAGTCAGAGGCAGGCGGATCTCCGTGAGTTCGAGGCCAGCCTGGTCTACAAGAGTTAATTCCAGGACAGGCTCCAAAGATACAGAGAAACCCTGTCTCGAAAAACAAAAAACAAACAAACAAACAAACAAACAAAAACAAAAACAAACAAAAGTAGAATTTTCCGACCAGTTTTCTGAAATCATAACTTTTGCAAACAAGGCTCAGAAACCTATTAGGAAAGCAGTGATGATTAATAGGCTTGAAAACCCATGTAACAAAGATCCTGTTCTCTGGAAGCCTTTCCCCATTTTAGACAGGAAAGATTAGGAGGGGAAAGGGGAGGGAAGGCTGGTGGGGGTGGGAGAACAGTGAGGCTTCCTCTCAGGCTCTGGGAACATATCTAGTTTTGAATCTAGTTAATTTTTTGAAGGCTGACAATCATTATTCTTGAGGCACTTCTGTATTCTTAAAAATAGGTATCTATTTGTACATGTGTGCACGTGTATGGCATAGTGTACATTCGGAGGTCAGAGGACAGCTGTGTGAGTCAGATTTCTCCCTCTACCATGTGGGTCTTGGGGATTGAACTCAGATCCATACTTTGGTGGCAAGAACCCTTTACCCACTGAGCCATAGCCTAGGCCCCTCCTTTTAGGTTCTTAAAGCTATAAAGAAAATAAATTTATAACTATTAGGAATGGTTACCTAATCATATGGGATCTGATGGTTCTCTATCATTTTCAGTGAGGAAAGGGGCCTGGGTCAAGATCTTAGAGTTTAACCAGTGAGACAAAAAAACCAGGACCTAGGGAAAGAGGTAGACTGATGTACTAAGAGAAAAAGTTTTGGGAAAAAAAACTTTAGTTTTTTAGTGAAGTTGTCCCCCTACAAAAACCTTCAGATACATACACATACACACACACAACTATACACACATTATATATACACACCATTATATACACACATTATATACACACACCACAATATGCACCCACATTATACAGACATGCACGTATGAACACACACACTACACATCCACACTACATACACACATACTTATGCCACACACATACACATACAATACACACACACACACACACACACACACACACACACACACACACCCCTTTATCTGCTGACTTTGAATTCACAGAAACCCTCCTGTATTCTAAGTACTAGGACTGAGCCACCAAACGTCAGTAACTTTTTTGTGTGTGTGGATAGTACATTGGAGAGCTGAATCTATCTATTGATGCCCCCGTATTCTAAAGCACTAAGTCAAGCTCCCAGATAGCTTAGAAATCCAGCTAGTAACTGTCAATGAAATGCCCCATGAACCAGGAGTGTTGGAGTACCAAGTAGGTAAAAACAGTCTTTCAATATAACATGTATGTTCATGTCCCTGTATCTATTCTATTCTCACACTATCTCTGTATTTTCTCTTTGTATAAATGCAAGTGCACTACACTAATGCATATCTCTATGAGCTAGTGTATGTGTAGGTATGTGTGTGTATGCTATTCATACCATTGATCCGTTATGGATGACTCCCCAGGATCTGTCCAGCTCATTTTGTTTCTTTTTAAGATTTTAAAAATTATTATTAATAATTACTAAATTAATACATAATTTAATAATGTATGCATTTGTGTCTATGTGGAGGTTTCTGAAAGTGAGGGCCAGAGACACTGCATCCTCTGGAGATGGAGTTACAGATGTATGAGCTGCACACCGTGGGTGCTGGGAATTGAACCCAGGTCCTCAGGTCCTCTGTAAAAGCAGTTCATGTTGATAACACCAGTCTCCACCTTGGTTTTTGAAACAGAATTTCTTACTGAAACTTACTGATTTTGTTAGGGTGACTGGCCAGCAAACTCTAAGGATCCTCCTCTACCTGCCTTTCCAGTGGTGTGACATGAAAATCTATCATGTATGGGTTTTTATTACATGGGTGCTGGAAGTCAAACTTATTTACCCATGTTTGTGTGGCAGATACTTTACCAACTGAGTTATCTCCCCAGCCTCCCTCTGTTCTTTTCAAGAATGGCTTCAAATGTTTATTTTCTGTACCTCCTGATACTTATACTTGAGATAGCAAGCAGAGATTTGGAAGAAAAAACGATGCCAGCATTCTCAACGTTATACACTAGTCACCTTTATCTTCCTGCCACTCATATTATGATGGATGGCCCCATTTTGCTCCACAACAGCTGCGTTTTATTGATGTAACTTGTTATGTTTCTAAAGAGCCCATAGGTTACACATTGGTGGAGTGCAGAGTTCTCTGATTAAGGTTCATCTTCAAAATCACAAGGGATGAAGTGGTTAAGGTCCAGGTGATACAGAGACAACCTAGCAACAAATGAGAGTTTCTTCATTTTCTACGTTTTGCAAAAGTACCTTTGCAGAGATGAGCTCTCCCATCCTCCACAAGGTTAGACTTTGCGCTAAGTGTCTCTTCTCTTGCCAAAGAGCCACTCCGTGCTTTTGTGAGACAAAGGTCAGACTATACGCATGGCTTTTGGCAGCCGTAGCAAGCTTTAGAGTGCAGCATTTTGTTGTTTTTATATTTTGCATTGAAGATTAAAAAAAGCAAGCAAATTCAGGATTTTTAAAAATAAGCACAATGCTGCAGAGTTGGAATCCCAAGACTATCCCTAAAGCACTTTTGTTTTTATTTGTGCACGTGAAAGTATGTGTTCACAATGCATATATTCACACGTGAAGGTCAGAGGTCAACCTCAAGCATATTTTCTCAGGAGATGTCTACAAAGCTTTTAAAACTAGCCTCTTTTTGGGACCTGGAGCTTGCTGACTCGTTAGCTGGCTTGTCCAGGTTGTTCCAGAGTTCCACCTGTCTCCAGGCTGCAGTCCTGGGCTTAGAAATGTACACTACTTTGTCTAGATTTTTTTTTCTGCAGATCTTAGGACTTGAACTCAGGTCCTCAAGATTTCACGGCAGCTGCTTTACCCACTAACCTACGTCTCCATCCCTCATTCCCAAAGCATCAACAGAGGAGACGATGCCAGAGGGTGGGATTTGTATGAGGCAGCTTTCCTGCTGCTATCTTACTGCCTTTGTTTTGTAACTTCCTGGGGGAAGAAAAAGTCTTTCCCCAGGACACCCACGTGGGGCGTGTTTGAGATGAAATAAGAGTCTACATTGGCAACCCTCTCTGTTGACTTCATTACGGATCCTTCATTTCTAACCACTTCCTCTAATTTACCTCTGGAATAGGAAAACAGAGCACAGTAAATATGTCTTTGAGAATTAATTGTGTGGTGTGTCTTCCTGCTCTCCTGGGAACTGAAGATCACTTGCTGATCCGAGGCAAGGCAGAATTTGGTCTACAAATTGGAGGTGAACAACGGAATGCTTGAGATGGCAATCAGCAAGCTTTAAGAGGCTCATGGTTTTTTAAAAATGAGCTCCGAGTTGGAAGCTGTCATCACTCAGTCACCTGCTGGGCTCATTTGCCCTTCAGAAATAAGGACAATTCAAAATACAGAACACTGAAGGGAAAGTACTCAGCAAGATGGTTACCTTGGATTTTATTTGACAGGCTGGAACTTGTTTCTAATATATTTTTCCCTCTTCTGAATTAGATGAAAAAAGTGTATTCTGGAGTATAGTGTGAAGGGATACATTGTAGATGATATAAAAATAAAATATCAGTTCTCTCTGTCTGGTTCCTTACACAGACTGTGACTGTCTCAACACAAGGCAATTAAGTAGTCAGTTCATTTAGAAAGGTCACCCCAATGACTGACTGGATAGATAAGAAGCTATAAATATCTGGACTGTTTGAGCATGCAGTTTGGTCAAATAAACTTCGGAGATGTGTTGGCAGGGAAAGTGACAAGCTTGGTGACCAATTACTGTGGGTTTCTTAGGAACATTGTCTTGAGGACTTTGTGCACATTGTTTTCCCAATTTTACCTTTTTGTTGGAGGAGGCTGCTTGTTGGTTTCCCAGCTGCACAGTCCCCAAATAATCACGCAGAAACTATATTATTTAAATCACTGCTTGGCCTATTAGCTCTAGCTTCTTATTGGCTAACTCTTACATATTAATTTAACCCATTTCTAATAATCTGTGTATCACCATGAAGTCATGCCTACCAGCAAAGTTTTAGCGTGTCTGTCTCCGACAGCAACTTCAGAGGCTTCTCCTCTGACTCTGCCTCATTTCTCCCAGTATTCAGTTTAGTTTTCCCCGCCTACCTAAGTTCTGCCCTATCAACCGGCCAAGGCAGTTTCATTATTCACAACAGTATTCACAGCATACAGAGGGGACTCCCACATCATTTAACAACAGCATTAACTTGGTTATTAATAATTTTTGAGCCTGTTTTTAGTTGTGGACACGACTACTTCTGATAAAGGGGATGAGTTCACTAGTCTTCTGACTTCTAGCCCGCCCTTGTGAATCCCCTCAGTTCTGTGACTTCATATACAATCTGACAGACAGTTCAGCAGGGATGAATGGACTCAGTTGGATGGGAATTGTTGAGGACTATCTTCTATTAGCTGTTCTTTCTCTGGGTGAGGTGATTTGACTCCACAATGGCTCTGCTTTGTTCACTGTAGGGTACCCTGAGGCCTCAGTTTACCTCCAACTTCTTCCCTGTTTCCCAGCAGCATTTCTTTATTCTTTTGGGGACTATCATACATTGTAAGCCCTTCCTTATGATTTATTTAATTTTTATGGAGAACTGATAAATGCAGAAAATTTAGGAAATATAATGAAAATCCTATGGTTCTATCTTCAGACATAAATGATGCTAGTCTCTCTTCTTCCCTCCCTACTTACTTTCTTTCCTTCTTTCCTCTTTATCATCTTGTATTAAATTGTGAATAAAGAGATGAGACTCCTATACAATTCATTGGCAATCCCACCATTTGCAAGCAAAATTTCCATGTCACACAAAAACATAATCTCCATATTTAGGATGCAGTTGGTGACCTCCATAGCTAATTCTATAGAACACCTTCTCCCAAAGTCCTCTATGTACAATTAAAACAGGCATAGGATTGTTAAAATGGCTGCTTTGGTGACGGTTTCTTATCATGACTTTATCATAGTCTCTGAGCATAAAGAACTTTTAGAAAGACATGGAAGGAATGTTAATTTCTACCCTTTCCTTCTCCAGCTCAATAAAGGGGCCATTACTACACTGTGAACTATAGCTTTGTGAGTCAGCCAGATGTAGGCAGTCCCAAGTCTCTCAAGTCATTCAAGCTCCCATATATCTCATCTCCTGTAAAATATAGACAACTATCTTCTCTAGCCGATAGTTTTCCTGGGAGCCCCTCCACAACTCCATATTTTCTTATTAGTACAAAGTAAGTAACCATAGTGATTTCGATGGAAGATAGAGTGTCTTAGTATAGAGTGAGTGACCATAGTGACTTCAACTGAAGCTAGAATGTCTTAGACTAAGTTTCTGGAAAATGTTTCAGATAGGTTTTTGCTTTTGTTTTGTTTTGTTTGTTTGTTTTTTGAGTAACAAGTTCACCAGAGATTGCCTTCTCAAGACAACATCAGAAACAAGCAGACACCAACGTGAGGCATACACATACACATAAAGCCTGAGAAACACTTTAAAAAACAGAAAGGATTCTAGACTCAAAAATCAGTCAGAAACAGCTTCTTGGTGGCCAAATTCTTACAGATAGGCTGTGTTTGCTGGCGGTGAGCAGATTCATAGTTCCTTTAAGAGGTGACTTCCTGGTTTGTGCTGGCTGCATGAAAGACTCTTTTAGGAGGTCCTGCTACTGGGACACTTGATTGGCGATTGTGAGGAGCATGCTGCAAGTTACTTGGTAGTGGATCCACTGCTCCCCAGAGCTGGGGTGGTAAACATGGCTCCCAGAACTGGCGGTGAACACACCTCCACCATGTCGGAAAGTCAAGCAGGGTAGAACCAACAGCCACCAAGAGCCAAAGTGGCCACTCTGGACCTAGACATACCCACTTAGGAGTTTTAGGAGTTTGAAACAGAGATACAGGTAAGAAAAGGGTGGAGTCAATGAGACGCCAGCAACCACTAGAGAAGCAAAATGTGAGGTAACAAGTCACAAGACTCATGGTAAAATATAAACTAATAGAAATGTGTTAATTTAAGTTGTAAGAGCTAGTTAACAACAAGCCTGAGCTAATAGGACAAACAGTTTGTAATTAATATTAAGCCTCAGAGTGGTTATTTGGAAACTGGTGATCAGGAGAGAAACCTTAGGTATCCTATACCATCAGGGCTTAGGTTGGTAGAGAGGGACCACACACATTCTCCAAGTGGCCGTTAGTAGTGATGGTAGACAGAGCCATGTGTTCTGCCAGGCTTTAGTTCCAGGGTTCCTATATGCATACATATGTGGTAATAGTTTTAGGGCATCTGTTGTATCCTCAATGATCTTATTTTACCCTTAAAGGCATCTTCTAGCCATTCCTCTGCTGTGCCTTCCAGAGACAACTCCACTGCTTTCCAGCCTGCTAGTTTTTGGTGGTATGACTTATGATGAAGGTACCCCAATTTTCGGGATACATTCCTAGATTCTGGAAATTTTAATGAACAAGGCACACCCACCTGTCCTTAGTAGACCAGTTGGAGACTTACTCACTGCAGCCACACTGAGAAGGCATCTTCAGGATCTTGATCATGAGAGTTAGACTGATACAAAGGACAAGAGACATACACAGCTAACCAGTTCTTGTCAAAGTGTGATCATAACAGTCCCTAGTTCTTCATTGCCTACACTGGAACTATGTCAGAATTATGTGAAATCTCTTCCTGGAACACAAATTCCTCCTCTGACTGTCACCAAAACTTCAGGCTTTTCTATCCACTATCATGAACTTCCTGGAGAAATTCCAACTCTATGGAGTCTATTGTTTCTATAGTCTCATAGCTGAAGGAAAAGGCATGGGTTACTCCCTCTAGAATAACTTCACTTCTGGTACGATCATTATACCCATAACAATGGATCCCAGGGCTATAGTCTCCATACTATAATTCTGTTCTATAAAACGTGTCTCAATGCAATACAGGGAGTGTTAAGAAGGGCCTGTACCAAGGGAGCAGATACTCTTTAAACCTTCATAGAGTAGGACTGTGCAGGAGTTGGAAGGGAGAAAAACAAATCCTGTCCTTGAAATATGCACTGATTCTGATTAGCTAGGGTGGGTATGGTTTGAGAGATGAGGAGTCCAAACAGATCAAATTGCCACCAGGTAGTTGATCTTGGTCTTTTCTAGAAACAGTGATACAGCACAGGCTGCCCCAGCAATAGGATGACAGCTTGCTCCTCATCCTCCAGTATAGAGGATAGTTTGGAGGCTCCCGTAGCTTTGTCTTCTCAAGAGAAGCAAGAGTCTCAGTGCTGAGTGGCCATGGCATCATTTGCTACATATAGGAATCTAATTAACTGTTCTAAGTGATTTAAAAATGAGAACAAAGAGAAGGGGTATTGGAAAGAAAGATCTTTAAATACTTCATGAAATCCAAGGCCAGTATAAAATCCTAAAGAGGAAGGAAGCTTGCAGGCTTCAGAGACTGTAGTGGAGTGGCGTGGGCCTTCTGCTTCAGCTCCAGGAGTCAGTCATCCTGTTTGGAGTTTCTCACTCTCAGAATCTGATTTCCTAAGAAGGGAAGAGTCTTCAGGCCCAGCTTAGGCCAGGTGTCTCTGCTTAATGCATTCACGTGGTGAATCAAGGTAGATCCTGTTTCAGACTTCACCTTGGAGCATCCATCTTAACTGCTAGGCTGTAACCAAATGTTGGTAAAGTCTGTGAAATCTGGGGGCCATCCTTGAGAATATCTGGTTGCTATTTTTCCTTCTGTTTTCCTGAAGACATCAGTTTTCAGGGCTTTGCGGTTTTTTTTTTCAGAAAAAAAATGACTACAGGTGCTGGTTGTTTTCATATATTTAAACTAACTTGTTAGTATATAATGTACAGAAACTGAAGATGATGAAAGCCCAATTCTACATGAATTATAATTCAAGAAACATCTTCTATAGCTAAAGACTTACCTCTAACTGGTTAATTGAAAGCATTTCTAAAACCTTTATGTTGTTAATTTAGACTATATTCACAGAGGGAAAAGAAAATCACATTATATAGCAAAATCTCACCAAAAGTTTTTTTTTTAAGATTGCATTTGTCGAGGCCAAGAGGTTCTTATACACAAATGTAAGCACCAGAGAAGTCAGGAAAAGTTAAATATACAGACTTATCTCTTCAAGGGAAGAAGATGTTTGCCTGTTCTCCTGGAATGCTGGGAAAGGATATAGTTTACAACCTGGTGATCCTCTGCTATCTGCAGAGCCAGACTTCCCCCATATTTCCCAGAATTTGTGTTGCTTATTCCAGACTATTTTCCCCTAAATCTTGAGTATTGCTTCTAAGTCCATTAAACTCATCCTTACGAGAGATGTCACTTGTACTTTACAACAGCTTTAGAGGCTTCAATGTTATATTAGAGCCAGGCCAATCTTGCCTCTCACAGGCATTATGTTCACCTCAGCCATTCTCCCTGGACCCTTGTCTTGAGCACTGTTTCTAAGTCAGCAGAACCTATCTTCATGGAAGAAGCCATATGTACTTTGCAAAGAGCTTCAATATAAACATGTCTTAGGCTTTGTTGTACATATGGGACCGAGTTAAGCTCATCAGAAAACTTTTTTACAGAATTGTACTGTGCTTAAATATGGCTAAAATATAAACGATTTGGCTTCAGACTCCAGACGTTTGAACCAATGATGGTGAACTAACCCAAGCTGAACTAAGTTTTATGCTTTTTCTGTTTCTTTTCAAGACAGGGTTTCTATGTGTAGCTTTAGAACCTGTCCTAGAACTTACTCTGTGATGTTGGATGTCCTTCTGTATATGTGTTGCTTTTATTGGTTACTGAATAAAACTGTTCTGGCCTGGCTGAGTAGAGTAAAACCGGGTGAGAAATCTGAACAGAGATAGAGAGAGTAGACAGAGTTAGAGAGATACCATGTAGCTGCCTAAAGAGAAGGATGCTGGAATCTTACCCGGTAAGCCACAGTCTTGTGGTAATACATAGATTAATATAAATGGGTTAATTTAAGATATAAGAGCTAGATAGAAATGCACCTAAGCTACTGGCCAAACAGTGTTGTAATTAATATGGTTTCTGTGTGATTATTTGAATCTGGGTGGCTGGGAAACTAAAGCAGAGACTCCATCTACAAAATAGCACCCAACATGGGGCAAGGATATCCACATAAAGACTAGCTAGAAATTCGCTGGAGCCATTGGCCAAACATTGTTGTAATTAATATACTTCTGTGTAACATTTTTTGGGTCTGGGTATCTGGGAAACTAAAGCACAGTCTCCATCTACAACTCCGTAGAACTTGAGTTTACAGAGATCCATCTGTCTCTGCCTCCCAAGTGCTGGGATGTAAGGTGTGCGCCACCAACACCTGGCCCAGAGTTTCCTCCTTACTTCACTGATTATGTCCATGCCAACCTGACATGTATTTATTTTTAAATTGTGTGTCTCTCTGTGTGTCTGTGTATGGGTTTGTCCATGCAAGCACAGTGCCTGTGGAGGTGTGGATATGGAGCTGCAGGCTGTGAACTGCTCAGTGTGGGTGCTAGGAACTGAACTTGGGTCCTTGGAGAAAAAAACATACACTCTTAATTCTTGAGTTCTCTTGCCAGCCTCAATAGAAATTTCTTAAATGTAAATTTGCTTTTATCGTTTGCTGAAATTCCTTAAGAAATATAGTCTTATCACTGCTAGAGACTTTTTAATTCTTCTCCTAACTTCCTTCTTATGGTATAGTCATTGCATTGATAATGCCATTAGGCTCATCTCCTAAATTCCCCTTATATTATTTGTAGTTTGTTACCTAATAATCACCTAATACACCTCTTCCTGTATCCATGCTAGTATAATCTCCTCCAACACTGATCCTGGGCGTCTTCTGTGTCTGTGTTTGTACGTGTGTTTTAACTTTTTTTTTTTTAGCCATATGACTCACTCTTGCCAATGGTACCTTAGAAATTGTTAAACAAAGTAATTAGTTGACCTTTGGTGATTAATTTTTTGCCTCTTAACAAGGGGTGCTTTGGCTTAGTGCATTCATATTCATGGTTCAGCTGATAGGTAGACCAGATGTTGGCCATTGTGTAGGGACATTGTAGATTACCTAGCCTCAGCAGCAGTGTTGACTGAGCTCAGGAAAGAGCTGTAGAAGATTCATCCTGAACAGGAAGTGAGTTAAATGGCAGTTGTTTCATATTAAAAGTTTGGGGAAAGTTTTGAATGAAGACATAACAGATAATTGATCACTCCAGGCCTTTTATTTTGTGTTTTCTCTGACTAATGAGGCAAAGTTCATTCATTGCATCACCTCTTGAGTCTGCTTGTAGAACTGCTTTAAGGGAGACAGCAGAGCCAGGAATGGACAACCCAGGCAATAATCAGTCCTGCTAGGAGCAGCAGGATGTTGGCACATTCTGTGGAAGAAGAGGCTTGAAGATGCATGCCTGGCTTTTTTTTTGGTTGTTGTTGCTTTTACTGCTCTGACTTTGCAGGGAGAAAAGTTGGCTTGCTGCAGCAAAGACCAAGCTCTGAGTGGCTCTGGTTCCAGCTGAGGCCATCCAAGGTCTGCTGACTTGCAGCTGACTGTCAGACACGTGACTGAGCCTAGTTTAAACCAAAACTGCCAAGTCAACAACTTGCATGCTAGCCTACAGACTTGCACGGTAACTAAGTGTCCTGTTTAGCTGTAAGTTTTGGAGTGAACACTTTCAAATGGTTGCCATGGAAATAGATAAGCAACACTGCTCATCTCTGCTGCCTAAAAGGAATGCAGCTGAAGTGGCTGCTAAAACATTCTCACCCACCCAAAGTATCACACAGGACTTGCCCTGCTACATCTTCCTCTGTGTAGACATCAACCACTTTGGTGACTCCAGGCTTAAACATTTTTAGGTTCTGTTCCCAAAGGACACTACCATTATGTCCTTTCTTAGGGACTTCTTAAGTTCTATATCTATGCTGACTTCCATTGTTATGATGACACTGGGAATATTTGAATAATTGATAGATAAGGATCTCTTTTGTTGGGACTGACCCAATCAATTTTAATGCTTTTGATTGGATGGCTCACTGTATCATTCCCTCTAACATGTGTTTCTATGACAATTGTTGGACATGAATTCCTTATGCAAACTTTCAGTACTCAGCAAGCGGATACCCTGGGTTTTCAGGGTAGGGAAACCATCTATCAGGGACTTTGAGAGTAAATCTGATGATTTTTGACCTCAGAAATAAACTCAATAAAAGGGCCTTTGCTCCTAATTAAATTGCTTCTATAATCAGATATTAATATTTACCACCTTTTAGCATTTCCATGGGGTACACCAACATGGCTGAAGTCACTCCTGCTTCTGGTCTATCTAGAAATTTCTCCATAGTGTTGAGGCTATTTGGACCTAATGAATGTAGCAGATACCCAGTCTCCAATTAGTGAAACCTAAATGTGAATCTCACTAAGCTGGTCACAGGTCTGATCTTTGTCTTATAAAATAATTCAATGTTCTGAAAATAGAAACACATTGAGGCTGGATTAAAAATTAGTATTCACCGCTGGATGATAGTGGCACACACCTCTAATTTCAGCACTTGGGAGGCAGAGGCAGGCGGATCTCTATGAGTTTGAGGCCAGCCTGGTCTACCAAGTGAGTTTGAGGACAGCCATTTTCAGCCCTGTCCTCCTCATTTCTCTCCCACTCTTTGCTGAACTTCTTTCTATTAAGTCCCCTCCCTATTTCTGTGTCCTTTTGGTTAGTATTTTTGTTGGTAATATTTTTTTTTCACCCACTGAGTTTAATTAAAGTTGTTTTTTTTCTAATTCTTAGTAACAATTAAATTGTATTTTAATGGATGTTGCTTAATTAATCATAAATAGGAGGCTTACTTTAGAACTGTAACTGGTGGGGCCTTCGTCAGTTACAATGCCCCAGCCTCTCCTCTCTCTTGCAAGGATGTTTTGCTTTGTCTAGATTACGAGGTGAACACTAATGACAATGTAATGGCATTTTCCTGACGATTACCCTGATTGTCCTGGTGGGCATTTCTCTGAGGATTGACCTTTATTTCTCAGTGGCTGCTCAGCCACTTTTCTTATAAGAGGCCCGGGAGTTGAGTAAATAGACACTTAACACACCAAGGGAGTCACTTTTAAAGAAGTCTTTTGTAGTTCAAATAATCACCCCCTGATGTTTGATAAGCTTGCTGTTGGACAGCAGCCTGTTCCATGAGAAGCTGAGTGCTTTTCTGAAAAGACAATGTGCACATGTGTTATTAAGTACATGACATGGTTTGGAGAAAGGAGTATGAACCGGGGTGGATCTTGGGGAGTAAGTCCTAATAACCAAACACATGAACCTCAATAGTTATGAAAAGACTCTAAGGATCTGGATTGGGGAAGGGTTTTGTAGCATGAGGGTTTAGCAGAAGGAAGCATAAATCTAGGAGGAAATAATTAAGGTGATATAAATAAAACAGGATAAGGGGGTTTCAAGTTAGAACGAGTTAAATAACAAAAAATAAAAGAAAAATAAAGTGAGAAAGTAGAGCTTTTGTAAAGTGGTCTGTCTGCCTTCCAAGTAATTCCTCTCCCAGGAGGCCTGCTCTCCCAACCACACCAAATGTCAAGTGCCACACCGAAGACAGAGCGCAGTGCCCCTCTCCGTGCCGTTTATGCGACACACGTGGGAAGGCGTCTTTGATTAGGGCTCCTCCACACAGAAGCTCAGCATGGTTCCTTCTGCAAGCTCATAAGTAGTGGGAGACTCAAAGTATACATAAAATTCAAATTTCCAGTTGTTTCCAAGCAGAGAAAATGTCGTCTTCTGGAAGATAAAAATATACTTGGCTAGATGTGTAAATATATTAGACATCCAGATCTTGAGCAATCAGACCAAACTCTCTTTTATTTAATACTTCATTTAATCTGTGAAAACATTGAATTAGATTCTCAGGGCACCAAATGTCCTCTTCCATTCTCTGGAGATTGCATTGCTTTCAGGCTATTTGGGAAAGACCACATCATTATTAGACATCTCACAACTGGAAGAGTTTTAGTTTGGCTGCTTTGCCTGAGGTAGCAGCCACACACCTACTACCAGGCTTAGCATTTAAGAACTCGGTGTGGGCTTGTCATGCCCATCTAGTGGGTGAGTTTTGAAAGGGCCTTGGCTAGAGTTCTCTCACTGCTGTGGTGAAAAGCCAGCAAGAAGTAAGTTAAGGGACAGAGGACTTTTATTTGGCTCATAGTTTGAGGGGTACATGAGCGCCATCCCATCAGTCTATCATGGCCCAGACTCTGGTGGCAGGAGCCTGCAGCTAGGCTTCCTCACCATCTCTCATAGCTGTGGGAAGGACACGGACCGAGCTGGGGTATAAACCTCAAGGTGATGGACTTCCTCTAGGAAACCTCTACCTTCTGAAAGTTCCACAGTCTCTCAAAACAGCTCCACCCACTGGGGTTGGCAGTGGGTGGGTTCAAACACATGCATACTGGGATATTTGGCATACAAACCAAAATAGGCCCGGAGCTGAAGCTGCCTATTATGACCCAGGGAGCTGTCTCTCTCTCGGGTCTCTCCCCTGCTATCCGGGCACTTTCCTAACTGGCGCGGAACATCTGTCCTGAAGCTCCTGCTCAAGCTGATGGCAGACTAAACCACAGGGGGTTCTATCCAAAGGGAGGTGGGGATGCCCTGTGGTCCAGTCAACCCTTCCTCTCTTACCTCTTGTGCCAAAACTTTATGGAGAGAACTTTTCAATGTTATCACACTTTCTATTATATTTGAGAGATCACTGAAAAAAATATAGAACTTAGTCTCTATAAATTCACAGTGCGGCCAAACTCAATGAAGCATATCTAATTTGAAAAGTGATGGATATCTATAGTTAATGAGCTAAAGCTGTGTTGTGCTAAGGTTATTTGAAAATAGAGAGAGATTAGAAGTGGAAATGACAGTGTATTTTCCCCCGTAGATCAGGCTACTGACACAGGGAGAAATTACTGTGTTCTTAAAATATACTAAAACCTAATGTTTAATCTTTTTCTTTCATACAGTACTTAAAATGTCACTAAGTCGTGTCCTTTCATTGTTATTGTTGCAGGGCTCCCGTTGGTTCTCCATATTAGTCCAGTATAAGCATGGACACTGTCTCAATTGTCACTGAATATAAACTTACTGCTATGGGGGAGTTGTTTCCAAAATAAACTTGACCTTGGTGCTTCACGTGAATTAATCACGTTGTCTCGGGCACGTTGCAGAACACCAATGTGGCATGAATAATGGCTGCAGATTTTTATATTTATTTTGGGCTTTTTACTCATCATCTGAACACTGGAGGAAGTTAAATTAGGATCCTGCCTCTGTATCAGGTGTCCAAATTGTCAGATGTTTGTAATTTCATTGGCTTAGAGGTTTTTCTCCAGCACTAACTAAAACGATTGTACAATAAACATAAGGGTGGAGGAACTTACATGGTATCCTGTGGGTTTGTTGATTTTCTCTTATCCTTCTAGTTTAATTTGTATCTGTCATCTGGACCTCAGCAACGCACAAAAGGTAAAACAGTAAAATCTGAAAGACAAGTGACAGTAAATCACAGAAATAAGAATCATCAAAGACATAGCTGAAGATGGAATTTATTCTATTACAGCATTTTAAAATAAAATAAGATTAATTCTATACCATGTTTCCACTCGCAGATGAAGACCAGGCCTTTGTATCCCAGGATTTAGGCAAGAATTTGAGTTTAATTTCTTTGATGTGGTTGGTTAAGATTACTAGATTTGTTTTGCCTAATAAACTGTCTCAAAAACTGGACCTAGGACTCCTTCACATTGTGGGATGATGTAGTGTTGTCATTCACTGCTTTGTTTCATTGTAGAATGATGTAGACATAGATAAATCACACACACACACACACACACACAAGCAAAATGACTTTCTATGACAGAAAAGTAATATTTTGTCTTTGGAGCAACAATGTCTATCTATGTCAGAGTATTCATTTTCCAGCTAAAGACAAATTTGAAATTGTAGATTTGTGTGTGATTGGGGAAGGAGGGAGAGAAAGAAAGAGATAGATAGATAGATAGATGGATAGATAGACAGACAGACAGACAGGTAGATAGATAGATAAATAGATAGATAGATAGATAGATAGATAGATAGATAGATAGATAGATAGATAGATAGATTTATGAGGATGGGATCAAGGACACTAGGTGAATGCTAGGTAAATACTCTATCACTGAACTGTATCGGCAGCCCTAGACTTTGTAGATATTTATAACAAATGTGTATTTATGAGTTATATTCCCCCTTTTTTATTGTCAAGGCATCTATTTTCAAACATAATGTTCTCTCTGGCTATGCTTTCATTCCTTTTGAGGATTATTTCTGTTAATTTCACATGAGATGACTCTTCAACTATACATGAGTTAGTGTGTGTTGGAGGGTGAGAGCTACCAACTCGATAAAGTCTGGGAGACTGGTCACTGAACATGCTAGTGGCTGATTGATTATCTTGATCTTGATGGCTTTTTAACTGGGGTGGGAGGACCTGTCCCCTGAGGGTGAAACCATTACCTGGGTGCGTGTATCCGGGGTGAGGGGTTGGTATTTTGAAGTGTATGATGGAGAAAGTGAGCTGAGATTTGGTGTGTATTCACCAATTGCTCCCCGCTTCTTTACTTTGAGTGTGGCATGGCCAGCTGCTGCCTCGGGCTCCTGCTCCCTTTTCTTCCCTGCTATAAAGGACTGTGCATTGAACTATGAGATGGAATGGATCTTTTATTTCTAAAGTTTCTTTTGTCAGAGTATTTTATTAGAGTATTAGGAAAGGAAACTTATGACTGTGAGAGACTAAATTGGGATTGTATTAAAATTGGGTGTAGCGCTAGCTGAGGACGGTGTGTGGTGAGGTGAGTTTTCTCAAACCCCCTTCTTCCTGAAGGGAGGCTGAAAATGACCCCCTTAGTATGGTTTTGGTTGTCTGCTTGCTTCTACTGCTTACAGTAGATGTCTCAATAGAAACCGTTTTGTATATCTCTGTGGAATGAGGGTGGCATTCACTGTTGATTTCAGTTTAGGACCAAATGTTCTGATTATCAAGACATATTGAATTCCACACAGCCAATTAAATACTAATCTTTCCTAATCCAATTGCAAAGTAACACAAGCAACCATGTAGCACATGCCATGGTTTCTGGTGAACACATTATACCTTCCTGGAAGTGAGCAGTCATGACTTAGGATGCATTTGATTGATCCAGACCTTTGTACAGTCATCTGTGTAGGCCATGAAAACCACAATCCTTCCTGCGGGATGATGTACCACGTCGCCTGAAAAAGAGAATCTAGGCTCAAGGGATGCCAATCAAAGTCAATTAGTAAATGAATGTTGAAAAAAAAATGTTGTTTGTTTGTTTGTTTGCTTTGGTTTGAAACAGGTTCTCACATATAGCTCAGGCTATCTTTAAACTTATGGTTTCTCTGCCCCCACTTCCTGCATGCAGGGGTCATAGGTGTGAATGATCATTCCTGGTTCATATAAAATTCCAAGTGAGGATACATAGTATAATTTCAACAAATGCATTGATTATTAAGTCTTGTTTGAAGAATGGGCTTTAAAATCACTGGAACTTAACCCTACTAATATCTAGTATTAGAAGCATAACCATCGGTTCCTGTGTAGGTAACTTTCTAATGGGAAGAACTCATCATTTCAATTTATTTAAATGACTCTGCACCTTGGCAGCATGTCATATTTCTTCGAGCTCCTGAGATTTACTATACATTTGCATGTACTGAAATAAAACTAGATGCCCTGTTTTCTGCGGTTTTGTCTGGAATATTCCACTTACTGCATGTGATGTTGTATGAACACTAACTCTCAAGATGTGGCTTTGATAGTAAGATCCTGTAAATGATGTTTTTTCTTGCCAGGAGAAAAGGAGGAAGGGGCAGTTTTATCAAAGGGAAAGGCTGCTTTAATCTTCTGGTTAGTTAATCTCTTTTGCATGTCATTGTAATAATCAGAACGTGTTAGTAACTTGCATTCAGTATTTAGATTCTGTCAGTGTAAGAATGCTTTCCACATTCATTCCCACAGTGAATTTATATCACATGTAATTTCAGAACGATAAAGACAGAGCCAGTGTCTAAGATGGAGGTTCCTTCTGCACCGGGTGTGGTGCTCTCTGTCATCGTCTATGCCGGTCGCTTTCCTATTGCTGTACACGACACCATGACTAAGGAAGCTCAAGGAAGAGAGCGCCCATCTGCGCTTATGGTTCCGCGGGATCAGAGATCCTGATGCAGAGGGAAGAAGTAGCAGGAGCAGGGAGCTGAGGGCTCCCATCCTGAATGGCAAACAATGTAGAAAAAGCAAACTAGAAATGGTGTGAGTCTTTAAAGTCTCAAAGCCTGCCTCCAGTGACATGCTTCCTCCAGCAAAGCCATGACTTACAAGGCCTCCCTAAACAGCCTTGGCAACTGGGGCCCAGCATTCAAATGCCAGAGACTATGGAGGGTGGGCACCTCACTCACACCACCCCTTCCTCTTTGCTTCCGTAGTAGACAGATTTCACTTTAATACACACATATCTTTCTAGTCTAATATTATGTCTTCTGTCTCCAGGATTTTGTATTATGTATATGTATATTCCAAGACTTTGTATATGTCAGACAGTCACCTTTCTGTCCCTTTGACCAAACCCCTGAGATAATTTAAAATGAAGGGAAGTGTTTGTTTTTGTGAACAGTTTCAAATGTTTCATTCCATGGTCGGTTGACCATGTGGCCTCTGGGCCTGTGCTGAGGCACAATGCCGTGGTAGAAGGCTCATGGTGGAGGCAGGAAAAGTGCTCACCTCATGGTAGCAAGGACACAAAAGTCAAGAAAACGGGATCGAATCCACGGCACACTCCCAGAGCCTGACCCTGTCCCACCACTAACCTAACAATGCTGCCAGCTTGGGCGAGCCTTGCACGCAGGTCCTTGGGTGCATTGAGATCCAGAGCACAGCTTCTTGTCAAGCTCCCTACAAACCAGACACAGCTCACAAGTCTCCCAACCAAGTAACAACCCAGGACTGTTATAGCAATACATGACATTTCCTCAAGGTTTTTTTTTTTTTTTTTTTTGTGTATGTGTGTGGTCACATGTGCCAGTATGTGCAGGTCAGAGGTCAATTTCAGGAGTTTTCCTCTATCACATGCCGCCTTATTTTTGAGACAGAGATTTCCCATGGACCTGGAGCTCACCAGTTTGGCCAGACTTACTGGCCAGTAAGTCCCTGGGTTCTACTTCCATGGTGCTAGGATTACAGGTGGGAGTTCCCACACTTTGCAGCAGCCAGGTGTCCTCATAGTTGCTAGGTATTCAATCTCAGGTCCTCATGCCTGCATGGCAGACACTAACTACTAAGTCACCTTCCCAGCCCTGCAGGCAAAAGCCTTTAGTAGAAGCTTTTCAATTAGCTGTGCTTGAATTAAAAAACAGTCACTTTCAGCGGCCAACTAGAAAAAGACCTAGGGCCGACAAATTGCAGGTCAGTTTTTTCTCAAGCTACTAGAGAAAAATGTTTTTCAAGATGACTTCCTTGGGTGTAGTGCTAATAATCATGGTAATTATATCCCAGAATCAGGTTTTATCTCAAATTTTAATTGCCAAACCCAGATCTTTGGACTAGAGTTTTAAGCAGGTTGTGGTATAATGTAAGGCCCCCAACATTTCTAAAGCGTCTGCCTTCAAGAATCTTAGATAATTGACATTTGAACACCTAAGGAACAGGACTGAACAGATGGCTCAGCAGCTCAGACCACTTGCTGCTCTTCCAGAGAGCCTGAGTTCAGTTCCCAGCACCCGTGTTAGGTGACACACAATCACCTGTAACTCCAGTTACAGGACACCCTCTCTGGCTTCTGCAGGTAGCTGCACACATATGGCAATGCATATAAACACCCCCACCATCACTACACACACACACACACAGAGAGAGAGAGAGAGAGAGAGAGAGAGAGAGAGAGACAGACACACACACAGACAGACAGACAGACAGACAGACAGACACACACACAGAGACAGAGACAGACAGACAGACAGACAGACAGACACACACACACACACACACACACACAGAGAGAGAGAGAGAGAGAGAAAGAGAGAGAGAATAATAAAATCTCAAGCAAATACCCAAATATGTGTATACTATATTAGATGATGATAAGTCAGAGAAGAAAAGCCAGGCAGGAGAGCAGTTAAGTGAGGGAGGGGCGTTTCTTTTCTTGAAAGGACCAGAGAAGGCCTCTCAGTCATACGGTGAAATTTAAGCAAAGACCAGAGGAAGGGGACCTTCTTGCTCTGGCATGCACTGCAAGCTGTAGAGACAAACACAAATGTGTGCGTGCTGAGGCTGGGGAATGACTGTCATTTCTGGACTCCAAACACCAGCACAGACTTCTGATGATGGGGAGGAGCCACGTCAACTCGGAGTGACAGCAGAAGTCAGGCAATGCAGACCACGTTTGGATTCAGATGTTCAGTGTTTTAGGGCTAAGCAGAGATGCGTCTCGTTAACTGGGTACAGACAGGCACAGTAAACATCATCCGTAACTGTGAAGGGCTGGGCGCCTCCCTAATAGGACCAGGAGCAAGGCAGGGATGTCTGCTCGGTTATTTATACTCCGCCCTGTGCTGCAAGGCCTCTCAGAGCAATAAGGCAAGGTGAAGCAATAGGAGGGCAAGGCTGGAAAGAATCAAAGTTATTTACTCTCAGATGACTTTATTTTTAACGTAGAAAACCCTAAGCAGTGCCTAGAGGGACTAATATAGCGAAAAAGGAAATTGAGTGAAGCTCTAGTTTATCAGGCTGGTATGTCTGCGTGCTAGCAAAAACAACTGGAAAATGAAATAAAGAAACATGCTTCACAATAACACCAAAAGTCATAAAATTCTTAGGGACAAGGTTATCAAGAAATTTGCAAAATACACACAGAGAACACTACAAAACAATGCTGAGGGAAAATTTAAAATATCTGAAGCAAGAAATATTCATAGACTAGTATGCTTCTATACAAAACACACTGTGCATACTAAATGCATAAAATTTTAAAGTGTTAAATTATTTGTGTGTGTGTATGTGTGTGCATGTATAGCATATACATGTATGCATGTGGAGGTCAGAGGTCAACATGGCAATCTTCTATCAATTCTCCACCTTATTTCTTGAGACAGCAGACCTGGAACACACTGATTAGACCCCAGGCCAGTGGGGTCTGCTAGTTTTGCCCTGAAGTATTGGGGTTACAGGCCTGTGCTGACACATGTGGCGTTTATGTGGGTGCTGGGAATTCAAACTCAGATCCTCAGGTTTGCAGGTTTGCCCTTTGCTTTGGTGACACTTTCCCATACAGTCTTGCAATTCTTTTTGGTCAATTCACACGTAAACAAAAAAAAGTTGAAAGAGACTATTAGCAAGACAGGTCTCCGATGAGAGACAGTCAACCACTCAGGGAAAGGAAACTGGACTCCTTTGTATGTTTAGGAGGAGGTATACACCCTTCAGGAAGCCAAGTACTTGGGGAAATTTTCTTGAAGTTTGTAGATTATATGCAGGACGATTCCTTACGTGAAAGAACTTTTCTTTATGGAAAGGAAACTTTCATAAAGCTTACAGTGGTTTATACAGATGATGAGGTTCAGAGAATTATAGTGTTTAGCGAACATGTAGCAGTTAGCCCACACCAAATACCAGTGTCAGGAGAACTAATTGTCAGGTCTCAAGTTAGGAAAGTTGCCCTTTCCCGAAGTTCCATATTTTATATCTTTGGTTGTGAGCCTAGCCTTTAATGACTGAGCCATCTCTCCAGCCCTGAAGTCTCATATTTTAAAAAGCCTACTTTATTAGCTTCTCAAAAGGAACCCATGAATTAATAGTGTTTTACATTCAAAGTGGCTACTTGGTTACAGTGTGGCCCTCACTGGCCAGGGTTTTATACAAGAAATGTTCAGGTTTTGTATGTGGCTGCTCCACATCTGCCAAGCAATTGTGGCTTACATGTTTAGAGGCACTCAGCCTCTGTGGGGTTTGTAATGATCAATGTGTTCTCGATAAAGGGGTTAGGAATTGCCCATACTTGGTTAGATTCTGCTTGTCACTCATTCTTCACAGTCTCCTTTGCCTTCTCCTCCTCACCACCATCTCCTCCTCTTCTTTTTCTTCCTCTTCTTCCTCTTCCTCTTCCTCCTCCTTCCCCTTTCTTCTCATCCTCCTTTCTTCTTCTTTTTTTGGTCTGATGGCTTGGCAGGTAAAGGGGCTTATTGTTAGGTGTGAATTTGATACCTGGATTCTTATGCTGGGAGGAGAGAGTCGACTCTTGCAGGTGTTCTCTGACCTCCACACATGCAGTGTGGCATATGTATGCCCTTCCCAGCCTTAGTTAAAAAATAAACAAAATAAAGATGGAAAGTGAAAAAAACATTTGCCTTCACTGAATGGTCTTGGATGTGGTTAAGGCATGTCGCTAGGGGAAGGGGTCTATTAGAAACATTACTAACGCCATGGATGACAGAAAACTGCATGGTGGGGGCTCTGAGATCAGGTCAGCGTTGGCAGCTGTGTGCAGGGGGATCGCGCTGAAGGGGGATCAGGCCCATGGGACTGAGCTGAGTCCCTCTTGGAGGTCTCTGAGAAGATGTAAGATTTCAGTCAAGTCTGCATTCAGGGATTTTTGTTTCCCAGGATGCAGCAGGGAAGTGGGTGGGTGAGGGGAGGTGCCGTGGTCCCTAACCACATGTGGCCCTTTGATGTGGCTTGAACCTTCAGGCTTATGGGAGTCTGTTGGCTAAAGATTCCCAGGTAGGGCTTTCTGGGGTTCCTGCCAGAGTCTGTGGACAGAGGAGATGGCAGAAGCTGCTGTTGGCTCTGTGACCTAAGCACAGTCTGCTCTGGATTGAAACATTCAGAGAGCTAGCAGCTTCGGTGTAGGCCAGAGGCGCACACTTGGGAGTGAAGATGAAAGACTCAGACCTTGAATGTTCACAAAGCACAGCCTTCCTAATTAACTTTTTTTTGGAGAGAAAAAGTAATTCACTCCTTTAGTCTGAAGCTAGAGGTGTTTTAAAGCATATTTTATTGGGGCAGTGGACAGCAACCCCATGGAAAATGATTTATGCATCTGAAGAAATGCTGGGCAACGGGGTGTGCCTGGTTGAGAGCTTTTTTTTTTTTTTTTTTTTTTTTTGCTCCCAAGGCAGGATTTTGGCTTATCTGCCTTCAAAGTTTTTAAAGGGCTAAAACTATTTCCATCGTGCTCTTAGAAGGGAACTTTTAAACTTCTGGTGCTCATTTATCTTTGTCCTGGAGGAGATTAAAAACAAATTTCTGGGCAGAATCCTGGTTCTGGTGGGGTGTACCTCTGCTCAGAGCTCAGGCAGTGAAAGTCGGATGCTTGCGTTCCTCTTATGATTACTTTTCAGGGAACTCACCTAGATGAGCACGCATGGATGTGGGGTTAGATTAGCTTCCAAGGCTGCTGTCACAGGCTGAGCAGAATCAACAGCAAGAATTGATTACCTCAGTGATCTGGAGGATTCAGGGTTGGTCTGTCTGAAGTCTGGGAGGAAGAGGTCCCCCACCCAGTTCTGGTGGTTCTCTGGTTTGCTGTAGCATTTGTTGGTTGTGGATGCATTGCACCGTTTCTGCCTTAACATAGCCTTCTCACAGGTTGTGTATCTGGCCCCACACTCTCCAAGGACACCAATGGATTGGACCGGGAGCCCCCTCTACTTTTGGATTACCTCATTTGCATGGATTACATCTACAAAGGCCTTATTTCCAAATGTGATCGCATTCTGAGGTCCTTGAAGCTAAGATTTCAATGGTTACAAATGGGGGTGGGCAGAATTTAAGCCGTGTAACACCTTGCACATCACATCTGGACCTCTAGAGACAGGAATCTGGCAGCTCGGGAACAGGTATCACTTTGTCCCTAGGCTTGCATGGTGCTCTTCTTTTTCACTGCCCTTTTAATTCTCTCCAATTCCATCTTTCTGGTCCCCAATAACTTTGGTTTGTTGTGATGTTGGTTCCTATTTCTGGGGCTGTTTTGGCAGTACCACTTCATATAGCTCGTTTCCCAGAGTGTCTGTCTTTGAATTAACAGTAAAAGACATCATACGTAGTATATACATATATATATATGATATATATATGTAAGATGTATATATGTAAGATATATACATGTAAGATATATATCTATATATATATCTATATATATATAGATATATATATATATAGATATATATGTCTCAGTGGTTAAGAGGATAGCTTTTGTAGAGGACCCAAGTTCAATTTTCAGCACCACCTACACCAGGGTGTTCACAACCTCCTCTAACCCCATCTCCAGGGTATCTGATACCTCTGGATTGCACAGACATCTGTACTCACATGCACACACTCCCTCCATATACCTACATACAAATACATGCATCCACACATACATATAACAAGAGGCATTATGATTTTTCCACCCAGCTTGTGGGCTACTTGAATTTGAGTATTCACTCACCTTTAGCTGTAAGGGAGGCAGGGCAACAGGCAGAGATACTGCAGGTGAAGTCAGCAATTTAGGGCAGGCTCAATGGCAGGGCGTAGAATAAGCAAAACAAGATAAAAATAGCCACACACCCTTCAATTCTCCTTGAAACGATAGAAATTTTATATTCATATGAGTTCTTTGCAAACTAGATGGCTCAATAGAATCAAATATGCACAGTTTTTGTTAGAGGCAATGCCTCTCTAGAAACAAAGAATCCAAAAAAGCCTGGAAGTTAGAAAGATAACAAAGCCTAGCTGATCCAGAGTGAAGGACAGTGGCAGGATGATTTCTCTCAAACTGTTGTGTCTCTCAGGAAGGTTGGGAAAGAATGCTGTGGTGTCCTTGGGTGAAGGTGGCTGAAAGAGTTCTGTGTTTTCTATAGTGGGTCCCCAATACAGTCAGTCACCTAATAGGACAAGATGGAGTTTGAGTTGTAGTACCTGGGCCCTGTTGTAGAAGGTCATTCATTTGTTTCCGGCTGCCCAGACTGGAAATAATCACTCAGAAGCTATATTATTTAAATCACTGCTTGGCCTATTAGCTCTAGCTTCTTATTGGTTAGCTCTTTTTATTATTTTTATACATTTTTTATTGATATTTATTGAGCTCTATATTTTTCTCTGCTCCCCTCCCTGTCTCTCCCCTCCCCCTTTCAGTCCTCCCCCGAGGTCCCCATGCTCCCAATTTACTCAGGAGATCTTGTCTTTTTCTACTTTCTACTTCCCATGTAGATTAGATTTATGTAAGTCTCTCCTAATGTCCTCATTGTTGTCTAAGTTCTCTGAGATTGTGATTTGTAGGCTGGCTTTCTTTGTTTTCTGTTTAAAAACCACCTAAGAGTGAGTACATGTGATAATTGTCTTTCTGTGTCTGGGTTACCTCACTCAAAATAATGTTTTCTAGCTCCATCCATTGGCTAGCTCTTACATCTTAATTTCACCCATTTCTATTAATCTGTGTATCGCCACATGACTATGGCTTACTAGGTAAAGTTCTGTCTGGCGTCCATCTCTAGTGGGGATACATGGCTTTTTCTGATTCAACCTTCTTTCTCCCGCATTCAGTTTAGTTTTCCCCGCCTAGCTCTGCTCCCCTATAGTTCTGCTATAGGCCCAAAGCAGTTACTTTATTAACTAATGATATTCACAGCATACAGAGGGGAATCTCACATCATCTACCCTTTTCTTGTTTAAATCAAAAGGAAGGTTTTAACTTTAACATAGTAATCACATATAACAAAACAGGTATCAAGCAAGAATTATAGTTACATTATTTATATCTTCATTATCTTTTATGATAACTAAGGAAACCTATAACTATTTATTCTTCACTCCATCAAAGACTCCAGAAAGATATAATATTACCTAAGTTAACTGGAAATACATTGTAAACAACTTCCAAAACTCTAGAACTGACAGAGACATTTTGCTGCCTGGACAGTCATCCAAAGTTCTTTTGTTCATTTGGGGCATCCATCTTCAGCCTACAGGCCCATAGTATCCAGCAGACTTTTCCAAGAAGCAGAAAATTTGAAGATATGTTCTGTCTTGTAATGGCTAAGTCCATCAGTTGTCTGTATCCTGTAGAATGCCTGGCAGATCTTTTTCATGAAGCAGGATCCCAAAGGACCATCTCACCGTTAGGCAAGTTCAGCAGTCATATCTCTGTGTATCCTGCATGTCCAGGTCATACAGCATAACATCAAGCAGTCCAGGCAAGAACAGTCTCTTACCCAAATGGCAAACAAACTCTATAAGTAGCCCCTTTATCAGCAGGTCTGTGTGGCCATTAAGCAAGTTGTAGTACTCTGCTCACAAGCCCCATTTAAATGCTCCTGCTGAATCAGAAAACATCTCTTAAAGGAGTGCAGCTTTAAGCAATGCTTAACTTTTTTTCCCCCTAAGGTTCAGGATCTTTGATTGGCTGACATTTGCCTAGGGGTGTCTTGTTAAAAAGCAATGGGTGTGTCCTGGCAAGTGATCCTGTCAACAATGGATGGAATGTTAGGAATTTCCTTTGGAAGGTCTGTTCCTGGGTGGTGCCTGGGTGGTCTCAGTTTGTGGTCTTTCTTGAAACCAGGTACTGCCATAGGATAAACTATTGAGACTTGGGCCTCTATTGAGCTTGTCATAGCTGGGCCCTACACTGACAAAGTAACTTAATAATCTTTGCTGCGATAAAATTCCCTGACAAAGGCAACTTAAGGGAGAGAGGTTTGTCTTTGCCTTATAGTTACAGAGGGAAAGACATACAACTGGCATAGAAGGTTTAAAGGCAGAAAATAGGAGGTTGGCTGGTCTCATTGTAAACAGACTCAGAACGTGAGGAACTAACAGGAAGTGAGTAAGGTTATAAAGCCCCAAAGTGACCCACTTCCTCCAAACAATGCTCTACTTCCTGTTGGTTCTGCAAACTTCCCCAGACAGTGCCATCACTAGAGATAAAGTGCTCAAACACATGAGCCTACAAGGAACATTTTTCCTCTTTCTCATCATAAATTTCTCATCATAAACAGTGTTTCCTCTTTCTCATCATAAATTTCCTTGTTTATAAAGTGGGAATTAGAATTGAATTTGCCTCCTAAGATTAATGATTAAGCAGAAAACAGAGTTAAATGTCACATACTTAGTCATAAATACAATTCATTATTTCCATAACTTATTTTATAAAATTTCTATGGATATTGGTGTTCTCTACACTTCATATTACCAACCAGGATTACATTATGTAGGGACAACTTCTGAAGTATTTTAAAACAAAATAACAAAAACCTTAAACCCAATGACCTAAATTAAACGAACATTTTATCATTCTAATATGTTGACATCTATTATCAGTGGAATTCATTCTGTGTTCCAGTTATGCTAATCAGGTATCACTTCATAAAGAGATGCAATTGAATTTGTGACTCGGAATTTGTGGGTAATAAATTTCATCACTGCCTCTGGTAATAGTTTCATCACTTGAATTTTGCTTATGTCCTTCAAAGTACTTATCACTCTAGCTAAAGATCTGATTCATTTATTTCTTCATATTTTTTGTTTATTTTTAGAGATAGGGTTTCTTTGTGCAGCCCTGGCTGTCTTGGACCTCTCTCTAATACCATGCTATTCTCGATCTCAGAGATCCATCTACCTTTGCCTCCTGAGGGCTGGGATTAAGACATGTGCCACTATATCTTGATTCTTATAGTTGTTCCCCTATTTCCTGTTGTTTAAGTAATATAGTCAACATTAATACAGGGAGACTGGGAGATTGGCCAATGGTTAGAGGCATTTCTATTCTCAAAGAGAATCTGGGCTTGGTTTCCCATAGCAGTCCATAACCATTTATAACACCAGCACCAGGAGTTCTGATGCCCTCTTCTGACCTCTATGGGTACATACATACAAACACTCATATACATAAAATAAAAATAAACAATGATATAATCATAAAATATTAATACATGATATGTCAGTAATTCCTAATATGTAAGTAGAAAGGTTAAATGGTCTTTGTCCATTGGTAGTTTTTAAGGAATGACTCAGTGCATCAGTATATAACTTGAATTGTGTGTGTGTGTGTGTGTGTGTGTGTGTGTGTGGTGTGGTATGTGTTGCTGAGATTAAATCCAAAGTCTTGTGTGTGTTAAACTATGAACATATAACTTGAAATAGCAATGCCCTTTGAAGGTCAGTTAAAATTTATTCTTGAAAGTTTCATTTAGACAGCATTGGAACTGGATTTTGTCAGCTCTGTCCTGTGTTAATATGATGAGTCATGCTGATTAATTTCCTCGTGATACATCGATTTGAAGTCCCAGCAGGACCACTAGCAATTTTTATACTGAGATTAGGCTAAGAAACTTTTTTCTGGCATTTCCTTTTTAGATTTAGCAATCAAAGCAGTTCTTGCTTCCCATGAAAGCTTATGCCTTTTTGTTTTGATTAATTCTAGAATGTTATTATCGTGGATCTATTATTTTTGAGAAATTAGCAAAGCTTAGCCATGAATCTGTGGCCATGCTGTAGTCTGCAGCAACCACTTACATTTTGTCTCATTGATTTCATTTATGTGGTCATTTCTGTAACTTTGTTAGAAATTTCTGTCTTTGTAAATAGTTACCAATGCTACTTGGTCCTCCAGTTTGAATCAGTGTTATAGTTGAGAATATTTAGCACTATTTACATGACTTTTAAAATGTATTATATTATTTATTTATATGTATGTGTATATGCATGTGTGAACACACATGTGGGTAACTGTAGAGGTCAGAAGAGGGACTCTGATCCCATGAACTTATAAGTGGTTATGAGCAGCCAGATGTAGCTGTTAGGAATTGAACTTGAGCCCTCTGGAAGGGCAGTAAGGGCTCTTAACCACTCAGTTGTTTTCCAGTCCCACTTCTACTATTATTATTATTTGAGACAGGTTCTCACTATGTAGTCCAGATGGGGCTTGAATTCACTGTGTAGTTCAGGATAGTCTTGAACTCACTATGTAGCCTAGGTTGGGTTCAAGCTCATGGTCCTCCTGCCTCAGCCTCTTGTCTATTGAGGTTGCCATGTACTACTCTGAATGACATTTTAAATGACTTATTTCATTTGACCTGGGATTTTTCAATGGTGTGAGGGGTTTTCTTTCCTTTGGGAAAGAGCTACCAATGCATAAGACTGAACTGGGAAACCACACCTACACTGACCAGAGCCTTGTCTAGCCTCTAGCTTTACTAAGGTAGGTCCCAGCCAGATGCTATCAGCATGGTCAGAGACAATAAAGATCAGCCCTTTCTTCCTGTGCTCTATATTCCCCCAAATACCCTTCCCCCAGCTCAGGAGAGAGGTCAGCAGGTGAGGTGGTAGGAATGCAGGTGGTAAGTACCACACCTGTAAACAGTACCCCACACCCCTTTTAAAAATTAAAAATAAATTCTTCTCTCATACAATACATCCTAACCATATTTTTTTCTTCCCTCTGCTCCTCCCAGTCCCACACCACCTCCCCGTTCCCCCAGATTAACTCCCCCTCTGTTTCCTCTTTAGAAAAGATTAGGCCTCCAGGAGCCAAATAGGACAAAACAAGATACAGTAAGACAAGGAAAAAGCCCCTCCTTTCGAGGTTGGATAAGGCAATCCAGTAGAAGAAAAAGAGCCTCAAGAGCAAATAAGAGAGTCAGAGAAATACCTATTCTCACTAAACTGAAAAGCTTCTGTAAAGCAAAGAATACCATCAATTGGACAAAGAGGCAGTCTACAGAATGGAAAAAGATTTTTTTTACCAACTCCAAATATGCTAGAGGTCTAATATTCAAAATATACAAAGACCTCAAGAAATTAGATATCATTATTAATAATAATAATAATAATAACAAACAATCCTATTAAAAATGAGCTAAAAATCTAAATAGATAATTCTCCATAGAGAAATCTCAAATGGTTGAGAAATACTTAAAGAAATGTTCAACCTCCTTAGCTGTTAGGGAAATGCAAATGAAAACTACTTTGAGATTTTATCTTACACCTCTCAGAATGAGGATGGCTAACACTAATACCACAAGTGACAGCTCATGCTGGCAAGGATGGGGAGCAAGGGGAATGAACACTCCTCCACTGCTGGTGGGAGTGCAAACTTGTGGAGTCACTATGCAAATCAATATGATGGTTCCTCAGAAAATTGGAAATTGACTTACCTTGGGACCCAGGTATACCACACTTGATCTAGGTATGCCACACTTGGGCATATACCTGAAGGATACTCCATCCTAACACAAAGACACTTGCTCAGCCATGTTCATTGTGACTTTATTCATAACAGAAACTAGGAGCTAGCTAAACAACTATTTCCTCTGGACATTCCTGAGAACTGAGTGCTCACAATTCCATTCTTCCAGAAGTCATGTCCCACTGACCCAGTGCCTATTTACATAGAAGTCTATAGCCAGACAGCTAAAGACTGTCTAGAAGACTCATCTCTTCTGATGCAGAGATTCAACTGACAAGGAAGAAGCCCCTGCTTTCTGCAAGGGGTGGGTAAGAACCAAGGCTTGATTCTCTCACCCCAGGACTGGAGTGAATGAATTGAGCTTGTGTGCTCTGAGCCATCCTCTCAGTGTATTTATGCTGTTCAATTCCGACTGAAGTTTTCTTTTTTTCACATATGCTTTTGTCTTCTCTTCACTGTGTCACTTCCTCCAACGTGATTTGACTTCATTCTTTAGTTATAAGCTGGTGTCATATTCAAAAAGGTATTTCTGTTGCATAAGGCCACTTCCTACCGCCTGCCCGGCTAGCTTTACCTGAAATAATTACACGGAAACTGTATTCTTTTAAACATTGCCTGGCCCATTAGTTTCAGCCTCTTATTGGCTAATTTTCATGTATTGCTTTACCCATATTTAGTAATCTGTGTAGCACCATGAGGTGGTGGCATACCGGGAAAGATCCTAACCTGCCTCTGTCTTGGAGAGTAGAGTCATGGCGACTCCTCACTGCTTTCTTCCTCCCAGCATTCTGTTCTGTTTACTCTACCTACCTAATTTTCTATCCTATCAAAGGGACAAGGCAGTCTCTTTATTAACCAATGAAAGTAACACATAGACAGATAACCCTCCTCCATCATACTTCTTTTAAAATAATACTTTTGGCAGTATCCTATGAATCTTAGTGTGTTTAGATTTTTGCCATTCCGAGATTGAGCCCCTCCTAAATTTTCTTAAAAAGACGTATCTCATGTATCCCAGGTTGGCCTCAAAGTCACTGTGAACCAAGAATCACCATGGATTTTCATTGTAGGATACTGCTTATTCATTTCCTAGCCAACCCAGACTTCTGTAATAACCACACAGAAACCGCATTAATTAAATCACTGTTTGGCCCATTAGCTCTAGTTTCTTATTGGCTAACTCTTACATCTTAATTTAACACATTTCTATTAATCTGTGCATTGTCACAAGGCTGTGGCTTACCAGGTAAATTTCCAGCATCTGTCTCTGGCAGGGCTACATGGTTTTTCATTGATTCTGCCTTTCTCCCAGTATTCAGTTTTTCCCTGCCTAGCTCTCCTCTGTCCTATCAACAGTCAAGGAAGTGTTTTTGTTCACCAATGGTATTCATAGCATACAGAGGGGAATCCCACACCAGATTCTCTTTAAAAATACTTCAAAATATTTATTTTCTGTGCATGAGCATTGTGCCTGCATGTATGTCTGTGCACCACATGTGGCCTGTAGTGGCCAGAAGACAGCATTGTCCCCTGGAACTGGAGATGCAGAAGTTTGTGAGCTTCACTGTAGGTGCTGAGAATCAAAGCCAGGTCCTGTGGCAGAACAGTCAGCTCCCTCAGTCATCAAGCCATCTCTTCAGCCTCAAATTCGTGATCCTCTTGTCTTTGTATCATACGTGCTGAGGTTGGGGTGTGCAGTCCTTCTTTTTCTCTTAAATACTATGTCATAGTAATAGGTTCAACTCATTATAACTGCATAACTTCATTGCCATCTAATTTTAATGAGGGTAAGGCAAATGAAGCAACCAAGGTTTGATTTCTTGATATTGTCCCAGTTAATGCTTGTCCTCAAGAATATTGGTGGTGTTTGCAGACACTTGTCTAGTCCCTACAATGTTCAAGTTCCTGTCAGGGAGGAAGTTACAGTGCTGTGGGAGCTCCTTCAGCTCCTTCAGCCAGCAACCTTTAAGATACCTGCCCACTTGGGCGTGGTCTCTTATACTACAAATGCAGCTGTAAAGTGTGTGTGCTCCCTCTCTCGCTTTCAGCATGCTTCCACCGGGCCACTCTGCTCCTGTTCCCCATTTGTGCAGAGGACTGTGATCTTGGGCAGTGATCTGTGAGACTCCCCTAAATAAATAACTCTTTATTATATGTAATTCTGAACTAGTATGGAATTATTTGGTATCTTCTGCCATCAGTGCAGCTTAGAATCTCCTTCTCCTTAAGAATTTGCTGTTTTATCATCTTCAGTCCCTCCCCCTTTTAGAAAAAAAAAGCCTTTTCTGCTCTACTGAATTATTAGTATTAGCATGCTCCTGTCCCTTCTGTAATACATGGGGCAGTAGGAATTTGGGGGAAACTGTGTATCTTAAACCTCCCGCCTGTAGATCTGACAGCTTACATGCTAATGGGGACATTACAGATGTGATTCATTTCATGTGTGTGCCTGTGTGTGTTTTGAGGATCCATGTTTGTTTGCATATTGTTCACAGGCCAGCTCTGCCTTTGTTTGCTTTGAGACAGGGTCTCTCACTGGCCTGTAGTTCTTGCAACCATCTAAGCTGAGCAGCTAAGGAGCCCAGGGTTTCCCGTGACTGTTTCTCCAAAGAGTTGGTGTTACATGTGTATTCTATGCCTCTTTTTTTCTCTTTTTCCAATAATTTTATTATATTCATTCTTACAGATATTAACAATTTTTATAAGTAGAGAGCACACATCTGTTTACTTTATTGTTGGATTGCAATCTTTGTTTTGCTAACAAGATCCTTTATTTGATTTTTTAAAAATTTATTTATTTATTAAAAATTTCCACCTCCTCCCCGACTTCCTTTTTCCTCCCCCTCTCCACCTCCCCCTCCCTTTCTAGTTCTAAGAGCAGTCAGGGTTCCCTGCCCCATGCAAAGACCAAGGTCTTCCCCCCTTCATCCAGGTCTATAAAGGTGAGCATCCAAACAAACCAGGCTCCCACAAAGTCAGTCCATGCAGTAGAATCAAAACCCAGTGCCACTGTCCTTGGTTTCTCAGTCAGCCTTCATTGCCTGCCACATTCAGAGTGTCCAGTTTGATCACATGCTTCATCACTCCCAGTCCAGCTGGCCTTGGTGAGCTCCCATTAGATCCGTCCCACTGTCTCAGTGGGTGAACGCACCCCTTGTGATCCTGACTTCCTTGCTCACGTTCTCCCTCCTTCTGCTCCTCATTTGGACCTTGGGAGCTAAGTCCAGTGTTCCAATATGGGTCTCTGTCTCTATCTCCATCCATCGCCAGATGACGGCTCTATGGTGATATGCAAGATATTCATCAGTGTGGCTATGGGACAAGGCCAGTTCAGGCACCTTCTCCTCTGCTGCCCAAGGAAAAATCTGGGGACCTCTCCTTGGACCTGGGAACCCCTCTAGAGTCAAGTCTCTTGCAAACCCTAAAATGGTTCCCTTAATTAAGATATTTACTTCCCTGCTCCCATATCCACTCTTCCTCCATCCCACCCTTCCCATTCCCCCAAGCTATCCTGAATCCTCCCCTTCTCCCTTCTCTCTACCCATCTCCCCTTACACCCACCCCTATACCCCCATGCACCCAAGTTTTGCCTGGCAATCTTGTCTACTTCCAATATCCAGGAGGATAACTATATGATTTTCTCTGGGTTCACCTTCTTATTTAGTTTCTCTAGGATCACGAGTTATAGGCTCAAAGACCTTTAATTATGGCTAGAATCCACTTATGAGTGAGTACATATCATATTCCTCTTTTTGTGTCTGGGTTACCTCACTCAGTAAAGCGTTTTCTATTTCCATTTATTTGCATGCAAAATTCAAGATGTCATTGCTTTTTTTTACCACTGACTAAAACTCCAATGTGTATATGTTCCACACTTTCTTTAACCATTCTTCTATTGAGGGGCACCTAGGTTGTTTCCAGGTTCTGGCTATTACAAATAGTGCTGCTGTGAACATAGTTGAACAAATGCTTTTGTAGTATGATAGGGCATCTCTTGGGTATATTCCCAAGAGTGGAACTGCTGGGTCCTGAGGTAGGTTGACTCCCAGTTTCCTGAGTAACTGCCACACTGATTTCTAAAGTGCATGCCTGTTTTTTTTTTTTTTGTGGTTTCTGGGGATAGAACTAAAGACTTAAGGCTTGTTTAGCACACACTTTACTAACTGAGCTGCTTCTCCAGTCCCTGAACTGCAGATTTCCAAAAAGAGAAATTATTAGGGATTATCCTGCTCAAACTGACGAAATCATAAGTGTCCTGATAGGGGTAGGGGAGGGTACTCAGGCTGAGAAGGAGGTTGAATGATAGAATCAGTCAGAGGTGAGATGCTAAGGAAATCAGGTGACATTTACAAGGGTGTATATTCTTCCTGATTCTTTATAAGAAACGCAGCCCTGCCAACCCTTAGACAGTCTGACCTTCACAAGTAAAAGGCAATACATGTCTACTATTGTAAGATCTGGGCTGGTGGAATTTTGCTTGCACAGCGGCAGTAATCTCAGCAACCAGGCCTGCTCTCAGTTCTACTTTTAGCCAACTCTGTGCAGTTAAGGTTCAATATCTTTACCTCTGTATGTACCTGGTATAAAGTTACCTGTGTCTTTTGGTGCCTTCTTGTCAAACACTGGTCCACTGTAACATTCAGGCTAATAAAGTGGTAACAGCTTCGACTTTGCAGAACCTACAGACAACAAACCCTGTCTTGTAGTTGCTAATGTTTTCAATGTTAAGGAAATGGTGACAAGTAATAGCATTTTAAAATTATTCTTAAATCTATTTAAGGACAATTTCTTTTTATAGAAAAATTTAGCCTCTTAGTTAATTTTTTTGGCTTAATTGGTTGACATTTTTATTTGTTTATAAATTAAGATTTAACATTTTATTTTAGCTTTTTCATTTCATTTTCATGATATCTCAGTGAACGAACATTTCATACACAGCACTTGGTTTTACATCACGCTGGGAGATCCTGAGGTAGCATATATGATAGGGAAGCTCAGCCAGTCACAACTGGCCTGGGTATGGCCACCTGGAGCCAGGTAGATAAACGGGGTAGATAGGTGCACATGCTCTCTTCGCGGTGCTTGCCTGACCCATTTGGACTTTAGAACTTTTACTCCGTTTGAGCTGGTCTGGTTATTTTAGCGTACCTATCGAATATGCCTTCACTTACACATATATATTCCTTTTTCAAAAATTCTCTTCTACTAAAATGACTTTTAAAATTACATATAAGGAGATAAAAATGGAATTATCCGGGGAATTGGGTTCTGTCAGGAACTATTATAAGATAATGGCTAAAAGACACATAGTTCCAAGGGAAAGTAAAAAGTATTGTTGTAAGTAGACATCTTCATCGTGGACTCAAAGTCCTTTGCTATGAAAGAAGGAAGGAAAAGTGAATCAAGGACACAGGCTCAGGAATGATGAAGTCAGCAGCTCAAAGGCCTTGAGGTGGTCACAGTCATTACTCTGTCTGCTCCCTCCCTTGGTGTTTGCGTGTGAGCGTTGTGTCTTAGGCACTGTTTGAGGTGCTTGAGGTGTGACTGGGAGCACACTTCCCCATGAGGCTCCCATTCTAGTAGGGAAGGTGAAGAGGGAAGATGAATAAGGGCAATTTATGCCAGGGCTGGTGATGATAAGTTTGACAAGATGAATTAAGTATGAAAGGGGAAGATGGGATACATGAAGCATCATATTTTATTTTATATTATATATACATACAATTATCTATTGTTTTAGATGTGAAAGGAAAGGATGAGAAGGTGGTGTCAACATTTGACTAGGAAGATGAAGGAGGTGTTTGACTAAGGTAGTTTTAATAGCTATTTAAACAAATTAAATGCTGAATTATTTTTCCAACCATCTTGACAATAAAATAGAACAATAGGTTATCAACTCACAAGGACTCATTTCTGTATAGTAGCAAAGTGTGTGGGGTCCAATTCCAAAGTTACTGCTTCCAAGGCTGACTCTGAGAGGTAGCGGCTTTTAGAGCAAGGCAAATGAGCTCTCTGCAGTGCAGCTTTCCCACTTTGTCTGGGAACAAGAATGATACTTATTCACAGGACTGTAATATGGCTAAAATGAGCCGATGCATAAACTACTTTACAGTGAGTGGAACGAGTTAGGTATTCAATAAACAATAACCATTTTATTGGTATTATTATTGTCCCAGTAATTTGTAGAGGTATTAGAAAGACAGGCACTCAGTATCTGAGTTTCCTACTTTTCAAAAGGGAAAGTGAAATTATTCTCTCTGTTGATGAATATGGATGTTAATTTAGTACAGGTCATCACAAATGTTTTATCAGACTCACGGGTAGGAACAAACCTAAATTTTAAAATAATTTCTGCAGAGAATAATAAGGGGAACCAGGAAAAGAATGCATAGAATAACCTGGTTGCAGCCTAAGCACAGGAAGCAATTATGATATTTAATATAAATGGACTAAATCTCCATATTAATAAGGTTCCATCTAATGGAGAATTTTTTTCTTTAGCTAAGAGATCTGCTTCATGCAGGAGCACATCATTATGAAATTAAACAGAGGCAAGGAGATACAGCAGGTAAATTAAAACAGAATTTGAAGGATGATAAGTCAGTAACAATAAAGCCCATAACAAAATGGTTGGTTCTCATTGTCAATAAACACATGCAAGTTGAAACAAAATGCCGTAATGTAACACAATATACCTTGTAACTTCAGACTTTGTTAGAAGCATAAAGTGGAATGCACAAAAATAGTAGCAGGGACCCTGGGCAAGCAAGATGGCTGAATTGGTAAAGCACTTGATGCCAAGCCTGAAGGCCTGGGATCCTCATGGTGGAAGGGGAAAGCCATCTCCCACAAGTTGCTTTCCATGTGTGTATCATGCCATATATATATATCTACATATACTCATATAAACACACACACACACACACACATACACACACACACACACACACCTCACTACTACTGCTACTACTACTAAAAGACTATAGTAAGGAACCTTAACACTCTCCCAAACTTCCATGTTAGAGTAAGATATAAACCATACATCATTTTGAATAACCTGATCAATAATCTTGAGTTCATAGTTTGGTATATGATTTTGTCGCTCATGAAGAGAAAGTACTATTTTCAGAAGTGTAGTTGCTCAAATCAAATCTAGACGTGGTCAAACACCAAGAAAACCTTCAGTATATTTAAGAAGCAGAGGGCATGCAGATTGTAATTGTCAGTTTGGAATGCATTTGTTGTTATGCTAAGGTGAGGATGTACTTTGCCTGTCAATGTTCAGCCATAGGTGTCTTATGGCCACTCTTCCTCTCCTGCAGAAAGGAAGGCACCCCTGAGTGCTGTGGCATCATGTGGGATGCCAAGTATCCTCCTGCCTATAGAATGACTGATGCACGGCTGGTGGATTATACAAGACCACAGAAAACTCCAAAAATGTTTAAATAAATTGCCTCTGATTATAAGCAGCCATGGATGGATCTTAAAATGTGATTTAGCCAAAACTCAAGCTTGTAAAATAAAGAATGTGGTATTCATACAAATCTCAAAACACACGGTGATGTAGGAGGGTCTTCTGTCTATTTGTTGCTTTCATTGGTTAAAAAAAGAAACTGCCTTGGCTTTTTGATAGGGCAGGATTTAGATAGGTGGAGTAGACTGAACAGGATGCTGGGAGAAAGAAAGCAGAGTCATGCACACGCCATGACTCTTCTCTCCGAGATGGTCGCTGGTTAAACTCATGCCTGTAAACCACAGTCAAGTGGCAATACAGATTATTAGAAATGGGTTAAAAGAGTATGTAAGAGTTAGCCAATAAGAGGTTAGAACTAATGGGCCAGGCAGTGTTTAAAAGAATACAGTTTTCCGTATACTTATTTTGGGTAAAGCTAGTCGGGCGGCAGGACGTGGCCTGCTGCTCCTATTACAACAACACGGCAGTATATTTTGTTAATAGAATAATAATACAATTTAAAAATGAGGGACTGGATTTTGTGGGCAGGAAGGGGTACCTAGGCTGATACAAGATCTCTGTAACACTTAATGGCAATGACTTAGTGGAGAACTAAGCAAAGGTGTCTGAATATATGTGGGTAACAGAAGCTGAGAATGATGAGCCCATGAAACACCATCAGGAGGCCATAACAAGGTATTGCTGCTCACAGTTACAGTCCAGTTTCCAGGGCATGTGGCTTTGTTTCCATAGGGACCCAGTGTCTCAGTGTATGAAAGGCATTTGAGTGAAAGAAGGTCTTCTGTATGCCTGTGATGTTGGCTGGGCAGATCTGGTCCATGCTGTCTACTAATCTGAAGATACTGTCTGCTAGTCTGAACAAAAGGAAAATAGGTAAGGGCTATACTTTCTCAGCAGCAAACCTGGAAAGAGTAGTCCAGAAATATCTGATCTTACAGTATTGGCTCACCCAGGGAAAACAACTAAGTAAGACCATACAGATAATGTCAACACTTTTGGAGGTGGTCCTATGGTGATCTTAAAACCAGAAGGCTTTGGCTTTGTTCCATTTATGGAATATGAAACCCAAGTCAAAGTAATATTGTAATGACATGTGGAAGCTAGCCAATGGTATGACTGTAAGCTTCTGAATCTTAGCAAAGCCCAGATGAGCCCCTTGAAGCAAGCATTTCATTGGGTGTCATACTGAGGACAAGACAGCTGAAGAACTTGAGCAGTTTTTCTGTCAGCATGGGGAAGTGGTGGGTGTTTTCATTCCCAAACCAATCTGGCCTTTTGCCTTTGTTGCTTTACAATGATAAGGTTGTATAATATTTGTGGAAGGGATTTGCCCATTAAAGGAATCAGTGGCATGTATCCAACAATAGTGTTGGGTAGCCAGAAAATGGCAGAAGATTTGGTGGTATTCTAGGTGACTTCCGGAATCAGGGTGAGTTTGGCAATAGTAGAGGTGGTGGATCTGGCTTAGTAAGTAATCAGAGTGATAATATAGGTGGGGCGATAAACTTTGGAGCTTTCAGCCTTAATCCAGTGAAGACAGCTGTAGCAGAGACTCCTGCAGGGAAGCTGGCATATGATGGGGATGCTGGCCAGCCAGCAGAGCCAGTCAAGTCCATCTGCTAATAACAAAGCCAGGGCAACCTTGAATAGTTGTGGTGCCCCTCGGGGTTAGGGGCCAGGATCAAATACAGGGTCAGACAGTGATCTTGATGGAGGCTTTGGCATGAATTCTAAATCCTCTGGCTGAAGAACGTATAGGCAGTCGGTTTTGGTTGATTGGTGGGTATAGAAAGGTGGGAATTCAAAATTTTCAAAACTCACAGTAAGTATATTATAAAATACCTGTCTCCTAAAATTTTCAAATTGGTTTGTTCAGTTTGAAATACATTCAGTGGTATTCTTTGATGTTTTTATTCAGATAAAAAGAGGAAAAGTCAAATGAATTGGGTAAACTAGCCCACGGAAGTTCATCTCAGAAGGTGTCTTTGGGGCATTTTGTCATTGGGTTTCTCAAGTGAATTTCTTGCATGCTCAAAGTAGAAACCATTGGTTAGGATTATACTCTTTTCTCCTTATTTTAACTTGGATCATATCCGTTGGATTTTTTTCCCCTTAGGAATAATTCCCTTTGGGAGATCATGATGTCATGGTGTTTGGTTCTTTCGGTTTTGTTTTTAAATACTTGTTTTCCTTCATGGATGAAAGCATAATATGAATCCTTCTTTTAGTCTCTGCAGCTCATCTCATTGCAAATGTGCGTGGAAGAAGCACAGCACTGAAGAGGTGCTGCAAACAGGAATGCTCCTGTCTACGTGTTTTCTTACCAGGAGCTCATCAGCACAGCATGCAGGCTGGCTCTTGGATGGTGGGTTTCTATCTTTATCTGTTACCCATTATATGATGGAGTTGCATCAATGCTATGAAAGGAAGGCTATGATATGAAACCAGAAGACTGTTTGAACTTTTGAAGCCTTGTATGGGATTGATGGTGGTACAGAAGCATGCAAGGCTAATATGAGTGAGAAAGAGAGAGGAGATGCATGCAGAGACTTGATAGAAAAAATGGATATATTTAACTTGGTGAGGTGTATCCCTCAATCCCATGGCTTTGGTAAGAGATTATGCAGAGAGAAATGTAGCAAGTAATTCATGAATGTTTTTGCATCAATGGGCATCATCCATTGAAAGAATTTATTCTTTGTTTTTTTGAAAACCCACTTTAGTTGAATGTGCTAAGTGAAATGATACTTGTATTTTCCCTCCCCATCTGTCATCTTCTGTGAATGCTGTATGGTGTGTGTTCTCCTCCATTACTGATCTGGAAGTGTGGGCACATGAACTGAAGATGATGGACGGCAAGCACGGACTGAGCTTGTGGTGTGCTTTGCGGGAGGACTTGGAAGCAGAATTCACCAAAGAACTCGGGTATCTCAAAGAAGGGTGGATGGTCTCATTGCTGTTAGCTGCTGTAGGAACGCTGCTTACAAACAATGCTGCTATGAACATAGTTGAGCACATGTCCTTGTGGTGTGATTAAGCATCCTTTGGATATATACCCAAAAGTGGTATTGCTGGGTCTTGAGGTAGGTTGTTTCCTAATTTTCTGAGTAATTGCCATACTGATTTCTAAAGCAGCTGTACCAGCTTGCATTCCACCAGCAATGGAGGAGTATTCTCTTTACCCCACAACCTCTCCAGAATAAGTTGTCCTTAGTGTTCTTGATCTTAGCCATTCTTACAGGTGTAAGATGCAATCTCAGAGTGGTTTTGACTTGCATTTCTGTGATGGCTAAGGATGTTGAGCATTTCCGTAAGTGTCTTTCAGCAATTTTAGATTCCTCTGTTGATAGTTCTCTATTTAGGTCTGTATTCCATTTTTTTTGTATTGGATTATTTGTTTTTTTGATGACCAATTTTTTTGAGTTCTTTGTATATTTGGAGATCAGCCCTCTGTTCAATGTGGGGTTGGTAAAGATCGTTTCCCATTCTTTAGGCTGCCGTTTTGTCTTGTTGACCGTGTCCTTTGCTTTACAGAAGCTTTTTAGTTTCAGGAGGTCCCATTTATTAATTGTTTCTCTTGGTGTGTGTGCTACTGGGGTTCTATTTAGGAAGTGGTCTCCTGTGCCAATGCATTCATGTGTATTTCCCACTTTCTCTTCTATGAGGTTCAGTGTGGTTCATTTTATGTTGAAGTCTTTGATTTATTTGGAGTTGAATTTTGTGCATGGTGATAGATATGGGTCTATTTTCATTCGCCTACATGTTGATATCTAGTTATGGCAGCACCATTTGTTGAATATGCTTTCTTTTTTCCATTTTATATCTTTTGCTTCTTTGTCAAAAATAATGTGTTTGTAGGTGTGTCGATTGATATCCTGTCTTCGATTCCATTCCTTTGGTCCTCCTGCCTATTTTAGGGCCAATACCAGGCTGTTCTCAGTACTGCAGCTCTGTAGTGGAGTTTGATGTCAGGGATTGTGATGCCTCCAGAAGTTCCTTTACTGTACAGAATTCTTTTGACTTTTTTTTCTATTTTTTTTTTTTTTTGTCGTAGCCAGAACCTGGAAACAACCTAAATGCCCCTCACCTGAAGAAGAGATAAGGAAAATGTGACATATTTACACAAAGGGGTACGACACAGCAGAAAAAAAATGACATCTTTAAATTTGCGGGCAAATTGATAGATCTAGAAAACATATTGAGTGAGGTAACCCAGACCCAGAAAGAAAATTATGATATGAACTCACTCATAAGTGACTTTTAGACATAAAGCAAAGAAAACCAGCCTACAATTCACAATCCCAGAGAAATAAGAGAACAAAGAGGACCCTAAGAGAGACATGCATTGATCAAATCTACATGGGAAGTAGAAAAAGACAAGATCTCCTGAGTAAATTGGGAGTATGGGGACCTTGGGAGAGGGTTGAAGGGGAGTGGAGAGGAAGGGAGGGGAGCAGAGAAAAATGTAGAGCTCAATAAAAACAGTTAAAAAACAGAATGCTGCTTGCTGCGGTTCTCTGTCCTGGGCTTGGGTGCTTTTTAAAGCACTTGTCATTGTTGAAAATTCTGAAATAAAACCTATTTAAATAACAAAGAGGATGAGGGGCTGGAGAGACTGCTCAGTGACTAAAAGTTTGTGCTGCTCTTGCAGAGGGACCCAGTTGGGTTCCTAGCCCTCATAACAGGTAACTCGCAGCTGTCTGTTATTCCAGCTCCAGCGGTTCTGGCTTCATCTTCTCTCTTTTATGGACACTGTACTCGTGTGCACATACCCGTGGTCAGACATGCACAGACTTAAAAGTAAAAATAATAAAAATGAGAAAATAATGACTACTAAATGCAGGAAAACAATTGTCTCCAGAAAGACACTCTTTGATTCTTGAAAGCAAAGTTAATGTTAATATTATGATTTTAATAAGACTTCTTTAATCACTTAAATAATTAAAACATGCCCACCAATTACTTTGGGATCAAAGAGAAAATAAGATTTCTAAAGTTTATTAAAGGAGTAACACAATTGTCACACAAATCTATGTTATTTGGCCAAAGGTAGTCTTATCCAAGGGTATATGTGTGGATGTGTTAAACATTTAACCAAGAGAAATGAAATGAATAAAATTCTCAGATTGGAGTAAAACAGACAACAACAACAAAAGCCTTAAAAAGTACCAGTGGGAGGAGGTATATATAAACAACTCTATAAATTAAAAATAAGAAAATTGAGAAATAGAATCCTGATCAAAGTGATAAATATCCAGAGGAACTGGTCTGGAAAATAAATGAAAGAGAAACCCAAGAAAAGGATGCGCAAGCCCTGGAGATAAGAAAGAGAAACGAACAATAAATGGAGAGGAGAGAGAAATCCTGTGAGATTCCAGCACATCGAAGTAGACAACGTGAACGTTTCAATGACACGGATAACTTTCTGAAGGCAAAGGTATTAAAATTCACTCAAGATGTAGAAAACCTCTCTCATGCAGTCATTAAGAAAGAAATGAAAAAAATGTCAGTTATCTAAAAATACAGGCTCCAAAGTCATGGAGTCTTTGAAAGTTGTTCATTTAAATGTTCCAGGAGCAGTGCAACTGACCCTCTAATGGGAGCTGGAAACGTGTGTGTGTATATGTGTGTGTGTGTGTGTGTGTGTGTGTGTGTGTGTGTGTGTGTGTGCCCCTTTAGACTCACGCATCTCTTCTGTGGTCGTCTTCTGCACGTAGATGCCTCTGTGGAAGGATGCTGCACCCTGAGTTCACTTGTGGGGAAATCCAGCCAGGGAGGGCAGGCCAGGAAGAAAGGGATCACACATGCTTTACTCTGGGCTTTCACACTGAGTGGTAATGGGGTGGGAGTGGGGGTGGGTCAGTGAGAGAGAGCGGGATGAAGATCAGGTTTTCCTAAAGAGACTCTTTTCCTGTTGCTAAGTCTTTAGTGTTTCTGGTGCCTCCTCCTCTCTTCACTCTCTTAGGTCTGTGAAAACAGAGTGGGATTGCAGGGGACCTTTCCGTCCTCATCTGAACCTGCAGCTTCGTTAACTTTTGCAGAAGTACCTTAATTTGATGACAGCATTTGCTTCTTGCTCTTATTGTCATGGATGCAGGTGGCACACATGGAACCCACCATCAAATATGACACAGAAACCTGTAAAGGTTGGAGCACAAAGGAGACACAAGCAAAGCTTACCTTGCATTAGTAAGAGAATGCTAAACAAAATCCTTTTAAGTGAATATCCTCTGCAGTATAATCAACTTCAGAAATGTAAAGACACACAAACGTAAAGTTTTACTCTTGTACAGTTGATGGAAGGTAATACTAAGGTTTAGATCATTTAAAGAGTTTCACGCTATAGCCCAGCTGACCTCAAACACACAGTTCTGCCCATTATCTATCTCTCTACCTCCTACCACCATCCTTACTACCTCCCCAGTGCTTGGATCACAGGTATGAGTCACCACCTATGCCTCAAAGGCCGTGTGCTAAAGTGCTGGTTCTCAGTCTGTGGTGCTGTTAGGAGTCGGTGGGACCTTTGGAAGGTGACCTGATGGAAGGAAGTGAGATCATTGGAGGTATGTCTGTGAAGGGGATGTTGAGACTCCCAGCCTTCCTCTTGCTCTTTGCACCCTGGTGAGCATGAACGGAATAGTTTTGCTCCAGGGCACAATCCTGCCTGAAAGTATGGCACCATTATACATCACAGAGCAATGGGCCATACATGGCAATCTCCCAACTGTACAGTGAACCAAAACTTTTTGGTCCCTCCCTCCCTCCCTCCCTCCCTTCCTTCCTTTCTCCCTCCCTCCCTCCTTTCTTTCCTTCCTTCCTTCCTCCCTCCCTTCCTCCCTCTCTCTCCCTCCCTCCCTCCCTCCCTCCCTCCCTCCCTCCCTTCCTCCCTCCTTTCCTTCTCCCAGCAATGAATTAAGATCATGGATTACAACCTATCAGACTCAGGCCGAGTTTCTAGTTCTTCCACTGACTAGCTCTTCAGAATGACCAAAACTCAACACTGAGCACATAACTCAGCTCATAGAGTTTGTGCCTATCACACATGAAGCCTCAGTGCGATCCCCACTATGGGGATAAAACCGCACATGGCAATGCGCACCTGTAGGCCTAGGGCTTGAGAGGCGGAAGCAGGGCAATCAAATGTCTGAGGATGTGTCCCACTACATAACAAGTTCGAACCTGGCTTGGGCTACAGGAGCAGCTTTCTAAAAATTTGTAAAATGCAGAATAAATATAAGCAAAATAAGAAAGAGAAAAAATTCCTTAAACTCAATTTTGCTATTTATGCTAGTGACAAGAATGACCCTTCCTAGTGTTCTGTGAATAAATTGAGTTACAGAAGTTTTTAATAATTTTAACACAGTGTTTTAAAAACCTCAATAATTAAAAAATTCTGAAAAGGCTGTCAATTTTCTCAAACTTGATGATAATCTAACACAACCCCAGCTGAACTTAAAAAATTTTTTTTGACAAAGTTCTGAAGTTAATTGAGTAGAAAATAGCAACATTGAGGCAGTCAAAACCTTTTGATAAGGGACCATGACAAATCCTAACGCTACACTTGTGAAAGTGTGTGAGGAGGACTTCAGGGAAGGGGCAGGACTTGCAGGACAACAGGAAAAGGCTGAAAACAGATGCAAACATTTATAGGGATCCAGTGTGTCACAAAGGGGGCTTGTACACACCAGCTCTGGAGGGGAGAATTTTAACCTCGATAGCGTCGCTGCTCTAGGTGGACAAAATAAATTGATTCCATTTCCACAGAGACTAACAAGGTAAAGTCGAGATGAAAGATTAAACATACCGGCACACAGATCTCAGAAAAAAAAATGTGTGTTTTATTTTAGATTCTGTATGTCCCTTGACCTTACCGATAAATTGGTCTCTGAGTTTCTAAACATCTCTCTATGATTTTTTTTTTTTTTTTTTTTGCTTGCCTGAACACTTGTGATTGCTCTGTTATCGTTGCTGTTTTAGATTTTGGTACATGGTGCTCCTACGTGCAATGCCCGCACGGCAAGGTGTAACGATATGAGTTTAGCATTTTCAAATAGTACCCTCTGTTCTTGGTCGGTGATGAAACCACACCTTAGGGGTTGCCATTCAAATCTCTCCCAGAAGGATTCACACAACATGGACTCACGGAAGAGGCGAGCGTCACAGGCAGAGGTTGTCGCTATCACCCCTCTGACGCACAGGCTTTACCCTGGATTCTGTCACCGCTGTTCTGAGAGCAGTCCACTTAGGTAAAGATGGCACTTGATTTCCATCAAGATTGATGTGGGATTTTCCTCTGTTAGCTGTGAATATCATTAGTTAATAACAACAACAACAAAAAACTGCTTTGGGCCTATAACAGAGCTATAAGGGAACAGAGCTGGGTGGGGAAAACTAAAATGAATGCTGCGAGAAAGAAGGGTGGAGTCAGAGAGAAGCCATGTAGCCTTACTGGAGCCAGATGGAACTGGCTCCATGTGGCGATACACAGATTAATAGGAATGGGTTAAATTATTATGTAAGAGTTAGCAAATAAGACGCTAGAACTAATGGGTCAAGCAGTGGTTTAATTAATACAGTTTCTAAGTGAATATTTCAGGGCTAAGCAGCCAGGAATCAACAAGTGGCCCCGCCCCTTGCGCAGTCCATTTCTGTACCCAGAATGCTCCACTTCTCTCTCATTATGGAAAACGCTCCAATTACTTTTTTTTTCTGATTCTGAAGTGACATTTTTGTAGATTTGATCCTATTTCGAAAGTGGCAGACTTATGGAGGCAGCCCTGAAAAATGACAGCTGATGTTTTTCTTCTACTTCTGGTAGGCTGAGACTAAAACACCAGTGTGGAGAAGAAACGAAAGTAGGAACTCTCTGCCTCTCTATTTCTGTATCTACCTCTGTTTCTCTCTCCCTTTCCTGTCTTTCTCAGCACTTTTGCTTTGCCACACTTCTGATAACAAAGGAGGAAATGTGGGAATATTGACTCTTAGAGTGGAGGCGTGGCTTAGCAAGTGGACAGCTTGGGTCATATATTTGTTTTTCTTTCTTTTTTTGTTTGTTTTTTTTTTTGTTTTGTTTTTCAAGACAGGGTTTCTCTGTAGCTTTGGAGCTCTTGTAGACCAGGCTGGCCTCAAACTCACAAAGATCCGCCTACCTCTGCCTCCCGAGTGCTGGGTCATATACTTGTGAAGTAATAATACTACTTAATGGTAAGGTGAAGAGAGGTTGGGGGCAGAACCCAGGAGGCTGAGTTTTATGATGGCTTTCTTAAAAAGTTGGCTGTTGCCCTGGAGACAGCATTTCTCTTGGGGCCTCAGCAATTGCTCTGACATCAGGTTACTTGGATGAAGTCACTGCATTTTGTTATACTGTGATCTCAGTATCTTTTTGTGACATTGTGATGTATCTATGAATTTGGGGTGAATTTTACATTTTTCTTTTGTGGGTGGGTGTGCATATATGTGCAGGTGGATGTTGTACATATATGTGCATGCGGAGGCTAGCAGTTGATATTTGGGTCTCTTGCTCAATTGTTTTTCACCTTATGTTTTTCAGACAGGGCCTCTTGCTGAACTCACTAATTTGACTAAGCAGGCTGTTCAGAGAGATCCAGGGGGTCCCCTATCTCTACCTCACCAGCGCTATGTTTAGAGACATGCACCCTCAGAACAAGCTTTTTATGTGGGTGCTGGGATTTGAACTCAAGTCCCCACGCTTGAACAGTGATCACATCAGATGAGTGTCATATACTTGTCACATATTCACTGTGCATGTTTCATGTATGTACTCTGAACATATTTACCTCATAGTCTGCTTTCTCCTTCCCATGTATCTATGATTTTCAAAATTATTCTTGAAAGGCTAATTCTCCTTTCTTTTTAAGTGTTTTACTAGGTGCTCATATTGTTAAAGAGAGCAGGACAGAGATTATCTGATTAGACAGTGACAGATCCCCAAGAGCCCTCCACAAGATCCTCCCACATGACATCACTTCCTGCCACTCCCCAGGAGCAGTGCTCCAAAATCAGGCAGGAAATAGATGAAAATGGGACGATGTGCCTGGGTTTATAGTTCAACAGAAGAGCCTGATCCTAACACATTCAAGACAATGAGTTCAATTTCAGCCCAAAACAGAAATGAAAAGAAACCCACGTCAACCATGTAGGCTGAACCATAAGAAACTGCCAGTCGTGCAGTTCGGTTAACGATCAAATATCAGCAGTTTCCTGGGAGTTAGTCTCAAGACAGGAAGAGGGGGCTTGTAGCTACCTTCTTCCCCCACCCATATTGCTCTTAAGGGAATCTAAGATTTGAGGTTCTAGTGTGTGTGTGTCTACGTATCTGTACGTCTGCGTGTAAATAGAGTATTCCAAAAGCTACCTATGCTCTCCGCTACAATGTCTAGCTTCCTCTTCAGGTGGGAACAATTTGCTTCCTATATTTAGCTTAGTAAGCCTGCTCTAATGTGCATAATTACAACAGTTTTTTTGAATTGACTTTTAATTAACAGTGAGAAGTGTCCACAACAGGAAATGTTTTAAGCCCTTAAGGAATGTTTCCCATGGTTTTCTGCATAGAGAGAGACCTGAATAAAATTCATCACTAATAAAAACATCAGCATCTCTCTCTCTCTCTCTCTTTCTCTCTTACCTGCTCTTGCTTTGTATGTGATTAAATCCATTTTTAATATGGCACGTGTTATTAAGTAATATATGAAATAATACATTAGTCAGTTTTTTTTTTTGTCACTGTGAAGAAATACTCTAGAGAAAGGAGAAGAAGTTTCTTTCTTTGGCTTGTGTTTCAGTCCATGGTCACTTAGTTCTGTGGTCTCTGGGAACTATGAGGAGAAACTGTGTGATGAAGTAAACGTGCTGAGAGAGATAGTGGAAGGAGAGAGAGATAGGCAGACATAGACAGAGAGAGAAGGAAAGAAGAAAGGAAGTAAGGTGCGGGAGAATTGTCTGTATTCTGTCAATCATGTTTTAAATAAATGCTGATTGGTCAGGCAGGAGGTGTAGGCGGGAAAACCAGACAGGAAGTGGAAATGATGCAAAGAGAGCAGGAGAATTCTGGGGAGGAGGAAGTTGATTCCTCCCACTCCTGCTCAGATCACCGAAGCAACAGGATGTGAGCTGCTCCACTGAAAAAGGTACTGAGGCACATGGCTAAAATAGATCAGAAAAATGGGTTAATCAAGAGGTGAGAGTTAGCCAGTAAGAAGCCTGACCTAACGGACCAATCAGCATTATAACTTACAGAGATCTCAGTGTGATTTTTCTCTGGGACTAAACAGCTGGGGGACCGGACAGGACAGAAACACAAACAAGGAGGCCCCCTCATGTTACAGTAAGGGAGAGAGAGAGTCCTTTAAGGACCCACTCTCAGTGACCTGTTGATCCAGCTAAGACCATCAAACTCCAAAAGTCGTTCCCCCTCCCAATAATCCATTAAAAATGTCTCTGCTGATGGACCAATGATAGCTTCAGAGTGTCATGATCTGAGTACCCCCAGCCCTCATCTCTGCATATTGCTGCATGGGGAGCCAAAAATTCCGTGTAGGGCCTCTGGGGATGTGTGTGTGTGTGGGGGGGGCGCATCTCAGACCCAAACCATTACACTAAGTGTCCTCAGAAGTACAGAGGTTTCTACTGATGATGGGTTTTTAGAAACGTTTTAAAGCAGATGATGGCATGTGACCCGAACTCCAGACACTGACAGAGCACCCCATTCCACAGAGAACCTAAAGCCAAAAAAGTTGATGCTGCTCATAGAACTTCACATAGACCTTTGGGCAAAGAGGAAAATGTTGACAGAAGCTTTAATATGCTTAAATGAAAATGAAATTTAAATAGAATCTTAATCACTGAAGTGACTGGAGTGGAGCGAATGATGTTAGCAGAAGTAGTAGTTAATTTTTCAGACCGTACCATGGAATTAATTTACATTTTTAATTTTGTTATGAAAAATAATACTATCAAATACATGGGACCTTCTTGGTTTTAACTTATTACTCTGTGGGAGCAGATGAATGAGTAGGGTGGCTACTTTCAAACAGAGGCACTTGAGGCTTTAATTCATTAGCCATCCAAGAAGGAATAATAAATACTTCCAATAAGCAGCACTTTTCATATCTGCTCACTAATGAAATTTTAATTAACTATAGAACCAATTATTAGATTCAGTAGGAAATGTTGCAAGATTAATTTTTCAAAATGGAAATTAAAACACTCACATAATTTTTCTGCTTGGTTTTCCGTAGAAAGCCCTCTTGTTCTTTTTCTTTAATGTTTTATCATCATCAGTGTGAAGTATACACGGTCTCCTGCAATAGTTTTCACAGTCAAATTCCTTTTTATTACTTGTTTCATGGATACAAAGTTTCATACACATGTGCAGGAGAGTTTGGGAAGTACAAAATTTTGCATTACCCAATTTAGATTTAGTCCCCAAAGAGACCCCTGTCTATTTTACATGCACTAAAAGTCTTCAATGAGTCTCTTTACATGCCTGTTACTTCAACAGGTAGGACACTAAAACATAGGCATTTGCCTGAAAATTTTCCATTATAATCACTTTTATCTTCTTGTCATAAAGGTTAGGGAATAAACAAGCATTACTTATAATGCTTTTAAAAATTAATTGTTAAAGTCAGCCTGCAGTTTCATTGTGGCATTTCCATACATATGTGTCAGCAGACTCTGTTCTAATGTGTTCCCAGCCTCTCTCTTGCTGGTGTCAATTGTTCTGCCTTCAATTTTTATTCTCTCTCTCTCTCTCTCTCTCTCTCTCTCTCTCTCTCTCTCTCTCTGTGTGTGTGTGTGTGTGTGTGTGCATGTGTATGAGGAGACATGATGACAATCCCGAGTGTTGTTCCTCAGGTACTGTACCCTCTGCTTCTTTTTTGAGATAGGCTCTCTCACTAGCCTTTAACTCACCAAGTGGGGCAATGAGCTCCAGGGATTCACCCTCTGCCTCTTCCGCCTGGGATTACAAGCATGCTGTCACTCCAACTCTTTTGCTCTTCCAATAGGACGGATGCATTCTTTCCTGGAGTTACTTCATGTGCTTAGACAGTGGTGTCCCTGTTGCTGTCACTAGTACACTTCTTCCACCCCTCCCACCCTATTCCACCCCCTCCCATCTTATTCCACCCCCTCCCATCCTATTCCACACCCTCCCATCCTATTCCACCCCTTCCCATCCTATTCCACCCCTCCCATCCTATTCCACACCCTCCCATCCTATTCCACCCCATCTCACTCCATCTATCCTTCCACTCCTCCTCTTCTTTCCCCTTCTGTTTTCTCTCCTCCCCATCCTTCCCCTTCCATCCCACTCCATCCCACCATTTTTATCCTCACATCTCTGTATTAGAAGACTAGCCTTTGGGGACAGCTTGCTCACTGGTAACTTGGAGAGAGGCAGACAGCATCAGTGTTCAGATGGGATGAGGATTACGATTGGGTTTTACAAGGAAAAGTAAGAGATACTTTTTGGAGGCCCAATTTCCATACACTGTACTTTTCCTGTAGTGCACCTGCAGAGAACAGCCCATACTGTTCGAGAAAATCCATAGAATTCAAGGAGAGTCATAGCTTTTTCTCCCACCACCTCATCTTACTAAGGTGCATTTCCCCGGGATATGAAAAGTTTTAGATCTTAAGAACATCTGAGTATTGTCAATGCTCTGAACCTGACCAGTGCAGTCCAGGAATGAGCCTTTTCCACTACTTAGAGTATTGTTGAAGATTACCACCGTCTAAAGAGAGTGTGCTGGGTGTGGTGGCACATGCCTTTAATCCCAGCACTGGGAAGGCAGAGGCAGGTGGATCTCTGGGAATTCAAAATCAACCTGGTGTCTACATAGTAAGTTCCAGGATAGCCAAAGCTCCACAGTGAGACCCTGACTCAACAACAACAACAGCAACAAAGGCAAAAACATGACAACAAAAGAAGGTGTTAGAGAGAGAGCCCTAAGGACAAAGACTTCCAATAAAGGCTAGGACTTCTTCCCACTAATTTCTGACCCATCACAAGTGTGTTCATAGCTCAAGATGAAATGTCAGCAATAGTGAAGCCCACAGCCAGGGCCTCCCTAGCTGTGTATTAAATGCTTCTTTTCTATGACACTGAAAATGAGGACTATTAAACTTTTGAAGGTTGCTGCATATAAATTGTAAGTGAACAATTTTGTTTCTTTGTAGAAGGAATGGCGGGCTGCGTCCCCGCCCGCCACCCGGCTAGCTTTACCCGAAATAATTACACGAGAACTGTATTCATTTAAACACTGCCTGGCCAATTAGTTATAACCTCTTATTGACTAGCTCTTACATATTGATTCAACCCATTTCTATTAATGCGTGTTGCCACTTGACTGTGGCTTACTAGGACGAGTCTAACCAGGGTCCATGTCGGGGAGGAGAGCTATGGCATCTGCTTGCCTCTGCTTTCTTTCTCCCACAATTCTGTTCTGTCTACTCCACCCACTTAAGGGCTGGCCTATCAAAAAGGCCAAGGCAGTCTCTTTATTAACCAATGAAAGTAACAATAGACAGATAACCCTCCTCCATCATTTCTTTCAGACAGTAATTCATCATTTTCTCAAGTAAACTTATTTCTAAGGCATAGCATAAGGTATTTATTGCTTTTGTTTGTTTTGAGACAAAATCTCACTCTGCACCCTGAGGACTTGTGGTGATTTTCCTGCTTCAGCCTCTCCAGTGCTGGGATTATAGACTGTAGAGTCCATGTCCTGGGTTTATAGAGTGTAGATTCCATGTCCTGTGATTATAGGCTGTAGATTCCATGTCCAGCCTCAGAAAATGTTTGCTCTGTTTTCATTCATTTATAAAATATTTAATATCGTCTGCTTACTGCTAGCAAAAATATGCTGATAGATGAAGTAATTTTTAGCAGTAAATATAATTTCTGCCATAAAGTACAAGGAAACTTTGGTTCTGGGTTTATTTTATAGATATTTCTTGTTGAGTTATACAAGAAAACAGAACTCTTGAGTTGAATGTATACAAACATTCACACACACCAAAGTACTATAACCCAACTGAGACCTCTAATTCCACTTCATTAATTGCTCTTAAACCTAGCTGTCTACCAAAGTCATGCATATATGGCATTTTTTTTCACATTTCTAATTTGCAGGACTGAGGATAAATTGTGTTTTATTAGATATGAAAATGTTTTGTCTTAATGGCTTTCAGTAAATATGAAAGGATCTGACTATTTTGTAGTGATTTTTATATTTCTTGTCTTATTGAGACAGTTTCATGTATCTCAGGCTATCCCTGAACTCACTCTGTAGTGAAAAAATGACCTTGGGCTTTTAATTCTCCTGTAAGATTTTAATTTTTCTATAAAAATTAAATAGAAGTTTTATATTAAACCCACAGTGCGTTGTGCATGCTAGGCAAGCACTTTAGTGCCTGAGCCATGATCCCAGCCCTGGATTTTACATTTCTAAAAATATGTGTAAGCAAGCACTTACTGGATGAGAACTTAAGCCTTGCCAACCCATTTAGCTAATGGTTTAACAATACGGTTTGCCTTTGCACGGCTAAAGTACGTAGTATATTTTCCCCAATGGTTGAACAATTTGACCCTGATGTACCTGGATTTTTGACCTGTTCAAAGATGCATTGAATGTAATATTACATTTAATGATTATATTGGACTAAATAAGACAAAGTGAGTGAGTTCTAGGCATGAAGCAGGGTGTGAAAGAGTCCTGGTCTTATTCCTACTCTAAACTAATAATATTGACTTTATGGATGGGATAACCGTACCTTGTACAGTGATACAGCTTCAAATTATCTGTGGTCAACACAATAGAACAACCTTAACACATTGTCATTTAATATTATTTTAGAAATAATTTTTGGTGTGTGTGTGTGTGTGTGTATAAAATTCAAAAAGGGGCTGGAAAGATGGCTTGATGGGTCAAAAGGCGCTTGCTGTTGACCCTGGCAACCGAATTTGACCCCTGAAACTGCACAGTGAAGGAAAGAATCCACTCCTCCAAATTGTCCTTTGACTTCTACTCATCCGTGGTTGCTTGGTATGAATGTACCCCTCACACACACTAAATGACTATAATGAATTTTTAAAAAGTTTAATGGGATTTAAAGAGCTGAGGGATGTTATCACACACAAAACGTCTTCATTTCCATTCCCTCAAGTGTGTGCTTTCTTTAATATGCAGTGTCCTCGATCTGGCAAATCTTCAAAAGCCACCAATTCTACAGAACTCTTTAAACTTTGACAGACACATGGTGTAGGCAGGCGCAGCGCTCCATGTCTGTAATCCCAGCAACCCAGGAAGAGAAACTTCAGTATCAATGTTGAGTTAAAAATGTGCTAGTGGACACACAGTTTTCCATTTCTTTCTTTCTTTTTTTTTTTTTTTTTTGAGGATTTTAAGGATTAGTCAGTCAAAGGTTTCCACTGCAGGGTACAGTGTTCTTTTTGGTGACAGCTTTAATATCTATTTTTCTTTCTCCCTTGTAGGACCTGTTCTCTGCTGGTGGTCAAGTCACTTTGTCTTCAAGAGGAGCCAATATAAAGGCAGGAACACCACAGCTTTAAAGATCAAAAGCTTGCTTTAATATACCACGTCCTCAGTTTGCTATCCACTGAAAGTCCCTTGAGCTCTGCTCTCAACCAGAGCTCCGTGTACCCAACATCAAACCGCTCAGTGTTTTTGAGCAAACAGGCCATGTGTTTGTGGTGTCTTGGTACACTATGTTTCTCACCTTATGTCTTCACTATCAAAGGAACAAGCCAGAGCTAGCAACTAACGGGCAATTTCCAGAATATTGTAATAGAGAGAGCTGCCCAGAGTTGAGGGTCAGAGTGTCCTGGCATGGTGGGAAGAACAGACAAGCAACAGCTAGAACCGTTGCCAGCTATGACTGTTTATGTCATCCGAAGGGCTTCTTAGAAAGATGACGAAGTAAAGTTCATTCCTGTGTCACGCTGGTTTTCTTTAGGGAATGGGGATACACAATTCAGTTTGTCATGCAGGAGATAAAGAATGGAAATTCTAGGGTCAGTGTCTGGCCTTGTGACCCATAAAGGAAGGAGTCAACTGTATCTTATGAGAGTGAGGAGGAAAAGCTGAACTATGCTGTACATCTCAGTAAACTGAAAGCATCTATAACTGTGGCTTATGAACCCATCTGGGGTTGTGTGACTGGACGTGGCAGCTATAAAAATTTGGCAAGTGTGAAAGTTTTCTGAATGCACAAAGCCCTCAAATTAATTCAAAATGTAATGAATTAAGATGTCTTTGGTAGCTACCATCTATATTGTATGATGGGGAATTATTGCAGCCTTAGGTCTGAACATACACACACACACACACACACATACTCTTTCATACTTCACACCATCACACTGCACACCATCACACTACACACCACCAACAAAACCTGCCTGAAATGCAGCTCAGAATAGAGACTGCCATATGTTTGGGATTGCAGGGCATTTGCTGTACATACAAAGGTTTTTGTACTTATATAAAATGGTTTAGTTATTGAAGACAAAGATTTTTTTTACTATTTTGCTACAAGTCCTTGGCACGCAAATATCAAATTAGCATATCTTTGTATTGTTCTGTGTTTGCCAAACAAGCACATCCATCTCATCAATATGTAAATTTGTTTTAATCTTTAATAAGTGGTAGAATCGTACAAATACCGAAGAATTGCTTTAAAATAAATTTGTGATTGACTACCAGTAAGTGTTTTATATGTTACGTACCTATCATGTACAAGTTTCTCAGGTGAGGAGAAGCCATGAATGGCTAAATTTTATGAAGCATTTGTTGATGTTACCTGGGGAAGGTTTCATTTCAGGAAGAAGGGTTTTGGGAAACCATGGGTAAAGATGCTAACTTTTTTCCTAGTGTCGTAGGGTTCCCCACCACAGCTGACTAACATACTGGCATTAAATTGCCTGTCTCTACAACTTGCCTTTCTCACAGTCAGGCTCCCAGAAGCGGCCTCCAGACTGAGCAGCTTCCAGCGTTTATTGGCTGTTTCTAAGATGAGCAGCTGGAGGATGTTTGGAGCAGCCTCCAGCAAACCGGTTCTGGTCTCTGGCTTGTTTGTGTGCGATTTTGAACTGAGAGAAAACCATTTTTTTGTACTTTTTTTTTTTAAAAGAAGAAAATTGAGAAAAGAAAAAGATATTGCTGAGGTTTGCTTTTTGTGGTTTTGCAAAGGCTAAATTTATTACCCATCTCCTTTAGAAGGGTTTGTCTATTCCTTGGTTAGAAGTGGGTGGAGGAATGTCAAGATGGTCATAGCAAAGGCCCAGCCAGTCCTGCAGATGCTTGGGGGCTGAAGTGTGTTACACAGCTGTGTTGACCTAAGGGGGTGTGTATACGTGAATGTGTGTGTGTCCATCTCATCTGTGTCCCCATTTATGTACCCATCTTTGTCCCTGTCTGTCCACGTAATTCTCTCTCTCTCTCTCTCTCTCTCTCTCTCTCTCTCTCTCTCTTTCTCTCTCTCTCTCTCTTCGTGTGTTTGTGTATGTGTGAGAAGACATCATGGGTTTTCCCAGTGTGATTAAGACTGTGACTATGAGGGGCTCCTGAGAAGGGACTGTGATCATGTATTTGACCCAAGTGTGATAGCAAGAGAAGTGACCACTCTAGTACTGAAGGCAGGGTAGAGGTTCTGGCAGCAGCCACTGTGCCAGCCTTCCCTGACATCCTCAGAGAGAGTTTGGTATCCTCTTCTGCTCTCCCACAGGGCAAGGTTTGCTGCCACTTATTATGTGATTAGCTTTTCACCTGCCGCTATCCCCTGCTCAGAGGAGGCATACTTACAAACAGGAATTATGTCTTATTTATATCCTGGTGCTGGATACAGGGGCTGGCACACAGAATGAGTTCAGTAAATATTAACCGAATACATAACTATTCTTGCTTATGTGAGATTGAAAAATAGGTCGGAAGCTATCTGTGTAAGGCACTAGAAGCCTGTCTTACAAGTCAGAGCTTGGTTTATTTCCATGAAATGTTTATGACTGAATTTGACGTTTGAATCGAAGAAGAGCAGAATGTGCAAGTTCAACTCACACCGGAGTTGGAAATCCTGCTGTATGAGGTGGGGGCAGTGAGATGGCTCAGTGGGTACAGTTACTTGTCACAAAGCCTGACAGGCTGAGACCAGGTCCTGAGAAATACACAGTGGAAGAAGGACTGATGCCTGCAGCTTGCCCTTTGGTCTCACACGTGCATGGTAGTACACGTGCATGAAAACACACACACACACACACACACACACACACACACACACACACACAAATACTATTAAAACGATCATTGAAAAATGTGGTGGAGAGTGATGGAGGAAGAATGACAGAGGAAGATACCTGACATTGACCTTTGGCCTCCAAACACACATGCACACCTGACCTACATGTGCATATACACATACTCCACACACACGCGTGCACGCGCGCGCACACATGCACACACACATACATGTACACACACAAATTATAACAGGAATTTCTCTCTGTGAAGACATCCATTCAACATATAAGTATCTCTTCAGTGTGTTAGCACTGAACTATCAAGATATGAACAGGGACCATTGTCTGAATTATTTTTCAAGACCTACAATTCCTGGTACAGAGGCACTTTCAGGACCATAACCTGAGAAAAACTGATAGAAAATAAATTCTATATGCTCTAAGTCCAGTGATGTAGAATATTGTGGGCCAGGATTTGTACTCTGCTCTACTGATGGTAGTGAACTCAGCTTCAGATGTCCCCCCAAAATGCAGACATTTGGGAAGTGTTTATTGTAAGCATTATTTTAGGATTTCCATCACTGCATTCCCAATAAGATGGAAGCGAATTTTCTACTGTGCTTTCTTTGGGTCAAATTTGACATTAACTAGGATCATCTGGGAAGAGAGAATCTCAGTGGACAAAATGTCCCCACTAGATTAGTCTATGTATAAGACAGTGGAATATTTTCTTGATTAATAATTGATGTGCAATGGCCCAGCCTCATATGGGTGGAGCCACTCCTGTGCAAGTGGTTCTGAGCTGTATTAAGAAAGTAGACCGAATGAGCTATGGGGAGCGCACAACATTCCTTTGCTTCAGATCCTGCCTCAACCTCTTGCTTGAGTTTCTGCCCTGACTCCACTCAGTGAAGGACTGTGACCTATAAGATGAAATGAACCCTCTCTTCCCCAAGCTTGCTGGTGGTCATAGCATTTGCCACAATAATAGAAACATAATTAGGACACCAGCTAGTTTTCTAAGTCTGGAATTAGGAATTAACTCTAGACTCTGGAAGGGAATCTCTTATGCATTGCTGACTTCAAAAGATCTCTTCTCTGCCTCGTGATTCCAAATGCCCTTTGGCTCAGTGCAGCAGGGTTGCATGTAAGTTATACCCTTAAAATATTCATGTATTTGTTTTGCATTTGGTCTATCATAATGCCTGTAGTATTTTTCTGCTGCTATGAAATGGACTGCAGAGGAGCGCGATATTCCAAAGAATTGCGTTCTTGGGTTGGATGTAAACTGGTTATCTAATACTCAGTCTCACATGTCTGCTCTTGGTACCAGAAACATCCAGGGAGTGTGTGTGGTTTGTAATCAAGGGCACCAAATTATCTCCCGTACCCATGTAAAAAATGTCACCTCATTTTCCCTTTACTGCAATTTCCCAGAATAAAAAGAGATCTAATAATTTTACAGTTAATTTCTTCCAGTGCAGCACTCGGTTGAAACAAGAAATGGATTTTATCTTTGTGACTCCGCTGCTCCTGACATAGTCATTGAGCTGTCCTAAGTAGAAATTAAAAACAAAAATGAATAGTTCAGTCACTTCTTTCAGCTAATTTTCTTTGTCATTTAGGAGGGAGGAGCTGCGTGCAGATAGGCATGAATGGAGTTGAAGGTGATGGGGTAGGAAACTGGACATATCGGAAATGGATGTGTGCCTCTGTGGAGGAGTTCTGAAAGAAGGAAGCTTGTTATAACTTAGAGTGAGCCTTAAATGAAGCTATGCTGGAGCTTCATGATCGGGCTTTCAGAATCTCTGGGCCTGCTGTGAAATACCTGAGTTTGGAAGTTTACCTGTTAGAATGCCAACTTCTTACAGGTCTGGTTTCTATTAGTATCTCCTAGTCAGTGGACTGGACCAGTGCCAGTACCGGAAACCAAGTCCACTCCAGGCAGGAACAGTGGTAGGCCGACTCCTTCTTCCAGTTTGTCCTTATTTTGGAGACTTCACTGTCAGACATATTAGTGGTGCTTTGTCAAAGCCCCAGGCGACCTCACCTTGCCCACAGTCTCAGTTCTGTTGCTGCAGCCCTGTCACTTACAGTGTGGGGTGACTTGGGAGGGAAGAGCAGGAACAATGTGTGTGGTTGGAAGGGCAGTTCTGGTCATCTTGAGTTCCTGTTGCTTCTGGATAGGCAAAACTGTTTTCGCTTCTTATTTTCTCCTCCATGTTCATTCTGGTGTTTGTGTGTGTGTATTCTGGGGATCTGTCTCACGCTTTTCCCCCGGAACCATTTTGTGAGCCCTCCACCTCATTATTATTATTATTAATTATTATTATTATTTTATTATTATTTGAGACCTGCTTCTCACTGAACCAGTAGTTCGCTGATTTGGGTAGACCAGCAGGCCAGCAATGCCCAGTGATCCTCCTATCTCTGCTCCATCAGGATTGAGATTATAGGAAACTACCACATGCAGCTTTTACTCAGGATTAGGGATGGAAGGTCATACTTGTGGACTCTCACAGACTTAGCCATCTCCTACCTCTGTTTCCCTTCCTGTGGTTTCAGGATCTTAGTTTTGTGTTGTCTCCTTGTTTCTTTTCTTTTGGCTATGAATTTACCCACGTATTTATGATTTGGGATTCCCCTCCGTATGCTGTGAATATGTTTTATTGCCATTGGCTGCTTTTGATCAATGACTTAACAGAGTAGAGCCAAGTGGAAAATCTGAACATAGATGCACCTGTGGTACCCTCCTGCCTTCCTCTGCTAGCATGGATGGGCTTGTGTGGAAGGCTTCCCCTGCCCTCTGTGTTCTGATTGGGTTTGCTATTGAGGAGTGTGACAGAGTGAAGGAGGAAGAAGGACCATATTGATTCTTCCGCGATGATCGATGTCCTTCCATAGGAACTTAATCCATTCTTTTTATAACACCTCTTAATTCAGAAGCAGCCAGACCTCACAGCCTGAAGAGATCAGGCCACACTTCCCTGCAGATCTTCCTGGGGAAGAGAACCAGGAATCTGTCTGTGCTGAGCACAACAAGGGCTCTTAATTTAAGGTCCTAGCTAGTACTTGGTTCCTCCATGTTCTTTGTCACATAATACATTGAAACAAATCACGTGATATGCAACTTCCAGCCAGCTTCCCTGAAATCTTAATAAAAGTCTGTCATTTTCTTTGCTCTTGAGATTACTCAGGGGATCAGAGCATATTTAGGGAAAAGGCTTCTCTGCCTCCCTCCCACATTCCCTCCAATGGCAACATTCTCTCTTCCTGTCCCTCTGGCCTCCCTCATGCCATCCCTCCCACAGAGGCTTTCTTTCTCCCTGTACCTCTTTATCTCACTGTCAGTGCAGTCCTTTAACATCCTCTTTTGTGCTTTTTAATATATTATACGTGTCTCTCAATGACCTTTTCTCTCACCGAGCATCATTTCTGAAGGAGTTATTTGTCAGCCTTTTCCAGGCTCACTGCTGCTGAGATTGCCATTGTTTCTTTGTTGTTATATTTAGCACTTTCACGGTGACCTGCTGTAGAGTCTTGGCTACCCCAGCCACCCCTTCATCCAGACCTGAAGACCTGAATTTTTCATGTTGCCTCTCCTCTTTTCATGATCCCACATGATTGTTCCTAAGCCTTTTTTATTATACGTTTAAAATTTCCAATTTGCCATATTTTGTGTTGAGGTCCATAGTTATTAGAGAGACCCCTTGTCACTGGACCCTCCTTAAGGAATCAATGTCAGCTTGATGTTAATAAAGGTGCCAGGAGTGCACTGTCAGGAGAATATCCTAGGCCTAAAAGGCCTTAAAAGTCATAGGCTGTGCTTGGAATAAGGATGTCTGTAAGTTAGAATCCTGAAATGTGAGTAGATTCTGAGAAGTTTTTGTTTCGTTTCCTTTTGTTTTGTTTTGGACATTTATTCATTCATCACACGTTTCTGCTCACACAAAACAGGTAAAATATCACCTAGGTGTTACAAGCCTACAACTGGAGAAGTGTCTCATTTTAGTGTTGAAATAGAAGGAAAAGCTGGGAATCAGTGAGTCATGCGTTTTCACTTCTGCCAATCTTGTAAAAGTAGTAATAGAATAAGGACCTGAACTCGGGTGTCCTAACACAAAGCCTTGTCATCAGAGATTGCTAACGCGCTCCCCAGCTACCCAGACCTGAATAATCACACAGAAACTATTTTAATTACAATACTACTTGTCCAATAGCTTAAGCACCTTTCTAGCTAGGTCTTAGTCTTAAACTAGCCCATTTGGATTATTCTGTGTATCACCATGAGGCTGTGGCTTACTAGGTAAGGTTACAGTGTGTGTCTCCTTCAGCAACTACATGGCATCTCTCTGACTCCACCTTCTCTCTCTCTCTCTCTCTCTCTCTCTCTCTCTCTCTCTCTCTCTCTCTCTCTTCTGATTTCCCACCTGGCTTTACTCTGCTAAGCCATTGGCCCAAACAGTTTTAGTCATCAACTAATAAAAAGCAACACATGTACAGAGGGATATCCCACATTATCTCCCCTTTTCCATCTAAATAAAAGGAAGGTTTTAACTTTAGTATAGTGAAATTGCATAAACAAAACAGTTATCAAGCAAGAATTATAGGCACAATATTTAATCCATTTCCATTTGGCAAATTAAGGAAAATACTCTGTCATCTATCCTATCTTTGTGAATCTAAAGTTTTATAGTTAACTTATCCTTTATGATAACTAAGGAAAACTACAACTATCTGTCTTCAACTCTTCAAAGACTCCGGAAGGATATAATATTAACTAAATTAACAGGAAGTACATTGTAGACAAGTTCCAAAACTCTAGAATTGACAGAGACATCTTGCTGCCTAGACAGTTACCTTAAGTTCTTCTATAACATTGGGACATCCATCTTCAGGCTACAGGCCCATAGTATCTGAAAGACTTTTCCATTAAGCAGGAAATTTGAAAGACTGTTTCACCTATATTGGCAGTTTGTCAGTCACTTTCTTCTGTGTCTTGCAGAATGTCTGGCAGACTCTTTCATGAAGCAGGAACCTTAAAGGACCATTTCACCTTTAGCCAAGTTCAGCAGTCATTTCTGTGGGTCCTGTATGTCTAGTTCATACAGCATACCATCAAGCAGTCCAGGTAAGAGCAGTTTCTTTCCCAAATGACTAGAAAGCTCCATAAGGAGCCTCTTTGATGCCCATCTTCCTCTTGAAGTTGTTGGTGACACCAGGAGCAGACGTAACTCACTATTGAGAAAAGTCTAAGTTCTTAAAGCATTTTAAATGCCATATTGATGTGAGATTCCTCTCTGTATACTGTGGTTAATAAAGAAACTGTCTTGGGCCTGTGCAGGAAATAGAGGTGTGTGTGTGGAACCAAACTGAATGCTGGGAGAAAGAAGGAGGAGTAAGGGAGAAGATATGTAGCCTTACCAGAGACAGATGTTGGATAGAACTTTACCCAGTAAGCCACAGCCACATGGTGATACACAGATTAATACAGATGGGTTAGTTTAGGATATGAGTGAGCCAGAAATATGCTTAATCTATTGGCCAAACAGAATTGAAAAGAATATAATTTCTGTGTGATTATTTTGGGTCTGATTATTTGGGGTAGCCAGGAAACAAATAAGCAGCCTCCTTACAACACCATATTCTGTAGCTTTTTGATGTGTTGAAGATCATCTAACTGAAATATATCTCTTTATATCTAGAAAACCTAACTAACATGACTATAAGTTTGACTATTATAAATGACTATTAATCTGTAATTTTAAATTATATATTACATGTTAAAATGAGCTGTATAAGCACAATACATTAAACCAGAGTAGAATTATACATATAACAAAATTGGCCTTAAATTTGTATCAATAAAACGAAATTCATATCAATACAAAGTATTCATGTCTGTATTATATCTCCCCCACTTTTCTAAGAAAGAGATTGACTGTGACCATTTAACCAGCTATAATCAATACCCATTAAATGAAAACAAACATTTATAAACAATCATTTTGGGAATTTGGGTATAGTTTTCTATAACCTACTTTCTGCTGTTTTTTGGCAAAGTATTTTTAGGGTTCATGGAGACCTTTCAGGGAGCCTTGTTCCCTCAAATCACATTAGTCTAGAAGGAATTTGTAGGTTCTTATCCTCTGTGAAAACAAAATCAGAACTTCTTTTCCAAAGTAACATATCCTTAGACCCAAATTTTGAAGTCAAGATACCTTTATGTTGGTTTAACTTAGCAGCCACCAGAATCAACTGTCTCTCTGTAGTCAAAACATTCAAAGAAAACACTATAATATACATAATCCAGACTTTCTGTGTAGATTCCATTTTTATGTGACTTATTTTTTTACTCTATAACTTTTTGATATCTATTTTACTAATTTTACTCTTTTAATCTGTGACTGTCTGTGCTCTTGTCTATACTCTTTTACCTCTCTCTCCCAAGCCTACGTACATTTTTTTTGAATACACTGATTCTCATTTAGAGGTTTATTTCTGTCTGAATCTATCTTTATTGCATATCTGTAATCATTTTCTGACCAGGAGTGCCTTTCAAAATGCTAAACTGTTTGGCTAGGACTAAGGCCTTTTGGATCCACCCAGTCAAACATGGCAGAGGTTATGTTCACCTCCTCTGTTAGATATGCTCACCACCCCAGCTCCAGGGATTCAGTCAGCTAATGTCGCCATTAACTAGTAGCATGCTGCTTATAAACCCTACTTAAGTGCAAGACCTCCCGAAAGAGCCAGAGCTGTTCATGCTGCCAGCATAAACTAGAAATCTGTCTCTCAAAGAAGCTCACTGTTTCTGCTGCTAATGCTGAGCCAAGAAAATTTCTCTTAAAGAAGCCGTGTCTCTGCTCATCACCAGTAAACAAAGCCTATCTGATAAAATGCAACTATCAAGAAATTACACTTGGTTCCCATTTTTGTGCATCTAGAGGCCCTCTTTTTTTTCTTACATTTTAAAAAATGTTATATGGATCCATGCCCCAGGCCATGGGTGCCATTTTGTAAATGAAGGCTGCTTGTTCATTTCCTGGCCACCCAGACCTGAATATAATCACACAGAAACTATATTAATTATAGCACTGATTGCTCAATAGGTATCTTTCTAGTTAGCTCTTATATCTTAAATTAACCCATTTCTATTATTATGTGTATCATCATGAGACTGTGATTTTGTAAGTTTCCCATGTCTGTCTCCTTTGGCAGCTACATGTTGTCTCTCTGACTCTACCTACTCTCTCTCTCTCTCTCTCTCTCTCTCTCTCTCTCTCTCTTTCTCTCTCTCTCTCTCTCCATCTCTGTTCTGATTTTCTGCCTGGCTTTACTTTGCTAAGCCATTGGTCCAAACAGCTTTATTCATCAACCAATAAAAGTAACACATATATAGAAGGACATCCTACATTAAAAGTCTCGTAGATTTCTGCTCCAAGCAGGAAAATATGTATGCCTAGATTGAGGTGAACAAGTTCCATTCTTAATCAGAAATACATTTTGCTCTAATCTAGGGGTAGAGAAAGTATATTTGGAATGGTGATCAGTCCTGGCTTTGGGGAAAGATGCTGAAAACCCAGAGGTACCAGTGTGGTCCATAATAAGTTGTGAAAAATTTGCTCAGTTCTCAGCCTCTGGAAGGTTAGAGAATTTGAAATGTACTCTCTAGTCAGTTGATGATACCGAGATGTGTTTGATGAAGATTGTGAATGACATCAGCAGGTAAGCAGTAAAGGGTTATGAAAGTTAATTGAGAGGTTCTTCATAGAATAAGAAATGAAGGTAGGCCAATTAGAAAACCCATTATGTGGGAAGTAACAAAGTTTATTAGTGCATTGGCCAAGAAAATAAACAAGAAAAGCACTTGCAGAGATAGAACTACAAAGGGTAATGATTTTTAGGAAAGGGGAAAATAAACGTACCTATAGCTTTCACCTTGAGTTACTGACAAGACAATGCTTCCAAGAGAGTGCTTGAAGGAGAGAGAGAGAGTGAGAATGTGTGAGATGAGAAAAGTTAGTAACTGCATTTTCCTGACTATGACAATCACCTTACAGAGAAAATTTTCTTCAGGATACTGAAGTTGATGCTGCCTCACCTAATGAAGTGTATTTATATATTGTTTTAAATACTAAATTGATATTGGTTATCAAGACCTCCATGGTTGTTTAGAGCCTCTCTCACTCAAGTTATGTAGCCCAGGCTGGTCTCAAACTCATATAGTTGAAAATGACCTTGAACACCTGATCCCCTTGCTTCCAGCTCCACAGAGCTAGGATTATAGCTGTGTACCATCAAGCCCAGCTAGGCACTTTCCCAATGTTACTGAGGGATTGTAATTTGTTAAAAGTATGTCTGCAGAGCACTTAGAAATACTCAGTGTGAGCATTAATGCCTTTGTGTCTTTTTAATATGAAACTTTGAATAATTTGTCTTGAGGGAAATAACCCAAATTGTTGGAAAATATATGTTCATTGTAGAACAACTCGTAGCAGGAGAAATCCTAAAAACTTAAATTATATATGAAAAAAGAAATGGCTGTCTTGTTATGGTACATTTATAGAATGAATACCATGTAAATAATTAAATTTATATTTTCAAAATTTTTGAATGATACAGGATATCATTTATGATATATGCATTATGTAAAAGATTATCAAATATAAATTTTTGTTATGTATCCTTAATGTTGAGAACTCCACAAAGTTAGATGGATAAAAACAGATCAATTCCTTACATTTTAAGCAATTTCCATCATTTGTACAAGTGACAGATATCTACAAATATCAACAGTATTTTTATACTTAATAGGCTTTTTTTTTGTTTTTCCTTTAGGGACATGACATCTTTTAAGCCAGTCTCGACTTGAATTTGTGATCCTCCTGTCTCAGCCTTCTGAATGCTGGGATTGCAAGCATAGCTAGTGATATTATTGTCAAGGCTGAATGTTGAATGTGTGATGAATGTTACTGATTGCCAACTTGACAAAGTCTAGGGTCAACAAGGAAAGAAGCCCTTGGCCTTACGAGTAAGGAATAATCCAGGCTGGGTTAGCCTCTGGGAATGCCTGTGAGAGATTTGCATGACTGAGTTGCTAGAAATGTGGAGACACACCCTGAATGTGGGTGGTATCATTCTTTGGGAGTAGGTTCTGGATGGTGTGCAAAGGGAAAAATGAACTAAGCACCAGGCTTCACTGCTCTCTATTTTCTGACAGTCACTGAAGTGTGATCTCACTCCCACCACCAGCGGTTCCCTGCCAAGCTGGATTATACTCTCATGTCGTTAGACAAAATAAACCTTCTGTGCCCTTAACTTGCTTTTGTAAGGTATTTTATTATAGTAGCAGGGAAAGTAATAATACAGATGGGGAGCTAAATGTTTCCATAATTTCCCCCAGAAACTCCCAGGATCATTCCTGTTCTGGAATGATCTAGAAAATCACTTACACCTGTGACCACAAACTGTTCCATGTTTTTGTTAAAGGGTTTATGAGATGGTTTCATTTTAGTTCACGAGAGCCATTTTCTTTTCTGCTTTATTTTAGGACTTTGTCTTTCTTTTCTTTTTTTACAGAACAGATGAAATCCTGGCTTTGTTCCAAATACAGTGAGTAGTTGAAATGGCTTCCATTGGACAATACATTTCTGGAAAATGATTTCAAGTAAACAGAAATCAGGCATGCTATTTTAAGTCACAGCGCTATTTCCTGAAGTGTGGTCCTACCTCGTAGCTTTTCTAGCAGAGACGACACCTCTGATGCTTGTTTTAAAATGTAAATATCCTAGGGGGAGTTGTAGTTCATTAATAGAGGGCAAGTGGTCTTAGGTTAAATCTGGAGAGAGAGAGAGAGAGAGAGAGAGAGAGAGAGAGAGAGAGAGAGAGAGTTAGAGTTTCATAATAGGCCTCCCCAAAATTTGTACTTTTAAAGACATGCCCAGAGAATCGTTAACAAAACTAAAGATTCAGGGGTGAGAAGATGGCTTGGCAGGTAGGATGTTTGCTGTGTAAGCACAAGGACCAGAGTTCTTATCCTCAACACCAGAGTGAAAGAGGCTGTCATGGTCACCCATCTGTAAGTGCTGTTAGGAGACAGGAGGATTACGAAGATTCACTGGCCGGCCAGTCTAGCTGTAATGGTGGACCTAAGGTTCAAGGAGAGAGTCTCAGAAAATAAGATGATCTAAGAAGACACCCAACACAGACATGCAGCTTTCACGGACATGTGTGCACAGCCCCCCACCACATACCCACAAGCACAAGCCTGCAAACACCATGTCCATACAAAAGTAAACAGATTAATAATAAGTAACCATTAGTTGAGGGGAAGATTTGATGTTTAAAAATCCCTGCCCAGGCTCTTGTCTGCCTAATGTTTCCAGACAGAAGAGTAGAGCAGTTTTCAGTTGCATGAATTCAAGATCCAAAACACCTTTTCCCTATCAGATAAACAGGATTGGAGCATGAGGTCTACCGACTGCTTCCCAGTCATCCTCAGCGATTTCAGCTGGGCTTTCACTGAAAGAGCAGCTGGCAGACTTAAGATCCCTGTGAAGCATGGGCAGGGTGTTGGCATTCAGGGTTGGGTTGAGCTGGACGTCTCTGTGTGCTGTGCTTGCCCTATAGCTGTTCAGCAGAGCACACCTCTGCTGTGTGCCACCTGGTTTTCTCATCGCTGTGATCAAATGTCTTGCAGAAACCACATAGTAGAGAAAGGGTTTCCCTTGTTCATGGCTTCAGAGAGTTCCTTCTGTGGTTGTGGGGCTGACTCTGTGTGGGCAGACATCATGATGGGTGTGGCAGCTTGTGGGAGACAGACTGCTCACCCCTGTCGATGTCAAGCGAAGGACGCGGAGAGCAGCCATTTAAAAGCATGTCCCCTGTGACCTGCTCCTGCCAATCAGGCCCAGACTCTAAACATTTCTAGAAACTCTCCCAAATAGTGACATTACCCGGAGACTAAGTATTAAAAGCTAGGAATTTTGCCGTGGGAGAGGAGCATTTCACATCCACATCATCACGCGATGAGACAACAGGCCTCTCCAGATAGCTGATCCCACAGAGGATGGTCTGTAGTCATTTGTGGCAGCTACTTAAGCACGCTAGTCTGAATGATGAAATGTAATTTCTGGGGGTGGGGCATGGCCTCAGGGGTCTCCAGGAGGTCCTGAATCTGTAGCTTTTATGAGCAGGATGAATATCCTTATAAAACAGGATCTGGAGAGCTGCATGTTCCTTCCAAGTTGTGCTGCACAACAAGGAGCATCATTCAGTGAGGAATCAGGCCTTCCCTACGCATTAACTCAGTCTACATCTCGATCCTGAAACAGCCTCAGATTGGTGAGCACTGGTTTAGTTGGCTTCTCCTTTTATGGTAATTATTTTGAATTTTATTTCATTTTGTGTGCATGGAGTTGGGAAAAGGGACTCCTGTGGAGGTTGAATGTGTTGATGTATTCCACCATGTGTGTCCTGGGGATGGAGCTCAGGTTCAGACATGGTATCAGGTACCTTTCAGGCTTAGTAGCAAGCACCGTCATATGTCAAGCCATCTCTCGGGTCCATACTTCACAGGCTTTTGCTGTAGCTGTCTGAACAGACTAGACTAAGATAGTACATGTCTTGATAATGTGAGAACTCGAAACTTTAGTTTTTTTTAAGTATAAAATGGGTCTAATACTAGAACCAGAAAGATATGAAATATTGTATGTAAAACATTTAGTACAAAGCTTGCTGTGAAGAATTAAGTTTATAGAGCCTGCTATTCTTAGAAGCCCAGATATTTACAGCAATTCCACATCTTCCTTAGGGGGATAGGGAAGGAGCAGGAAGGAGGTGGAACCAGCTTTACTAATCCCCTTCATTTTTTATTTTATGTGCCCGAGTGTTTTTCTTGTGTGTGTATGCAGTGTTGTGCACCATCGGTAGGCAGCGCCCCAGAATATAGGTGGAGTTTTCCTGTTCCAGCCAACCACCTGCTCCCAAATAACTGGCAGCTCCTTCCCAAATAACTGAGACTTGAGAGTTAATATAAATTATAAATGCTCGTCCAATAGTTCACGCTTGTTACTAACTAGCTCTTCTGGCTTAACTAATTTCTATTAATCTATGTGCTGCCCTGAGGCTTGTAACTTTTACATCTGTCGCGTTTTTGTGTGTGTTTCTGATTTGTTCTCCGTTTGGCTCACAACTCCTCTGACTCTGCCCTTCTTTAACAGTGAGAGCAACACATATTTACAGTGTAAATTCATATTCACAGTGTATAGAAGGATTATTTCATAGCACCAGGAGAAACCTGAGACTGGAGTTACAGGCAATTGTGACTCATCATATGGATGCTGAGAATTGAACCCAGCTCCTATGGAAGAACAGCCAGTGCTCTTAACCGTTTCTCTAGCCCCATAACTGAGAGATTTGAGATTAGTTTATTTCATAGGATATCCAAACCCAATGTTATTTATTAATGTCCACCAATTTCTCGCTGTTCTCAGACTGAATGGAATAACACGAAGTAGCATTCTCAGAGTGAGGTGTGTGAGTAAACCTACTCAGTTCCAAAAAGAGACTGAATTTACAAATATCTAGGCACATAGGCACACAGGTACACAAACACATACACACAGGCACAAACACAACAGAGAGACACACACAGATGCACACAGATACAGATACACCAGGACACACATATACACAGAGACACACACACACACAGATGCATACAGATACAGATATACCAACACACACACATAGACAGACACACAGACACAGAGAGAGGGTGAGGCACAGACATACACACACACAAACACCACCCCACAGACACACAAACAGATGCACACAGATACAGATACACAAAGACATACACACAGACACACAGACACACACACACACACACAAACACCACTCCATAAGCATATGCACAGATACACATAGACACACACACAGGAATCACAGTCTTAAGCATGACCGCCTCCACATTATCTGGTGACTTTAGGCTCTAATAAGAATTTCTGAATTTGTGACATGACCGTTAACATTATGGAATGTATTCACCCCCTCCCCTACAATGCCATGTTTGTGAATACTGTCCCTATAAGATTTTTCTTATTCTTTCCCCTCTTTAGGATTGTATGGGACTCATGACAGGCTAATTACCAGTCCAAGAACCTCTCAGCTATATGCATGTACCCATTCCTCCCACTCCCCCCAAAAAACATTTGGCTTCAGACAATGGCCAGGAGCAAGTCTTTATATGATCCAGTTGCACAACACACTTCTGGAGTAAATGACATATCCTAACTTGGGGTACATCACCAGATTCAAGTCAGAGAGGATCCTCTGCCAGTCAATCAAAGTGCGGGTCACTGGAAGATCCCTCCGGAGAATTTTCCTCAGGGCTTCATTTGACAGCTCTTGCAGTTCTTCTAAGACAGCAGCTTGAAACTTATTCTCTTGTTCTTCCACAAGCCTTGCAAAGCTGAGCGCCAACTGGGCTTGATTGACCACCTCCAGGCTTTCCTTCAGATCCTTGGACAGTTCAACATGAAGGTTGACATACTTGAAGTAGTGAGCTTGCACAAAAATCCGTCCTGTTACTTGGGTTAGAAATGGGTTTACCTGGAAGATCCATTTAGACTTCCAAAGACCGTTCCAACAATTTCCGTTGTCATAGCTGTGGTCTTCGATGCAAGCAATTAAGAATTCTTTGCATTTGACTGTCTTTCTCAGCACATTGCAATTTCCATTTGGGTAGTGATCATTCACGTAGAGTTTTAAGGCACACAGAACAACAGATCTCAGGTACTCAGTCTCATTCCGAATGATTCCGTGGCTTTGGATATCTCTCAGCTGATTCTGAAGCAGGTCAAACCTGAAAGAAAGTTTGCTCTGATAATCAAAGAACCGGAAGTCACCCATCATGTTGTGGTGAGACAGGAGCACTGGGTTGCCATCGATGCAGAGTGGCACACAGTATTTTTGGCAGTGCTGATGGCCAGCGTACTCACCCTGTTGGTGCATGAGCTTCTCATCGCGGATAAGCAGACAGAGATCATCAAAGGCGTTCACAAACTCCCCAGGGGGAGCCTGGACTAAGAGTCTGCGAATGGCTTTTTCTTTCTCTTTCCTACTCAAGACACTGAGCGACATGTCTAGTTGCAGCCCAAGCAGAGCTTCGGAAACAAATGGTGTTCACAGGGTGGGAAAGCGATCCATGGGACACCTTGCCCCTACGAGGTGTTAATCATTTAAGCTTAAGATCAGTATGTGTGAGCAAGAAGATGGGCAGTCTGTCAGGCTCTGTGTCTCCTGGTGAAGTCACAGAGAAGCATGAAACTTCAAATGATGTCACAATGCGTGCTCAGAATCAAAGAAGAAAATGATAGCCACCTGACACCGTGTCGCCCAGCCCACCAGCTATACCAACTGTGAAGATTTTAAGAACTTGCTTCCGGAAGAGTCTTCTTCGCCAGTGGTGTGTCTTTTTCAACATCCACGATGTGTTGTGGGCGGTCTGGAGAAGTTTCCTGGGGTTTTTAGTTGATGCTGGACAGTCTCTTCAGCTGTCCTAGGGCACTGATTTCCCCTCAGGTCCTTAGCAAAGCTGCCCCACCCCTTTGGGTGAACATTGTGATGAAAGGTTTGAGGGATTAGAAACAAACCAGGGAAAGTAAAATGAGAAACGAGGGTTGAGAGATGACTCAGCCAGTAAAGCTGCTTGTTACCAAGCTTGACAACCAGAGTTTGAACCCCACACCCACCCTGGTGGAAGAAGAGAAAAGAGTCCTGCAAGTTGTCCTGTGATCTCAAAACATGCGCAATGGAAAGTGTACACACACGCACACACACACACACACACACACACACACACACACACACAAGTTAAAATAGAAACACAAATAGAGTTTGTTGAAAATGCCTGTGGGTTTGAAAGTTCTCAGAACACAAGAAGCCAGGCATCTTACACAGGGACCACATCCTTCATGTTTTATTTTCTCTTTGTTTTTCCCCTTTGTGTGTGTGTGTGTGTGTGTGTGTGTGTGTGTGTGTGTGTGTGTTCTCTGCCTTTTCCCTAGAAAAGCTGCAGCAGTAAGAACAGTTGATGACTATCATAAAGAGGAGGAGCTACTTCTCAGATCAACTGACAACACCGTAGGCGGAGAGACCTCTATGGGAGGACACGTGACATAGGTCATGAAAACATGGAAACGCGACATCACGAACACGCAGAAGCAAAATATCCATCCAGATCTCTCTGACCCATGCCCCCTCTTGCTCTCCATTCTGTGTGTTCATGTGGCCTTCAGTCTTTTCACAGAGTTCTGAATTCAAGCATCTGCTATTTGAATATGAACTTTCTGCTTATTTCTACAGTTCAGAGCTTTTCTGAGTTTCCATAGATTCTTGTATTATTGTTACTGCTATAAAAAATGCACTCTTTCATATTGAGTCAGAGCCATTAAGTTTGAGAGTTGTTAGTGTCAACAATTTAAAATTAAGCAGAAAATGGAGATTCTGTGACTTTATAGCTCACACTATAACTTCATCTTAATCTATTTTTTTCAAGCTGGGGTATCCTAATTTTTGAACTTTATCTGTATATAGTAAGTAGACTTGGTTATTCGACTTTCTCTTTTCAAATCAAATGTAAACTCATTGTAGCTTTTTTTTTTTTTTTCTATTTTGTAGTTTTGAGATGAGATGAGGTTTTACTTAGCCCAGGGAGCCCAGGCTGATCTCAAATTGGTCACACAGTCAAAGAGAACCTTCCTCTGCTTTCACCTTCAGGGTGTTGGAATTACAGGCATGCACCACCACACCTGGTTTATGTGGCACTGGGGATTAAACCCAGGGCCTCAAACATGATTAAGAGAACATTCTACTACCTCAGCTATTCCCCCAGCCCACATTGTGATGTTTTTAACCCTTTCTGAAGGTACTTGAACTAATTTTGAGGCAAGCCTATACCAGGACATTTGACCAGTTTAGTAATTAAATCAGTCATAGTCACTATTGAGCACTCCAGGCTATGTTTAATAATGACTTATGAACTTATTTAATGCTGTGTCTTCTATAAGATTGTCATTTTGCTCATCTTTCTGAATGAGGGGGGTCAGGTGGGTGGGAGAATGCTGGAGCCCAGGAGATTTCAGGATCAGACTTCCAGGCAAATAGGATGTAATAACTGTACAGTGAATTTCCCAAGTGCTAGCTTATGTCTTGAGTTTTTATACATTGTCCTGCATTTTAACTAGGATCTGCCCTTTTATATCTTTTATACCTGTACTGTAATTGATAATAATATTATTTAGTTCTGAATAGTATTTATTTGAATAGTATTTATTGTATACTTATACAATAGTATTTATTGTCTGAGCACAGGATAGATGATTTGTTAAAACTGAATACAGATTATTTCTTAAAGAGTTTTAAAGCCTCAGTGACTTCTTTGAGAATTTCCTTAACTTCCTCTGCTTCATACATGGTTTTTGTCCAAGATTCAGGAAGAATTTAGAGGTGGAAAAATCAGTGTGGAAAATACTTACAAGTTGCTTGAAAAATTTGATATTCCTTGCAACTTTGCTCATGTGAAACAAATTTTTAAGGTGAGATGATACCCTCTTTCTGCCTGCTCCAATCTAGGAAGGATTTGCTACAGTGTAAGTAGACATTAGTAGATACTTGGGTGCTTCTTTAGGAAATACACACGGGGCTGGAGAGATGGCTTGCTGGTTAAATACACTTGTAGAGGACCTGTGTTCATGTCCCAGCATGCACATGGTGCCTCACTCTAGTTCCAGGCAGCCCAAGGCCACCTTCTGACATATTCAGGCACCTTTAAGTTTGTGGCACACATACACACACTCAGGTACGTAAATAAGTGTTTAAATATATGTGTGGAAAATCAGTATCTTAAGAGCAGAATACAGCAATGGCTTCTAAGTTTTGAAATAATACCAGAACATTTGCTTGAAATTTACTGAGTGCATAGAAATTGTCACACCAGATCCAGGAAAAAGATCAACATTAGGATGACTGAACTAGGATTAAATATAAAAAGTGAATGGTGGTGGCTTTTTGCTTGCTTGTTTGTTTTTTTGTTTGTTTGTTTTTTGTTTGATATAGATATGAATAATTTGCATTGGTATGGATTTTAAGGTCAATTTTGTTATATGTATATGTATTTCTGCTCTTGATTAAGGTATTGTGATTGTGTAGTTCATTTAAAAATGTAATGTATAATTAGGAAATATAGCTTGTTAATGAATAATCATCCATAATAGTCAAGTTTATAGTCATGTTAGTTAGATTTTCTAGATATATAGAGACATATTTCAGTTAGATAAGCATTCTTCATATCTTTCAAAGACTACAGAATATGGCATTTAATGTTTTAATAACTTAGGACTTTTCATGACAATGAGACACGTCTGCTCCTGGCAGCACCAATCTACTTTAAGAGGAAGATGGGCATCGAAGAGGCTCCTTATGGAGTTGGTTAGCCATTTGGGTAAGAAACTGCTCTTGCCTGGACTGTTGCATAAACTGGACACAGAGAACCTGCAGAAAGAGGACTGTTGAACTTGCCTAAAGGTGAGATGATTCTTTGGGGTTCCTGATTTACGAGAGAGTCTATGAGACATTCTGCAGGACACAGCAGAAAGTGACTGAACTGTCTTTGGAATTTCCTGCTTCATGGAAATGTCTGCTGTATGGGCCTGAAGGCTGAAGATAGATGCCCCAAAGGTACAGAGGAACTTTGGGTGACTATCCAGACAGCGAGATGTCTCTGTCATTTCTAGAGTTTTGTAAGTTGCTTACTTCTTGTTTACTTAGGTAATATTATATCCTTCTGGAGTCTTTGATGGAGTTGAAGAATGGTTAGTTATAGTTTTCCTTAGTTATGATAAAATAGATATAGATATTGTAACTATAATTCTTGCTTTATAACTGTTTTGTTATATGTAATTTTACTATGTTAAAGTTAAAGTCTTTCTTTTTTGTTTAAACAGAAAAAGGGGAAATGATGGAGGAGGGTCATCAGTCTATGTGTTACTCTCATTGGTTAATTAATAAAGAAAACTGTTTGGCCTGATAGGTCAGAAAATTAGGTGGGCAGAGCAGACAGAACAGAATGCTGGGAAGAAGGCAATGAGGCAGTCACTATGACTCTCCTCTCCGAGACAGAAACAGGTTAGGATCTTTCCCGATAAGCCACGAGCTCGTGCTGAAATACAGATTATTAGAAATGTGTTGAGCCAAGATGTGAGAGTTAGCCAATAAGAGGCTACAGATAATGGTCCAGGCAGTGTTTCAAAGAATACAGTTTCTGTGTAATTCTTTCGGGTAAAGCTAGCCAGGCGACGGGAAGTGGCCTGCCGTTTCTTCTACATTTGTTTTTGACATAGAAGAAAAAAAGCTAGAAGGAACACAGTACTGAAGATTGGAAAAAATACTGCTTGTGGGAGTGTCTCTAATCTTATTTGGGAGCCTGAGGAAGGAAGATCAAGAGTTCAGTTATTTAGTGAGTTTGGTCCTGGTCTGAAATATATAAGATCTGCTTTAAGAAAAGAAAAAAAATAATAGACAATAATCACAGTAATTAATTAAATAGTTGGAAATCCTTAGCAAGACAGGAAGAAAAAGTGAGAAGGCAGAAATGAGAAATTTTTAAATAAAAGAGGAGACATTACAATTGGCCCCACAGAAATCAAGAACACCATGAGGGAACCACCACATAGATTATAGAAAATGGAAAAATACCTAAATTCACACAGCCTACAAAATCTGAATCAAAAGGAATTAGAAAACTTGAATAGATCAACAGTAAGAAACAAAACAAAACAAGACCCCTAGTCATTAATAACGTGAAATAGTCAACAAAGAAAAGCCCCGCCAAATGACTTTGTAGGTGAAGATTTCAAAGGGATCAAGACACATCCTTTTTAAACACTTCTATAAAAACTGAAGAGGAAATGATTATAATGCTATTTTATAAATACAGCAAAATCATGGTTTGGAAGCTGAATATGAACCTCACAAGCCATGTCTGATGAACACAAATACAAAATTCATCAGCAAAATAGTAGTGAGCCAAATTTAATAACCCTCAAGAAGGGGTCTATGCCATGACCAGATGGGATTTTCTGCTTACATGCAAGGATGGTTCAATATACAGAATCTATTCTCATTAACAAAATGAAGGACAACATAAAATTACCTGATTGCCTTAAAAAAATGAACACTTTTTTTTTCCAATCTAAAAATAGCTCTTATAGCTGGGGAGATAATTTAGTAGGAAAGGCACTTGACCTGAGGATCTGATTTTGGATCTTTAACACTCTTGCAAAAATCCAGAAATGGTAGCACAAGCTTGAAATCCCAACACTGGGAAGGTAGGGACAGGAAGATCCCTGAGGCTACCCGACTAGATAGTGAGCTCCCATTTTCATGAAGAGTTCCTATCTAAAAAAAACAATGTGGAGAAATGACTGAGAAAGACACCTATTGCTGAACTCTGCCGACGTATACACGTGTATATGGATACCCACATGTGTACCTACACACTCACATCCATATAACCATGTACACATCCATGCACACACACAACTGTCAAGGAAAGAAATGATCCCAAGACAGCAAAGTCCATAAATGAAAACCAACATACTCAGTGATAAAAACAGAAAACCAGAAGCAAAAGACATGAAAATGAAACCAAAACAAAAATATAAACAAAGAAGAAAGCCCTCAAACTGATTTTTCTTTGTGAGCTGGAACAAACAAAGGTTCCCATCTCAACTCTTCTACTTTAAAACTCTAAGAGTAAGATATGCCAGCCACAGAAGCTAGTTAAGGCAAAGAAAGAAAGCATGTTTAAGTTGGAGTGGCAGAAGTAAAATAGTCTCTAGCCATTACAGATTATCTTATGTGGAAAAAACACAAAGGACTCTGTCAAAAAAAAGTCTATCAGCATGAATAAATTCAGCAAATTGGCAGGACACAAATCATTGCCTTTCTACTCACCAGCAGTGAATCAAGCCAGAATAAACCAAGAAAACAGTTTCATTTCTACAAATATCAAAATGAATAATGTACCTAAGAATTAATTTATCTCAGGAGATAAAACACTTGTTCAAGATTATGTGACATGGAGAAAAGAAAATTTAAAATATAGAAATAAATTGAAACATTTTATGTTGATGTGTTCATTTTGACAAAGGCAATCTGCAGATTCAGTGCAGTTTCTGTCTCTCATCCCCACTCCAAATAGTGAGAAAAAAAAGTCCTTCCTTGTATAACCAACATATCTCGAGAAAGACCAAAGCTGCACCAAAGGTGTGCAAGAAAATGAAACAAGAGGGAGATCCCGGAGATAAACTGTTCTTCCACTGTCTGTGGTATTCGGGGAGATGCTAAGCACACTTGGTGGCTTAGGAGAGTTTCCTCAATGAGCATCAGAGAGAAGACTGGATATCTATATGTAAAATTTTAGACCTGACTCTCAGGCTGCACACCAAGTCCATCAGAAACACATCAAAGATGTAAATGTCAGACTTCAAACTAGAGAATTCCTGGAAGACACCCTAGGGCAAAATCTACTTGACATCATGCTTTTCTTGTTTTTTTTTTTTTTTTTAATTTTGTATTTCTCACATGATTTTTCCTCTTTTCTTATTTTTTCCACTTATTTATTTATTTATTTATTTATTTATTTATTAAAAATTTCCACCTCCTCCCTGCCTCCCTTTTCCCTCCCCTTCCTCACCTCCCCCTTCCTCTCTAGTCTTAAGAGCAGTCAGGGTTCCCTGCTCCATGGGAAGTCCAAGGTCCTCCCCCCTCCATCTAGGTCTTAAAAGGTGAGCATCCAAAACAAACCAGGCTCCCACAAAGTCAGTTCATGCAGTAGAATAAAAACCTAGTGCCATTGTCCTTGGCCTCTCAGTCAGCCTTTATTGGCAGTCACATTCAGAGTGTTCATTTTGATCACATGCTCGATCACTCCCAGTCCAGCTAGCCTTGGTGAGCTCCCATTAGATCAGTCCCACTGTCTCAGTGGGTGAACGCACCCCTCATGATCCTGACCTCCCCGCTCATGTTCTCCCTCCTTCTGCTCCTCATTTGGACCTTGGGAGCTAAGTCCAGAGCTCCAATGTGGGTCTCCGTCTCTATCTCCATCCATCGCCAGATGACGGCTCTATGGTGATATGCAAGATATTCATCAGTGTGGCTATGGGACAAGGCCAGTTCAGGCACCTTCTCCTCTGCTGCCCAAGGAACAATCTGGGGACCTCTCCTTGGATCTGGGAACCCCTCTAGAGTCAAGTCTCTTGCAAACCCTAAAATGGCTCCCTTAATTAAGATATTTACTTCCCTGCTCCCATATCCACCCTTCCTACATCCCACCCATCCCATTTCCCCAAGCCATCCCCAGTCCTCCCCTTCTTCCTTCTCTCTACCCATCTCCCCTTAAACCCACCCCTACACCCCCCATGCACCCAAGTTTTGCCTGGCAATCTTGTCTAATTCCAATATCTAGGAGGATAACTATATGATTTTCTTTGGGTTCACCTTCTTATTAATTTCTCTAGGATCACAAATTATAGGCTCAAAGACCTTTAATTATGGCTAGAATCCACTTACGAGTGAGTACACACCATATTCCTCTTTTTGGGTCTGGGTTACCTCACTCAGTAAAGCGTTTTCCATCCATTTGCATGCAAAATTCAAGATGTCATTGTTTTTTACCGCTGAGTAAAACTCCAATGTTGACATCATTCTTTATATTGGTTTCTCGAACAAAAACCAGGGAATGAAGACAAAGAAGAAGATGAAAATACACTCAGTTAATGGTTTTGGCATAACAAAGGGAGTGGAAAGCGAAGAAAGCAACCTTCAGAGTGGGAGGAAGAAGGTGTGGACTACATGTTCGCTAAGGGGTTAATATCTAAAACACACAGAGAAGTTACAAAACGCAGTAGAGGGCAAAGGTAGTGACACTTAAAAATAAACAAAAGGGGCACATGGACATTATTGTAAAAATATGCAAATAGTCAACAGGTATCTGAAAAGTGCATAACACCACTAGCCATGTGGAAATGCAGAGCAAACCACGGGAGACGTCACCTACAACTGGTGCAATGGAATGTGCATGTATGACAAGTGTTTGTACAGACATGGAGAAAAAGACATCCTGCCCACTCTTCATTGAAGCCATTGTGGAGACATCATGGCGAGGACCCCAAAACAAACATAGAACCACTGTGTGACACAACTCCATTCCCGAGAAGACCGTAGACAAGCTCCAGTGTTTGCCCTGAATGCCCACGCTTATTACAGTGTATCTTTATACCCAAGACATTGGAAGCAGCAGAAGTGTTCACCAATGTAATAATGGGTAAAGAAAACACAGCATATCCATAACGTGGGATGATTCTCCCCGGGAAAACAAAGCTTTCTTCCCACCCACAATAACATGAATAGACCCCAAAGAGGAACTAGATGTGAGAAGTGAGACAAAGGGATAAAATATTTCATGATAGCACTATTGTGAGGGATCTGAAATTCTCAAATTCTAAGGAGGAAAGGACAGAGTGGTGGTTGGGAGGGACCAATGTGGTAGGCAGCCGGCTAGTATTAGTCAAAGAGTACAGACAGCTTCAGTCTACAATGGGAAAAGATCCTTGAGATGTACTTACAGAAGAGTGCCTGTGGTATGTGAAATTGAATTATAGCCATAGAAATTTATGAGTGGATCTATTGTTGACTGTTCTTACTACTCCCTTTCTCTGTCTGCCTGTCTGTCTATCTTTCTCTCAAACACACACGCAGCATAAGAACACCTTTGAATGGGTTGGATGTGCATATGGTGTTCAGCATACTCTATTAGTTTTATAGTTATCTCCTATTCTTTAAGTTGATATTTTAAATGTGTCAACCTTTTAAAATGTTTACACTTATGTGTATGTGTACATGCAAATATGTGTGCACACATGCACCACAATGTGCATGTAAAGATCACAACACAGCCTTGAGGGTCAGTTTTGTTCTACTCTAGGGTTCTGGGGATTGAACTTAGGTTGTGAGACTTGGTGGCAAGCTTCTTTACCTGCTCAGCCACCTCACTGGTTCTAAGTATAGGAAAGTTAAACTTTCCTTTGTCGTTTATGGCCCAGAACTGTAAGTTAAAGAATGAGTAACCTGAAGAAATATTCTTAGTTCACTTATTCCGAGGGAGAAATTCTACTGAGATTTGGTTTAAAGAATTAGCAAGGATTCCAACTTGATTTCGTCAATCAGCAGCAGAGGGCAGAGGGGATGATCCTGAATAGAACAAGACTAAACTTCAGTTGAACTTTGTCCTAGAAAGCTGACTTTATTTGTTTGTTTGTTTATTTATTTGAGAATTAGGCAAAAAAGAAAAACAAAAGCTGGCTTGGCCAATTTAGATAGATAGGGTTACTGAACTTCCAGACACTTTTGTTTTGAAGGTGAGGAACCAGTTCATATCTAAATCTACGTCTGAGGAACACGAAAAGTTTTCCCCACACGAGACTTACACACATAATGTTTCTAAATAATAGATCTCCTAAGAGGGAGAAAATCATGTTCTTCCTGGTTTAACAGACTTCACATGCAATACATGTGGAGGCAGCATTGTGTTAAAATCTATCAAAAGTGTACTGATGTAAACACTATCTGTACATCCTTGCATTGCTTTGGAATCTCTTTCAGACACAGATGATCATTACCAGGACTGGGTAAAGCACATGCTACATCCAATGCACTTTATAGAAGGTTTAACAGTTGTCAAAGTATGGAAATGGGTCTCTGGAAAATTTTATTGCTCAGACATGGGCAGGTCTACGCGTTTATTTTGTTAGGCAAAATATTTTTGGTGTGACTATGACAACAATGTTCACAGAAATTAGAGCAGAGGGAGCCAGTGGAGATGTCTCACTGGGTGAAGACACTTGCTGTCAAGTCTGTTGACTTGAGATTTCCTTCCAAAACCCTCATGGTGGGAGGAGAAAACTGACTCCTGCAAGTGTCCTTTCACCTTCATGTGCTGTGATACATACCCACCCATGTAAATATATGAATGCAACTAGAGACAGAATATGCTTGCTTTTATCGGTTAACGAATAAATCTGTTTTGGCCAGTGGCTTAGCAGAATAGAACAAGGTGGGAATTCCAAGCAAATAGAGGAGCAAAGAAGGCAGAGTCAGGGGGAAGCCATGCTGCCGCTGGAGGAGACAGATGCCAGAACTTTGCCTGATAAGCCACAGTCACGTGGCGATACACAGATTAATAGAAATAGGTTAATTTAAGATATGAGAACTATCTAGAAAGACACTTGGGCTATTGGCCAAACAGTATTGCAAATAATATAGTTTCAGTGTGATTATTTCGGTCTGGGCAGCAGAAATGGACCAGCAGTCTTCGCCAACAGAATCTGCTTAGACTACATTTTAAAAACCTTTTAAAAATGATGCCATGACCTTGAGAACTTTAGAAACATTAGTGATGACTGTGGTAAGCTCACTGTGAAAGCAATTCTCGACCCTTTGCTTCTTCATCGTGTTAGGCTAAACTAACAAAGTTAGTTAGTTGTTAGTTAGACTAACAAACTAGTCAAAGGTTGATTGAATAAAAAGGTAAGGGATGTATACTGGCTGAGTGAATTTTGTGCATGTCTTCAGATTAATCAGCTTGAGCATTCAAGTCTTTTAGGTATATGGATGTATGTACTGTATGCATGCATACATGTATGCGTGTTTGCATGTGAGGGCATCTATGGAGCAGTCAGAGGTTGACATTGGGTATCTTCTTGATTATTCATCAATTTATCTACCAAGGCTGCATCCCTCACTGAACATGAGCTTGCAGATTCTACGAAGTTAACTAATCAGCCTGCCTCAGTTTCCTGAGGATTGGGATTACAAGTAGGCTGTCATGCCATCCCAGGTTGCTCGGTGGGTGCTGGCTCTCTGAGTCCCTGTTCTCATACTTTCCTGGCAAGTGCTTTGTCTATTGAGCCATCTCTCCAGTCCGGAACATCCAACTGTCCCTGAAATCTAATTATTAAGTGTTCCTTTCTACATATACTTTCTGTTGAAGTCAGTCTAATGAAACAAAGATGACTTGGGTGGCTAAATATGGCAGTGTCTCCGAGTACAGAGATTTTAGGCTTAGCTACTATTTTTGCAAACCAAAACTTTCCTAAACAGATTTCCTAGTCTGTGAAATGGGGATATTAATTCCATCAGAATGTTCTAATTCATAAATAAGATACTATTTATGAATATACCTTGTACATGAACAAAATATGCCCTCACTAAGCAGTGAATGAGGTTGCATTAGGAATTACTCAAAATACATTGATTTCTTAAGGAGCTTACATAGATTATGGCATAAATTTACTTTCTTACAAAGTGACTTTTTTATTATAAATTTGGATAAAGAAACATAAGTTTATGATCTTGGCAATGTATTCCGAAGTTCTTTCTACAGGATGAATTATTGAGTCATGGCTTGAACAGCGATCCATTAAACTTTTTTTTAAAATTATGCTTTTACAAAAAGATTTACTGCTTTGTCTTGTAATGGTCTTTAATTTATAGTATTATAATATTTTATAAGAAATATTACTTGTGACTTCAATACATGTACCTAGTCTTCAATCATACATTTGCTCGCCAGTCAAGTATGGAATTGTATGCTTTTGAGTTTCAAGAATTTGTTCCTAGAGGACTTAGGTCTCGAAGTCTCTAGGCAATTACCAAGGACTGATGAATACATGGCTCTCTTAAAAAGTCTGAGCAGTGGGGAAGAAGGGAGGCATGTTCTCCCAGGAGAGAAAGGAATACTGAACTTCCTCTGAGCAGGCTGTGATGAATGTCCCTGAGCACCTGGTCTGTGGGACGAGAAAGACTCTGGCAGGTGTGCAGGTGGCATTGTTTAAAGAGAAAAGAAGGAGCGAGAAGCCCTGTTTACAGAATGCACAGTAGGAGAGTTTATGAATAAAATTGTAATCATGTGTTACTGGAGAAGGATGCCTGGAGGGGGTTGGGGAGAAAAGTGGCTTAGGACCAGAAGGCAGAAAGTGTTTCTCTCTTGGCTTTGTTTTTTTTCTTTATTTCCTGTCCCTTTATTTCTCCCTTTTTCTTTTCTTCCATCCAATTCTCTTCCTCCTTTACTTTAGATCCCCTCATCTCCTTTCCTCTCCTCTTCCCACTCCTTTTTTTTCTTTTATTATTTATTTATTTATTTATTTATTTATTTATTTATTTATTTATTTATTTAGAGACAGGGTTTCTCTGTGTAACAGCCCTGGCTGTCCTGGAACTCACTCTATACACCAGGCTGGTCTTGAACTCACAGAGACCCGCCTGTCTCTGCCTCCCGTGGAGTACTGGGATTAAAGGCGTGCTCCACCACCACTCGGCTTACTCTTTGATTTTAGACTTTCATTTCCTTCTCCCCTTCCCTCCTCTTCTAATTTTCAACAGTTTCATGTGGCTCACAGAAGCCTCAGACTCTTTGTGCAGCTGAGGATGACCTTGAACACTTGATCTGCCTGTGTCTTCATCCCAAATGCTAAGATTATAGGCATGAGTCAGCACACCTGGCTTGATAGTGGAGTTCTGAGAGGGTAGACCTCAGAATTTAAATTTCTTTTTGTAGACAGTGGGTAGTCATAAAGTTTTTGAAAATTAGAAAAATGTCAAGTATTTCTTGTTAAATACTATGGTGGCAGTATAGAATTGACTAGAAGTTAGAAGTGGGATAGAGATAGCCCACTCCTCCGCCGCCTCCACCCACAAACCACAGTCACTTTTGTCCTGCCCAGCTGACTTCCTAATTCTGCCTTCTGACCTTGCTGCTCCTTTGCACACATTCTCCTCTGCTGGATTCTCTAGTATACAACAGAAGAATCCTTTATATCCCTTCACTTGTTACTTGATCCATTGTAACAAGGTTTATAGGCGCTCTGTATGAGAACTTTATGTGTGAGATGCTCAATCCGCCAGTTAGCTGCTCAAAATTTTATTTTTCCCTCTTGGTAACGAGTCTGTCTGTTGATAGATGGCCTATGGGATGGCTCACTGGGTAAGGGAGCTTGCTGCTGAAACTGATGATCTAATCTCAGGACCCACGAGGTGGAGGATAAGAGCCCACTCTTGAAGATTGTCTTTTGACTTCCACAAGTATGCAGCAGCATATATGTACCTAGATGCACACACAAATAAATGTACTAAACTATTTTCAATTCAGAGAAATTCTTGGTGAATCTAAAACTTTTACATGAATGATAATTCTGAATACTCTTAGTGAAGTACTCTTTAAAATAACAAGAATGTAAGAAACAGACTCATTGACTGAGGCAAATCTAGAAGAGGGATGTCTAATGCAACCCGGGGAAGAGATATGGAATAGAGCAATGATTTCTACAGTGATGCACAGATTAGCTAGCAGGTTGATAAGACAAGGATGGCATCACACACTAGGAGAACAGCTTCTACCACACGGGGGCTAGCATAGTGCCTATGCCGTGTAAACAGTGACCAACTCGCGACACCGGCTGTGTGAGGCACAACGATGACAAAGCAAAGGCTGCCACTGCCGTCTTCAGGGACCGATGACAACGCATATACAGTATTTGTCGGGTGTCTTGAAGACAAGGTAAATGGAGATTATTTAGATGGGTGAAATGATAAGATGTTTATTTTAGGAGATTTATCTGTGCACATGTGTGATTAATTTGTGCAATGAAATGTTTTGTTCAACTCAAGTCTGTATGATTTCAGAACTAGTCTTGTGCATTGACAGGGCTGGAGAGTTTTTATGCGGCTTTTAACACAGCAATACCCAAAGTTCTAGCTGTTTTGTGTCTCAGCATCAGGCTTAAACCTTTTTGCTCACGGTCTTTCTTCTGGTTTCCCCTGATTGTTGCTAACAAACTGCTTCTACTTTCATTTCCCCTGTTTATTAGAGCTCCCCCCCCCCAGTCAATGGTATAGTCCTAATTATCTTTTGTAGCTTTTATTTTTGATTTTTTTGGTTAATTTGTGGCCCACCATTATCTTTTGGCATTGATCAATTGAAACAATTATGTGGATTTGTGAGGTTTTGTTTGGTCTTCCCTCCAGGTTTTTATTGTACCAAAAGGCAGCTTTCATTTATTAGGAAAACACACACTTAAAATTAAGTCGGCAGAGAGCATTCAAGATGGCCACGTTTGTGTCTTGGTTGAATATAGCAAAACTTGTGTTTACTCAGTGGGTAACACAAATTTTATTTCATGTTGCTATTCAGGATGTTGAGGAATTTTGATTTACATACTCAAGTGTAATAAGAACTTTTCTGAGTTACAGGCCCACTTTGAATTTTAATGATTTTAAATTAAGATTTTTAATGAATAATTGAGTGGGATGGAGCAACAACAAAATTATTTTAATTCTACAATAGCCACTGTTTAAGAACCTCAAGTTCAGAACTTAAAACCGATTTTGGAGTCTTGTTAGTTTACTCAGTGACAAAACGTGTAACTTTTAGCTCATTTAATTTTAAGGTCCGGTTCTTGTTTTCAGTACTCTTGAGACCCTGGGTCTAAGCACAGAGAGTGGTTGTGCTACGAAGCTTGTCCCCTCTCCTTTCCCCTCGCCGGGGTAGCTGGACCCTGCCTCTCCAAGCTGCTGCTTGTTTGGGGCAGCACTCCTCTCTGAACTGACAGGATGCTCTTCATGTTTGAGTCCCAGCTCATATAGCTTCTTCGACCCTTTTGTGGCAAATTCTCTGATAATCACCCCTGAACTCTTCCCAGTGAGATGAAGAGGTGATTCCCAGTGTGCCTGTCTCCTGTTGTACCCCAGGGGTTCTACGATGCTGTGCACTTCACAGGAGAAACTTCAAAAGATGAGACACAGCTGGCCTGAAGGACGGGAGGGAACAGACAGAGCTAATACGTGACAAGTCACCCCTATTCAGCTCTACCATCTGGGCTGTATTTCCCATTCCCACAGCAGGCTGATGGCATCGGTGGGGCTATCTTTTCCTCTTTCTCAGATAAAATGAGAGGCTCAGAGAGTTTAATTCCTGTGTCCAAACAACCACCACACTCTGGAGTTTGAAAGACAATGTCATCCCTGTAAACATTTTACCTTGATCCGATGGCCTGCCAAGCTGGGACTTCTTTGTATCCCAGGTGTTTACAGTATGATGAGATAGTCAGCATGCTTTCTACACCCTTTCCCGAACCCTAACTCCTCGGGTGAATCTTCTGTGGCCCCGTGGATCTCAGTTTGCTTGCAGCATGATACTTCTATTGCCGTGATTACAATCTCTGCAAAGTCGTCTTTCTGAATTCTTTTATTTTTTAATCAATGAATGCTTTTATCATGTATTCACCATTTCCTACTTGAATTGCATATTTTTTTTTGCCATTTTCCACGTCTTCGAACAGCCAATAATTAGCCACACCACTTCTATTTTTAAATTTATTTTTTAAAATTTTTCATTACTATTTTCAGGCAGAATCTCAAGTCGCCTAGCTTGGCCTTGAACTTGCTCTGTAGTAGAGAATGACCTTGAACTTCTGACCCTCCTGCTCTCACTGGCCAGTGCTGCCTTTATGAGCAGCACCTTACATCAGATTGGTGTGGTCCTGGGAATCAGATGGTATGCAAACACCCTCAAGCTGAGCTGAATTCCTAACTCCTTTTTTTGCTTTTCCTGCTTTGGTCTGGCATGTTTATGATTCAGGACCTCCTAGTGCTTTTGTTACTTTTAAAACCTGAGCCTGACCGATGTCCTTGTGACAAATCTTATAATTGTTGAGACTTCTTTTCAAGGTGCTTCTTAATGACTGCAGTCTCTACAGTCTACCATGATCTTGACTGTATCCGACATTTATGGTCCAGACTATGAATTGACAGCGTACGAACACAACCTGGCCTGGCCTGGCCTTAGAAAGGAATTTAAGGGGAATGGAGTACACAAAGAAAATACGTAATTGAAAAGCATCTTAAAATTCTTATCTGCCCCTGCAGTCAATTCTTCCTTCTCTTTGACTTGACCAGCTACTAACCTTTTTCTGACTTTGGCATCACTCCCCACAGGTTAATGCATTTTGCCTTCAATAAGGATCCAACATAAGTTTTAGCTTTTATGGATTATCATACGATATATGAATATGTGTATGTTTACTTTGTATCTTTGGTTTTTCCATGGTGAGCCCACCAGTCCCTTTTTTTAGTAGGAAAATGACAGACAGAAACAAGGAAAAATCACCATAGAAGAATTTAGAGCCATTTATCGGAGTATTGCCCACAGAGAAGAAATTATTGAGATTTTCAACACATATTCTGAAAACCGGAAGATTCTTTCAGGAAACAGTCTGACTGAGTTTTTAACCCAAGAGCAGTATGAACTGGAGATAGATTACTCTGCTTCAACCGAGATCATCCAAAAGTATGAGCCTATTGATGAAAGTAAGTTTTGTTTCCAGTGAAACCTAACGGCATATTTATACGTAAAGTGCTCTTGTAAATTATGATCATCAAATTAAAATATTGGGGGTGGATGAGCTTCTAGGAAGTAGAAATTTTGTCTTTGTTTTTCATAAGAAGTATACATATATATATTTTCTTAAATTATAATGTGCAACAATGATACCCATCCCTACTCTGTTGACTACATTCCATTCTGAAATGTTCAGATCCATTACTGTTAAAGCAAGACTGTTAAAGCTCTATTACTTGTGCCCATAAAGAAAAGTGTCTTGAAGGGACTGCAAGGTGGCTCAGCTGTTAAAGATACCTGGTGCCCAGCCCAACGGCCTGTGCTTGATCCCAGAACCCACGTAGTGGAAAGAGAGAATGAACTTCTGCAAGGTGGTCTTAAACGTCCATGTTTGAACCATGACATGAGAGCACACCTGCATACACATGTGCACAAACATGCACACACACATACTCTAAAGTAATATGCACACACAAACACACATATTTTAAAAGTGTCTTAATCTTGTGAATATGATGATATCTTGTGGATATTTTGTTGTTTTTTTTTTAAACAAAACAATCATAGGCAGTCTACCATTTTATGCATTGTGCTCTTTGAATATGTTTAAGAAGAAACTCTGGGCATGTGAAATTGGTCTGTGAGAATTAAATGAAAACAGATGTACAAAATCATGGCTTCCTGGTGCGGGAGAATTATCTGTATTCTGTCAATCATATTTTAATAAAACGCTGATTGGCCAGGCAGGCAGTATAGGCGGGAAAGCCAGACAGGAAGTAGGGGTGGAGCAGAGACTGGGAGCATTCTGGAAGCAGAAGCTCTCTCTCAGCCACTCCTGCGCAGAACACCGAAGAGGCAACATGTAAGCTGTCACACTGAGAAAGGTACTGAGCCCATGTGGCTAACATAGATCAGAATAATGGGTTAAGATAAGTTATAAGAACTAATAAGTAGCCAGAGCTAAGGGCCAATCAGTTTATAACCTTATGGAGTCCTGTGTGTAATTTCTCTTTGGGATTTGCCGGCTGTTGGGGTACCGGGCGGGACTGAAACCCCAACAAGCCGGCCCTCATACTACAGCTTCCCTTTTTATCAACTCTGTTGTATACAGACATTCTGGCTTTCCATCACTGCACCTCACCCCCGAGATGATCAGCTTATAACAAGATAAGACTGACATTGACCCAAGCTTTTAGAGGTCTCAGCCCATGACTGTTCCTGTTGCTTCACACTTGTGGCAAGGCAGTGTGTCACAAAGAGAGCGTGTGTCAGAGGAGTGGGGGTGTGTGGCAGTGTGCTTACTACATGGCATGAGTTCACATAGGCGGCTGCCTTGGTGTGCCAGGGAACTAGGCTTTTCTTGATGTCGTCTACCACCCCTCGCTCTGACAATCTTTCCTTCATTTCTGTGTCAGTGATTCCTGAGCCTTATGGGGGTCAGTGCGGCACAGAACTGCCCTTTGGGACTGAGCAATGCCACAATCTCTTAGTCTTTGCATTTTGACCAATTGAAGGTCCCTGTGCAAACTGGATCTTACTTCAAGGAGAATTCCCTGATAAGGGTGATTAGAAGTTGAGGCGTGAGGGGGAGGTGATGGGTAAATCACAGAGTATCTTCTAGGCCAGATTAGGGCTGGGGCTACAGGACAGCATCACACATATTGAGAAGACCGTGTACACTTTGCTGACATGATAAGTGTGGTGCTAGTCACAGCTTGGCTCGAACACTGTTGACCTTCGTTGGTTTCACAAAAACATAAAGAGCTTGCACCAGTAGGTAAAGCAGCTAACAGCTGTGTTGCCAACACTAGCCGGAAAGTTTGGCTGACCTTTTCTTCCTTTAATAGCAAGTTCTCCCTAAGGATGCTGTGAGTTGATTGATGGTCTGGCTAGAGTTCTTTATGTGGCTGTTGTTTGGTAACAGCCATTTGCAGATGAGTTCTTTCAGAAACATTGACTTTGTGACCATTATAAAAACAGTCACACCAGCATGCTTATCTCTAGGTGACAAATTAAATATATAAAAGGGCAGTGATTGACACTGACACGGTGGACTTGTGTCTTCATTTTCACTTGGGTATTACGCTTTTCTGCCTCCCATCTTTCGAATGTCTACCCATTATAGACACTGTCATATGAAGTCAAGATTATCTATATATAATCTACACTATCAATATAATTACTGATCAATTTAGTCTTAAAAGCCAGTGTAATGTATGATCTTATCACCCTCAATGATGCTGAGCTCCCTGATCTCATCTCATGTCAGCTTGTCAAGTCCCTCAAAATCCTTGAGATTGTCATCACAATCTGGTAGTTTTAGAAAGTATTTGCAAAATATCTAATTGGTGTGTGTGTGTGGGGGGGTGGGAGCATATATGTGGAGGAAGACAACTTTCAGTGTTGGTTTTCTCCTTTTATGATGGACTTCAAGTGTGGAACCCTGTATCAGGAGGGGCTGCTTGTTGGGGTTTCTGTCCTGTCCAGTTCCCACAGACGTTTAACCCTGAAGAATCACACAGAAAGTCTGCATTAGTATAAACTGATTGGCCCATTAGCTCAGGCTTCATATTAGCTCTTATAACATATACCAGCCCATTATTCTAGTATATGTTAGCCGCATGACTCACTACCTTTTTCAGCGGGGCAGGTCACATCCTGCTTCTTCTGTGATCTGGGCAGGACTGCGGAAAGAGCTTCTTTCATCCCAGAATACTTCTGTTCTCATTGCCCCACCTCTACTTCCAGTCTGGTTTTCCCGCCTATACTTCCTGCCTGGCTAATGACCAATCAGCGTTTATTTAAAACATAACTGACAGAATACAGAATTGTCCCCTACCAGAACCCAAGCTTGCCCATCAAGTAATTTGCCTACTAAGCCATTTTGTGAACTCTCCATCTTGTGGTTTTAAGTAACACAAAGTGGTTTTGTTTTCTGTTCCTTCCTGCATGTGTATGTGTTTATGTGTGCAGAGGTTGATGTTGGCTGTCTTCCTCAATTGCTTTCCACTGTAATTTGTGAGTTAGAGTCTCTCACACAATCTGGAGGTGACATATTTTCCTGGGCTGCAACCACCCATGCCCCAGGCATCCTCAAATCTTTGCCTCCACAGTGCTGGAACTAAAGATATGTCTTTTATTTCTATCATGAATGTTGGAGTTTGAACTCAGGTCTTGATACTTGAATAGCAAACACTTTACCAATTGAGCTGTCTCTTTAGTCCCTCATTTTTCTATTCTATTATTAAATACATTTATTTAATTATTCAGTAGCTCAAAAGGATTACAAGCAAAATTCCATAAATAAATTAATGCAAACTGTTATTGTTATGTTGCATGATGCTATTGTTCAGAAACATCCCCATATTCTTGAATTTATATGGCTTTGAAACAGTTTATATGTCTATAAAATTTTATGTGTTTTCTTCTAGATTTTTATATTTTGGCTAAAATAGGAGCAGTAGGATTTTTTTTTTTTGCTTTTCTTTTAGTGACAGTGTTTTGAAGCTGTCTTTTGACTTCCATTCTGTCATAAACGTTGCCTGACTTATATCACTATGTTGTTATGATACACCATGTTAACAGCTCCTTAGCACTGTGCCAAAGTTGGAGCTTTCATTTTCTTCCTTCCCACTATTTGTTCTGCTTTTGTAAATAGTGCTAATGCTGGTATGTGAACTCACCAGTAATTTTTTTTTGTCTAAATTTTGTCTTCTTCAGAACTAATTCTTAGAAATTAACTTGGTTTCTAGGACCTAGACTCTTGTTTAAAGTAAAAGATGTAGTCAAAGTGAGTGGCCCAGGCTCTAAGTTAAGGCTTAGGCTCTGAAGTATAAGTCTATGTTCTAAGGTTAGTGACGCAGGCTCTAAAGTGTACAGCCCAGGCTCTACGGTGAAAGGCCCAACTCTCGTCTAAAATGAATATGCATTTCCACTTCCCTTTTGAGTCAAACAGAAATCAACAGACACACTAGCAATGGATGTTTGTAGAACTAAAACCTCTACATGGTGTAGCTTTTCTGTTAGCTACTTAACAGCTTAACCAGCGTCCTCCAGATCACATGACAAGCAATACATTCAATGCCTGACTTTCTGGCACAGGCTTATGATTTCAGTGCACATTATAGTGAGGAAAAAGTTGAGAGATAGTTAGCTGTAGTGGTCGCAGTCTGGTTCTGCACAGAGCAGAAATGTGTGTCCACACACCAGGACATGGGCTACTGGTTCACAGCAGAACTTTTGGGGACAGCTCCTCATGGGAAATCACACGCTCATGAGAACAGAAAGCATGAGGGAAGCCTAGCTCGTTGCACAGTGGAATTCTATAGAAAGCAGAGGAAATGACCATGTGTGACTCTAACCACAGGAATAAACCTCCCAAAGAAATTAAACAAGCTTGCAAACAAAACAGACAGAAAACCGCGTACTGGCCTGGACAGAAGGCTCAGTGGTTTAAAGCAGTTGCTGTTCTTGCAGAAGACAGGCATTCAGTTCTAGCACCCACACTGCCTTTAACTTCAGTTACAGAGGACCTGACTCCCTCTTTTGGCATCTACAGGCACCTACATATACGTAGGCGCGCGCGCGCGCACACACACACACACACACACACACACACACACACACACACACACGAATAAAAAGTATATACTCATGTACACAGACACACTCTTAGACACATGCATATACACATAAATTAAAAATTTAAAAATCTTAAAGGCAATGCAAAGTAACAAAAAGTACACTATGTGAATCCATCCACACAAAGCACAAGAAAGAAAGTTAACCCTTTTTTTTATGTCTCCATGCATTGATTTGGGGCAGTGACTGGAGAGTTAACAGGGGGTTGTTTCTGGGTATCACAATGGTCTGCTTTTGAACAGCTATCCAAACACAGAAATTCATTAATCTATAACAGATACACTTGTATATATTTACAAGATAAAATAAAAATCAAAGTTAATAATATAATACATGCTTGGCTGTTGATACGGTAGCACTAAAGGAACTAGAAAAATTTGTTCCTCAAGGCTGAACAGATGGTTCAGCAGTTAAGAGCACCTACTGCTCTTCCAGAGGACCTGATTTTGATTCTCAGCACCTCCATACTAGCTCACAGCCATCTGTTACTACAGTTCCAAAGGATCCAGTGCCCTCTTCTGCCTCTGCAGGCATCTGCACATATGTGGTGTCTGTACAGACAATCAGACACATACATAGTATCGATGAAAAGAATCTATTTCTCAAGAAAGATTTTGAAACAGGTTAATATTAATTCCAAATATCTGTTTTATAAATGCACTCTACCATTAGGTTTATAAATGAGCTATAAAAGTTGTAAGTTACTAACGGTATATCTTCATCTTTTTTCTTTTTACTTATTTTTATAGTGAAGAACAAAGGACAGATGTCATTTGAAGGTTTTGCAAGATACATGTTTTCACCAGAATGTCTGCTATTTAAAGAGAAGTGTAAAACCGTGTACCAAGACATGAATCAACCATTAAATGATTATTTTATTTCATCTTCTCACAACACGTATTTGATATCTGATCAATTAGTGGGACAAAGTGACATTTGGGGATATGTAAGGTACTTATTTTGATTCTTTCAAAAAGTTTATTGTCATTTTTAATGAAGTTTATGTGTGTTTATGTATGCTTCTGTGCCTATGAGTGCCCGCAAAGGCTAAACACGAATGCTGGATCTCCAAGGAGCTGGAGTGAGTCACCAGAGGTAAGTAAACTCAGGTACCCTGCAAGAATCATATGTACTCTTAACCTCTGGGCCATCTTGCCAGCCAGTAGACTGTGCAGTCCAGGCTGTCCTTGAACCCATGATCCTCTTGCCTCTGCTTCCTCAGCACATCCTACCTGGATGCGCCACGCAATTGGCTGTTTGGAGTTTGAAGTCTCCTCCATATACAGCTCCTGCTGTACTGACTCAGTAAGAGTGCTGAGGCATAAGGAGACTGTGCACAAAAACAGAACTCACAGGGAAGAGGAACTGTACTTTGTTCCTATGTCGTTGGTCCATCCTTTGGCTGAAATGGAAACGCAGCATACAATGTAGTTTAGCATCCCAGGGTTCCCCTCTCATCCTCCTCACTGACCTCTGCTCCATGGGTCTACACTCTCTGGAGGTTCTTGACCAATTTGTACATTTCTTATAGGAAACTATGACCGTTGTGCTTATTTGGAACACACTGGATTTTAACAAACATAGTATTAATTCCTAGACATCAGGACACAATGTTCTAAGAAAATCTAGTTCATAAATAGAGTAATTTGTGTGGTTTGGTGATTTTTATGAATCTATATGTTAAATAATTTATATAGATTAAAGCAGACCATCTCGTATCTCCAACTTCATAGCCTATAAGACATTGTGCTGCTGACAGTGGGTCCAGCTTAGTCAGCAGGGAGCTAGTGCGGAATGAGAATTTTTAGACGCCTCATTGTTTTTGTAGAAATTTGTGGGAATTGATAGATTAAAAAGGAAAATGAATATCATCAGGGGCTAATGAAACTTATGAGAAAGGTAAACCAAACAACATAATTGAATGTGATATGGCTTGTGGGTGTTGCTTAAAAACGTCAGAAATGGTTTCTCAACTATCCTGGCTGACAGTGACGAAGGAGCCGCGCGAGAATGGAGACATGATAAGTACTTGGCTTGTTCGTATCTTGGAAGTTAGCAAAAGCATCCGGACACTAGCATACAGTAAATGAAGGGCCTGGGCCTGGGGAGGAGGGTGAGTTTGTGGAGGTCTTATTGATCATGGAAAGGTGGGGGAGCCATCACTGAGATTTCCCTTGAGACAGTGTCACTCTTTGACACCCTAGGAGCAGGAGTGGTACAGCAGGCTGGGTGGTGACGAGGACATGGGGGAGCAGCCATGATGATGACAAGCTGAAATGTTTTGCGTAGGGAGAACCATGAGGGTTTAACAGGTAGTGAAAAACAGTATGAGTGAGTGAGAGACATCAAGTTGCTTGGCCCAGTAGCCAAGCCTGTAAGGCTGAAGTCTTGATGCTCACACAAAGGCTCCTTGTGGGATGTGAGATCAAAGCGAGAGCTTTAGGGTTTCCGTGCTGAGTTTGTGATATCAACCTGTTTCCCAAGGCATTTGTCAAGGAGGTAACTGGGTTTAATATAAGTTTGTAGTTCAGAGGAAAAAAAACTCTCCAAACTGGAAAAATGTAATCGGAAGCCATTAGTTTATGGGTGATATTTAAAACTATAGATTGGATTATGTTGTTTAAGGAAAATATCACATAGGGAGGAGAGGATCCTACCATAACATAAAACTATAAACAAATCGATGTGTGTCCAAATTAAAATCCAAGTAAATATTTTAAAAATAGAGGCTCAAAACTCTTAACATTTTTGAATTCAGCAGATAATTATAGTTATAAGCTTATGTTAGATATTTTGATACTATTCCAATATTTTAGAAGAAGGAAATAAGTTAAAATCCAGGCATACAGAAATTTACTTCTGAATGTCAAAAACTGTTCCAATGAAGTGAAAGAAATCTGAGTTTGTGTTTAGTTGCATTTCTTCTCTTGTTCCTTCAAAACACCTTTGGGAGATAAGCATTACATCCCTCCTCACAAACGTCTTTGCTTTCATCAAATGATGAAAGCAGTATTATAGAGTCAGTGTGAGAGTTTCCCCTCTCTCGCCCCTCTTCATCATGTGATGGTGACAACCTTCACACATCTCTACTTCATTTTTAAAAAAGAAAACTAGTAACTCCTTATTTAATATTAAAAATTAAAAATATTAATCCACCAAAAGCTGTCCAAATGTGAGGGCTGTTTTTGTGACACGGTCTCACGTATCCTAGGCTGACCTTGAATTTACGATAGAGGTAAGGATAACCTTGAACTTCTGATCCTCTGGCTTCCACTCCTTAAGTGCTGGGATTTTAAGTGTTCCCTGGTATGCGTGGTTGATATTGTGTAAGAGATAGGATCCAGGACCTCCTGTGTGCAAGGTGAGTGAGCACCTTACCAACTAAGCTGTATCCCCTAGCCCATCCCAAGCCTTTTTATTTACAGTTAAAATTCAATTACAAATAAAAAAATACTATTCACACAATAGAAAATATTTTCCCACACATTAAAACCATAATATTTTATTCTTTTTTCTAAGCAGTATCAAGAGGAGATTTTAAAGATTAAAAGGTGAAATACAGCTACAAGTAGGAAATTCATGCCACAAAGTCTTGTACACATACTAGGGTATCTACTCAAAGGGCCTTTGTCAATTGAGACTAAAGGAGAACAGGACTATCTATAAGAATTTTAGTGATCCAAAGATAACATGGCTGCTCAGAGTTTCCTTTGTGAATGAGAAACGGTCTCCCTTTATTCTCAACAAAAGAACCAGAGTGAAATAGGAGTGGATAACAAACAGATCACATGCACCAGGAAAAAAGTGACTAGCACCAGACAGCACAGCCCACTTAAAGCCTTCTTGGTAGGAATGTGCTGTTTTTGTGAAGGTTGATGCAATTCTTGCTAAAATTGAGACAGTCAAGAAAAGCAGCAAGACTCAGGATTGTTGACAAATCTTTGTTCAAGGTTTTCTTCCACACTAAGTCTTAGACGGTTCTTTGTGGTGGTGTGGAGTTCAAGTTTACTGTCCAGCAGAACTCTAAAGAGCGAATATTTTTTATAGAAGAAAAATACAGCATGGCTTAACTTGATAACTCCTAAAAGGTGTGCAAAGCAAATGTCCTTTCATGGGAATTACCAAACAGTACAAGCAAAGGTTCCAGTTTTTTTCTGACTTAGAAGTCTAAGTACTTGTAAAACATTTAGAAGTCAAGAAACGTGTTCTTATGTAATTCTACAAACTTATCCCACTTTAAGGCTCCTAAAATTAGATGGTGCCTTAGTTGCGTCTGCTAGGATTAATTGTGGTTAACCAGTTCCCTTCTCAGAGTCCTCCAGACAGGTTTCCTCATTCAAAGAGCTCTGCAGCTTTCCCTTACGGTCCATCACACAACCGCATAAAGGATGCGCTGCGAAACTGCAAAGTCTCTCAGACCCACAGAACGTCCAAGATAGGTGGTCTTGGCGATGCCTCCAAGACACAGAAAATCTACCCATTCTCTTTGGCTCAACTGCCCTGGGTCTCAGCTTCCTCTCATCTTCTGTCTGTTATTTCCCAGGGAACACACAGTCTCATTGTTTCCCTGAATGCAGTGTACTGGCTTGTTATCACCATTGTTTACTCTCTGCCCACTGCGCTCTCAAGTATGGCTCAACTCAGTTCCCCAGAACTGAACAAAGAAATATTTGTTCTGGAAGGTATACTTTCTCATACTATCTGGTGTACTGTTTGGGAAGACTACTGAATGATACAGGCATGTGATGCAGGGACCACAGTTTCCCCTCCAGGCTCTTACAATGTTGGGCCAGCCATTCTCATACTCATGTTTGAATCAAATGACCCTTGGTGGGAGAGTTCCATACTGTGCATGGCAGGGTGTTTACTAACATTCCTGTCTGTACCCACAAGATGTCTGCTTAAATCTCTTCATCATCCCCTGTTGTGGCCACCAAAACTTCCTGTGGACACTGCTAGAATCTTGTGCGATGCAATACCACTCCACCTGAGAGTTGGCCATCTAGATGTATTTACCTCTAAGCAATTGTGTGTACATGTAGAATAAAAATCCTATTTCTATTATGCACATTTGAATGACTCCCTAAATATACCTTTTTTTAATCCTGAGGATTAAGCTAAGGCTTTGCGCAGCTTAGAAAATCAGCCTGTCACTGACCTGTATCCCCATCACAGTAAAACAACTTTTGCAATTAAGTCAAGAAATTATAGTAAGCTCCGGTAAAAGCCCAGCCTATTTCACACTGACATAAAATGACTGCCCGAGGCTGTCCCTGAAGACCTTAGCGACAGCTCTCCTTGCACACATTCACCATTCTCAACTCAGTGAAAAATCCAAATGCAACCTGCTTCAGTTGCCACGGTTTAAATACAGGTATATGTTTATTAAAGTGCCAGTCACTCTCTGAGTCAGAAGGCTGAAAATCCATTTAAACCCAGTGGATACAACCGACTTCAAAACCCAAGGTAGAATTTATGTGTAGATCAAGAAGCCGATTTATTTGATAGATGGAAAATCAAATTAGTTTTAGATCTGAGTAGAAATGGGACTGTATTTTCCTCAGTTTGGAGAAAACTGCGGAACTGGTGCATCCTGAAACAGTCACTCAAAATTTTCTCCAAAGAAACTGTGAGTCAAAGCAACACTGATGAGCAGCTATGCCGGCTTCTTGCTGCGCAGCTGGAATAGGGTTTGGGCAGTCCTTGCATGAGGAGCTGGAAGAAGGTCAAACATGATTACTGGAATGTTAAGCTCACTCTCTTTCTCTGCTGCGGCCATGATTTCTCTTTTCTCCTTCCCTGTCTCACCAATTGTTCACTCCCCAAAACTTAGTGTGTTGAAAAGAATCAGACTAATGCATTTTATTATTTCTAGATGCCTTTGTATAATGCAAAGAAGACTAAGGCAACATAGTAGTAACACCATCAGCAAGGCTGTTTGGGATGGGGCAAAGGACTTCAAAACTATAACTTCAGGTGGCCATCAAACAAGTTTCCCTCTCTCGTACAAACAAGCTTCATAAAGAGATCAATACAGAGTGACTTGGTTGACTAGGGAGAACCAGTCTGTTTGTATAACACAAAGAGGGGGTTTCTGCTTATAAGGTTGCAGTTTTCTAAGGTGCAAAACTTTTCTCTATTACAGGTTGGCTTATATGTTTGTTTTAAAAGTCTAAATATTTGATCTTTTTCTATTCATGGTTCATGGTCTGGGCATGACACTATTTTGCTTACCCTTTGTTAGTGCCCTTGTGAAAGGCTGCCGCTGTCTGGAAATTGACTGCTGGGACGGGGCAGAGAACGAACCTGTTGTGTACCATGGTTACACCCTCACCAGCAAGCTTCTCTTCAAAACTGTCATCCAAGCGATAAACAAGTACGCCTTCGTGGTATGTGCACATCTCTGCCGTACTCATTTAGAGACCACTGTTCCCAAATTCTTTAGAGTGTGGCCTTCCTTTAAATCTGTGACAGTTTAAATTGTGAACTGCAACAGGCAGCAAAATCTACGTGGTGGTGAGTGGTATGTTTATCCGAGTACAAGGTAATGCGAGTTCATGTGACTTTCTGTTTAGTCTTGTGTATGTTAAGAAATACACTTATTTTTATTATATGTCATAGACCCGAAGTTTGAGATGCACCAATCTAGACAATAGTGAGAATTTTACCCATGCCCAAATATTTTACTTTTAAGCTAAAAATAAACAGTGTCAACTATCCATCATCTCAATTGCTGACCTTATTTACAACTATACTTGTATAACAAATAGTGTTCTGAAGTATACTTTGCAGCTTAAATTGATTATCTAATTCATTGGTTACAGATGCAAAGATCTAAATTCCATAGCATGAAGCTCTTTTTACAAGTCTGACCTGATTTGGGCTGATTTTTAGCAATCTCTCATAAAATTTTTAAAGGAGTTTTGAACAATAGTTGGCTCCATTTTCCAAGCTGGTTAATTGTATTCCTTCAGAGTGTCTGTTTGGAAATTTTAATATAGCTGATTTGTTTTCCTTAGAATTGCAATTGGGCACGGTAGTGCACACTTTTAATCGGGAGGCAGAGGCAGGTGGATCTCTGTGAGTTTGACACGAGCCAGCTCTGTAGAGTGAGTCAGAGCTGCAACTGTTGTACCATCAAAGGATTTAATTTAATCTTCCTCAGTAATTACTTAATAAACATGTACATAAGATAGGTAGCTGGCACATTCAATAAACTCAATGTTCTCTTATGAACCTATCACCTAATCTATAAACACGAACTAGAAATCACAGTGTTATATTTACTTCTCACCCATCATGTACATCAAAGTGACTTAGAGGCAAGCCACATCATTCCCAGTTCAAAAGGTTTTTGGAACAAAAGCTGGACTCCACCCTTAATTCACCACGACCCTGTGACCAGTTTTCTATGACCTCTGAGCTCCCTTGCTGTCCATCCTTTGTTCACTTGGTTTGTTTTTCAGGTACATCTAAAATCTATGTGTACATAATGCTCCATTTGTCTGAAATGCTCTTCCTAAATGTTTGAATGACAACCCTCACTTAGTTAAGGATAACTAGATTCTACAAGGCAATAGAGACAGCCTTAAAACTCAAAATACTCACAAGGATGTAGAAATCTACATTTTCCAAGACTCAAAAGAACAGAGATGAGCAATTGGACAAGAAAAATAATGGGATGGACTGGTGAGATGGCTCAGGGTGTAAAAGTGCGGGCCACCAAGCCTGCTAAACTGAGGTAGATCCTGGAACCCACAAGGTGGAAGGAGAGTGCAGACTCTTCAAGTTGTCCTCTGACCTTCACACATGTATCATGGTAAGGGTATGCAAATACATGTATGTGTGCACACACACACTGAATAAGCATAAAAATTAGAAATAAACCAATAAAAGACATTATAATTATTAATTTTGAAGGAAAGAATAGATTTTCTCTACTTTCAGGAGAAATGATAATGAATATAAGTATATATATATACTTATATATATAATATATATTTATATATAATATATTTATTATATATAAATAGTATATATATATATATATATAAATAATCCCAAACATCCCACAAGCAATTGTGAGAGATAGCAAATGAATTCAGTAGAATTATAGAATAAAAAAACAGTAAAAATTTATAACTTTTTTTAAATTAAAAAATGACCTAACTGAAATGAAATTTGAAAAGAAACCCCATTTATGGTAAATAGCATATACTATGTGTGACTAAAGACGAAATACAACGATGCACATCTATGTGAATGCTGTAATGAAGCCCATTATTTTGTTAATTAAGCTTACCTCCTGCACCTTTGGGGGACTTTCCACAATGCAAGGTCTTCTCGGCAGGTTTTTTTCCCCTAATACATTAAGAATACATTGCAGTAGTTTCTATGGTATTGTATACAGCTTCATAGATCTTTTGGGGCCAGGGTTGAGCCCTGAGAATTGAAGTCAGGGTTTTGTGCATCTAGGCAATGCTCCACCAATGAGTCATATGCCCACTTCTATTTTTTATTTTTTATTTTAAGGCAAAGTCTTACTTAGTTGTCAAGACTGTCCTTAGACTCTTTAGCGCAGGTTTGCCTTGACTAAGGGTTCTTTCCCCACAGCCTCCTGATTAACTGGGATTAGAGGCATAAGCCTTCAAGTTTTTAATTTCTTGGTAATGGATTTATGTCATTTCTTTCCATGGACGTGATATCACTTACAGAAACAAAGTTCCACTTGTGGGTGATTTGGGCTTTGTTCCTGCTTCCAAGGCAAGCAAGAGTACTCCTCTTTACACAGAAGCCCTGGGTTTTCCAGATACAAAGATAGTTTTCAGTTTAAAGTGTGCTGATTTTGCAAAGACTGTTGGAGATGTTAGAGATAAGATGTTTAGATGGATTGCATTAGGGCAATGTAACAGTTCGGATGCATAACCATAGCAATGGTTTATATTCTAGTCATCTGAGTACCCGGTTGTGCTGTCCTTGGAGAACCATTGTTCCCCCAGCCAGCAGGAAGTAATGGCTGACATTCTGCAGAGTACCTTTGGAGATTTCCTGCTCTCTGATATGCTTGATGAGTTTCCAGATACACTGCCATCTCCAGAGGTAACACTTTGAGATGTCCAGATGAATGGAAAAAAAAAGAAGAAAAACAAAAAACAAAGACCACATCATGGTCACCTTCTCATGTAGGTTAGAGAGGGTGGGTTTTGATGATTTCAGAGAGAGATCTCTATGTATTGCTAGAGGAATGTTCTATTAAGTTTAAGTTATATTGGTGAAGAAAGAGAACATGCAAACAAAGGACTTTCATACAAACTGGCGACTTTTGCTAGTTGTCAACTTGACATAGTCTAGAACCACCCGGAAGCTGAACTCTGGGCCTGTCTGCTGGGGTATTGCCTTGTTTGCATTGACTAGCGTGGGAAGACCCATCTTGAAGGAACCTGGGCTATCTAACTGACAAAGCTGAGCACTGGCATGCCTGCATTCACTGCTCTCTGTCCTGACTAGGAATGCGACAGGACCCGCTCCCTCCCCCAACCTTCTGCTGCTTCTGTCCCTTCCCTGCTAAAATGGAATGTACTGTGGAACTATAAGCTGAGATAAACCCTTCCTCCTTTAAGTGGCTTTTGTCAAGATGTTTTAGAACAGTAACAGGAAAAGAACCAAAGCAGAAATAGAAGTAAAATCCACTTCTGACAATGTTCTTCACATTACCCTTGAGTCCAAACTAGGAAAGCATTTTAATATAAAGCCTCAGGAATCTGATATATTTTATTGGCAAAAGGTTAAGAAAGAGGTGGGATGCCCAGGCAGCAAACAGAATTCATGCTTCAAATATCAACAAACAGGGAGTAAACTCCCACCTCCAAGTCAACCCCCAGGACTCCCGTCTGTCTATCTCCTCTTCACCTACCCCAGAGCACACTCGTGTCACCACAGTCTCCCCACTGATGGATCCCACTAGGTCTATCTCTGAACACACGTGACCTGTTTCCCAGCAGCATACAGGACCCAGGGCTCCTCCGTTCTTTTCTTTCCTTAAAACACCTACTTCTGTTCCAACGTTGCCTCAGCCACGACTGCAGCATGACTTGTTCTCTCAAAGTCACTTTTCTCAGATTTCCTTGTCTGACCATAACCCCAAATGTCATAAAATGGTAAGTGAACTTTTTTTCCCTTACTAGCCTTATCTAACAACCAATATTTGAGTTTTGATGTGTCTACAGTTTTAGTAATATAACATTATTTTGGCGTTTTTTGAATATTTTTTCTCATGTCATTTAAAGATGTGAGGAATTTAGAGAAATGAATGTGCTCACATGATAGAACTAAGACAGACAACATAAACTTATTGGTGAGTGTAAAAATCATGACTCTTTAACCTCTGAAGAATGCTCGGAGACTAAGTATGCTCAGTCGATAAAAGCCATAAGAATTCATGCAAAGTGCTGGACATAAGTCACCAAAGATGCAACTCAGAGCCATGATCCAGTTCTGAAAAATTTTGAGCAATTTTCTCTAAATGTTGTATCCTGTTAGCATGTCTTCTTTCTTGTGTTCCACCACATGACTCTCATTGAGGTTTCAGTTTCCACACTACAGTAAGGAGGGGGTTTCTGAGAAATCAATGAGTAATTAAGGTCCCTTTCTACACTGTGTTCAGTCTTCAATGTGAGAGATAACTGCCTGGGTACACGGTGACTTAGCCTTATTTCAGCCCCACAATGTAAGATTTTAAAAGCCTTTCTTAAAACATTAACCAGTCCATATTAACTAGTCCATAGAGCTCCACAAACACTTCTACAGCGAGGCAAGCCATTCTGAAACTGTAGAGACTTGCATGGATTTTACACGTTCACTAGGAAATGCACTTTGATGAATTTATCCGCCACCAAAAAGAAGGAAAACATCCACAACAGAGTTCAAACTAGAAAAGCAGTTGGCTTTCTATCCTCATTCATGTTTTGGGTGTTTAGTGGGGACCCGAAAAAGGTAGATAAAATATGGTGAGGGAGTATTGAATGCAGCGAATGGACACGTGAGTCGTGAAAGATGATGTAAGATTCTGACTTCTTAATTGTGAAGTACATCCCAAAGTGTGTTCCTTTAGCAAGCATCATTCACAGTGTCTTTGGCATGTGGGCACAGAATACATTTTGGTAAATTCCATATTAGAGAGTAATGAAAGAGCCGTCACAAAAGAGAAGACTCAAGGTGTGAGGCTGTCGGAAGGAAGGAAGACGAAGGTCTCCTTAGGGGGAGACTTTATGTCACAACATCTATTTCAGTATTGTATGTGATATAGCAGACACTCATGTATATTAATGAATTTTTTGGAAAGGGTGGGAATAGTTGAAAAATATATCCAAAGGCTTCGACGTCAGAGTGACTGACCCTCCCTGAGGGAGGTAAAATTTTGTCACATCTGTGATTTGATGGACTGGACATACTAAGTAGTTGATATGTGTATGGGTTTCAACTGAAGAAACTTTATACGTTTTGAATGCAATGCATATTAGATGTCAGACAAGCTGATGGGCATTTTTATAGGCCTGCTCCCATTGGATGGTTTTATTGTTGAATGAGAGTATTGCATCTACTGCCAGAAGTTGTAACCTTTTAACTTCAGCAATGTGACAAACATTTCAATGTACATGCATGCACTTTCCGACCTTTTTCAAACTTATGTAGTAGCAACTTGTGGAATATGGAAAAAGTCATTTATAGTAAGTCTCCACGGGCTTCTTTTAGGGTAAATTATGGCCAGGACTGCAATCCCACTGGTTTCTAATAAGCATGAATGATCTTCTAAATCACAATGAGGTCCCTGGCATACCTTGCTACTGTAGGTTATTTCCCAGACTCAGCCTTGCTTTCTTTTTAAATATTGTACACATGTTGGGGTATTTCCTGAGATTGCAGCAATGACTTGCTTGTAACTATGTCTTGTTTCCAACTGTTTTTTATAGGCACTAAAATTCAAAATATTAGTGAAAAATAAGAAAATAGGAACCTTACAGGAAACTCGTGAGAGGAAAGGGACTGACAAACAGGGCCAGGTGATAGAGTACGAGGAAGATGTCTATGATGATGACAACGAAGAGCCACTAAAAGAACCAGAAACACGAGACATCTTTTTGTCAAGGGTCCAGCAGGAAAAGGAGAGAGATCCCTCAAAGCTGACCAGAGGAGCACTTTCCAAGAGGAGGGTGAGAACAGGTTTCTTGAGAATTTTACAAACTATCCAAGCTTTCTAAAGTTCTTGGTGAGGAGCTGAAATGATTTTATTTAAGAGCGTCGGTTTCCTCTTAATGAAAGCTTGAGTCCAGTTTAAAATCTTGCTTGAAAGAAGTTGCCAGTGGATAAGAAGATGCAAAATCTATCTCTCTTTCCGGAGTAGTTTTTCCTAAAGAACTCGCTGGAGTAGACAGTTATATACACTCATATGTAATAGGCTCTGCACAAGAGTAGTAAGGATACAGAGGGAAATAGCACAATTTCTCTCCCCTGTAGCAGATGCAGCAATAGAATCAACGCTCATGCCGCACAGCATCCTATGTATCTGTATTATTACGTATTACGTTAAAATGCATGCATTGTGTTCGGTGCTGCTCTCCAGCAGGGCTAATGGAGATGAGGACTGATTCCCCCCCTTGCATGAATGGTTCATGGAAAGGAACCTTTTTGTTTTTTTGAAGATTTTATTGAGTTCCACATTTTTCTCTGCTCCTCTCCCTGTTTCTCCCCTCCCCTTCAACCCTCTCCCAAGGTCCCCATGCTCCCAATTTACTCAGGAGATCTTGTCTTTTTCTACTACCCATGTAGATTAGATCTATGTATGTCTCTCTTAGGGTCCTCATTGTTGTCTAAGTTCTCTGGGATTGTGATTTGTGGGCTGGTTTTTTTTTTTGCTTTATGTTTAAAAACCAATTATGAGTGAGTACATGTGATAATTGTCTTTCTGGGTCTGGGTTACCTCACTCAAAATGCTGTTTTTTAACTCTATCCATTTGCCTGCAAAATGGATGTTATTTTTTTTTCTGCTGTGTGGTACTCCATTGTGTAAATGTACCACATTTTCCTTATCCATTCTTTGGTCGAGGGGCGTTTAGGTTGTTTCCGGATTCTGGCTATGACAAACAATGCTGCTATGAACATAGTTGAGCACATGTCCTTGTGGCACGATTGAGCATCCTTTGGATATATATACACAAAAGTGCTATTACTGGGTCTTGAGGAAGGTTGTTTTCTAATTTTCTGAGATATCGCTACACTGACATCCAAAGGGACTGCAACAGCTTGTATTCCCACCCGCAATGCAGGAGTGTTCCCTTTACTCCATATCCTCAGTGGAAAGGAATCTTAACTGCGGGATAGCTTGATGTAGTGTTTCACACCAGGCAGCCAGAACTTCTTGGTGCCTCTTTGGGCCTATTTTCTCTATGTTTGGATAATTATTGCAAAAAAATATCAGCATTGAATAATTTACAGGATCAAACACAGTGTGTGCCTGTCTGGGAGAGAAGCCTTTGTTTTGAATGACTGCCACGATATGCCAATTTGCACCATTTTTTTGGTGCTGAGGTGGTCAGCTCTGACTGGGGAGACCTCATGGAATTATTTGTATTTAGGAATCTGTCCATTTCATTTAGGTTTTTCCTTTGGATATAAGGCTTCAAAGTATTCCTACTAATCCTTTGTACCTCCCTAGAATCTGTTGTAGCACCCTTTCTTGTCTTTAACTTTAGTCCTTCTGAAATACTTTCTCTTTTGAATAGTTTGGTTAGAGGTTTATTGATCTTGTTTATTTTTTTCAAAGAGCCAACTTTTTGTTTGATGGGTTCTATGCGTTGATTTTTAGTTTCCACTTTATCAGATTCTGTCTTATCTTTTAAATTAACTGAATTATCATTTTTCAGTTGCAGGTCTTTTACAAACAATTTTTCTTTTAATCTTCTTAAGTTTTTACTTTTTTGTAGTTTCATCTGCAAACACAATGTGTTTAGATTATATTCACTCTGTGTCTCCCTTGTACCTCCTGTCACTGCCCCTGCATACACTCCTTTCTCTCAGTGAATTCTTCTTCCTCTTCCTCCCCCTCCTACTTTCCCCTTCCTCTCCCTATTCCTTCTTTCCTTCCTTCCCTCTCCTCCTCTTCGTTCAATTTATGTTGCCTGCATGTTCATCTTGCATGTTCATCTGTATGCTCGTGGGTGTAGGGCAAGCAATTACAGCCACACTACTGCAGAAAACTGACTTTGTTTCCTCAGTGACCCTCAGCTGCTAAAAGATCCCCAGACACCTCTTCCCACTCCTTGGTAGAGGTCTGGTTGGCCTGAGCTTGTGGGGGTCTTGTGCAGGCCACTACATCTGCTGTGAGTTCATCAGTGTGATGGCCATGCTGTGTCTAGAAAACATTCTTTCTCAGCAATGTTTCTTGACGTCTGGCTTCTATAATCTTTCTGCTTCCCTTCTGCAGTGTCCCCTGAGCCTTGCAGGAGTATGATATAGACATCCTCTATTGCTTTGGTCTTCACTATTGCTTGTCACATTATTATCTTTGAGCTGGGTATCATTATACTAAGAGAGACCAGCCAGACACAGGCAAACACTGCACAGTCTTTCTGAATATGGGAATTACTATATAAATATATGCATATGCATATGTATAGATGCACATACATGCATAGATATGACACAGAAGTAGGAAGAAGATGAGTAGAGGGGATGAAGAAATAGAAAGGACTGAAATGGAACTAAGAGAAAACAGTGGGATCCACATGACATCAAAATTGAGGAGGGGATGAGCAGGAGGCAGCCGGAGGGATCACAGTGGGGGAGGGTAGCGCAGGAGATAGACAAGCTGGAGGAGCGTATAATGATACATACTTTTGAGGATGTCATGAGGAAATGTATCATTTATGTACTAACTTAAATATTAATGTGTAGCATGAGCAGGAGTCAGGGATTTTGATGACAAACCCGAAAAGAGGCTGAGGGGACTGCAATAGAGGAGCAAATATCTACTAAAGAGAAAACCGTCCTAAAATGTGAGAATGAACTGGAAATATGTTCATGACTACCGTTCTTAAATTTATAAAAGTTATGAGAATAAGCAGAGATCTTTGGGGGATGAGAAGATAGTAAAAATGATTATTCTCAAGTCTTAAAACATTAACTGGAATATAAGTTCGGTCTAGTTCAGATGTTTACTAAATATTGTGGGCATAAAAATGATTACATTGGCTTAGTCCAGAGAGTTTTGGAGGAGATAAGCTTAAGAAAAACCCTGAAACAATCTCTTTAATAGCATATTTTTATTATTAGAAAGTAAACTTATAAATGATTAGTGTAAAAATGTGAAATCACTGCATTTTATTTTTAGACCAGGAAGCTAAAAATAGCTCTGGCCTTATCGGATCTTGTCATTTATACTAAAGCTGAGAAGTTCCGGAGCTTACAATATTCAAGACTTCATCAACAGTTTAATGAGAATAATTCTATTGGGGAGTCTCAAGCTCGAAAACTTTCAAAATTGAAAGGTAAATGTTCAAAACTTCAAAAGACAGAGTATTTAAGTCAGTTCTATTCACTGCTGAAGGGTTAACATGGGTTGGGCATATTTATGAATATATACTTATTAAATTTCAATTCACTTAATATAATTTTGAAAGGGTTTATATTTTTGAATTTCATTAAGTCTTATATCAAAAAAACTTTTCTATTAACTGTATTAATCTTTTTAGACAAGGTATAACTATGTAGTCCTGATTGATGTGGAACTCTCTGGGTTGGCCAGAGTGGCCTTGAACTAACTCATAGAGACCTGCCTGCCTCTGCCTATCGAGCGCTGAGACTAAAGGTGTGCCAACACCATACTTTAATTGACTTCTTTAAAGTTATGGCATTTTGATCGAGTGTGTGAGGTATGGAGCCTTCTGTGTGCAGAACTGTGGTGGGCAGGTGGTACTACAGAGTGCTGAGTGACAGGGCCCACTGCAAAACACACAGGCTCTTCTGGGAGAAAGAGTCAGCAGAAGCAGGCTGCAATCTGAGAGTGGCCACTGTGTGCTTTGGTGCATTGCACAGTAGCCAGAGGGCCAGACAGACAAAAGAGCAAGAGTACCATTGAGTGGGATGGGATGAAAAAATAGAGCAGAATGGAAGACTGTAGTTAACAAGAAGGAGTGCTTTAGGAAACCATTAGGAAGAGAGAGAGAGAGGGAGAGAGGGAGAGAGAGAGAGAGAGAGAGAGAGAGAGAGAGAGAGAGAGAGAGAGAGGGAGAGAGGGAGAGAGGAAGAAGAAGGAGGAGGAGGAGGAGGAAAAGGAGGAGGAGCAAGAGGAGGAGGAAGAGAAGGAGAGAAGAAAGGAGACTGATGTGTGTATGTGAATGCATGTACTGTTACCAAGTAGAATCCAGTTGAAGATACCAGGGTTCTATTCTGTCACTCTCTGCCTTGTTCCCTCGAAACAGGATCTCTCACTGAACCTGGAGTTAGGCTGGTAGTCAGCAAGTCTCACTGATCCATCCTCTGGGTGCATTCCCATCCTGCCACAGTGCCGAGGCTACAGGTGTTCATGCAATCATGCTGGGTTTTTATTTGCACGATGGGGATGTAAACACAGGTCTGCATGTTTGCTTAATGGGAACTCTTATCTGCTGGGCCACCTTCCCAACTTGGGCAACATAGATTTCTTACTGCACAGTCTGGTCAAGAGTGTTTGAAAGATCTACTTTACGAGCTGACATCTGACACCTCGATGTGTTGGGTAGGTTTTGAAATTTCTAAGAATAGAAGCTCTAGGGATAGCGGGAATAGTCACAATTCTCTCACTTGTAGTATATTAAACACACACAAGCAATTTTGAAAAGGGATTGGTGCGGGTGAGCCTAGATATAATGCATACTGCCATAAAGAGAATATAATAGTCTTCTTATACCAAAAGTCAGTAATTAAGTAATTAATGATAGCAGCAAAGTTTTAACTGTGCAGATACCTAGACTTACTGTCCATATCATTATAAACATCACAAAAATAAAATCTAGGGATGATATCAAAATGGAATGATTCTCACATTATTCCAGTTAAGTTAAAAAAAAAGACAACCAGTAAGAGGGAATACATAATATAAATCCATTTGAAAAATTAGCATACAGATTGAAAAGAATGGAAAGAAACCCACCACCCAGATATTGGTAATTCTTATTTGAGTAGTGAGATTGTATGAAGTTTTATTTCCTTTTTTTAAATTTGATTTCCATGTTTCTAGGAAGAGCATGAAGCGCATTTGTAATAAGTTATGTGCAATTTCTAGTGGCAAAATTCAGAAGCAACACACTGATAGCATGTTACAAGGCCTTCATAGCTATTTTTCTCATTGCCATGACCAAATGCCTGGCAAGCAGCAACTTCAGGAAAGAAGCCAAGGTCACTCACAGTTTGAGGAGACACAGTCCATCCTGGTCATGGGTGCTATACCTCCATGGTGGTGGGATTACAAGGCAGCTGCTTGTCCACATCTCTTGAGATAAAAAAGCAAGAGAGGGGGCTGGAGAGATGGCTCAGTGGTTAAGAGCACTGCCTGCTCTTCCAAAGGTCCTGAGTTCAATTCCCAGCAACCACATGGTGGCTCACAACCATCTGTAATGAGATCTGGTGCCCTCTTCTAGCCTGCAGGCAGAGTACTGAGAATACTGGATGTATAATAAATAAATAAATCTTTAAAAAAAAAAGCAAGAGAGATGGATGCTTATGATCAACTGGATTTTCTCACTTTCCTTTTTTTTAAAAAACAAGGACCTAACCATGTGTTGATGCCACACATAATGTGGGTGTCTTTCTCAGTTTATTCTCTGTATAAATACCTTCATAGACATACATGTAGGTGTGCCTCGTTGATGTGTGGATGTTTCTTAACCCAAACTGGTTGACACTTGGAATTTATCATCACCATTAATGCAGCACTATGCAGATGGTCAGCCCTAGGTTCCGAGTGTGCTTGTGGATAGATTTCCTTTAGAGTACAGAAGGGATCATGATTTCAAAACAACATTTGGCTTTTAAATTAAAAATGCATCTAAAACAACAGCATTTAGGTCAAGAAGGAAAGTGTCCTGTCACACTAACAAATACCAAGGGCTGTACATAGCAATAATTTCTCTCAATGTTGGCTGTCATATTGTCAGAAATGGTTGTGGCAATGAGATCTGTTCAGTGAAAGACGAAAAATCTTGGACAAAATTGATATCAGTATTCAACTAAACTAACAAACATCAGTCAAATGGTGAAGGATGCAAATTAGTTTTTAATCCCAAGTCACTTATAGACAAGCAGAAATATACAAAGTATGTACAGATTGCAAATGCATGCATAAATATGTATGTGTTACAAGCAAGTAGATAGCTCAGCAAAAGACATCTTTTTCTCAAATGTGTCTAATGGAAGGTTGAAAACAGAGTTGGATGCACTTGTGAAAAAGATGCTAGACCAGAGGACTGGGAGCTAACCCAGATAATTTGAGGACCCCTCTAAACTCTTTAAATATGTGAAAAGATCACTAAATTAATTGAACTAGAAATAAATAGTTTTATATGACTTACATTTGAGTCCATCTTAATGTGAAAATTGAAAATGTAAAAAAATCAAACTGATAAATATGCTACTTAAAATACATTTTATTTTGTAATCATGTGTATTTTTGTACTAATGTGGAATTAATTTGGATGTGTGAAAGCGAAATAGTTCCTCAAGTATATAATCTATGTCTGTAAGTTGTTCCATGAAATATTATGAAATTTTATGAATTATTTTGTAAGCATAAATGCATAGAATTCTTTTATTTTATAATTGATGAATTTTTTTTGTCCAGGTCATGCAAAGAATTATTTCATATATATGAGTGATATAAAAATAGTTTTTTTATTACAAATGCTTCACAAAATTGTATTATTTTTCTCTTTTTTAGCCCATGAATTAATTTTCCATACCAGGTCATTCATCACCAGAGTTTACCCCAAAATGTTCAGAGCAGACTCTTCTAATTTTAACCCTCAAGAGTTTTGGAATGTAGGCTGTCAGATGGGTATGTTATGTAGGATAATGGTTACCTGCAAACGTAAGTGGAAATGAATTCCTTGGGTGAGTTATTGGAAATTTCTGGAAAAGTTCTGACTCTGGAAGTGGGATCATGATAAATCCCTGGTTTCTAAAGAGCCTAAGTTTTCCCGTCAATGACTGGAGAGGGTTGGAAGCCCTAGATTAAGTCACAAGGACCTGATATTGGAACATGTGTTCTTGAGGAACAGGGTGACCAGATGGATGGAAGGGGAATCGAAGATCAAGTTCCTTGCTTGAGTTAGGCTCAAGCCTTTTTTTATGTCAAGTGTCTTCCATCATTTTGACTTCTCATGAGCTTTGACACTCTCAGTCTCAGAGATGAGTAAGGTCACAAGACTGGTTATTTCTCTGTGCCAGATTCTTGCTCCCAACTGAAGAACAGGTATGGCACCAACCCCAGCCACTCAATGTCATTGATTGTCATTGCTTATTCTTCCTGGACTGTGGAGAGGCTTGTGTGTAGGTCTGAGAATATGGGGAGTGGGGTCAGATGGAATGAGGAAGGCTTGAGGGAGGACTGTATATCAGGACCACTTATCAGTCACTGTGTATACCAGTTTCTCACCATCTTAGGGAACATAGCCACCTCTTGGACCTGGATATTTGTATTATAGTTCGTGCTTTCTTTTCCTTATCAGTATATAACAGTAGTGATGATTGAATATAAAGCTCCACACAGGTTAAGAAAGCATGCTACCCTGAGATAGAGTCCCAGCCCTATTTTCTTTATTTTTGTATTTATGGAATATTATCTGACACATGCATTGCTTTTTGGTAATCCATACTGAATGTCACTTTCCTTTCACTATTCAAAGCTCTATAGTAGACTGATATCATGAGGTATGCCATAATCTCAGTACTAAGGAAAGGGGAGGCAAGAGCTTTGGGAGTTCAAGGTCTTCCTCTCATACATAGAGAACCTGACGCCAGTCTGTGCTATATGATTTCCTGTCCCAAAACCTAACCCAACAACCACCAACTATATAATAATTTAATTTGCAAACTAAATGTTACAATTCACAGACACACATTAACATAGGCAAGTGTTAGGATTTCCATTGCAGTGAAGAGACACCATGGCCATGGCAACTCTTGCAAAAGAAAGCATTTAATTGAGCCTGGCCTACAGTTCAGAGGTTTAGTCCCTTATCATCATGACATGAAGCATGACAGCATGCATGCAGGCAGACATAGTCTTAGAGAGGTAACTGAGAGTTCTACATCTGGATCCTCAGACAGCAGAAAAAGAGAGAGATACTGGGCCTGGCTTGAATATTTCAAGTCTTAAAGCCCATTCTAAGTGACACACTTCCTCCACCAAGGCCACACCTCCTAAATAGAACCACTCCTTATGGGCCTATGGAGACCAGTTTCATTTCATTTCATTCAAATCATCACATCAAGATGACAGAAAAAGAAAAATAAGAATCATGAATTATTAGGTAATGATCCATAGTCTTAGAATAAATGAAGATATGTAGTGTGTGATAATTTTGACACACCACTGAACTGAATGTTTTTAACTACACTCTCTGTTTCCTAACAATGTCAATATACTTTTTTTTTTCACAGTGGCCTTGAATTTCCAAACCCCTGGACTTCCTATGGATCTGCAGAATGGGAAATTTTTGGATAACGGAGGCTCTGGGTATCTTTTGAAGCCAGACTTCCTAAGAAATACAACCCTGAGCTTTAACCCAAGTGAAGCAATAGGAGATGGCCACCCGATTACCCTCACAATACGAGTAAGATTAATGACTCCTTCTTTTATTTGCTGGTTTTTAAGTAAACCAGATAGTGTATATTAATATTTCAAGTCTACTGATCTTCTCTAATGCCTCTTAAATTCCTGTTAATCTTTTTAGACACAATTAATGGGTGCCGTTTTAGCATCTTTTTCTGTGTCTGAAAAATGTCTTTCTGTGCATTTTCACATGAATGATTTTCTGCCAGGAAATAGAAATATTGAGGCTAAAACCTTTTCCTCTGAGAGATCTGTTTATATTACTCCATCGTATTTCGCCATTTAGCTCTGTGATGGAGTGGTTTGATTTCAGCCTGCTGATGAACTTGTGGACACGCCGCTTTTTGTCCCTTCACTTTAAAGAATTTCCCCCGCAAATTCCAGAAGCTATTTCCTTCTCATTAATCTCTTACTTTTGTAATATAGTATTTTTTCCCTGCTAAGTCTCTGAACTCTGTTCAATTGCAAATAAAGGAAGCTATGTACATATCTTTTCTGTATCTGTCTTCCACATCTATTATGTGTTACAAACTTAAAATGTTCTCATTTTTTCCCCTGTAGTTTGGGAGAACTTTTAATGCTTATTCCCTGCAGTGATGATTCAAAATATATGTTTCAATTTTTAGATTTATTTATTTAGTTAGTTATGTGTGTGTGCATGCGTGTGTGTGTGTGTAGAGTGTGTATGTGTGGAGTCCAGAAGAGGACATCAGATCCCCCTGGAGCTGGAGGTACAGCTGATTGGGAGCCGCCCCTCATGGGTGCTAGAAATTGAACCCTGATTCTCAGCAGTGCCTACTCTTAACTGCTGAGCCTTTCTTTCAGATTCCTTTATGTGTTTTTATTTTTATTTTAATATAGATGTGCATTTTTCTCCTGCACTTCTAGTCTCCAATTGATGGTTTCCTCATGTTGGTTCTTCTTTATTTGTATCTGCATTTTGCCCCTTCCCAGTTCTGCCACATTATTTCACTTTTTTTTGGTTTATTATTTCCCATACAGTTTCTTTGAGAGTAAAAGCAGCTGTCTCCATTATCACCAACTTTCTTCGTTCTCTATGACCTAAATGCAATGTTTATTTGCTTTACAAAGGTCTGGTTGCATTTTTCTCCCACTTAATTATAAATCACTTCTTTAGGCTATAATATACCTCCACCTATAAAGTCTGAAACTGGAGGATTTGTTTGCTAATGAATTAGATAGGTATGACCTCTTTGGAGTGTCTCCTTCTGTTTAACTGGTTGCCCCTACAACCATAGGCATCATCTCAGAGGCCCTTCTGGAATTTAGGTTAGTGATCCTGCTGTTTCCAGCTATGTGTTCCGTACTGGAACTCTGTCAGCTGTTGAGTGGCCCCTTGATCTTTGCTTTTGGCTGTAGTGCCTGAAACCCTGGAGTCCCCAGAATATACTTCACCTACAGTCCCTGTCTCATCTCTGCTCAGCACTGCCATCACACTGCAGAGCTTGGGAGTCTACGCTCACCAGCTTCAGGTCCTAGTCATTTAACTCAAGGGAAGAACAGGAGGTTTTGATGCTACTTTCTAAAAATGCTTTGGGCCTGGCAGGAAAGCAGCGCTGGTGAGGGACACAGCTGGCTTTGCTCCTGCTGTTAGGATGCTGTGACATTATAATCCGGTCAAAGTAGACACCTAGAAGTCATCTACAATAGGTGCAGCAAATATTGATTAGCTGACACTTTTTCTGGCATCTGAAGAAGTACTATTGACCATTGGGATTCTTTTACAGGGGAATTGTCACGTTGGCCTCCTTTCTGCATCTTTTAAGTAGTTGATTCAGTGGGAAAAGGTGAATTTTTGTTTTTGGTTTTTTGTTTGTTTGTTTTGTTAGTTTTTTTTTTTAAGACTGAGTTTCTCTGTAGTTTTGGAACCTGTCCTCCTGAAACTTGCTCTTGTAGATCAGGCTGGCTTGAACTCACAGAGATCCACCTGCCTCTGCCTCCCGAATGCTGGGATTAAAGGCATGCACCACCATTGCCCGGCTTGGATTACCCACTCTTAAGAGCCTTTCATAACACACTCAAGTCTGCTTTGCTCTTTGACCTCATTTCTTTATCTATCTGCCATGGGAATCTTTTACTTTCCCTGATGGATTCCTGTTCCTATACCTACACCTAAAGTATTTATATTGAATACAGCTATTATCTATGCCCTTGTTCCAAACTAATGATTCTTCTCAAATTCTGTTATGCAAAGACTTATGATTTTAACTACCAATAAGACTCAAATCTTTAACCTGACCTCATTTTTTAGAACCTAAGTATGTTTTAAACAGTCTAACAAGCATTCACACCTATTAAATCAGTATACTGTCAAACTTGAAAAATTTAAAGCTGAACATCTCTTCCTAGCCAATCCACCTTTAAATATTTTATTGACATGTCAATGAACAGCACCATCCATCCATCCAGCTCACACCAGAAACCAGGATGATGTTATACATTTCCTTCAATTCCTAGATCATCCATCTTTAAATCATACCCAGCCCACTCCATGTCTTCATTATCCATTCTCTTGGTCTAGCTACCTTTGCTGCTGTTCTGCTTCAGGAATTTATTATCTATCATTAGGTCTCCTCTTTTGACTTTTTAAATATGTCCAGTCAGTCCACTTGATGGTTAATTTTAACTGTCAGTTTGACCTAGTCTGGAATCACAAGGGAAGACAGTCTCAGGGAGAGACTATTTCGGTTAGGTTTGTCTTTGCGCATGTCTACGAGAGATTTTCTTTAAAAAAGCATTTTATTCTTTTAAATGTTTGGGTATTTTGTCTGTGCATATGTCTATGTACCTAGTATATGCTTGGTGCTCATAGAGGCTTGAAGAGCGTCTTGGATCCTGGCCAACCAAGTACTGGGAAACAAACTCTGTTTCTCCAGAAGAACAGTGACCCATCTCTCCAGCCCCAAGAGATTTTCTCATTGGGAATATCCAGGCTGAAAGGGGGTGGTGCCATCCTCTTGGTTTGGGTCCTGGGATATATAGAAGAAGCAGGTAAGCTGTGCAGCAAGCTTACATCTACTGATTCTCTTTGCCTCTTGACTGTGGATGTGGCGAGCTGCTTCAAGTTCCTGTCCTGACTCCCACACAATGTAAGCTGAACAAGCATTTCTTCTTCGAGGTTGTTTTTGTGGGGGTATTTTATCATAATACAGAAGATGAACTAAAACAGCCTGTCTCTGTCCTCTTGGCTATTCTTCTCTACTTAGAAAACTTTAGGTTTTGCTACAATGATGATCTCATTAGTACTTAACATTCATTTATGTCTACCAGTTACTGTTCTAGTCAAGGCGTGGCTTACCTCTCTGTACCCATGTCTCACCATGTCTAACCCATTCTATAGCCATGACCAGGATTTCCTTTCTTGAATTGCAGTCTTCTTCTTCCCCCTTACCATTCACTTTCCTACTGAATTCTCCATGTCTCTCTCCATGTCTCTCTCCATGTCTTTGTCTCTGTCTCTGTCTCTCTGTCTCTCTCTCTCTCTCTGGATTCCCCTTCTCCTTTAGACAAGATTTTACTGTATAATCATAACTATCTTGAAATTTGCTATCTAGGCCGACAGGCTGTCCTTGAACTCAAAGAGATCTGTCAGCTTCTGCCTTGAGTACTGGGATTAAATTTAGATGGCATGACCCGACTGACTCATGACTTAAAAAAATCATTACTTTTTGGAAGCCTTTCTTTGCCTCGGTTGTCCTCCTCTTTTCTTTCCTATTTTACAGTTTTTTTCTATCTTTCTGTAACAACCTACACAAGTACATATTATAGAGTTAGCACCCTGCATTATATTCATTTTCTTGTCCTTATTCCCCAGTTTTCTGAGGATTCTTTAAGAATAGGAACTGTGCTCTGCTCAAGCCTAGTTGACAGGATCTGACATACAACACATGCTTTGTACGTGGAAGCTAATGGAATGAGTGACGGCGTCTGTTGCGTGCTGAGAATAGCACAGAGCATCTGGGCTGTCTTGCTGGAAATGGAGTTTCAAGGTAGTTTGTGCACTGTGATGCTTGTGAGTGCTCTGGGTGTGTATTCCAGAGAATCTCATGTTGAGGTGTTAAGTGGTTGGACTCAGATAGGTTAGGGAGTCTTCCGGGAAGCAGTCTCTTCAGCCATGCACCACAGTCACAGGAGTGAATCCTCTTCTCGTGCGCTCATGGGCTTCGTAGTTCTTCACTTTGGTCTTACAGGTTATGGGAGCACAACTTGGAAACCCGAAGTCCTGGATTTGCCGTAAGCTTCCTGAAGTCCTTGATGAAGACCCTCAACACTTCCAGTTTATTTTGTCTCCTGTGAAATGAGAGTTTTGGTCTAGCCCATAGAGAGTACTAACATGAAATGGCCCTATCTTGGTAAGGCCCATTCTCAGAATAGCTGATTATTAGCTGGCAAGCCCTCAGATTTGGGAGTAGTGTAGTAAAGATCTATAAACAATGTATTTCCTAAGCAGGCAGATGTCTAACTCTGCTGAAAGATTTCTGCTCCTTGAATCCAGACTGCTCACTCTTTTTAGTCATCTTAGTGTATAGCCAATTTCATAATGTATGGGTTTAAGACAGCAGATGGTACACGCCAGTGGGTTTTCTTTTCTTTTGCCTCCCATTCGCTATTCTGCCCCTCTCCTTTTCTCTTTCTTTCTTTATATGAGTAATTATTTTTCATTGATTTTTATTGAGCTCTACATTTTCCTCTGCTTCCTTCCATGCCTCTCCCTTCCCCCCTTCAACCCTCCCCCAAGGTCCCCATGCTCCCAATTTATTCAGGAGATCTTATCTTTTCCAACTTCCCATGTGAATTAGATCCATGTATTTCTCTCTTAGGGTCCTCATTGTTGTCTAACTTCTCTGGGATTGTGGTTTGTAGGCTGGTTTTCTTTGCTTTATGTTTTAAAACCACCTATGAGTGAGTACATGTAATAATTGTCTTTCTGTGGGTTACCTCACTCAAAATAATGTTTTCTAGCTCCATCCACTTTCATGCAAAATTCAAGATGTCATTAATTTTTTCCGCTTGTGTAGTACTCCATTATGTAAATGTACCACATTTTCCTTATCCATTCTTTGGTTGAGGGGCACTTAGGTTGTTTCCAGGTTCTGGCTATGACAAACAATGCTGCTATGAACATGTCCTTGTAGCACGATTGAGCATCCTTTGGATATATACCCAACAGTGGTATTACTGGGCTTGAGAAAGGTTTCCTAGTTTTCTGAGAAATTTGTTGAGTAATGCATTTCCTCTACTTTGTCTTCTAGCCCTGATTCATTGTTTTCCTGCTGATCTTTTTATTTTATTGGTGAGGTTTTCTACTGTTTTCTTTTTTACTTACTGAGTTTTCTAGAATTATCTTTTCTATTCTATCTGTATTAAATTTAATTTTTATACCTTTGATTGACTTCAGCATTTCATTCAGAACTTTGCTTTTATCTTCTTTGAGATGCTTGAACAGTTTTAATTGTTCTTTTGAACTATGTCTGAAGGCTTTCCCTTGCTGTTTTCACTGGGATTCATTACTACAGGATCAGTCATTTCTGGATGATCTCTTGTTTAGTTTTTAATGTTTCTCTTACTTCTGCTCTGAGACTTACTTGTGAATCTTAAACAGTTTGTTAGTTGCATAGTTGCATTTTTGTGGGTTTTTTTTTTTTGCTTGTCAAGTTTCCCCTGTCAGTGTAGACACGTACAATGTTCAAGAGAGGATTAAGTTGTCAGAGGGTTGATTCAACTGTTTTATGGAACTTGTGCGGAGGGTTGTGGGCTCTATCTCTAGTTTTTTTAAAGTGTGCTAGTATTTGTGTAAAAAGATATTACCCAAGAGTCAGCGCATGTCTAGCTGGCCCTCTCCCCTTCTGCCTTCTGGTGTGGTTCCTCAAGTCTAGCTGCTATACTTTGAGTGAACTTTGGTCAACAGATGGCTATGGAGAGGAGACCTTCGGAAGGTTGGTGTGTAGTCAGGTGACATATAGGAAGTATATTTACTTCTAGAAGTAATTATGGCCAGAACTGAGGTTTTAGGTTTGGAAATTTATTTACCTTAAATCGACACATTTCAAATGTGATATGTTCACTTTGTTCTTAAAATAAAACACAATTTTGCTTCAGCAATTAGTTGGGACAATAAAAAACACAAATAAATATATAACCAGTAATTTTTGAAAGTATGCTTTTGATTTCTGACCCTAACTTACATATGAGATAGTTAATCTCATCAATCTGCAGTTCCTTGTTATGGTACTGTAGATAACAGCAGACAATATCAAATTTTATAAATGATTCAAATGTAAATTCTTTTAGAAAATGCTATCATGAAAATAATATGTGCAGTATTTTATATTTTAAAAGTAATCATCATATTTCTTTGAAATATTTCAGTGTATGTAGAATGAATTTAAACACAGTGCAAATTATCAAAAAAGTAGTAACACTGAACTAGCAAAACATGATTATGTTTTAAAAATTAAAATACATACAAATGAATTACAATCCTTGGACACTGCAGATTCCATTCTAAATGCACTTGAAGGACATGAGATTCTTGGTTAATATCTAATGATACTTGGCAGTAAAAGGCTTAAAATGTAAGATTACCATGATTTGCCAGCTTCAGGTTTTTTTTTTAGCAACTGGTTTAGAGTCTTCATTTTTGGGGCTATGCCCTCTGATTAGGGTGAAATGGTGGTGCAGTCTCCCGCTCAGCTAAGTCCATCTGCTCATCTGTGTTTGAACAGCTCATCAGTGGGATCCAGTTGCCCGTTAGCTTGTTCTCTAGCAAAATCGACACACTAGTGATTGTAGAGGTCCACGGCGTTCCAAATGACCACACAAAGCAGCAGACTCGTGTTGTTAAGAATAATGGTGAGCTCTTCTACTACTTAGAAAAAAAAAATTAACTTTTTTTTTAAGGAAAAAATACTTAGAAAAAGATTGTATAAAAATAATTTAGTCAGAGAGAATGTTTGTTACACCTCTGGGTTTTGTGGGAATCTCTCTGCGGAAATTCAGTTTGGTACATCAGACTTGAACTCCTGTTTTACTAAAGTATTGCAATTTTAGAACACCAGAAGATGTCCATAAGAAAAAGGATAGAATTTTTTTCACAGTTGGGGGCAAGGGTACTTACGGAAGAAAACATGAAGAGGACTCAATTATGAGATGCTAGGAAGAAGTCAAGAAACTCAAGGTAGGTGGAATATGGAATGCATAATAAAGAACAGTGAACAACGAAGTGAGAAGTTGTACTGAGATTGCACTTGGGCAGTTTTGGAAGCCAGGCTTGCTCTTAGGGAGTTCTCTACAGGAATGGATAAAATCAAGACATCCACAGAAGAATAAGGCACCGAGATTAAAGGGCATTGTTTTTGTAGGTAACAGTGAGGGGAAGCATGATAGAGAAATGAGAAATACAGTGTCAGGATTGGAATACAGTGCTTAAAAGACATAGAAGTCAAGTTACAAGGAAGATGGTGACATCCAGAAAGGACTGGAGGGTGCATGTTTGAGTCACCCTGGAGGAGTAAAGATCTAGGGTGGTGGACAGGAAAAACTTTAAGACTCCTAGGAAAATGGTAATATGGTTATAGATGCAAATGTCTGGGGAAAATGTCATATTTGGATAAGGCATAGCTAATTCATCAGTTTGGTCACACATGGAAATTACACTCACCAATCAAATTTCATATTTTGCATGCTCTATAAAAGTTACAAGTTACTTTTGCATAAGTGTGTTTATGAAAGAGTCACAGAGATGAGATACAAAGGATGGAAGGGAGGGAGGGAGGACACAGGATGAAAGGGTGTTATAGGAGGACCAGTGACTCCGAATATAAATTTTCTGTAGAGGTTTTCAAGTGTCTGTAAAGAATCGACTCTAAATATACCCCTGTACCCTATGGAATTATTTCCATTTTTAGGCCAGTATTATTATTCCAGGATAAGATAATTAACTTACTGTTTCCAAAGGCAAAAAAACGCACTCAAAACTGCCACCTATAACAACAATGATACTGGTTTTTTTTTTCTTAAAACTTCATATGGATTGAAACCCAATCAAGTTAACAATTGAGAAAACTGCCTCAAAGATGTCACACCACTCTCTAGGGATTTATGTGACAAATTGTAGAGCAGAGATGCAATCAGAGATTGGATCCTTATGCAATATGGCCGTAGTTAAGACACGCTCTTCATAAAGAAATGGGTACGTGAGGACATTAGATGTGAGGTTTGTTTGTACCAGGTTGTTATATGAATAACTCCATCCACAGTTAGATCAGGAAGGTGAGGTAAAGGTGACTAAGTGATTGTACTATAGATGCCATAGATATCATTTATCATTTTAACTATTCACGGATTTATCAGTGATCCTAAAAATAACAAAAATACGGACATGACTTGGAAAGTTTGTCATTGTACCTGGACAGGTATAATTTCTCTTTCAACCTTTGGACCTATAAGCACAGATTTTATCTGTGTGCAATTATCTTGACTCCATGAACTCAGATTCTAAGTTTTGAGTGAGTTGGGTCAAGTTGGGGAAAAAAAAAACATGGATTTCTTGCTGTGGCAAGGTATTTGGTTGATTGGGAAGATTTATTTTATTGGAGTTCCAAATTATTTATCAACTTGAGACTTTGAAATCATCATTAGTGAAAAGTAAGGCAGAGAGCTCACCTCACAGCCTTCCTTGTCCAGATTTTGTGGATTTTTTCATATAACAGCCAGGAACAGAAAATCCTCTCATTCCTCACATCCCCATTTCCTTATGAGCGGAATGTCTTAGCTTCAGGCATGTTGTGTAAGGATCCAGTCCTTGCTTGCATCTCTGCTCTGCTCTTTGTCATATGAAACACTAAACAGTGGTGTGACATTTTTGAGACAGTTCTCCCACCTATTAACCCCTGATGGGATTTCAATCTATGTAAAGTTTTCAAACACAGTGTCATTGTTGTTAGGAGATTTTCTACCCTCTGACTACATTAAATATTTAAGTGCTCTGAAATACAGACTAGTATTGTTGTTAATTATTGCCCAAGCGTCAGAAAGAAAAATTGTGGAGACCTATTGTTGTTTGATTTTTCCTTAAAGTATCTGTGGTTTTCTTGTACCCCTTTTTTTATATTTCAGCTTTCAGTCCACGGTGGAATGAAACATTTACATTTATTATTCAAGTGCCAGAACTGGCATTGATACGGTTTGTTGTTGAAAGCCAAGGCTTTATAACAGGAAACGAATTTCTCGGACAGTACACTGTGCCACTTCTTTGCATGAACAAAGGTAATGTTCTCAAATGTAAGATGATTTTATTATCATTTATATATATCACTATCAAAGCCACACTTTGATCATCTCAAATGTCTCCATCTCTTTATCTACATCAGTGGGATATGACGGGAGTTTTAAACGGACCTGTGTACTTCCTTTTGCGGAACTGCAGAGACCTCTTCTTAGCTTTAGGGACGCTGAATGCTAGGATGCTTGGGGAAGCTGGTGTGTGTGCTTCTTCACCAGGATCATAAGTCTTCCCTTTCAGTGAAAGGTAGCCATGGTGACAAGAAGATGGACAGGCATGAGACAAGGGGGTTAGGGTGGGGACCACTGGCTCACTTTTCTGCCTGAGCACAGCCCTGGGGGTCTGGGAGTCAGACCTTTCTGGATCATTGTTTTGGTCTGCCAGCATGGCGCTGTCAGCTTCCCAGAGTGGTTTCCTTAGTGCTACCAATGGCTTTCTCTCAGGATGCACACTTTTCTATCACCAGACAAGACATTCCGCGAAGCAGGCAGGGTCTTTTGGAAGCAGAAGTGTGATGGTTAGCTTTTGAACATGATGTCCATGTGAGAGGAGACACATGAGGTGTGGGCTCCTCACAGGGACACTCAGAATTCTGGAAGTGAGAACAGAAACTAGGAATGTTTTATTTGTATGGAAAAGTGACATTCTAGGTTGAAAAAAAAAGTCTCTAAAACTCTGCAATCACAGTGTTAACTATGTAAAGACTCTTAGTGGATGACACCACCTTCCTCACCAGCAAGGCTGAGACCATAGCTCTTAGGTTGTTATTTCTAATTTGATGCAATTCCTCTTCCACAGGTTATCGTCGTGTTCCTCTGTTTTCCAAAGCGGGTGCGAACCTTGAGCCTTCTTCACTGTTCGTTTACGTTTGGTACATCAGAGAGTGACTAAGTGTACCTGGCATGGTAGCTACACATACAATAAACAGTCCAAAGGAATGTTGGGATTTTTTCTTCTATTAATCATAATATGAAAAGTTCATTAAGTCAGAAATGCCCAACACATTCACCATTCAATGTGCAAAACAGAAAAGGGAAAAACAAAATGTCAGAGGGTGCACATAAGGTGTTCCCTGGCTGCGGATTTCTCCTACGCTTCGGCTTCCAGGGCTGCACTTTCAGTCGCTTATATCACTTTTAATGAGTAGAATTTACGACTCCTTAAAGTATGCCTGTTCATAGAAGACATGTTGGCAAATATTTAGTGGCATAGAAGATGTGAAATTGAAGAGTGTTTAAACTTCTCAACACCCACCACCACCTATGGCAGTGGGAAGGAATTAGATTGCCAGGCCCTTTGTACCCTCATACTCTCATATCCTAGAGAGTAATTAGCCCCGGAATTCTCAGTCTAGTTCTTGGATGCCGTGGGCTTGATTTGGTACCCTGTAATTATACAGACATTTTTATACGTGTGTATGAAATTGATTTGCATTCCCACTATAGTCAAGATTCCAAATATATAAAAGAAATCTATTATGTGGACTTACATGCCTGGGTCTTGAATTAATTTGCAGTATTTTTGAATCTGTCCTTAATGTACTTTTGTACTTAATGTACTTAAAGTACTTAAAATGTACTTTTAAGACTGTCTCTTGATCAGAGATGAGAGGTCTCTCTTTTTCTTTTTTTTTTCCCCAACATGAAGATTTTACTTGGCTAGAAGTGGTGGAGAATATGGTTCCTTATTAACTACTCTTAAAAAAAAACAAACCAAACAAATAAAAAATTAACAATCACCCCCATAATGCTGACACATTTAGTACGTCTGGAAAATTAGCACCCCAATAGATATTTGTTTTTACTGAATCCAACTCCAGATGTGCTATAGAGATGAATACTTTGCATTGGTATGGATCTTGGTTTATTTAAGCTAAATTTTGTTATATGTATATTTCTTCTCTTGATTAAGGTATTGTGTTTGTGCAGTTCATTTAAAATGTAATGCGTAATTAAAAATACATGTTAATAGGTAGTCATCTATAATAGTCAAGCTTGTAGCCGTGTTAGTTAGGTTTTCTAGATGTACAGATATATGTTTCAGATGGATAGGTATTCGTCAAACCTTTTAAAATGTACAGAATATGGCATTTGGAATGCTTTAAAAATTAGGATTTTTCATGACAATGAAACTCATCTGCTCCTGGTAGCACCAATCTACTTCAAGAGGATGATGGACATTAAAGAGGTTTCTTATGGAGTTTGCTAACCATTTGGGCAAGAAATTGCTCTTGCCTGGACTGCTTGATGTTATATTGTGAACTGGACATGCAGGACCCACAGAAAAATGACTGCTGAAGTTGCCTAAAGAAGGTGAGACAGTCCTTCAGAGTTTGCTTCATGAAAGAGTCTGACAAGCATTCTGTAGGACACAGAAGAAAGTGACTGACTAACTGCCAATATAGACAGAACTGTCGTTGAAGTTTCCTGCTTTGTGGAAAGGTCTTTCAGATACTATGGGCCTGGAGGCTGAAGATGGATGTCCCAATGGTACAGAAGAACTTTGGGTGACTGTCCAGGCAGCAAGGCATCTCTGTCAATTTTAGAGTTTTGGAACTTGCTTACAATGTACTTCTTGTTTAATTAGGTAATATTATATCCTTCTGGAGTCTTTGATGGAGTTGAAGAAAGATAGTTATAATTATAAAAGATGGAATAGATATAAAACTTTAAACCCACAAAGACAGGATAGCTGATAGAATATTTTCCTTAATTTGTCAAATATAAATGGACTAAATATTATAACCATAATTTTTGCTTGATAATCGTTTTTTTGTATGTAATTTTACTATGTTAAAGTTAAAACCTTCCTTTTCAATTAGACAGAAAATGGGAGGTGATGTGGGAGTCCCCTCCATATACTGTCAATATGTTTTATTGCCATTGATTAATAAAGAAGCTGCTTTTGGCCAATGGCTTAACAGAGTAAAGCCAGGTGGAAAATCTGAACAAAGATGTACAAAGAGAGTAGGCAGAATTGAGGAGATGCTATGTAGCCACTGAAGAGGACAGACACCTGGGAACCTTACTGGTAAACCACGAGCCTTGTGATAAAATACAAAACAATATAAGTGGGTTAATTTAAGATGTAAGAGATGGTTAATAAGAAGTCTGAGATAGTAGGCTGAGCAGAGTTTTAATTAAGACAGTTTCTGTGTGATTATTTCTGGTCTGGGTGGCTGGGAAATGAACAAGCAACCCCTGTCTACACATATATAACTAAAAACCAAGAATAATTGTTAATTTAAGATGTAGTCTAATCTCATTATCCTTTGATGGATCATCTAGCAGTCTTTTACAAGACTTCACCTTCAAGACCAAATATTAAAAATGTAAATACACCTCAAATTGATATTTCCAAGCATAAGGTACAGATGTCCTATCACATTCAAGGCATGGTCTTAGATTCTTTTAAGGGCTGTATGGGTTATTTAGGAAAATCTGCCTCTGACACTATTGTTGAAGTTTCTCAGGGGGAAGGCACAGCTTCCATTTAGCAGACAGTTGGTGGATCTTGCTGAGTTCTCAATTGTAAACCCAGCAGTAGGGGTGGGGGTATGTTCAGCCACTGATTCAAGGCCCTAATCTCTAATCTCCAAGGTCTTTTGGAGAACTGGAATTCCGCTGACTTTTAAAGGCTTCCTAACTAGTGTATTAGTTCTTCAGTGGAACAAATGTCTTCTTTTGATTTGCACCATTGGGCTTTGAAATAAGAGAGAGAGTGGTTGTCTTCTCTTCACCGTTCTGACAGGTGCCAATTAAACTCACTTGCTGACTTTGGAAAATAATTTTTTATTTGTATGTGTTTGTGAAGCAGCATTTGTGTGTGCTTTTGTGTGTGTACATGTGTGTATGTGTATTCACAAGTGTATGCGTGCGTGTGGAGGTCATACGTGTCATGGCTCGTTCCAAAGGAGTTGTCAACCTAATATTTTGTAAAAGGGTCTCTCACTTGGACTCATGGTTCATTAGGCTGGCTATCAGGGATTGACTGCTCTCTCTCCTCTCTCTCTGTCTTTATGTGTGATACTATTGTGCCATGAACTGTGTGGTTTTTTTTTAATGTGGGTATTGGGAATCAAACTCAGCTCCTCATACTTGCAAAGCAATCACTTTACTTACTGAACTATCATCCCATCCCTGACTATTAATTTTTTAAATATTCTACTCTATATATGATTTTTGAAGAAGTCTTAATTTTTTTACTTCCCATTCAACAATATTGTGCTGTCTTTAAACATTTTGATTCTACTTCAAAAATGTGCATAGTTTAGTATTTACTGTTTGAACTGATGGGTTTTTTTTGTATTTTCCCAAGAATTTTTATTTGACATTACCCACAGAAGCTCCACAGCCATGGAATGTTCTCACATCTCAGGAAGATTGGGAAGAGTGTGGGAAGGCAGCTTCCACCCTTGCTTCATAAGCGTAGCTCATTTGTAAGAAATAATAGTGTCATGAAGGGAAGAAAAGAAAAGGCTAAATGAACTCCTGGGACTGTGGTGAAAAAAGACCTTTGCATTTTAGACTCTTAGTAAAAATGTCAGTTCCTCAGGGAAGCTGTGCATGCTCGCTCGCTCGCTCTAATTAGGTTATATTTCCTGGTTTGCTTGCTTACTACTGGTAAAATTGACAGCAGGGTACAGGCTTTGCACCACAAGCTGGGCATTGGGGGTGGCTAGAAGCTGGTGTGGAATTTGCCGTTGGTGTTGGTTTTCTTACAAAACATAAACCTCAGTTCCAGACCCACCCATTCTACTGTGATGAAGCAAATGTGTGAACATTGCTTATTGTGTGTCAGAGGCATGAGCATTGTCAAAACACTGAAGTGTCCAGTGCTCCCTATTCTGGCCAATGTGAATGGCCTCACTCATCGCCAGTTACAGTTTTATCTTGAGATTATTTCTGTGTGTAGATAAGATGATTTTTCCAATCATGGACTCATTACTTTTTGTTAATTCTCCTTTTGTAGTGTGTGTGTGTGTGTGTGTGTGTGTGTGTGTGTGTGTGTGTGTGTGAGCATGCACATACGTGTGTGTTTGATGTCATGTGTTGTCTTCTGTCTCTCTCCTCTTATTTTTTGAGACAGATTCTCTCACTGAATCTGGACTGACTGGCACAAGAGCGTTCCTCCCATCTCTTTCTCTCCAGTGCTAGGATTAGGTGAATGCTGCCACGCTGGATTTTTTTTTTTTATGTGGGTGCAGGGTCTCCAACATTGAGAACTTATTCTTGATCAGCAGGCACTTTACTGACAAGGCCACCTCTTTAGCTCTTTCAGTTCTTATTCCTGAACTGTCCAATACAGAGGAGACCTTTACTTCTTTGGATTAAATCACCGAACACAAACCCCCATCAAGTAGAGATCCTTTATAGTTGCTTTCAGTGCTGTGACCCTTAAACAGAATTCCTCATGTTGTGGTTACCCCCAACCATAAAATTATTTTGTTCCCACTTTATTATTGTAATTTTATCAATTATTATGAATTGCAATGTAATTCATGGAATGATTTGCAACCCCTGTGGTTGACTTTTACATCTTAATTTAACCCATTTCTATTAATCTGTGTATTGCCATATAACAGTGGCTTACCGAGTAAAGTTCCATCCCTCCCTTTGCGGCAGGGCTTCATGGCTTCTCTCTATTCTGCCTTTCATTCTCTCAGCATTCAGTTTAGTTTTGCCCTCCTAGCTCTTTCTACCCTGCTCTGCTATAGGTTCAAAGCAGTCCTTTATTAACCAATGGTATTCACAGCATACAGAGGAAAATCCCACATCAGAGGGTCATACACTAACCCTCGGAAAATGTGAGTCCTGATCAAACACTTTCTTCCTTAAGTTCTCTTGTTCATATTGTCTCCTCACAGTAACAGAAAAGCAACTTAGATATGACAAATAATCATATGAGTAAGAATTATACATAATATTGTAAATGTAAGGAACAGCGCGCTGCGTTCCCGCCCAGATCCCGGCTAGCTTACACCAGAAATAATTACACAGAAACTGCATTTATTTTAAACACTGCCATTGTCTTCAGCCCCTTATTAGCTAACTCTCACATATTAATTAACCCATTTCTAATAATCTGTATATCACCACGAGGTCGTGGCTTACTGGGAAGTTTCTAACCTGGGTCTGTCTCGGAGAGGAGAGTCATGGCAACTGCCTCACTGCCTTCTTCCTCCCAGCATTCTGTTCTGTCTACTCCACCTACCTATGTTCTGACCTATCAGGCCAAGCAGTTTCTTTATTAATTAACCAATAAAAGTAACACATAGACAGATGACCCTTCTCCATCATAATATGTTACATATGTGGTATGTTAGTATATATGTGAAATGTATGTGTAGTAGTGCCACACATGCTTATGATATGAATGAGATCCATCAACAATAATAAGAAAAATAGGCAAATTTTTGAATAATTAATTCCCATGAGGAAATATTTGCATGATCAATAAGCACTTGAAAACATCAACTGAATATCATTTGCAGGAGAACAGAAATTAAAACTAATTTATCTCTCCTACCTAGAATAAGAGTCCTGCAGCACATTTTGAGGGGCAGTAGAAACCTGGAGCTCTTACACACCTGTCATATTGGGCACTCAATTGGAATTGGCTGGACAGTTTCTAATAAAGCTGCATGTGAAGGGTTGAATGAGAAAGTGCTTAGTGTCTAATAGTAGCACCATTTGGGAAGACTATGGGATGCTTAGGATGTGGAACCATGCAAAAGGAAGTGCATCACTGGGGGAAGGCTTTGAGAGTTTTCAGCTTTGCCCCACTTCCTTTCTGTCTTCTCTGCTTTCTTTCTGCGGTCAGAGTTGTGATCTGCCAGCTCTGACTCTGGTTGCCTGCTGCCAGGCCTCCCCAACTGTTATAGACTCTCCCTCTGGTACTGTAAGCCAAAATAAACACTTCCATAAGTGACTTTTGGTTGTGGTGTTTTATTACAGCAATAGAACATAATGAATGCATTCACCATCTGCCTAGTCAGTTATTCAGTTATTCACCCCCAGATATCACCACAAGAGGAACAAAACGTGTCCTCGAAAGGATTTCACACAGTGGAGTGGAGAGGAAAATATTCCATTACAGATATGTTTCCTTAATGTCTTTCCTGTTATGAAGAGAAACCGCAGGGCTCTGCAGAAGCAGGCAGCCCTCCTATAAACTACAGCTGTCAGTACATCTAGAAAGGAAAACTCCATCAATGAGGTAAACAGCCAATCAGTAGATATAAGACTTTCAACCCATATTCTTCTGCCTGACCAGGAATGATCTCACAGGAAGAGGTTGGGGGGGCAGTATTCTGTTTCTCATAGAGTTGACCACAGGTATCTGTTACCTGGGAGACATGGTTTGTTACCTGTACAATGAGTGGGTCAGTTTTTCTCCATGTATGCTTCCTTAGCCAACTTTCCAGAAATGTTGTCTCTTCTTTCTCCACAGAAGCCCAAGTCCATAACCCATTTGTTTAGCTATATATAAGTTATGAGCTTCAGTTCCGTGCCCCCTTGTATATATATGTGTGTGTGGCACTTGTGTTTAGATATATTAATAAATTTGTAAATTTGTTGTTTTCCTTTAATCTGACTGCTACCAGGTCATTGATAGAATGGAATCACAAAGATTCAGAAAGAACACAATACATTTAAAACTTCCTTATCATCTCAACAGTTTTTTGTTTTGTTTTGTTTTGTTTAGCTTTTCAAGACAGGGTTTCTCTGTAGTTTTGGAGCCTGTCCTGGAACTAGCTCTTGTAGATCAGAATGGCCTTGAATGCACAGAGATGGTCCTGTCTCTGCCTCCCAGGTGCTGGCATTGTGCACCACCATGGCCTGACTTTGTTTAAAATAATCACAAATTGGAAACAACTCAAATGTATTGACAGGGAATGAACAATAAATTGTGTTATATTCATATAATAGTACATTATTAAATGAAACAAAAATATTATTGAAACACACATCTGTATCAATTAAACAAAACATCATCCAAATAAATAAAAAAATGTCACAGAAAAAAATGAGCAAGTGGATGTAATGTCACAATTTCCTCTGCAATAAAGCTGTCAATCTTGGAGGGAAGCTTCCCAAGCCAGAGATATTCTAAGAGGAAGTCAAACTGGATGTCCAATGGGGAGGTAAAGCATTCCAGTTTGCAGGGAAATTTCTTAAGCTCAGGAAGTAAATAACTCAAAAGCTCCAGGAAGTCCCTGAATTTGACAAGATTTACTCGGTCCCCTCTTATGCAAACTTGCATAAGCAGTCAAGACCCTTTCAGATAAGCCTCGCTGCCTGGAAAAGGCGGAGACTAGCTGACTTCCTGAAAGAGACTCAGAGCAACTGAGCTCCTGGGAAAGGATACTCAGTCAAGCTGCCTGCAGGTTGTGCACAAGCGCCAGACTTCCTGCTAGCTGTCACTCATGTTGGGTGTACTTTTCATGATAGACTCATCTTTGAGTCATTTCTGCTCCTGTAAGTAACCTGTCACTCACTTTCCTGTGAGTGAACCTGGTAAAACTAATTGGTTGACCAAGTTGGACTTTGATGGCATTTCTGCTTTGTTATGTCTTCAGTTTCTTATCTGACATGAGGAGACTAGACTTTTGTTCATGTCTTCCCAGGAATAGAGTCACACAATGCTGGGGTTGGGCCTGGAAAAGCCACCATGAAACTTTTGGCATAAATGGAAACCGTATGTTGACAATTACCACGACTTAATCTCAAACCTAAACATGCTGTGCCATTTAGACACATGAAGTAAAATGACCTGTCATCATGTCTGAAAGCATAGAAGAAATACAAATTTTGATTGTAAAATAACAAACAGTGCTGTCTGAGTTCTCTCGGGCCTTCTGACAAATAGCCGTTGTCAGTGGTCCACAGAAGGAATAGTTGCCTCAGGACTGACAGCACATACTCTGGGAGCAGGACTAGCAAGCACTGAGGTGAGGGGAACTTGCCTGTGTGAGAAGCAAAAGACTGAATGAATGATAGGCATGCTATGCTAGTCTAGACTGGGGAACATGGGGTTTGCTAGGAGCTGGTAGAGATCGGCGCATTAAGTACTTGGATACAACCGACGGGCTCCTTAAATACCATTTAACCACTGAAGCTATATTTCTAATAACTATTTTGTTAACTTTAGGTTCGGGAAATAGTCGAAGCACTATGCTAAAAGTTCTTTATGAACATCCATGTCTGGAAGATGGATCACTTGTTCAGGGAGCCTGTCATAGACCTCAGATGCTCTTGGAAAGCATCTAAGTCCCATTTTTGGTTAGGGCCTAGTACTCTACATTCCAAAGGATTGACCTAATGGTCACAAAGATGTCGGGGGCAGGAACAAAGAAGGTCAATAAGTGACTGAGGCTATCTGTCTTTGGACTTGGAACATACTGGACTCTCCAGTCATTGAAGTTCTATCCAGCTAATGAGCCCTGTAGAAAGTCAAATGGAAGAGGCTGTTCTGAGTAGAAAGGTTTATGAAGATTCCTGGGAACACTTAGTGTTGTTCTTAGACTAGACCGGTGGTGTCAGTCTCCCATGCACACTGAAGTCACGTAGAGCATCTTAAAACAGCCAGAGGCCCTCCTTCCATTTTTAGAGATTGTGATGAAATATGCTGCCTGCCTGGATATGGTGATTTCATTGAGTATTTCAGGCCATGCCAGTGCAGTGATCTGAAACATGACCCTCTGGACAGGGAAAAATATTAGCTCAGAACATATTTCAGAAAGACAACACCCTAGACTCCACCTCAAAATTCTTTTTATTTATTCATAGACAGGATCCCACATAGTCCAGACTCATCTTGAAATAGTTCTATAGAGCAGAATGACCTTGAACTCCCAGTCGTCCTTCCTCTATTTCCTAAGTGAAGGGAATATAGGCTTGTTACCCAGCCTGGTCACTCCAAGATCCTAATATTAGAAACTCAGGAACTATGGCCCACTAGTCTGTGATCTAAAAGACCTTTCTGGGTGACCCAGATTCACACTTAAGTTTGAGGCTATTGATGTTTGAATGGTGTTAATGGAGACTGCTCATTTGTTTCCTGGCTGCCCAGACCCAAATAATCACACAGAAACTATATTAGTTACAACATTTTTGGCCTATTAGCTTAGGCTTCTTATTAACTAACTCATATCTTAAATTGACCCACTTCTATTAATCTCTGTATCACAACAAGGCTGTGACCTATTGGTTCTGACATTCCGGTGTCTTTCTCCTTTGGCATCTACATGGTATCTCCTTGACTCTGCCTACTCTATCGCTGTATCTCTGTTCAGATTTCCTGCCTGGCTTTACTCTGCTAAGCCATTGGCCAAAACAGCTTTATTCATCAAGCAATAAAGTAACACATATATAGAAGAACATCCCACATCAGAATGGAGTACTGTTGGTTTGACTGTGGGTAATGTGCCTGCGTGCCTTAGCTTTCTAGAAACTAAATTTTGATCAGTAGCCTGCCTTCCCTCTATACAGTGTTATCAGAACTCCTGTCAATAAAGCCTGATACTGAGCCTGAGTGCTCACCCATGTAAGAAAAAAACAATAGATACATATGGGAGTAGAAACATAGCCTTGGGAATGGTTATACTTGTACAAGGTGATGAATGGAAGATGTAAGCACTCATTTGCAGATTCCCAAAGGTTACAAAAGCAAAACTTCTTTCTTTGTTCCTCAAAACATCTTCCCAGAAAGTTGTTAACCTGGTTTCTCTAATACTGACTCATCTTTCAGCACCTTGCTGAGAAGAGAAAGGTGACATAGGAATGGTTTGTAAGGAGGTTGTTCTAAGAAATAGCCATTGGCCCACATGCACACAACTACTTTGCTTAGCTTTCTACTTCAGCCTGGATAGCAGGTCTATTTCTAAGGAAAACGATGGTTGCTGACTCAAGTCCACTCTATTTCTCTCAATTTTTGTCATTTAAAGGTGTGTTTCACCTGCATCATCACTTCTTGAGTTACGCAGGATTCCATCAATTGCAGAATTTAGAACTGTCTTCATGACAAAGTGTAGGGCACATGGGCAGCTAAGATGGCACCAAAAGAAAGTCAGATGGGCAAACCCTGAGTTGTTTACACCAATACCTGATTCAACACCAGAATCAGGCAAGATGATGTCAACACATGGGTACTGGCGTAAATGCAAAGTGTTTGAGCACGTGATAGAGTGACCTTTAAAATGATTGGCTGAATCCTTTTCCATCCCCATGACCCTGAAGTTCTTTATTTTAAAAGATGTTTACTGTGCAAAAATAAACCAAGTTCCTGCTTGACTCAATTACCCCTGTGGCTGACTGTCTCTGGGATCGAGGGAGGCTAGGAAACCCTTGAGGAGTTTCCTAGCACATTTAACTTTTCCTCAAATCTAGCTCATCTTATCCGGGTGAGCTAAGACCCTGCACAAAGAAGTAAAATTGCCCCCGTACAAAAATGAACCTCAAAGTATGTTCACCTCCCACATGAGGACAACTACCCAGAATTGTGAGGCTGTATTCTGAAACTGGAGTCATCATTTCATGAAATTCAATTGTTCCTCTAAGTGATGACAGTGATTTTGACATCCTTAGAATCCTTTGTAGAGCCAGGCTGGAGATAATGGCCCACCAGATCACTAGCCAGTCAAGATTATCTGGTCTGCCAACTATTCACAGCTCAGTTTCCCCCTTTGTCTTTTTCTAAATAAGATAAAATAAAATAAACTCACAAAGTTCTTGTTAGGCTCATGAAGATGGTTTTGATATTTCAGGACCTCTGGATTTGTTATTCTCAGAATGACCATGCTGGTTAGGTCTCCTGTCTTCCTTTTAACACTGCTCCTCTCTCTGCTGCCATTATTGACTGAGCTGACACTCCGAAAGCTGAGGTTTTTGTCCACATGCTTTGGCAATATCTCTTTGCAATCTACATCAGAGTCACTATAGCATCAGGAATATATTTTTTCCTAAACACCTTACTATGAAAGTAATCTAGCTACCACAAGTCAGTCAAAATAGTATTCTTCAGTTGGAAGATGCTCAGTGTGATACCCCAAGGGCAATTCCACATGATTTCACTGCATTCTAGATTGCTGAAAGGACATTTAGAAAAACATTAAAGATGGGATATAGGTTACATATTATCCTTTCTGTTACAAAATACAAAGAATGTGTCTTAAATTGACTTAAGCAGACAACAAGGCTTATTGACCCTTACTATTAAATCTAAAGAGTGAATTTTGCTTCAAATGAGACTGAAATGGCCAAATAACTGATTGGGATAGATATTGCTTCTTCTCTTTTCAGTTCTTGATGCACAGTTTTGTTTATATTTCCCAGCAGTCTCCTGACTCATGGGTCCAAGATGACTGTCAGAAATTCCTGGAGAAATCTATGTAAAGCTGGAAGAATGTTACAAGCAGAGATATACTGATTTACCTGGATTTTATAACTTTATTATATTTAGAATTCTATAATGGACACAGAAATATCCCCATCCCAAATAATATTTGGAACAGTCATTTATCTGTTCCTGAACTTGTAATGTGAGCGGATTACCTGAGGTTACTCTTTACTATCGTCATCAAGCATGGATCTGTTCAATTTATTGTTATTTTTAAATCAATTTCAACTGAAATTCAAAAACCATAGCTACAATTTCTAGTACTCAACTGCTTGTGTCAGTGACTCTTACATTGGATAGGGGAGAACATTGCTGCCATTGCAGGAAATGATGTTGGGAATCTCTGATCTAGAGTTGGGCTGGATTTTCCAAAAATGGTTTCCTTTATGTGATGAGATCCTCATTTGTGATTTTTTTCCTCCTGGACTTCTTCAAAGGCTGGTGGAAGTATTCCAAAGGTGCAAGAAAGGAGACTCATTGTGCCACATTCACTGTATCATGTTGATCAAAGTAAACTAAGAGCCATTAGCAGAGCATGGTATGTCATCTGTTCATGGCAGTAGTCAAGAAAAAATAGAGGTCAGATTTAATGTGGTGGTTGACAGCAAGAGAATCTAAAAGGTTTATACTATCAATAATAAGAAAATTACCGGCATAGATATGGATGGGAAGGAATTAAAGTTAGGAAGAAATTACTGCATTGCTTATTTTATACCATAATATGTATGCCATATTATATATGCTAAATATATTTTATAGAAATTGATAAAAAGGTGGATCACTAAAAAAGGGTAAGAAAAAAGGAAAATATTTTAAAAATAATCTACACCAAAAACTAGTTTATTTTATTAAAATTTAAGTTTCCACAGAGCATCACAAGAAGTCAGGATGTGGGACTGAGAGTGGATAAGCATGCTCACCTGGGTTTCAGCTCTGAGAAGTAGCCATCAGGTTACATGAGCTGAAGATTTATGGTTCATGATCACCACTCCTTGGAGGGAGGTTTCTCTATGCATTCATCTAAGATACAGTGCAGTCACATGTATCTATCTTCAGAAAGATTTGTCACTTGTATTTTAATAAAATGCTGATTGGCAAGTAGCCAGGCAGGGGTATAGGTGGGGTAACCAGGCAGGAAATAGAGTCAGGGTGATGAGAACAGGAAAATTCTGGGAAGAGGAAAGGTCAATCTGCAATTGTCATCCAGATGCAGAGGAAACAAGATGATAGCACCTCGGTGATAAAGGTACCAAGCCACCTGGCTAACACAGAAAAGAATTATGAGTTAAGATGTAGGATGTAAGAGCCTTAATAAGAAGCCTGAGCTACTAGGCCAATCAGTTTATAATTAATGTAGACCTCTGTGTATTTCTTTAGGACTGAATGACTGCAGAACCAGACAGGACTGAAATCTCAGTCAAATGGCACCAGCGTGAACAACTGAATCCATTTAAAACCTGAAAGAGCCTGGGAAATAATTCTAGACACAAAGTAACAGAGATAAGCACGGCTTCTTGGTAGTAGCATTTTATTGAATGGGCTCTATTTGCTAGAGACAAGCATATCTCATTTAAGAGAGGCTTCCTGATTCAGCTTTAGCTGCAAAAATCTTGCAGCTCTTTTAAGAGGTCTCACCACCAAACACTTAAATGGTGTTCATGAGTAGATGACAGCATGTTTCTTGGTGGTGGAAGGGGCCTTGAAACCCCATAGATTTGTGGCAATAAACATGGCTCTGACTGGTACTGCTGCCATTCTGGAACTCAGAAAATTAAGGAATGGAGTAGATTCAGCTGTCAAAGTCATGGCTTTAATCCTAGCCATATCACTTAGCAAATTAAAGATTCCTGTGGTCAGAAAAAGAAAAATATACAGTAAAGATAGATTCAGATGAAGAAAACCCCTAAATGGTTTACAGTTTGCTTGAAAATATGTGTAGGCTTGGGAGAGAAAAGAAAAAGAATAAAATCCTTAAAATCAAAAATGAAAGAAAGTAGTTGGATGTGGTGGCACACACCTTTAATCCCAACACTTGGGAGGCAGAGGCAGGCAGATCACTGTGAGTTCAAGGTATGGTGGCACACACCTTTAATTCACACTTGGGAGGCAAAGGCAGGTGGATTTCTATGAGTTCAAGGACAACCTGGTCTACAGAGTGAGTGCCAGGATAGCCAAGAATACACAGAGAATCAAGTCTCAAAAAAATTAAAAAATAAAAAGAGAAAAATGGAGTTTAAACTAAAGCCACATAAAGATGGAAAATACACAGAGAGTCTGGATACTGTATGTTATTGTGTTGTCTTCAAATTGTTTGATGACAGAGGAAGGAACAACAGCTCCTAAAAGACATTTGATTATAAATGTTGCTAGGTAAATCCAACATATGCATTTTGAAAATACTTTGACTTTAAAATTTAAGTCAAAAGATATGCTATTTGAAGAAGAGGTTTTGCTTTTGTTTCCACAGGAAATAAGAGACGATGGATTAATTCTCTGTTAAGAAAAACTAGGTTTGACCAAGGAAGGCCCCGTGAGAAATTTCTGATAGGAGTGGATGGCCCAGATGTCTGAGTTCTATATCCAGAACAGTTTCAAAACTGCTGGTTGAAATGATCAAGCCTCACAGAATTGTTCAGTCATGACTTGATCATAATTCTAAATTTTCTTTAGATCCCCATAAGATTATCAGCACCCCTAATCAGGAGGAAGTAGCTTGGAAAACTTTGCCCACATTCCCATAAAATGGATTATGGATGTTTTTCTTTGTTTAGAGTGTTGGTTACAAATTGTATGAATAATGGTCAGGAAGAAAGGTAAACAAAGGAGATGAGTTAAACTCCAATGTTGGAGTTAAACTCCAATGTTCCACACCTTCGTTAACCATTCTTCAATTGAGGGGCACCTAGGTTGTTTCCAGGTTCTGGCTATTACAAATAGTGCTGCTATGAACATAGTTGAACAAATCAGAGACCCACATTGGAACACTGGACTGAGCTCCCAAAGTCCAAATGAGGAGCAGAAGGAGAGAGAACATGAGCAAGAAGGTCAGGACCACAAGGGGTGCGTTCACCCACTGAGACAGTGAGACTGATCTATTGGGAGCTTACCAAGGCCAGCTGGACTGGGAGTGATGGAGCATGTGATCAAACTGGACACTCTGAATGTGGCTGGCAATGAAGGCTGACTGAGAAGCCAAGGACAATGGCACTGGGTTTTGATTCTACTGCATGGACTGACTTTGTGGGAGCCTGGTTTGTTTGGATGCTCACTTTTATAAAGCTGGATGGAGGGGGGAGGACCTTGGACTTCCCAGGGGGCAGGGAACCCTGACTGCTCTTAGGACTAGAAAGGGAGGGGGAGGGAAAAGGGAGGCGGGGAGGAGGTGGAAATTTTTAATAAATAAATAAATAAATAATAAAATAAACAAAAAAACAAAGGAGATGAGATTCAAAGTTCTTGTTTTGAAAAAAAGGGGGAAATGCTGTGGGATAATGGTCTTGTACTTTGTAAAGATTTGTCACTTGTATTTTAATAAAACACTGATTGGCCAGTAGCCAGGAAGAAAGTAGAGGCAGGGAGATGAGAACAGGAAAATGCCTCACTGATAAAGGTGCCAAACCACCTGGCTAACACAGGAAAGAATTATAGGTTAATATGTAGGATGGAAGAGTTAGTAAGAAGTCTGAGATACTAGGCCAACCAGTTTATAATTAATGTAAACATCTGTGTATTTCTTTGAGATTGAATGACTGCAGAACTGGGCAGGACAGAAATCTCAGACAATAGTCACATATCTAAACATTATTCACAAAATAATTAAGAACTATGTGGTAGTAATATGAGTAATTCTCACACTCTTTTAAAGTTTTAACTTTGTAATAGAGGCAGTCTTTGTCATAAGTACTTATTTAGTTCCTCAGTATGGAAAACTCTTTCTCAGGAGCTGGAAAGATGGCTCAGCAGTTAAGAGAACTTACTGCTCTTGTAAAGGTCCTGAGTTTGGTTTCTAGCATCCACACCTGGAAGCTCATGATCACCAGTAAATGCAGATCCAGGGGATCTACTACCTTATCTTGGCATCTGTGGGCTCCTGCTTTCATCTGTATATGTGCACATATAGAGAAGCATGTCCATAAACACAGGATTAAAAATGAGTTTAAAGTAAAATAAATAAATACATGCTTATCATTCTCAACCTGAGACCATTTTTTTTTTGTGGTGGTGGGTAACTCCTAGCCCTGTCATGCATAAAGGACTTTATGTTATGATGAAAGTTACAGCATTATGTAAATCAGGCACTTCAGTTGTGTGCTGAACCTACAGTTTTTCATCTTGTTGATTAGGAGCCATGTTTAAGACACCTGTCTTTTGGATAGTATTTCTTTAAATAAACTTTCATTTTTAATTGGTGTAGGAGGTCTTTCTTTCTATGTGTTGTTTTCATTGATTGAATAAGGAAAACTGCCTTGGCCTTTTGATAGGGCAGCCCTTGGGTGGGTGGAGTAGACAGAACAGAATGCTGGGAGAAAGAAGGCAGGCAAGGATAGCCGCCATGGAGCCAGTCGCCAGGTCAGACATGTTGAATCTTTCTCAATAAGCCATGACCTCGTGGTGACATACAGATTATTAGAAATGGGTTGAATCAAGATGTGAGAGTTAGTCAATAAGAGGCTAGATATAATGGGCCAGGCAGTGTTTAAATGAATACAATTGTGTGTTGTTATTTTGGGGTATAAGCTAGCTGGGTGGCAGGACACAGCCCGTCACTCCTTCATATTACATTTTATATTAGTTTTATATTCACAGAAAAAATAAAATAAGATACATAAATTTCAATACATTGAAGTTTAGAATGTTACTTGTGACCTAGTCAATTATCTATACTGGGGAATGGTGACTGATGGTTTGAGAATATATTGTATTCTATTTTTATTGTTGGCTGAAGTGTTCTATATACCCATAGGTCCAGATTGTCTGTATAATCTACATTGTTATTTATAGTGATATATCAAAATAACCTTCAAATGTTGATGAGATGGTTATTTCTTCCTTCAGTTTTGTTCATTTTTGCTTTGTGTTTGTTAAAACTTTTTAATGGATTTATCCTTATATATTATTATATGTTAAAGTGTTACATGTATTTTTCTATATTACTAAGCTAGACATGGCTGTATAATATTTTAGTTCTGTATAAACTATACATAACAAGTTATATATAATGATTTCTTTTTCTCTTGGAATACTTTTCTCAATTTCAATACTATTTTCTCTATTTCAAATATTAACATATTACTCAGCTCATTTGATTACTATTTGCATAAAATTTATTTTTTTCCTCCTTTGAGACTATTTACATCATTGGATACAGGCTCTTGTAGATGGTTTATAATCAAATATTGCTTTACTAAGTGCATTATTCCAACCCTGCCTTTAATTGGAGAGATTAATCCATTTACATGTAATATAATTACAGAGATACAAGTGCTTAACCCTACCAATTTTCCTTTATTTTCTGATGATGACATTCTTTTGGTTCCTTGGGGCCTCTATGATTTCATTCTTTTGTTTTAGACATATTAAATAACCTTTTTATTCCTGTTTCTCTTAGCATAGTTATTTTCTTAATGCTATTCCTGTACCTCCTAATTAACATCTTAGAGTATAATAATGTAGTTCAAATTGTCATCAATGCAGTATCAAATATTATGAAAGCTGTGGTCCTATGTAACTTCATCTCTCTGTTTTTATTGTCACAAAGTACAGCTTCATATGACGTGTTCATTGACATATCAGAAATATTACTTTTTCAAATAATTTTTAAAGTGCCGGCAAAAGTATTTTAAACCTAAAACACTTCAATACTGATTTTTTTTCTGTTTTACTGTTGTTGTAAAGTACACATAACAGATCATTATAATTATTTTAAGTGAAGAGTTTAGTCGTATTAAACACATTCATTTTGTGCAATTTTCCCTACTATGCATGCTATAACTTCTTTGATCCTGAAAACTGAAATAAAATGTCTATTAAGTAGTATCTTGATCCCCCATTCAGTACTTTCTAGTAGCAACTATTCTGTGTTTTCTGTTTTTTTCCTCCCCGTAATAAATGTAACCAGACTGTATTTATCTTTTTGTGATGGGTTTATTTCATTTAGCAAAATGTTTTCAGCTGTTTGTCTATGTAGGTGTGACTGACAAGATGGCTTAGCAAGTGAAGGTGCTTGCTATAAACCTGATGATATGAGTGCAATCACTCATATGGGACTATAATGGTGGGAGGAGAGAACTGACTCCTACAATTTGTTCTTTGTCCTCCACATGTGTGCACCATGGCATGAATGCGCGCGCGCGCGCGCGCGCACACACACACACACACACACACACACACACACAGACACACACACACACGTGCGTGCACACACAGTTTATGTAGTGGCATATGTTAAAATTCTCTTTATTTTCCCTATAGAGTTATTATACCTTACTGTCAGTTAACAGTGCATTCTTTTGATGATTGACATTTTATAACTTCTACATTTTAGCTATGAACAGTGCTGCTGTGAACAGAGATTCACACAGATGCACATAAATCTCTTTGAGTTTCTGTTTTCAGTGTTGTTTTTTGGGGGTGGATTAAATCCAGAAGTAAATTACAGGATCGCGTAGCAAGTTTGCTTTTAAAATTATTTATTCATTTATTGCATATATCCATGGGCCATGTGTATGTGGGTGCATATTTATATGTATGGGTGTGGGTACACATCTGTGCGTGGAGAGTAGGAAAAGCTGGGGTGTTGTATCTTAAGAGTATTCCAATAGTTTGTTGAGACAAGGTCTCTCACTGTCCTCACACTTCACAATGGAGAAGCTTCCAGGGATCTGTTTGCCTGTCCTTCCCACTTCATCACTACTGGGCATATAAATGCACCACCACACTCAATTTTTCATATGGGTTCTAGAGATATGAATTTAGATATTTATGTTTGCAAAGCAAGAAGACTGAACTATCTGATCAACCTAGTTAAGTCTATTTTTCTTCCCTTTTCTCCTCATTTTTGCAAAACCACATATTGTCTCCACAGCAACAAAAACTATTGGTCTGTCCAATTTCATAAAATTTTTGCCCAGTGTTTTCTTCTGAGAGTTTATAGTTTGCAATTTTATGTTTGGATTGCTATAAAGATTTGCATCAGTATGGATCTTGATTTTTGGATACAAATTTAAGGGCATTTTTGTTGTACTCTGTTTGTGAAAATCATTTAAAAATGTAATGTATAAATAAGATATATAGGTTAATAACGAGTCATCTGTAATAGTCAAGCTTGTAGTCAGGTGAGCTAGATTTTCTAGATGGAGAGGGATATATTTCAGATGGATAGGCATTCTTCAAACCTTTCAAAGACTACAGGATATAGCATTTAAAATATTTTTAAGAACTTAGGACTTTTCATGACAATGAGACACATCTGCTCCTGACAACACCAAGCTACTTCAAGAGCAAGATGGGCACTGAAGAGGCTCCTCATGGAGTCTGTTCGCCATTTGTGCAAGAAATTGCTCTTGCCTGGACTTGCTTGATGAACTGGACATGCAGGACCCACATAGAAATGACTGCTGAACTTGTCTAAAGGTAAGATGATCCTTTGGGGTTCCTGCTCCATGAAAGAGTCTGAAAGACATTCTGCAAAATACAGAAGAAAGGGATTGACAAACTGCCAATATAGGTGGAATTGTCTTTGAAATTTCCTGCTTCATGGAAAAGTTTGCTGGATACTATGAGCCTGCAAGCTGAAGATGGATGCCCTAATGGTACATAAGAACCTTGGGTGACTGTTCAGGCAGCAAAAAGTCTCTGTCAATTCTAGAGTTTTGAAAGTTGCTTACAACTGTTAACTTAGGTAATATTGTGTCCTGGATTCTTTGATGGAGTTGAAGAATAGATATAGTTTTCCTTAGTCATGATAAAAGACAAAATAGATATAAATATTGTAACTATAATTCTTGCTTGATAATTATTTTGATATATGTAATTTTACTATATTAAAGATAAAGCCTTCCTTTTTATTTAAACAGAAATGGAGAGGTGATGTGGGAATCCCCTCTATAGATTGTGAATATAATTGGTTAATTAACAAGGAAAACTGTATTGGCCTGTTAATAGGGCAGAACTTAGTTAGGTAGGTGGGGAAAACTAAACTGAGCTGGGGGGAAGAAGGCAGAATCAGAGAGAAGTCATGTTACCCTGCCAGAGACAGAAGCCAGAATTTTACCTGGTAAGCAATAGCCATGCAGCAACACAGATATTAATGGAGATGGGCTAAATTAAGATGTAAGAATTAGCCAATAAGAAGCTAGGGCCTAGCAGTGTTTCAAATAATATAGTTTGTGTGTGATTATTTCAGGTCTGAACTGCTGGGCAGCAGGGAAACAAACAAGCGTCCTCCTTACAACACTGGACTTTATGTATATTTAAAGGTAATTTTCTGTATGGTATCAGATATTTCTTAATTCTTGGCATCTAAATACCCAGTTATTTCAGCATTGTTGGTTGAAGAGACTGCCTCTACCATGGAATGGAATTGACAAGCTCATCAAGAATTACTAAGCATATATGGGAAGATTTATTTCTCGGGCATAAATTATATTCCGTCAGTTATATGACTGTCTTATTTCAGGACCAAAGTTTTGATTATAGCTTTATAGTGAGCTTGGAAATTAAAAGGTGCAAGCTTTCTTTTTGTTATTTTTGAGAGCAGACACACAATTGACTTTTATGTTGTATTTCATGCTTCTCTGTTGCATTTGTTTTGTCTGTTTCTTAGTTTGGCTTCTTGTTTGTTTGTTTGTTTCGATGCAACCTTCAGGGTTTTCTGTATGTGAGACACATCATCTTTGATAACAGATGTCTTTTTTTTCTTTTTATATTGAAGGTATCTCTTTGCTTAATTGCTCCAACTACAACCCTCAGTACTGAGTTGAATGTGGTGTTTTTGTCCTTTTTCTGATCTTTAAATTTTATTTTTCACTGTGTGTGTGTGTGTGTGTGTGTGTGTGTGTGTGTGTGTGTGTGTGAAGACAACTTGTGCAAGTCAATTATCTCTTTCCACCTTTTGGGTTCCAGGGATTGAACTTGGGCTTTCAGGCTTGAGAGCAAGCTCCTTTCCTAGCTGAGCCCTCTTGTTGGCCCCTTGTTCCTATCTTAAGTCTTTTCCACGGAGGTTGCTATTCAGTGGACTTCATACCTATGGATTTTATGCCGCAAAGAAAGTTTCTAATCTTTCTCTTTTGATTGGAGAGAGTTTAACACATTAATATCAGAGTGTTTACTCATAAGAAAGAACTTGGGTCATTTTGTGCTTACTTTCTACTTGTGTTATTGATTTTATGTTTTTTTTGTTTTCTGTATCACTGTCTTGTTTTATGTTGAGTCAACTTTTTTTGTTGTTGTTGTTGTGATGTATTTAAAAATTCCTTCTAGTTTCTTTTGGTGTCTGTTTTATAGTATTTTTTTGTGTTTACATGGGGATTGCACTTATCAACTTGAAGCTATGATTTTATAACAGCTTAACTCATACACACACCTCCACACCCACACAAGCTTTCACCTCCCTCCTCATCACCAGCCCTCTCACTTGCTGATAGGCAAGACCACATCTTCATACTTAGTAATTCAAAAAACACATACTAATGATTGATGCATAGTTATTAATTTCTTTGTAGAAATTATTTTATGTGCACTGCTGTTTTGCCTGTATGTATATCTCTGTGAGATCATTTGATCTGCTGCAATTGGAATTATAAGACAGTTGTGAGCTGCTGTGTGGATGCTGGCAATTGAACCTGGGTCCTATGAAAGAGCAGATAGCTCTTAATCACTGAGTCATCTTTCTAGCCCTTCATTAATTTTCTTAAATCGTGTAAAAACCAAAATCTTTCAAAACAAGGTTATAACATCACCTTCATGACTCTTATTCCTGTCTACATTAAGTCTTTAGTGCTTCCCAGCAGCTGCCTATAGCTGCTTCCTTCTCTGCCTCTCAGTTCCCACTCTTCCATCTTAATGTTTGCTATTTCTTTATCCTGCCTGCCTAAATCTCCCTTTAAATTCTTCTGCTGAACGTTGGACATTGATTGCTTTACTTTTTCAGCTCTGGAATTTTAACTTTGGGTTCTTGTCAGAATTTTTATCCTTGTATCCATTCTTCCATATTGCTCAATTTTCTCTGCAGCTTCTAGGTGTTTGAGCATCTTTGCAGCAGTTGTTTTGCAGCCTTTTACTATGTGGATTTGCCCCGAGGCCCTGAGGCTCCATGAGTACTTGCTGTTGATCATTTTACCTGAGTGAGATATTCTCTGTGGTTCGCTTTCATACATCATTTGAAAAAGCCAGGTATTTAAATAATAACATTTTGGAATAATAGTTGTCTCTTCTTCAACTTTGGCTGATATTTTTTTCTTTGCTTTGCTTTTGTGTTTTTTAAAGCCTGGGAGACTGAAAGATAGACTTTTCACCTTCCAGGCAGATACTCCATCAGTGAGCTATCTGCCTAGCTTTTGTAAATACTGATGTATAATTAAAGGACTTCTTTCCCTTCTTTTTATAACTCTCAAATTCATCTCACTTCACTTCATTTTTAATATATAGTCATACTTTTCAGCCTAGCTTGGCCTCAAATTCACAATATTTCTGCATGCTGAGGCTGTGATTCCTTGTACATGCCACCATGGCCAGCTTCTTTCCTTCCTTCTTTCCTCCCCCCTCCTCCTCTCTCTCCCTTATTTTCTTCCTCCTTCTTTCTCTTCCTCTCTCCTTCTTTCCTTTTCCCTTCCTCCCTCCCTCCCACCCTTCTTGTAGTAGAATCTATATTTTAAATTTTATAAAGTAGAATCTTTAACCATCACATTTCCCTGCCTGAAGGTTGCACTTGGATTTGTTGTCGCAATCTTTGCATAGTTTGTTTTGTGCCTTTTGAACCTGTTTTAAAGTATGTGTTCTCTGCTGTGTCTGACAACTTTGTAGTTAGCTTAGAGGTCAACTATAATTTGACAGATTTCTTTAAACTCCTAGACCCCAAGTAAGTAAATTAGTCCCTTTCAGTCTTTATTTATTCTCTGTGCATGGCGAAGCATGCCTTCATCTGGATTTCTATGCCACCTTCCCCTTTGTGCCAACCTTGTATAGCCTGGAAGGCAGCCAGAAACGGGTACTTCTGTCAGCCTCACAGTTTCTCTCACTGTGAATTTAAGTTGGCATTTGTGTATTTTTAAAGGCCCCAAAGAATTAGTGGAAAAATTTCCAGGTGCTTATTCTTTAATTTAAAGATTCTGTCTTTAATTACGTTTATGCATGTGTATCTGTATGAGGGGCAGGGCTACACAAGTACAGAAGCCCAAGGAGGCCAGACAAGTTTTTTTCACGGGAGTTAGAGTAACAAGGTGATTGTGAGCCACAGTGTGAGTGCTGGGAACCAAACCCAGATCCTCTCTGCAAGAGCAACCAGCACTCTGAACCAGTGAGCATCTCTCCAGCCCCAAGGTCCTCACTCTTTAAGGAATTACATTCCCTAACCTTGTTTCCCAGTATTTTTAACTAGTTTGTTGTCATGGTAATTACTCCTTGCTCTCTGCAGACATAACTAGTACACTTGCCTTTAACTATTCTGTGTAAGTGGGCTGCCTGGCTAGCTCATTCAGTAGACTATGAGACTGAAATGCTCTGGGAAAATTCTCTTTGGGAGAGTTCTGAGCGGGATGGAATAAAGATACTCTCTGAGCTGACCCTTTGGCAGACGCTAGCTACATCTTCTCAAACAATTATAACTGTGCGGTCAGGATAAGCTCCATTCGCTTCCATAATACTAACTTATCAGCTGCCTAAATTTAGATATTGCATATAAAAGTTAACACACTCTTAAATAGAATGTGCTTCCCCCCTCGTTACAAGAAATATACTTCTATCTATTTCCAAAAGGACAGGTTTAGAATTCTGAGTTGTTAGAACCCTTGTGGCTCATGGTGGGGTGAAGAGCCTGTTGTTTTCAGAACCCCTCATGTACTGTTTTTCTTTCTTTCTCTGGCTCCCTCCCCACCATGGGTAGTCTTGTGTACATCTTTATGGTCACTCAACAGACACACTCAAGTCACATCCAGCATTCCCTTGGTCATCCCTGGGTCCTTTCATTTTCTCATGGTGGTACAGTTAGACTGGAGATGGGTAGTAAATCCAGAGAGGAAGCCTGTAAGGCCTGGGTAGAGAATTAGCAGATCTTACTGTAGGGAAGGCCTCACAGCCCCACTCCTCCCATTCCGGACCCTGCCCCTGAAAAAGTAAGTCATTGACAGCTCCTCCCTTGGAACTACTTAAGACAGGCTACAGGCTACTTAAGGCCCAGCTCATGGATCTGCCAGGGTGTTCTCTCTCCTGCCTTCCTGAGAGTCACCTGGGAGTGCTGTGCTTTCCATTATCCTGTTGATTAAATCTGGATTTATTATTTGGTTTGATTTGGCTTTTTGCATCAGTGGCGGAGGAATCTAATAACTGGGGATCCAATACTTATCACTTTGTGCCAAGGTTGGTCTGGAATTTGACGCTGGGTGTGGCTCATAGTCACTTCTAGAGGAGAGAGGGTTCTTCACCAGGGTAAGAACTCCCCTTTACTTTGTCTGCAGATGTACTGTCAGTGAGAAAAAAACTTGTTAATTTAGGGTTTATTACATGGCTTAGGGAAGCAGATATCAGTACCATGTAAAATGAAAAGTGAGTATGTGCAATGCCCAGAGATCAACTTGTAGGAGGAAAAGCAGAGTAGAGTAGGGCAGACCTGATGTGTATCTGGGAACAGCACAGTGTGCTATGTCACTGTAGTTCTATGGGATGGGCTTGACAGAGATGGAGACATTTGCTCAAGATCTGAAGGATGTGTGGGAGTCAGAAGAGTGGACATGGGGGCAAAAGAACATCTTTTTTTTTTGGAGGAAGAGGTTGGCTGATCAAAGATTTCAAGGACGAAGCATGCCTAGGGTGCTAAAGAGGACAGAAAGGAGGCCATGGACTTGATCTATGAGGATAGAGGGACCCAACAAAAGTTAAAATCAGAGACAGACGGCTGTTGAGAAGTCAGCAATAGTGCCTTTTAGGTTATTTTAAAGGCTAGGTCTTTTGCTCTGAGATTAGAGCCCCCCGCGGAGTTTAGAGCAGAATGACATGGACATCCCAGAGGCCATGGTGTCAGAAAAAGAATGTAAGGGGGTGGGAGTTCCTGGAAACCAGGAGGCTGCTTAGAAGGCATTTGTGGTAATCCAGGATAAAGATGACAGTATGAACTTGGACCAGAGAGGGAGCAGGAAAAGAATGTAAGTAACTGGACTTGGGATGTAGTTTGGAGACAGGTCTAATGGGTCTTGTTAATTGATGAGAACACACACACGGGAGATGTTAAGAATGATATCAAGGTTTAACACCTGAAAGTTAGGGTTGTTATTAGTCAAAAAAGAAACAACTAAAGCATGTTGGGGAAGAAGATCAGGAGCTCTGTTTTTGAGACAGCCAATTTGAGATCTTTATTAGGTACACAGAGCAGATGTGGAGCAGGCAGTTGAACACTCACAGTTGGAGTTTGGGAGGAATGTCAGAGGGAGTTAGAAAGCCTTCAGATGACATTTAAAGCTTTGAGAATGGACGAGACCCTTACCAGGGATGAAGGATGCCCTTAGTCTGGAACCTGGGTCACTGCAGCACTAGAGTCTTGTGGAGCCAGGAGACCCTTGCTCTGGAGAATGAGAACAACAGACCAAGGTTATAAAAGCAAGCATGGAGGGCGTGTGAGAAGTAACTGGCAGAGTGTGCGGATGGCAGTTACTGGGTGCACTGATGTTGATGGGGGAGATCAGACTGGAGATGGAAACAGAGAGCTGGGCTCAGCTACAAGTTTTTTTTATTGAAGGGTCAGGGCAAACAAGTGCCTCTGCTGGGATGGAAGGAACTGGAAGACAGAAACCGCAGAAGGCAGAGACAGTCATTTGAAGACGTTTTGCTGTAAAGAGGAACAGAGTTTTGGCATGACATGGGTAAGGAGCTGTGTTAAATGCACAGCTGGGGACTGATTTGGGAGAAGCACCCTTCACGTTTTTCTGGTAGGAAGGTGAACCACAGAAGCTGCTAGTGCAGTAGGCCCAGCAGCAGAGGAACACTGCAGAAGTTTCCTTTGATGGATTCCAAGCAGGAAACAAAGTCACCAGAAGGGAATGTGGACAAAGAAAGAAGATCCTGAGGAGGTTTCAGCAGAAGAGAGTGTGTGTCACCTTGTCCCCATTGTCTATAAGACAGGCTAGGGGACAGTGTAAGAATGAACAGAACAGTTGCTCACAATGTTAATGGCTTTCTGGTATGCAGCCATCACACATTTTAGTGAGACCCTGTTGGCGCATATAAGTCACTAATATAGTTTTTAAGGACTAAATATAGAAGCTTTCATGTGTTTATATGATTATATAAATGACCAAATAAAACCATTTGAATTCCTTGTTTTAATGAAGCAAATAAAGAATAAAGAAACAAAACCAATGACAATTTTCGTGGTAGATGTTTTCATTTTTAAACTTTCAGTTTGATTATTTTGAAGGCATACAATTGTAGGTTTGTCTGCTATTCAGGCAACACTCTGTAAGATTATCTATCATGGTGAGCACAAAAGGAAGGTCCAAGTGCAATGACAACATTTAACAAATGAAAAGGAGTTTGTAACAGTGAACTCAAAAGTTTAACTTTTTGGGTTTGGGGATCAATAAGGTTTAAGGTATGAACATGACCACGGCTGGGAGAAACAATGACAATGGACTAATTGGTGTCAAAAGGAAATTTTTCTAATACCTGAACTTAATAATTTCTGGAACCACAGCAGTAGGGAGATAGAGGTAGGAGGGCCACTGTGAGTTTGGGGCAAGCATAGTCTACATAGCTAGCTCTAGGCCAGTCAGAGATATACAGTAAGATACCCATCTCATAAAGAAAAGATCTCTATACAAATACGGGAAAGAAATTTGTAGGGAAGAATGGTTGTTGATAGGAGTGGAAAGGAACTAAGATCGGGTGAGAGAACAGAGTAATGAAAGGCACTATATCCATGCATGGAATTATTAAAGAAAAAAATCTAATAGAATATCTTAGTTTATTGATAGAAAAATTATTGCACAAGGCTGGATCTCACCAGTTCTCTCAAAAAATATGATCATGACTAGATATGTGAGTTGTACACATATTTAAGTTTTAAATCAATTGCAGATGTTTTTAGCTTTCAAATTCATTCACGAGCTTTTTCTAGCTGTTATTCTTTAGAAAACATCTTGAAAGTATAATTTTGATTATAACAAGCAATTAAGAAAAGATGTGAGCCTATGTTTGATTCAAAATGTATATTAAAATCAATAGTCATTTCATTATTTTGCACATGGAATTTTACATGGTGAATATTCCAATGAGAAAATATGATAAGAAAATAAGGAAAGAATAGAGAATAAATAACTACAAAAGCCTGATTTTGATCTGTTTTTCCCATGTCCTTTATACCCTGCTATCTTCCACAAGAAAGATATCTTGCTTATGTGATAGAGGAAATTCGAAGTTAAAAATATGCAAGTGCATGATCAATAATGCATACGCTCATGTCATTGGTCAGATGATACTGTTTCCTAATGGGTACCACTTTTCTTCATTGAGAGGAACACTGCAGAGTTGGATGTTGATTGCTCCCACAAATACAGTCTTGCTCTTCACAATAAGCATTAAGACATGGCCTTGGAGCTCCAAGACTTCATCATACACTACCTGCAAATGGGAAAAGAAGGAATGTATAAATCAAACATGATTGAATGCATCTTTCTTTTTAATACTGATTTTAATTTTTAAAATGACACTAACATCTTATACCTTGAAGGTGATAGGTTTATGTGAAAATATTTTATTTCCAATGTTAACCCTGAAGAGGATAGGCTCATAATGGAGTTAAATGACTACTTCTCCAAGGATCTTAGCAGTTACTGATTCCATTAAAAATTCCCCCTCCAAGTTCAGTGATTCTGTCAATTATTCACTAGGAATGCAGTCAAATATTCTTTGCCTCTATTCACACTTGAACCTATTCACTGTCCACAGGCTTCTGTGGTAACAGGGACTTGGGTACCACACTGTATGTGAGGAAAGACAGGCCAGTTTCTATATTTTCCTTGTGCTGCTTAAATAGAGAAGGTAATATTTTCTTGCAATGTGATGTAATCATTTCATGATTATGTCTTTTACTTAAAACTACATGACTTTTGAGTATGAAAGCCATATTTATCCAATCAATACATTTGACACAAACAAGAAAAAAGAAAAAAGAAAGGAAAAAAATGCCTTCCCACCTTAAAAAGATAATCAGAGTTAACATTTTTGATATTCTTCTGACATATATATATATATATAATTACTTGTTTTTATTTTTAAAGATATGATTATATATGTATACATATATATGTATACGTTCATGTGATTTAATTTTTTTTCCCCAGTGGGGTCTGTTCAACTTTGCTTTCTAATATTCAGGGCATTGCAGTCATTACAATGAAAGAGCTGTTGAGGCCAAGAGACATTGAAAGTGGAATGCTGACACAGTTGTCAGGGAAACATGTGACAACACATTTAGAAGAAAGAATTTGACACAGTGCTACAGATTTGCTATTTACAGCCACATTACAAGGGAGAAGGAAGGTCTCTTTGTATATGCAAAACAGGAGACAGCTTGGGAGGAAAGTCCCCAGAGAGCTTGGTGGCCTCCCCTGTGCCTGTATAGTGTTGGCATCCCGTTGTCATCCCTGATGTCATCATTAAAGACTGGGGTTGAGGCCCCAAAGGTAATCCATTGATGACACATGTTGCTCATGAGTTATTTTCCGGTATTGAATAAATAGAAGTTATCAACGACAGTTTGTTCAAGATCAACCTGTTTTATGTCCTAGACAAAAACTTACTTACTAAGTAAAAACTAGCTCCATCATGGGACATGAAATGTGATGTTACCTAGTCTCCTCATCAGCTACTACATCCTACACTTCTGTTTCACGTGGAAAACTATCTTCACTTTTCTAGTATTTCTCTTTGAAGTATGCCAGGCCAGATGTGGGGTTCGGGGATAATGAAGGATTTTAGAGAACACTTCAAAACATCCCCCAAATTCACTCCCTGTAACTCATGTTTTTCACTGTAGCTGGATGCTCAGTGATGCCCAGAAATCCATCTAGAACTTCAGGGTAAATGGTCCTTTATTCCTTCCACAATGGCCCCCTTCAGCTTTCTGACTTCTTCTCCCCATTGTTTTCTATAACATTTCAACAGTGAATTCCTCATTGGTCCACAGAAAACATCATAAAGAATACATCATCTGTGTTCTTCTCTAGCATGACCACCAATTATTCATTGCATGGTAAAAGAATATTTTGAAAATCAGCACTGTGGGTACTCAGAAAAATTAAGAGTTATATATCATCAATGCTATAACTTTGGTCACTTTAAGGAAATGATTTGCATTACTGAGGTTAAAATCTACCAAGTAACCTAAGCTTTGTATGTCCTAGGGTTTACATTTAGTGCAGAAAATAGCAAATTTCAAAATCACTTACTGAGACTTCCTATTTCCTGGGTGCATGAGGGAATCACTTCTTTATAATGTTTTCATCAAATGACTTAGTATGTCTTGATATAAATGGAATAAACAGTATATATTTCTTTTAATTAAGTTTTATAGTATATACATACTTTTTTTTTTTTTACCCATAAGCATGAGGCAAGTCTTCAGTCACTCAGACAAATACAGAATTTGTGGGCTTGGAATTGGCACCTCGAATAGAAATCTTTGAGTGTAATGAGTTTCTTTTAATTTATATATAGGCATCCACTAGACATTATTTGACACAAGGGCCTAATAAATAATGCTAAAGTGTATTTTCATGATTCTGGTGGGAGAGTAATAAAAAGGAGATCAGTGTGTCTGTGCTAGTGGGAAGACTATCAGGGAGGAGAGCCAGCTCAGCACACCTGAGAGCAGAGAAGTGTGAGGGGATACAGTGTCCTCTGGTGGAGTGGACGTGGACTTTGGGACCAGTCACTTCTGAGATTGAATAAGTCGTATGTTGTCTGGCCTCAATATCATTTACATATGTAGGCACCTGCCATTTCATGAAAAGATGTGTCCTAAAACATGGTTATTTGGCGACCTTTGTCTTCTTGTGAAGATGACTGCAGTGTTGCGCGTGATGGCAATTTAGGGGAGCCCTGTCTTACACTGGACCAATCCTCTGAAACTTGCAAAATATGACAAACAACTTTTATCATCATGTGAACATCAGAAGTGTTGGGGCTGGGGAGATAGATCAGCAGCCAAGACAAAGACCTGAGTTCTATCCTCAGAATCCATGTGAAGAAAAACTAGGTGTAATGGGATGCAGTGGTGTCTGGTGTGTGAGGTCCTTCTGAATATGCATTGTTTTTTATTGGTTAATGAATAAAGCTGTTTCGTAGGCCATGATACAAACATACATACATACAGACGTGCATACACATAAGTACACATGTACACACACACACACAGAAACAGAGAGACAGACAGAGACAGAGAAACAGACACACACACACACACACACACAGAGAGAGAGAGAGAAAGAGAGAGAGAGGAGAGAGGAGACAGAGAGAATGACAATGATGAATGAATGGTTCCAGCTGACTGGACCTAGAGCACTGTCCTTGTACCCTCACCCCTCTTTAGGTACTTTGCAAGAGAGCTGTAGGTAGAGAAAGCATGTAACATGCATGTCCTGTCCTTTCTAGCATTTCCATTAGAATGTTTCTGTATAATACTCCCCCAAAAAGGACAGTGTAGGAAGACATCAGTCAATGTAATAACCATGTAATTCTGTTACAGGTAGAATTTCTACCTTCATTATGAAGCCTTTAAAAATGACAGTTTTTAATCAGCTGTTAGAGGCAGCTGAGCACAAAGAACAATGTTGTAAGGGCTAGAATCACACACAACTCTGTTTCTCAAAGCCGTCAGGATGGTGCCCTAAGCAGCCTGCTCCTGACCCAGATGTACCATGGGATTTCTGCACAAGGGAGGATTTCACAGAGACTGCTGGCAAAACCTGCTGAGATGCATGCTGGGAAGTGTCAAACAGACAAGCTGGAAATTGAAGAGCGGAGCCTTTGCCACTGGACAGACTCCTTGAACTAGACCTCCCTCTGGGGGGTTATGAATAAAAAAAGGAAGAATTATTTTAGTGAAAATTTTGGTGAGACATTGATATGCAACATCTTATCCCCTTTCTGTGTCTCGGAGAGATCTACACAAAGGCCAAAGATGAGGACAAGGTCTTTTTCTCTCACTCACAGTATGCTGCGAGGCCTTGGGGGTTAGAGGAATCCCAGCTGTAGTGAGCGGCTGATGCGGTGAGTGTGCTTTAGATGAGGTGGAAGAGCAGAGCTATTTAAAACCCATGGGTGCCATGTGATAAGCCTCTGAGCTCTTTAATGAGCACCGGGTCTCTTCTAAAGACATCTATTAGGGTGCCCTTGAAGATGCACAAAAATAAAGCAGAGGCTTATCACAGAAACTGGATCGTCTGTCACAGTGGAGGGCAGGAGAAAATAAGTCAGATGGAAAGTTAATTGTACGTTTTGTGCATCTTTTATAAGTGTTGCTGGATTGATACGGACGAAGAACATGACATGAGAAAACTTAGAATCTTGTGACCTATTTCTGTCTGTGGCTCTCTAAATTCCACTGGCCTCTCACTGTCCCCAGACCAGCCTTCATCTGCTCTCTGATGCCCATGTTCCTTCAGGTTTCTGCTGGTTTGAATTCCATGCACACTGGGTGTGCAAGTGTGGACTCTGTTATTTGCTAGTCTTTTAAAATGTGTACAAAATGCAAATACTGTGTGTTTGTACTTTAGGACGGCTTTGGCTGCCTAAAGGAATTGCAGTGTATCACTAGGTCACAGATTTAGGAAGAGCTAGGATTATTTCAAAACCATCAGAAAATTTATGTTCACACCAAGAATTACAAAATGTGCTTTATGCATGTGTACTTACTGCTGATTTTATAATCCATTAAGCTTTTGATGATTTAACTTCCAACTTATTAGAATAATACTGATTGTCTAGTGACTTTTTGTTAAGTGTTTCCTTAGATTGCAAACACCAAATTGCAGTGTGGAGACTGAGACCTACTATCCTCCCTCCCTCCCTTCCTGCTTCCTTCTTTCTTTCTTTCTTTCTTTCTTTCTTTCTTTCTTTCTTTCTTTCTTTCTTTCTTTCTTCCTTCCTTCCTTCCTTCCTTCCTTCCTTCCTTCCTTCCTTCCTTTCTTTCTTTCTTTTCTTTCTTTTCTTTTCTTTCTTTCTTTCTTTCTCCTTTTTTTTCTTTTCTATTGCAACAGCTATAGATTTGCTTATGTGTATGTGTGTGTGTTTTGTTTTTGTGGCAGCCAGAAGACCATATCAGATATTTGTTTCCTAAGCACCATCCACTGCATCCATTTATTTTTTTAGATTAAAATATTTTGTGTGTATGAGTGTGCGCCCAAATGTATATGTGCATCATATGTGTGCAGTGCCCATGAAGAACAAAAGAGAGTGTCATATCACTTGGAGCTAGAGTAACAGACAGGGTGAGTCACCATGTTGAGGCTAGACACAAACATGGGTCTTCTGAAAGAACAGCTAGTACTCTGAACTATTGAGCAACATTTCCAGTCCCCTTCTTCTTTTGATGCAGGGTCTCTGGAAAGCTTCTTGATAGTAAGGATGAGTGTCTTGTATTCAAAAAAAGAAACAGGTTCCATATTGGTTGGACATGTATCTTTAGTTGTAAGCAGAGTGGAAATTAATTGTGACTATAAGACATCAAATATCTCAACTGATTTAGAGAATCCCTTGTAGGCATGCATGTATACATACTAATGCTTTATATAAACTTTACACACATAAATAATGAGTGGAAACATACTAATGCTTTATATACAGTTTACACATATATAATCCATTGTATGCTTACTAATGCTTTTATATACATTTTATGAACACATATATAATGCATGTGTACATATTAATGCTTTATATACAGTTCACACACATATATAATGCAATATATGCATACTAATATTTTATATATAGCTTACACACATATATAATGCATATGCATAGTAATGCTTTATATACATTTTATGAACACACATATAATGCATGTATACCATACTAATGCTTTATTTACAGTTTACACACATATATAATATCACTTATAAAACTACTTGAAATATTTAAAGACACAACTCCTTGAAGCCACTAAGTATTACAGATATGAGAGGAGAGGAGACATTTCCCTACTCTCAAGGAATTTACATTCTAAGTTTAAAGGTTACAAAACAGTGTAAGAGCTGGAGAGCTTACTCACAGGTCACAGCAGTGGAGAAGGGTAGAGTGGAGTGACATCAGGACCATGTGCAGCTCTTAGGTGACTCAGTATGGGTTACAGTGACTAAAAAGGCTTGGCAGTGACTCTGGGTTACCAGCTTGCTGGGATTCAGAATCACCATGGAAACAAGTCTCTGAACATGCCAGGGTAGGAATTTCTAGACTAGGTCTCCTGAGGCGAGAAGACGCACCCTGAACGTGGGCAACACCATGACCATCTGCCCAGAGCTCCTGCTGTCATGCCTTCCCCACCCATGATGGACTGCATCCTGCAATTGTGAGCCCAAACACTTTCTCTTGAGTTGTTTTTTCCTACCTACATATTTGTCACAGCCAGGAGAAAAAGTAACTGATACAAAAGCCAATTCCAAATATTATAAAGTATACAATTCCATTGTTGTAATGTTTAAAACGCTAAATTCATAGGGATAAAGATCTAGTACTGGTCAGAGATAAACAATTATGGCTACAGTAGGGTGGTCTTTGTAAGCCTTGGATGGCTCTGTCCTGTGTCTTGACTGTGAGATCAACTAGGTGACTCAACCAATGCTCAGAGCTAAAGATCTTTACCCTCAGAAGGGGACGTTCAGGGATGCTAAAGTCAGAATGTCATTTGGGTCATACCAATGACAACTTCCTGCTGTCAATACAAACTCCAACTATGCTAGCTATAACACTGGAGAAAAGATCACGAGATCTGTATTATTTCTTCAGACTGCACACTAATATAAAAAGAACGGAACACTTGATGCTATTCTTCCATGGGAAAACAGAGGAAAATTACTGAGTTAAAATTTAAGGGATGTGAATGCCACATTTAAAATTTTGGCCATCAGTTGGCAGTAAGGAAACTTCAAATAATTTAAATGAACGAGTGATAACTATGTCTGGGCAACATCCTAGGAAGGAATGTAGGAGATTTAATAAAACTATTTCACAGAACTGGTCCTGATGGTTCAAGCATTTAACCCCAGCACTTGGGAAGTAGAGGCAGGTAGAGCTCTGTGAGTTCAAAGCTAGCCTGGTCTATGCAGCCAGTTCTAGGCCAGCTGAGGTTGCATAGTGAGATTCTGTCTCAAAGCAAACAAAAACCAACCCTCTGGAGGAGTAGGAGAACAACTTTGCAATTGCTGGACAGACAGGGACCTCAGAGAGGAAAAGAAGATTGGATTTAAGAGTCTGGCAATGCTCTAGCCGCAGGGGCATGGCTTTGTGCTTGGGTGAACATCTGTGTGAGGGAGAAGGCAGTGTAATGAGAAGGTGTCTTTTGAATTTACACGTAATTAACCTTCTTAACATTCTAATACTAATGAGGAACAGGCTCAGGTGATCCCACCCCTATCAGAGGGGCTACTTGGTTAGAGGAGTCATTTCCTCTTGGGTGGTGTGATCACGCTAGTGGATAGCCCTATACCTGCGTGCATGCAGATTACACTAACTGGACACACTGAGTTATAAAATACATACTGTCAAAGAATAAAAACTAATCCCCTAACCTCCTAAGAGAAGCCATCTTTTGAGATGGCAGAGAAACAAGCCTTTCTTCCAAGTTTCCAGGAGAACTTTACATGGCATGTTCCAGCAATGAGGATGACGGGCAGGTCCAACCTTGAGAGGTATCAGGTGTGATGTGCACACTGGTAACCCCAGCACTGTGAGGATGAGAGCTACACAGTTATCCATGACAGCAAAACAGCTTCCAGGTCAGCCTGTGTCCCGTGAGAAAGCTGGGGTTTGGGGAATCAGTAGAGATGCAGCTTACACTGTGACGGTGATAGAACACTTGGGGATGTGTGGAGACTAGATGCGTCTCTGTCACCATCCTTCAGCGTCCATGGAGACTGACTCCAGAACCACAAGGAGGCCAAGTGAATAAAACATTCAGAGTTTAGGGGTAGCCGTGTGCCTCACCCTGGGCACTGTCATCATCTACAGCTCATTCGTAACGCCTCAAGAAACACACGTGTGCCACGGTGATTTTTAGGAAGTTCTGACAAAAATGGAATTTGGAGTCCCTACCCACACAGTTTTAAGACATTTTTCTTCCATCAGAGGTTGATTCAATTTCTGTATGCAGAACCTTGGTAATAGGGGAGTTCAGTCAATCACATTCTGTTCATGGGGCGTGTCGCCCTTAGGCAAAAGTTTACCTATAAACCTGGCGAGTGCGCTTCCCCCCCCCCCCCCCCCCCCCCCCCCCCCCCGCCTGGCTCCTGCGTCCAGATGGATCGTTGGGATTCTGTTGTAAGTCTTCCTTCTGTTTATTAAAGCTGTACATTTTGTATTAACCTAGTCTGGCGGATCTTTTATTACCGATCACACCGCGCCCCATCACCTTGGTTACTGAAGGATGTTTTAGAAGGGAAGGCAGACCAGGGTGGACTATGGAGCCTTAGAAAACATTTTAATAGGAAGAATTGCAGCAAGTGGAAACAAGACGATGGTCAGAGAAAAAATGAAAGAACATTAAGAAAAGGTGGAACTTGGAGGCACAAGAGTGGCTTCAAGAATCAGGGTACCTTGCTGACAGTTTGCACCTGTGGCTGGGGAAGAGCCTGAGGGCTCGTTGGATTTAGTCGTCAGGAGTCTGCTGATACCCCTTGAGTAAAGTGAGTGACTCTACAGAGTAAAGGTGAGAATCTACACAGCAAAGCATTAAAGGGTGAAAAGGAAGCAGTGCATTGAGAACAACTTTCATGAGTCAACGGCATGAGAGTTTGGGGCTGGTAGTAAGGGAAAGAAAGGTTGCTCAGAAAGGCTGAGATATAATTTAACAGTAGCACTCAGAGAGGCTGAGGCAGGAGGATACCTGCTAGTTTGAAGCCTTGAGTGCATAGTAAGACCTATCCCCAAAACACAAAATAGCTGAAATATCAAAGGAAGATGCCTTTGTTTTCAGAGATTTCTGAGCAGACTGTGTGGTAGATGACACAGCGAGAACAAGCAGGCAAGCAATCGAGTCAGAAAGGAGGAGGTCCAAGGGAACAAATGCAGGGAAGTTATCTTAGAAAGAAACCCGAAGACTGGATGTGTTATCTGCAGCAAGCTGTAGCTTGGATTTGTGTTTTGTATGTTTATATTTTGTTTCTCATTTTGTCAAAAGAGATTTTAGGAGACTCACTGTTCTTTACACAAGGGTTTGTGATAGAATGATTAGGTAAGGAAAATCAAGTACACCAGAATAAGGCTTAAAAGAATAAAATGAACTTGGTAGAAAAAATACAATGGAAAATATAGGGAAAGTGTTAGTAAGCAAAATGGCCCTTTTGTGCCTACTAGAGGTTGGCCTGTCAGAACTTTGATAGCTGAATCTTTATTTTCCAGTTCCCATAGCATCTAGACATTGTTTGGCATGCTAGGACTATTTTGGGCAACATCATTCTTTTATGGAACATTGCTTCCAGCTACTAAAAGTTCTCCATACTTGTGTGTGAAACTGAAAAAAAAAATCAATCTAACCCAACCCAAACCAAACCAAACCAACTCAACCCATCCCAAACCAAACCAAACCAAACCAAACCAAACCAAACCAAACCAACCCAAACCAAAACCTGGTAAGAAAATACAAACTACCTAGACAAGCGATAAGGCATACTTACAATTTCATTGTAAGTGGGGTCAGTGCATTTTGGAACAGACTTTGTTTTCCTCTTGCGAACTTCGCTGGGATGTGGTAAAAGATACATCTCAACATGGGCACTGGGTGCAGAGCCATCTGGGAGATGCTGCAAAGAAAAGTGGCTATAAAGAATGATCAAACGGATCTCTGAATGTGGCTGACACGGGGGCCTGACTGAGCCCCCAAGGTCCAAATGAAGACTGAGAAGCCATTGACAATGGCACTGGGTCTTGTTTCGTCTGCATGGACTGGCTTTTTGGGATTCTGGCCTGTTTGAATGCTCACCTTCCTGGACCTGGAGGAGGGGGGAGGAACTTGGATTTCCCACAGGACAGGAAACCCTGACTGCTCTTGGGAACCATGGTGAGGGAGGAGGAGAGGGAGTGGGGGGGAGGGGGAGGGTATTGGGAGGAGGGGAGGAATGTGGAAAGAGTGTTTTCGGACACTTGAATAAATAAGTCTAACGGAAAAAAAAATAGTGGTGTCTCTATCAAGGAAAACAAATACCTGCCTAGTAAGTGACCAGACCAGAGGTGGGATCTGGAGGCATAAATGCTACTCTGGTTCATTAGCAGGGGAAAAGAAGAAAGAAAAAAAGGAAGGAAGGAAGGAAGTGAAGGAGGGAGGGAAGAAGGGAGGAAGGAAGGAAGGAAAGAACCAAAATACTTGGTTGCTAAAAATAATTTCAACCACAATGTCAAAGATATTTTCTATCTAAAATTGTTATATGAGAGAATGGAATTTAAAAGCCCATCAATTACAGTTTATATTTTAGACTGAAATCTAAATTTGTATTTTTACAGAGAGATGAATGTTAGTCACAAATGACGATAGAAATTAAGTATCTTGGGAGGATGTACAGTACTGAGAAATCTTTTAAAAAATCAAATTTAACACACATTAGCCCAAACAGTGAGATGGATCCTTTAATGATCCAGAAGCATCTATGATGATATCACATTCTCATGAAGTTTGATCAACATAGAATCAGAATACACCCACAGATTTTAAGTGACTACAATTATTTTATGACCTAAGTGACTGCCAAGTATATTAGATAATTTTTTTAGACAGTGTCTTCAGTGGAGTAGTATGCCTGTTGAATGGCCTGCCTGGACAGCAATGTTGAACTGCGACTCTCTGATTAAGTTCCCATACCATCTAAAATGGTGTTCAGGTTTTTTATTTTATTTGAAAGCGTGGTCAGTGTCTGTAGATTGTTTGGGAATATCTGCCTTTTATTCAGGTCTATTGGTTATTATTATCATTTGTTTTTTTCTTGTTTATTAACTTACCATTTGTAGAGTGAGCACCATTTTAAAAAACAAAATAGCTTGGAGTAAATGGATCTTATCACTGTGATCTTGGTGAGATGGGCCTTTAGTAAAGAACTCAGTGAGAAATATTCATACCATTTAAACTGAAAAATGGTTTAAAAATCAAATATGGGAGATTGAAGGTTTATTCTCATTTATTGTGATTATTTACAGCAATCTATTATAACATTCAACAAATATTATTTAATATTTTAAAATAAATGTCTTTTGCACCTTCTTGGTGGACCAGGTAGTTATGAGTTATTTCAAATGTTCAAAGTCCTGAGCTCCTGCCACCCTGTCCTTTGTCCCTACCCAGACTTCACCTCCTGCAGCACGAGAGTTCCTGATGAGTTTTTATTGCTGCTGGGGACTGCCCCTAAGATCTGTATGTGCAATGTGTGCTTTGCCACTGAGTCCCATCTCTGCCCCAAACTTTCATAAGACTGATTAGCAAAGAAAGTGAAGACCAAGGCCTGGTCTGCAGATACAGCTCTCTCCAATCGGCACCATCCTGAAGGGCAGTTCTGGGATGGCTCTGAAGGACAGCTGTAAAAGGAGATCATTCAGTGAGCAGAACTTCAAGCAGGAGCACCTGCTTGGTTACTCTGCTTGGAAGGAGAAATGGCCAGATGTGTTTATGTACCAAGTCCTGGGCTGGAGCCAATGGCTTGGCTGCATGGTCAGGAAACTTGGAAAGAGCATGATTGCAAACTTGGTAAAAGAGAAATTTGGGGAAGAGATGTGTGGATAGAATTCTTTGACTGGGGAAAAAGCCACGAATGTATTTGTGATCTGTGCGAATTACCATCTGAGAATGATGTCATCAGAGTAGGATATTAGTAGTTAAGGGCATAACAATGCCTCTATCCATTTATTCTGACCACTCTTCCACTTCCCAATGAGCCCGTGAAGAAAGTTGGCATGGTGGATGTGATGAAAGTTTTTAAGGTCTCGGCATAAAGATTTCATTCACCAAGCTGACAAAGTGTTGTATAGCAATTTCCTCAGAACTGCAACATTCGGCCAAGGAAGGAGGATGCCAGATTCTGAGGCCCAGGAAACAAACTTCACATGTCTGGGAAAGCTTCAAGATTCATGAGGGTCTTTCCCTACTGTAATAAAAGCAGGAAACCACTGTGCAGAAATGAGATTTTGACCAAGGTAGTTGGCAAGCAATTTTTGGACCTGTAGAGCCACTGACAAGTGACACCAAGAGCTCCAGCAACACAACTTTCATTACACCTGTGTTGTAGGTGTCACCCATGTTGTGGTGAAGATTTTCAGTATGCTGCTGCATTTGAACCATTCATGCTCCTACAGGTAACCCCGGTGAAAACTCATTAGTGCACCAAGTGGGACTTTGGTGCAACCCTTACTTTGGAGTATCTAGGTTCCCAATCTAGGGTGAGTAGATATTTGTTTTGTGTCTTTCTAGGAAAAGCCTCACATAACACCAGGCTATGCCCATGGTGGTATGACCAATCTGCCCAGAAGGGAGAAGGCTATTGAATCCTGAAAATGGCACCATTCCCTGAGCCAAGCAGCTACCTGGAGGCAGGGATACTGTATTGGGCCACTTTCACTTTGGAAGGGCAATGTTGGGATAGATAGGAAGATAAAGGTTTGTATACAGCACCGTGGTTTCCATGCAACATTAGTCCTGACTAAGGGACTTACTTCAATAGCAAAATAAGTGAAACAATGGAATCCACTTCTTTTTATAATGTCTCTAAATAGCCTAAGATGTTTGTCATTTATAGAATGGTTGAGTGACCTTCTAATGGTATAGGAGGTTCTTCTGTTCATGTGCTGCTTTCATTGGTTAATGAATATAGAAACTGCTTTGGACCTGATAGGGCAGAACTTAGGTAGGCAGAGAAGACAAAACCGAATGCTGGGAAGAAGGGCAGAGTGAGAGGTGCCATGGATCTTCTGCATGAGATGGACGCTGGTTAGAATCTTGCTTGTAAGCCACAGTCACATGGCGATACATAGATTGATAGAAATGGGTTAAATTAAGATGTAAGAATTAGCCAATAAGAAACTAGAGCTAACGAGCCAAGCAGTGTTTTAATGAATACAGTTTCTGTGTGGTTATTTCAGGGCTAAGCTATCCAGTTGGCCAGAAAGAACAAGCAGCCTCTCATTCTGTAAGACTCAGTTATAGCTCCAGGTAGGAGATAATGCCTTGCCGAGTTGGGAAAGTCTCCCCAGCAGGGGTATACCCACTATGTAGCATCAAATATACAGAACTGTGAGTCTCCCACAACAGGTTCATGATTCCTATGGTCAAGAGGTGAAAAAGGGACTGGGACCTCTTTCCAAGATACCAATGACCCACTTAAACATTTTTATTTATTGTTCCTAAATATTATGTTCTCTTGTCCTAGAAAATCATTTTCCAGGGGAGACATGTTTCTATCAGAAGACATAATGGTTACTTCACTGAACTGGAAGTGAAAACTGCCCTGGGCTATGCTATTCTTTTTATGTTATAATATTTAAGGTCCAATGTATCCAAGAGATTAAACATCAATGAAATGTTTTTTCTTTTTGGATGCGTGGTGCACATGCATGAGTGCATGCGTGCATGTGTGTGCAGTGAAGAGGGTGGATAACATGCCTGAGTGCACTTGTGTGGAGGTCAGAGGAGGACACTGGGTTTCCCTTCTACTGTCCCCTACTTTATTTTTTGAGACAGAATCTGCACTGACCCCGTGGCTCATCATTTTCTTTACGTTAGCTGGCTAGGAGGCTGGAACGCAGGTGTGTGCTACCATGCCTGGGTACTGGGGATCAAACTCAGGTCCTCTCTTCATGCTTACAATGTTAGGTGAGCACTTTATTGACAGAGTCATCTGTCCAGTCATTTAAAATCTCCTTTTACCTATTTCCCTCCTTCATTTTGTATATCGCTGGCTTATTTAATGACACTCTCAAACTGATTTGACGGCAACACTTTCCTTCGCAAGATGTCTGGGGATCCTTTCCCTTTGCCTGAAGAATAACCTTAAGTGACCAAACTGCGGAAGCCTTTTTGTAGTGGCCTCCATCAAGTGCCACACTCAGGCTTCTGGTGTCTATTTCCAAATCAGTGTCCTTGAGAGGATCCTTAAGGATTCTGGAGTTTTCCGAATGACAGGAGACCACAGGTTTCAGTGTGAGCCAGGAGTGCCTTCAATGTGAGCATCAGGCTTCCCTTGTCATTTAAAAGCTTTAAGTGCAGACATCGATTTTTTGGTCCTGCAGAGAAACTCTCCTTCCCGTGTAGCTGTCTTCTCAGCATCAATTCCTCTCCCCTTTTCCACTGGTATCACATCCTTTTCCTCCAGGAGCTCAAATAATTTATGACAGGCATCACCAGCTGTCCCTTCATCGAGCAATTCTTAATTTGCTCTTTGCCCGTATGTTTATGCAAATTAACTTTTACTTTAAAATCATCACACGACTCTGACTTGTCGATCTCTCACCTTAGGATTTCATTTTTATTGTTTTTGACTCTGATTGTCTTTGGACCTTCATAAAGACTGAACAGGGACCTGGAGAAAGGTCCAACCCCTCCTGAGCAATGGGGAGGCTGACTCTATTCATGGTGGGTCATAGTAATATAGCATGGCTCCTTTCTTTTATAATTTTGTCTGATGTTTCTAGAAAGTGCTCAAAAGATAATATAAATGAAGCCTTGTCAGTTTAGTTTTTGTTGTGCATCCAAACTCTACGTATTCTAAGCTTGCATTTAAAATGGATCAGAAAACAAGCAACAGCCGTAAAACTTTTCTCATGTGTGGCATCTTAGGGCCTCAGAAGTTCTTCCCTGCAAGACCCCACTCATTCTACCCATCTCCACATTCCTTTTCTTCCCATCACTTGTTCACAAATTCTTTCATGATGCCTTATATGGGTCATGAATGAAAAACTTGGTCACCAGCTGAGAGTGCTAATTTGGAAGGTTCTGGAAACTTCCATGTCTTGGGCCTAGCTGTAAGAAATGGGTCACTTCAGGGTATGCCTGATAGTGTTACATGTGCTCTCCCTCTGCTACTTGTTGAGATGATACACTTTGTCCTTTCATGCTTTCCTGATCTGGAAGCTCTGTCTGCTCATAGCCCAGACACAGAGGAGATAACTGACCATGAACTGACCTCCCCTCAAACCCTGGGCCCAAGTCAACAGTTCTGCAAGGCATTTTGTCATAGCAATAGAACACATTAACCCACCTCTTTCTGTAGATTCTTTAGTCTCAAATGAAAAGCTTGAAATTTTTTTCTGAAAATTTGGCTTCTCTTTACCATTATTTCTAAATAGACACGTCCTTTTGATTCTAACATTCTCTTTCACATGGCTTGGGAGGTAGTAGCACCAAAGCCAGAGGTGTGTGGGGATGCATTCTGAGAGATGAGCTGTCAAGTGATCCTAGCATTTTACAGAGCTCTTCACAGTGAGTACTTCCACACAACTAGGTATTGTCTACTACACGTCTATGCTGTGCACTGTAGCTTACTACTTTGGGGCTATAAATTTGTACATCACTTGTAAGTGACTTCAAAGCCAGTAACTTAGTCAGACCACCAGTTTTCAGAAAAGTAACTCACAGAGTTGCTTCAGCATTAGCTGAAGCCTGTATCTTTGTAGCACTGTAGAATCTTCAGGAGAACGACGAGAATTGAGCTATTATGGCTGTGCTAAAAAACATTTTCTTCTCAGATTCCACCTAAGGATTTGCTCGAAGGTCTTGAGGGTCATTGTCTTTTCAGAGAGATGTCCATGGCAGTTTCCTAGGTTTGTTTATCTTTGGGGACATTCTCACCATTCACAGTTGATGTGGGTGGACCCAGGCAACTGTGGGCAGTTCTACCCCTAGGCAGGTAGTCCTGGGTCACATAAAAAAGCAAACTGAGTATACCATGGAGTTAGCAAGCTATGTTCCTTCATATTCTCTCTCTCTCTCTCTCTCTCTCTCTCTCTCTCTCTCTCTCTCTCTCTCTCTCTTTCTCTCTCTCTCCCTCCCCCTGTGTGTGTGTGTTCCAAAACAGGGTTTTACCATGTAGCCCTGACTGTCCTGAAGCTCGTTCTATAGACTTGGTTGACCTTGAAAAGTTCTCTGTTTCAACTTCTGCTTTGAATTCCTTCCTTGAGTTTCTGCCTTGGCTTCGCCCTGTGATGGGCTATAAATTTCAATGTGAGATAAACCCCAGGTTGATTTTGGTCACAGTGTTTACCCTGGCATTAAAAGCAAACACGTGCTCATCTGGATGAGTGACTGAATGAGCGGTATGTTGTGAGATATTCTTATACCCTATCTTTCTCTTCTACAGTTTTGTTTTCATTTTGTTTCACACTTGTGGAGTAGAAGGGATGAATCAGAAAGAAATAAACATGGTCCTTTATTCTTGTGAGACTGGTTGTGGTGCTCACATTTAATTGGACAGATACCTCATATAGATCCCTATTGAAGGCAGAAGGGGGACTCATATTATCATTAACTATTCTCCACAGATGAAATCAATGTCTCAAATATATCTGCTACTGTTTTTTCCAACATACATATGTGGTCCTGTTAACAAAACTTCAGTGTTTTAAAAATCACTTCTGGTATGAGTTAAATGTGGTTGTCCATACCTGTAATTCCTGCCCTGGGGCGTTAGAGGCAGGGGGATCTTGAGATTGAGACTAAATTGGGGTTCATGAGACTCTGCCTCACAGCAACGAAGTAAAAATAACAATAATAGAAAGCAATGCTTTACTTAAAGTTTTGAAAAATACTGTATATTTAATAAATTTATTATGAGCATGCATTAAAAGGATTTTAGTGATGCCTGATGAATCATTTGAAAAACAGTCTTAGGAGGCTGGAAATATGGACAAAATGCTTATTGTTAAGTATATAGACCTTCATTTAGATGCCTAGACCCTATGTAATAAACTGGGCATTGTGACACATGCCTGTGACCTCACTGCTAGAAGATGGAGTGCGGAGGATGGTGGGGATTGACTAGCCAGATGGCTATCTCATGAGCCCCAGGTTCAATGAGAGGCTCTGTCTCAATAACTGAGGTTGGAGAAGAAGACATCTGATGTTGACCTCTGGCCTCCACACATGCATGCATAGGCATACACACCATCACACACGTGCACACCTCTTTACACTCTTCATAAGTAATTTTTAAAAAGTGTCCCATACTATTATAAAAGAATAGAATGAAGGGTTTCAGATGAACTTAGAATTTATTAGTAGGATCTGTCCCCTTAACCCAAGAATGAAGCATAGGCGATGAACAATGTAGTTGAATTTGAAAGGTATACATGCGTATTAATCTTTGTTCATGATATTGATGTCCAACTGATCTGTCTGTACATATGCATTCCTGCATGCCATGGCGCACATGCAGAGGTCAGGGGACAACTCAGAGGACAACCTGAAGGTTGTCCCATACAACTCCTACAACCCATACAAACTCAGGTGGGCAGTTTTGCAGAAAGTGCCTTTATTCACTGAGCCATCTTGCTGGTCCTGGACCACTTTCTTCAAATAATGCACAAGTTAGTACTGTTTACTTCATTGGAGGTTTTTCTATAGAACCTATGTCTAACCACAGACTTATATGAGTCTTCATGAAGAGAGTAAAATAATTCAGGGTGCTTCTAGATCGAGCTTTCTAGCAAGAGTGATGAAGTTGCAGATGGCTTAGAGTCATCAGACACTGTGGGGCCTTCGTTACGTTAATCCAAAGCTTAATTGTGTTTAATCCATTACTATCTTTCTGATGAATAATTTATGAGAATTCTCCACCAGTTTTGAACTTAAATGCCTCCAATTATTGAATAATGCAAGCTTCAGTGAAAATCAACTGACCATGATTAAAATATGATAGAATTTTCAAAGCCTGAGTTAGATGCCAGAAACAAAAAAACATGGCAAAAACATTTTCCCACCTGTCTATGTGCCTGACAAACTCTAATGTCTGTGTCCAAGTCAGCAAGTCAGTCATCAGACAAACTGCTGTGCTACAAACAACAGTAGACGTGCCTGGTACTCTTTTTTTTTTTTAAACTTAAATACTATAATCATCTTTCCAACCCACATGTGTTGGTCAATAAGAATGAAATGATTTCAGGTTTTCATGAATTAAATCAGGATGGTCTCTGCTTCATTTCACACCAATTAAAGCCTTTCACGGGCTTATATTATTGGGAAATGATTTTCAAGACTTACTTTTAAAAAAAGTTTTTAAAAAGTCTAACTTTCATGTATTTACCATTTTGAGAGGGCCATGATCAAACAGAGCCAAAAACATTAGGATACTTGGTTAGTTTTATTTTAAAACATAATTATTTAATATCATTTTAAAATTAAGTATATGTGTATGCTTGCATGTGGATTTGTGCACGTAGTAGTCAGAGAATCCCTGCAGCTGGAGTTACAGGCAGTTGTGAGTCACTCCAAGTGGTTTCTGGGAAACAAACTCTGGTCTTTTGCAAGAGCTGCACAAGCTGTTCTCTTAACTGCTTGCATCTCTCCAGCATCTTCAAGGACAGAAGCAACTCATTGCTGCTATCACCTCAGCAGTGTGCACCCATTCATGCGCGCGCGCACACACACACACACACACACAAACCCACACAGTATTTCAGTCGTCAGCCAGACTTCTACATCTGTGGATCCTGCGGTTTCAGCTTGTATGCAACCAACAACAGATAAAAATTAAATTTTAAATTGTGCGTATACTAAAAACACATTTTTACCTAAATGATTCTTACCTAAATTACATAACATACTACAGTCAGCATTATAAGCAAACTATACCATTTTCTGTGTGAGTTACCAGAAAACCTATATCACTCAATATAAGGGAAGTAGGATTTTCAGGGGTTTCTTGCAAGCGAAGGACAATTGCATTTTAAAAATATTTTACCTTTAATGTCTTTGACAGCTCACAGAAGTCAAACTCTGACAGATTAAAGACCTTTTTTGACCTAATACATACCAATCGCATTGCTTCTGAAAACCAATGAATTCAGGGGGAATCATTAGCTAGGAAGTTTAGCTGAAGGGACAATCCCCAAATTCAGTGAAACTCTGTCTCAGAAAAGATGGAGAACAGCAGAGAAAGACACCAAACACCAACACTTGGCCTCTACATGTGCACATATCTATGTGCCCACACCTGTGCACCCACATGACAACCAGCCCAGTCTACATAGTGAGATCCTACCCACAAAACCTCTGTGGGACAATGGTCTTTTATCCTGTTACTTGTATTATTTTAATAAAACACTGATTGGCCAGTAGCCAGGCAGAAAGTATAGGTGGGGCGACCAGGCAGGAAGCAGAGGCGGGGCAATGTTAACAAGAGAATTTGGGAAGAAGAAAGAGTCAGTCTGCATTCATTCACCCAGATGTAGAGGACACAGATGAGAACACCTGGCTGATGAGAGGTACCACGCCTCGTGGCTAACACAGACAAGATTTATGGGTTAAGATGTAAGAATTAGTTAATAAGAAGCCTGAGCTAATAGGCCAACCAGTTTATGATTAATGTAGACCCCTGTGTATTTCTTTGGAACTGAATGACTGTGGGACTAGGCCGAACAGAAACCTCTGTCAATACAAAACAATGAAGGAAAACAAGAAAAACAAAGATGCATAGAAAAGTCAAAGGGTAGAAAAGATGCATTAGTATTACTCAAGAGAAAACTGAGCCATCTTTATCACAACCCAGCCAAGGATGAAAGTAGAAAGTGCTATCAGGAACAATGATAAATGCCAGTAATCTAGAGAATTTAATTCAAATGTTCATGAAGGATTATGTGTGTCCATGATTGTATTTGGAAATTTTAACACCCGTCTCTTAGTAACTCATAGAACTAATGCATACAAAATCACTAGGACAGTCTAAGGCTTGAGAAATGTGATAATTAACCAGCATGACCTAACTGACATTTACCAAGCTCCTCACCAAGCAGTGGCAGTGCACATTCTTTACAGCCACACTTGGAGCATTTGACAAGCTACACTGAGTGCTCTCAGTCAATCTAGAGAGACTCGGATCATGAGAACTGTGTCCTTGAGTTGCCTTCGAATCCTCTCAATTCTCCCGTCCTCTTGCTGGTATTCTAAGATTTTACCACCTGGTATGAGGCCGAGACCACGGTTTTGGTACAAACTGAGAAAACACTTAACTAGCCTCAGCACACACTGAGCTACAGGCCCAGGCCCTAGTTTGTTGTTTTTAACATCATTATTTAAGATGTCCTTAGGAACAGCTATCATCTCTGTAATTAAATTTAACTTTCTAAGTTGTATTGATGGATTTGATTCCCAATCAGTTTCTGGAAAAAGGTGGGTGTCTTTGCCTCCCCCTTTCCCTCAGCTCTCTGACTTGGGACCACAGTGGAATTAAAGTAGGTTTTACAGACAGCCCTGCCTCTGACAGCTTTCTAAACAGTTGGTAACAAAACAATGCATATTCAAATAAGCAAAGATGGAATCCATTAAAATAATTTTAAACTGAAGGACAATAGAAAACAACATACCAACATTTGGAGGCTACAGATAAAGGGGTGCTCAGAAGGAAAACTGCAGCTGCAGCTACCTCTGCTAGAAAGGACAAATTCTTTCAGGGTATTGCTTTAGTTTTCATTAGGAAACTTGGAAGACACAAAACAGTAGCTTTTTCATTTGTTTGCAGTTTGCCTGCTTGGGTCTCTCTCTCTCTCTCTCTCTCTCTCTCTCTCTCTCTCTCTCTCTCTCTCTCTCTGTGTGTGTGTGTGTGTGTGTGTGTTTCTTTTCCCATGTCTTTGAAGATACTATCTTTGCTCACAAAAGCCCAAGTTGAGGACTCCGTTGTTGGACACTTGGAGAAGCCTGTGCTGCCGTCCAACTTCTCTGTTTCTTACTACACTACGTCATCTTTCCTGGGTGCTTTCCTTTACTCTCACTGTTTAAAAATGTCCTCTGTTCTTCTGCATTTGGTTTCAGTATTTGAAAAAATATGTGAGGAGAATAGTCTCTCCTGAAGAAAACAGTGCAAAAGGTTCAAAGAAGAATGCAGCACTCAATACCCCGAGGAACTTGGGTGAAAGCAGCTGAGGTGTTAGACAAAATGAAGACCCATTGGTTTTGGATTTGAGTTTTAACTCAGAGTGTACACGAGCTCCCATGCAGCATTTTAGTGTTTGTTATTAGTGAAGAGTCCTTTAACATACTGAAAATGGGGATATTTTTAAAACACTTGCAACTGAGTTATTAAATACATGTGTGGACACCCTAAATACAGTGATAGATAAATTAAATGCCTTTAAGAATGTTTGACAAATTTAAAATTGGACTTATTGTCTTTAAGTATTTGCTTGTGAATAAGTCTGCAACATTTTTCTATTCTATTTCCTCTGTGGCTTGTGTTATTTATTCCCTGTGGTTGCAGAACCCCAAGAAAGCTATGAATGTGAACCTTTAGTGTTTTCCTTTGCAACTTGATTCTACAGTGTCTTGAGTGTGAGTTTTGTAGATGACATTGTCATGTGACAGTGTTAAAAGGTAGGACCTGTCTGAATTACTGAAACAAGGAAAAGAATATCATAGCAACTAATAAATAATTCACAGATGAATAGAAAATATTGAATAGCATATTAAGAATAATAGACAGGAAAGGAAACTGAATGGATTTGTTGATAATTATATATAAGAATAAAAGAACTGAAATACAGAATATAAGTTATAGTGAAGTTTTAGTCAGTCATTATGTGAGGGGGACACAGAAACTCTAAGCAACAAGTAGTTCCAGAGTTAGAAAAGTTCTCTGTGGAAAATAGAGGAATAATTTGGAATTTTTGATATGAAAAGTTATCAAAATATAAATGCCCTTCAGATAGTTAGAAATGTATAAATGGAATTCAGAGAAAGATTAAAAGTAATGATTTAAATTTAGGGTGAACTTCCTATTATCTTTGAAGTCACAATATATTAAAGTAGGAGATTAGCTTCAGTCAGAAACCTAAATATTGGAAGGCCGTTAAGACAAGATATTAGAAAGTGCATTTCAAAGGAAATTTTGAGAACATATGGACAGCGAAGTCTTATAGACACCTGGCAACAAAATAAAAAATGAAAACAAAGATTAAAGCTGTTGATATTAAAAGGAGATTAATGGTAATAAATTTATAGAAAAATGTAGGATTGATTTCTTTGAAAAATAATTGGTCATCATTAAGGACTACAAATACACTCATCAAAGCAGCAGTGTATAAAAATCAAACTTACAAACTTATAGATTTTCTATGTGGCAAAAAACTCACTGAAAAGAAGTCAAGAAAAATCATTCTATTCATAGAATGTAGCAAAAACATAACACTTAGGTATAAACTCAACAGAAGATGTTAATAATGGTTTCTAAGAAGGAAGATCTTGAAAGGTCCTAAATGGTTAGGCAAACAGCCCATCAACATTAAGCGAATGCCCATAATATCAAGTGTGGTACAAATTCAATGGATTCTCCAGGAAAATTCCAACGACATTCTTTGCAAATACCCTCTATCCCATGTTAACATTTCAATGAAAGCACAAAGGCCTAGAGTTGCCAAACAATCCTTAGCAGAAAGAGAAGTGCAGGAGGCATCCCAGTGGCTGACGTCAAACTGTACTACAGAACCATGGTGACAAGAAAACAGCAGGTTAGTTAGGGCACAGGAAAAAGAAACCCTCACAGCTACAGCTATCTGGCTTTGATAAAACTATTAAAAATATAGGAAAAATCTGGGTATTGAAGAGATAACTCAGCAATTAAAAGTGCTTGCTGCTCTTTCAGAGGACCCTTGCTCAGTTTCCAGAACCCATGTCAGGAGGTTCACAACTGCCTGTAACTCTAGCTCCAGGTAATCTGACACTCTCTTCTGGCTCCTGCAGACACCTGAACTCAAGTGTGCACGCGTACACACACACACACACATACACACACACACACACACACACACACACACACAGAGAGAGAGAGAGAGAGAGAGAGAGAGAGAGAGAGAGAATTTAAAATAATAATAAAAAATAGGCAAAAACCAGATTTTTTAACAAGTGGTATTGGGAAAATAGTACTTACATATAAAGAAGAATGGAACTAGGGGCTAGAAAGACAGTGGTTAAGTACACTAGCTGCTGTTGCAAAGGGTCTGGGTTTGATTCCCAGCACATACATGATGGCTCACAATAGTCTGTCCCTCCAGTTCCAAGAAATTTTATTATTTTATTGCCCCTGTCTTACCTCTATAGACACGTATATGCATGGTACACACACACACACACACACACACACACACACACACACACACATATACAGGTAAAAACACTCATACAAATGAAAGAAAATTAAAGACTGAAACTAGATTATCTCTCATCCCAAACAAAAATCAGTTCAAACTATGTAACAGACGCAATGGCAGACCTAAAATGCTGAACCACGAGCTGAATACAGGAGGAACACTCCAAGATCCAGGCATAAGCAACGACTTTCTAAATGGATCAGCAATAGCTAAGAAAATAATGGAAAAGATTTCCAAATGGGATTGCATTGCATTTAAAAGCTTTGGCACAGCGAAAGCAACAAGTAGAAAATACAGATTGTAAACTAGGAAAGAATCTTAGCAAAGTTCTCATTTGACCGGAAATTAATATCCAAACTAAAAAACTGAAAAACCAAAAATGCCTACTTCAAACAATAAAACTGGCAAATGAATGAAAGAGACACTTTTCAAACAAAGAAGTACAAATGACCAACAAGCACATGAACAAAGCGAAATGTCTTTTGTGAACTGGAAACACATGGACTTGTTTTTGAGAGGCTGACTCTGTTTTATCTTTCCTTCACAAGCAAGTGTTTCCTCCTATCTTGTGTCCTCTGAGATCACTGCCCAGCCAGGCAACTCCTGTGTGTTGGGACATCACTTGCAGCTCATTCAAAATAACTACTGACTTGATGTGACAGAGAGACATAATGGGGAGATTTAGAACCACTGGCTCATTCTAGTGGTAACTTCGAGAGCCTGAGAATATTCAAATTGTGTCAAAGGGAGACAAAGAAAGAGGAGACACTGTGCACCCTAGAGGGGACTGTGAACTCAGGAGGATATGCACAGGGGAACCCTGCAGAAACAGTAAGAGTATCTAAAATGGGGAACCTGGAAGAGCCCTGGAGTTTTACAAAATATTTCAAGTCCGAATGATGATAAAAGTTTCTTTGCCATACAAGCTGAAATACTGTTAGATGTCTTGACCATGCTTCTGTATAACTGCAGCCATTTGTCAGCTGTGATCACTAGAGTAACTCAAATTAGGCTTCTTTGAACGGGAAAGGATTTTTTTAAAGCAGTTTTGTTTGAGCTGGTGTTCTCATAGAAGGAAAGGAATTCCTAGAACAAAGCTTTGAAGATTTAATATAAGATAAACAATTCCTTTCATCAGAATTAATATAATACAATAGGAGTTTGGGCATAATAACTCATTTTAATATTAATATAAAATCAAGCGCAACTTCTGGAGTCTGATTACTTTGGTATGTGAACACATTGAAGGATTTAAAATTAAATAACAATTAGAACTGGAACTAGGCAAAGGAAATAATTTAAGAATTTGTAGATATTTTTATGTCCTCCATATTAAAATGCAACCTCTTTTCAGATAAGTGGGAGAAATAATTGTTTAGCAACACTCTGAGGGCAGCACAGCAGAGACGGCTTAGCAGTTAAGAGTGTATACTGCTCCTGTTCTCAGCACCCACACTGAGCAATCCACTACCTCCTGTATCACGAGCTCCAGGACATCAGATGCTTCTGGCCTCCATCAACACCTGCACTCATATGCATCTAAACACACACACACACACACACACACACACACACACACACACTCTTAAAATAATGTCTGAAACATGCAGAGAACTTTTGGGTTGACTTTCAAATTTGAAAAGAATCCTAGCTCTCAGTTGTCTATATGAGAAATGATCTGCTCTTTGAAAATAGTATTAGACAGATTTGAAGCGACAACTAGAGAGGATTGGAGGGCTGTCTTTCATATGACAGAAGACTCATTGAAGAGATGACAATGACATGTCTGACATGTATGACTGGGCCATCAGTAGGTACAAAGGTCTTGGGGCAGAAACATGCCTTCATATTCTAGGCAGAGTAAGAAGACATTGAGGCTGGGATTGATGGAGAGATTGAGGTCAGAGCCGAGGTTGAGCCTGTCAAGGGAACCAGATGTGCACAACTTTGGATGACGTTAGGTGTTTGGATTTCATTGTTCGTCAGATGAGACTTTAAAGGACTATGAATAAAGAAGTGGCAGGAAAAGGGCCTTTCTTCCTACAACAGTATTGTAGCTACTAAATTCAGCACAGATGAAAAGCAACAGGGGCAGAAGCAAACAACTTTAAAATGCTGCAGTGATGATGTAGGTGGGGAATGATGGTGATCTGAAGCAATGCAGATGGGAAAGTCTGAGCTATGCTTCAAATAGAATCTCCAGATAGGATAGATGTATCTTGTAAGAGGACTGGAATCGGATGACCAAAAGCTTCAGCATGGGTCACTTGAAGGCAGAGAGTGAAGTGGTGATGGACAAGATGGGACTTGTGCTTAGAAGGTAGCCACCAAAAGCTGGATTTGGAGCGTACTGAGTTTGAGATGCCTATGGAATTTTGAGAAGCCTTCTAACCAGCTCTGGATTTGGGGAGAGCAATGAGAAGTGGTTGTAAAGAAAATGGCAAGAATTGGAAGTTGTGAAGCTAGAGGTGGAGAAAGAGAAGAGATCTAGAACTGAAACTTGGAGTTCTGACTTTCTCCATGTCAGTAGACTGGGAAGGAGAAAACCCAGAATCACCATGATGGATGACTGTGTAACCTTAGTGCTCTGGAGGCTGAGGCAGGAGGGTCACTGCCAGCTTGAGGGTACATAGTGAGTTCCATGCCAGCCTTGGTTATGTAGTGAGAATCTACCTCAAAACAGAGCAAACGAAGCAAAACAAACAAGAAAGACTAAAGGAAGAGGCAGGAAGTAGATGGAGAGAGAGCACTGGGCCAGTATTAATAATGTTCTGTGGGCACTGACATTACACAGCCATGCCCCTTTGAACCCTCAGGGGGACTTTGTGATCATTGGCTCTTTACTCACCTTTTCTCCGTATCTTGTTCTTGTGCTTACCACCCATTTGTTACAAGGAGAGAGGGCCTGCTTTTCATCCTGGCTGCCAAGCTAGCTTAACCCCCAAAATAATCACACAGAAATTGTATTGATTAAATCACTGCCTGGCCGATTAGCTTTAGCCTCTTATTGGCTAACTCTCACATCTTGATTAACCCATTTCTATTAAATCTGTGTATCACCTCGTGACTGTGGCTTACTGGCAAGATTCTAACCTACATCTATCTCAGGTAGGAGATTCACAGCATCTGCCACTCTGCCCTTCTTCCCAGAATTCTGTTCTGTCTTCCCTGTCTACCTGAGTTCTGCCCTATCAAAAGGCCAAGGCAGTTCCTTTATTCAACCAATGAAAACAACACATAAACAGAAGAACCTTCTACACCACACATTCTTCATTCGTTGCACTGGCTTTGAATGGCCTTGTTGGTAGGCTTGACTTCGTGAGTGTAAAAAGCATTTTTTTTTTGAAACTGCCAAATGTAATTTTGAAATTCATCGGCTGGATGGAATGGGTGACCAACTTAGTTAATATTGTTTTTGATCAAAAATTAGGCATGGCCATTGAAAAAAAAATCACCCAGCTCACTGTGAGATTTGCATGCCAGATCTGAAAGCAATTTCAACAGGCTTTTTTCTAAATTGTTTTTAGTAATGAAAACATTACTGAAACAAATAGGTCATTTCCAAGGGGACTGTTTTCATGGCTAAAAAGTAGACAACAAATTTATATAAAGTCTTTAGACTTAGCAATATTTCTTACTATTCTTTTTGTCACATGATGATATAGATGATCAAGAGCCATGAACACATAATGTAGCCATAAATAATATTTGACTAAATCATCATGTTCCAAATGTAAAAATGTTTGGACAACTGCTACTCTGATTTACAACAGTTTTCTTACTCGAAACAATGAAGGACAAATACTTCATTCTGAGACAGATATTTTTAGTTTATCAGGTTGGCCCCAAATGTGCTACCTAACAGGGGATGACCTTACACTTCCAATACCCCTGCCTCTGTCTCCCAAGTGCTAAGATTTCAGATGTGTGTCGCCACGCCTGCTTTAGGCAGTGCTGGAGATTGAACCTTGGCAAGGACTCTATTGATTGTGCTACATTTTTTGAAAATTATTCCAATAAGTAAAACATCTATAAAACCTTGAAAATATGTGTCCAGATATTTCAAAACCTGACAACTGTGAACACTACAGATTTAGCGAGAAACGTCCTGGACTCTCTAGCTAACATGAAGTCTCCTAACGGATGTATTCTCTGCAAATTATGCCAATTCCTTGTTCACTGAATATTGATTAAATTTAGTATGTACCTGACACATGTCATGTGGTGAGGAGATTGCTACATCAGATCCTTCCAAACACACCCTGAAGGACTTACGTACACAAGGAATAGAGCCACAACTGAGTTGGCTTAGTGCACGTCATGAGTTGTCTCTGGCAGCCATGTCACGTGCAGGGCCTGTTTGACCAGACTCTGGCAAGCCTGGAGGAGCTAGTGATGCTTAGTTCTCCTTTCTGTTCACTATACCCACACTGAGATCACTTTTTACTTGCCCCATGACACAGAAAGCTTTCTGGCCTCCCAGAGAATTACCATCTTTTGTTATGTGGTAATCTTTCTTTCTCTATATCTCTCTGATTTAAATTCTTAATGAAGCTCTTCTGTAGGCCTCAGAAAGGTTCACCTTGCCTTTAAGTTTCCATCACACTTAAATCTCCATGTATTGTATCATTTCTGCCTAATTCACTACCTCTCACCTTGAAGCTGGATCATGGCCTTGAAGCACTTCTATTCAAATAAACCTCGCTTCTGTTTAACACGATGGGAAATCTGCCGAGAATTCTACACAGAGTTGCTGTGTTGATGTATGTTCCCTGACAAAGGGAGACTGCAAAGAGTGGGATCACTACCTACTTCCTCAACGTACAGACAAGGAAATAGGACTGCAGCATCAAGAACAACCAGGGAAGGGTTGGGAAGGTGGCTCAGTGGGTAAATGGCCTGCAGCTGAAGCATGAGATCCTGAGTTCAGGTCCCAAGCATCATGATAAGGCAGCATGATTCTGTCACCCTGATTCCAAATAGGGACTTTGTAATGGCAGAGCATAGCTTCTTCTTGTTCACTGGTCAGCCACTCCAGCCAATTGGTGAGTTACAGATTGAATGAGAGAACCTGTCTCAAAAAATAAGATGGAGATTGATAGAACAAAATGTCTGATTTTTAGCCTTCAAACGTGATTGCACACATGTATTTGTGAACACAAACACACACACACACACACACACACACACACACACGGAAACATTGGGATAACAGAATGTCACTGAATAGAAAAAACTAAGATGCCAGCCAACAATGAAAGAAACAAAGATGAAATGTTTGACACAAAAGGAAACAAATACAAAAATGCTGTTTCAAGGACATCCAGAAAACTCCCCAGATAACAAAGTCCCATTTTCCTTTGACGAGAAGGAAATACATCTAAACAATGACAACAGAAGGTGATGACTAAGATCATAATGCGAAGGTAAAAATAAAGATACAGTGAGGCTTTTGGGCAGAAACCCCCAGAAGCTGTTAGCTTCACAGAGACAGAAGACAGGAGCTAGGGTGACACGCAGTCAGAGAGAGTCGGTCTTCCACTGACCTCAGTCAGGTGAGCCACAGAAATTCTTGGAAACCAGCTTGTTTCTACTCCCAAGCCATTCCTGCTTTCTCAGAGACTATTCACAGGGTTTTCCTAGACCTTAATTTGGAATATAGCCCCGTGTTCGTTAGACGACTTTCCCTGTGAGATTGTAAAGATCATGTTCACAGTGAGAAAAAAAAAAACAATGCTGTTGGCTGCTTGGTCCTCATTTAAACATGGCTGTTAGACTCATTTTTGTTGTAGAATATTCCTTTAGACTGCGTGAAGACTTATCACTGTGCTTGGTTTAATGAAAAGCTAAACAACCAAGAGCTAGGCAGGAGGAATACGTGGGACTTCTGGACAGAGAGAACTCTGGGAAGAAGAAAGGCGGAGTCACCAGGCAGAGGCAGAGGAAGCAGGAAGAGTAGAATGGAGATGAGGTAAGAAGTATAATGAGTAGAAGATGCAGATTACAAAATACAGGGTATTTTAAGTTTTAAGAGCTAGTTAGGAACACACCTAAGCTGAACTTTCATAATAAGTCTCTGTGTCATTACTTGGGAACTGACTGGCGGGACAGAATCAGACTCATTACACATTTCCTTTACTAATGTTGACACTAATGGCCCAGAGGAGGCAGATGGCTGCTCAATGGAGGGCTTCAGATCTCTTTGGACATGGGAGTAACTTACGATGTTTTTCATGTGTTTCACCAGGATGGTGAGCTTCGAGTCCTCGTATGTCATCAGTAACTGTACCTTTGGGTTATTGTCTGAATATTTCTCACCTGAAAGAAACAGTGAGTGTTAGCTAAATCAGAACCATCTCAGCACAGAATCCACGAAGCCTTTAAAGATGAAGCAGGACCAGCAGAAGAAGGCGAAGGGAACTTTCTTCAGATGATGTTGAAATATTCAGAAAGTTCAGGACCCTGGATGCTTAGTCAGAGGTGACTTAGCTCTCTTCCTCATAGTCTATTCCAGCTTTGATTGGCCCCGTTATTTAAACAGCTATTTAAAGTTAAGACCTCCATGTTCCTTTGTGTTGTTTCTGTCATTAGCCACTGACTTGATTAAAAACTGGAGGTCAGAAACTGAACATGAATGATCTTTAAGATAAATTTTAAATTGTGTGCCTGTATGTGTGCATGTGTATGTGTGTGCACACATGCATGCACACACACTCACACAATCACACATGAATGCAGGTGCCTATAGTGCATTAAATATCCTGGTCCTGAAAGTTACAGGCTGTTGTGAGCTACAGATATGGATGCTGGGAACCAAACTCAGGTGCCCTGAAAACCTGTAAGTGCTCATACCTTCTGTGACATTTCTTCAGCTCCCTGGTGGCCTTTAGAAATCTGTCCCAGCTCTCCTACCTCAGACTTCCACTATGACTAAGCTAATCAGCTTTCTGTGGCAAGTGATCTACTTCTGGGTAGCTAGGTGAATAAGCGATAAAATTCCGGGGTTTGTGGTGTGGTGAGCACGTAAAGACATTCGGAACTGCTCGAAGCCACCCTGCCTTGCATTTACCCTCTCTGTCCTGGGGTCTCATAGAAACTAATTTAGACCCAGCCGGGTGGTGGTGGCACACGCCTTTAATCCCAGTCCTGGGGAGGCAGAGGCAGGTGGATTTCTGTGAGTTTGAGGCCAGCCTGGTCTGCAGAGCCCAGACTTCAAATCTGTTTGTTTCCAGTGCTTACTGCATTCTACAGCAGTGTTTATAAAACCAATCTTTGGATCAAAGTGTTTTTTGACTTTAAAAATTCATTTTTCTTTTGTTGGTGGGTGAATGCATGCCGTGGCACCTGGTCAGAGGTCAGAGGACAATGTGCAGGAATTGATTCTCTTCTTCTGCTATGTGGGTTCCAGGGATTGAACCCAGGGCACCATGCTTGGTGGTGAGGCTCTTTACCCATCCACTGGTCATGGAATTTGCCTGGCACCAAAATCACTTTGTACTGGTGTGTATTAATTTAGTTTATTCCCCACTATTATTTTATTTTGTAACTCACGTATTTAGTGCTTAAAACATTATTTGCCACATTCTTCAGTTTTCATTTTATTTGCTTCCATTAAAATGCTCTTGACCATCATTTTTTGGTTGTTGAACTGTTATCCTTTTCCAAAATCTAAAAAATTTCATCAAAAAGTGAAATATTTCTGGGTCTACTTTGCTTTGAATACTCTTGGCACAACCCGTGTCAGTTCACACCTGCAGTTATTTTACAGGTAGTGCAGCCGACTTAGATCTATCTCACACCTATTTCTGTGTCTCCAAAGGACTGAATCTACTATTTGCTTCAGAGCACACATATTAGGTGTTTGTTCAATAACAAGGTAACCTCAGTTGTTTACCTTGAGCTACATCATTATGTCAATAAAATAAAGACTTTAGTTTTTAAACTGAAAAGTTCTGCTTTTTTTTTAATCCAAGGATTAAGCATAGATTATTGTGTGTCTAATGATTCCCACTGCTAGTCTCTGGTGTACAGATGCTAAAGAAAGTTAGAGGATATAGAATTATTGAAAATAAAAATGTCAGTGTTCAATTCCAGATGCCTTGCGGCTCTCTGTTTTCTGACGGTTATTCCGAATGCTCTCGTTCGTTCCAGGAGGATGAGATTGCACCAGCAGCCTAGGTCCTTCCTGCGTGCCTCATTCATGATTACCAGAGCAGGTTATTCATCATGTGTAGGTGATAGTAGCTTTATTAGCAATTAATTGAGTTCATAGATAATAACGTGGATTACTGATATTTAAAAGAGGGCTTCTGTGAAGCAAGAGGACATCTGTTACATAAATACATTAAAAGTCACTTAAATATCCCCATTATAGTGATTGAGGAACACTGTAAGTTGATTCGCACTGAAGCAAGTGACATTTCATAATAAAAAATATTAGTGAATACTAGGTATAAAGGTGCTAAAAATACTGATGACTTTTTAATGCACAATGAATATTATGTTTGAATTAAGGAGAGAAGGAATTATTAAATAGAAACCCAATGTATTTAATGAGTGAAGTTTTAATTAAGGGTAGGAAATTATCATAAATTAATGATGGAGTGTGTGAACAATAAAAGTATGATTGCTGTATGCTCTGACTGACAGTGATGATCTCCTCTGGCTAGCACACTAGTGTGGCTCCCCTCTTTCTCCTTGGTTCCTTGGTCACCCATCAGGGCAAAGGGGGCAGAAGTGGCAGGATGGGCCTTGTCTGGCCTGTGAGCATGATGGGAATAGCCTTTTGGGAGATAGCCTCAGCTCAACTTTAGTCCAGAGTATAGGAGACATATAGAATTGGGATGGTAATTGGGGAATCGCCTAATTTGTATTAAATGGCATGCTCCTATCATATAGCTGGATTAGTAGCAGCATGGCCCTATCAAAGTAGCTAGAGCATATCACCTAATTACCATAACGTAGCAGGGGAAGAACATTTGCAGGGAACTGTGTCAAGGGTCACAATGGAGAAAAGGCATCCAGGCCTAGAGACGTTCTCTGAATAGGGTCTGGGAGAGAACAGGAAATTCTCTGCTGGGAATTTTGCCAACAATTTTTTGTTCCATTTTGCCAAGCTTGAAGAGAGCTTGCCAGGCCATTGTAGACTGCAACCTCTGACTGGCAGGGCCTCCTAACACTTTACAGAGGGATTGTTATCCAAAGATTGCATCATAGCATTGGGAAGTTCAGAACCCCAGAAAAATTTGCATCACCATGAATTCTTAACAGCTAAAATAGGCAAGTAGTAGTTTGAGAATGTGCCAGCCTATGGGAGGCATTCCACTACATAGTTGGTGTCTTTTGCTTTACACACGTGGAAACTGAGGCACTTCCTCCAAAGTCAGACAGATCAAAAATGGTGGGTCCCAAATGCTCACAGGAGCTGTGTTTACCTGAATAAGATCTGTATTAGATGGAGTCAGTTGAAATTCCAGTATGGTTGGGAGAGAGACCCCCAAGGCCCCAATCTCCAGCTGAGGAACTATTGTCAACTGGGGGAGGAGGGAGAGTCACTTGTCTTTTAGGGGTGTGGCCACTGGTTGTTTGCTCAAACCCTCAGTATTGCTCCATATCCATACATGTATGGGACCACTAATTGGTATCAATAGGTTGTGAGAGTAAAGGACGTGGAGCTGGGAAGAGGCTGGTTGTACCAGGGAAGCCTCAGGTGAAGTAAAGGGGGAAGTGGATGGTGGATATGATTAAGGCACACTACATGCATGTATGAATTTTTCAAAAGATAAATTAAAATACTATCTAAAAAATAAATGGACAAAAAAAACATAGTGCAGGATTAAGTGATCTCCAGGACCATATTTATAAACGTCATGCTGTAACTGGAAAAATGAGAGCCACAAACATAAAAGAAAAAGTTTAAATGAAGAGCTTGAGAAGGAAAACTTGGGAAAAGCTGGATGTGAAGAAAGGGATGCTGGGATTCTGGCCACTGTGGGAATTTACAGGGCATGCTAGATTCCTTACTCAATGCTGGTAAGGTATTATTGATCTCCAGTGTTTTTGTCCTGAAACCATAAATTAGCAAATACTTCTTATTTTCATAAAAAGTAATATTTTGAAGTTTTTTTTCAGAAGACAAGTTATTCTCATGATTAAAGGTGACAAATGATTTTTAAAGTTTGAAGTAAAAGGTCTTCCCATGCCTAACATGTATTGTTCCATAAAAGCAAAGGAATATGTCATTTCTCTTCTCCATTGTTGACAAAGATCATGGCATATTACTTTTCTGCACAAAGTATTTTTGGATATTTTTATATAGATATTACAAAAATAGCTTTTAGTTTTTAAAGTATAGCGTCCACTCTATGGGAGTATTGTGATTTATCTAATCAGTTCCACATAACGGGCAGATGGGTTTTTCCTGATGACGTGTAGGCTTTGTGATCCATGTTTCAGGGGACAGCCTCATAGACATATCTCAGGTGTCAGTTGGTAAATATCAGAGCAAAAACTCAATAGATGAATTTGTTGGTCAGAACCTATTTGCCTGTGCAATTTTGATAAATATTGCCAAATTAACTTCCATGGTGTTTGTACCGATTTATATTATCACTAGCAGCACATCAGAGGCCTGCTGATTTGTAACCAAGATGCTAGTTAAATTGTTGAATTTTTGCCAATCTGATGAGAGAGAAAGAAGAGAGGTGAGGGGAACCCATGGCATGTATGTAATTTAATTTGTATTATCTTCTGAATGAGGCTGAGCATCTTCTCACTGGTCAAGAGCCACTTGTGTTTTTGTGTACTTATCTTTCATAGTCCTAATTTTCTTATCCATTTCTAGAGGATGATTATACACTATGTGAACAAATCTTAAGGATGAATCAGCAATATTTCATCTACCTTGTCACTCATCCTTACATTTTCTTTTTACTTTGCTGAAGAGTTGTAACATGAGGGCTTGCTTGTTGGGGTTTCTGTCCTGCCTGGTCAACGAGAACAGGAGTATTCTGGGAAGAAGGAAGCTTCCTTCGCAGTCTGTCCAGACACCAAAGAAGCAGAATGTGACCTGCCCCACTGAAAAAGGTACTGAGCCATGTGGCTAACATATAATAGAGTAATGGGCTAATATAAGTTATAAGAGCTAATACGAAGCCTGAGCTAATGGGCAAACCAGTTTAGTGGTTATAACTCATGGAGATCTCTGTGTGATTTTCTTTGGGGCTAAACAGCTGCAGGAACCAGGCAGGACAGAAACCCCAACAACCAGGCCTTCATGTTACAAATGGTGCCAACATGTGGACAACTGCATCCACATAAATCCTGAGACAGCTTGGGAAGTAATTCTAGAACAAAATAACAGAATTATGCATGGTTTCTTGGTAGTAGCAATTTTTTGGGTCTGCTCTGCTTGCTAGAGACAAGCGCTCTCATTTAAGAGAGGCTTCCTGACTCAGCTTTAGCTGCAAAACCCTGCAGTTCTTTAAGAGATGCTGCCACAAAACACTTGAATGGTGTTGATAAAAGCTGACTGCATGCTTTTCGGTTTTCAGCAATAGCAGGAAAAAAGCTGTGCCATTTTAAAATGCCAGCTTTCTGGGTTGTCCTGCCAGTGCAAACTCTGACTCTTTGAGGCAGTAGGTCCAGCTACAGAGAGAACATTTGAGTGTTGTTTGTGGACACACTGTTGCAGATTGCTTGCTGGCAAGGACCTTGAAATGCAATAGAGTTGTGGCAATATACATGACTCCGGCTGGTACTTCAGCCATGAGATCGAAATCTCAGAAAGCTAAGGAATGGGCTGCATCCAACCATCAAAGCCATGGCTTTAATCCTACCCATATTGCTTAGCAAATTAAAGACTCATGTGGTCAGAAAGAGAGAGATATACAGTAAAGAGGGATTCAAAGATGAAGAAAACCTCTAAATGGTTTGCAGTGTGCTTAAAAATATATGCAGTCTTGGAAAAAAAAAAGGTTAAAGTCCTTAAAAATAAAAATGAAAGAAAGAGAGTAGTTGGGTGTGGTGGTACACACCTTTAATGCCAACACTTGGGAGGTAGAGGTAGACAGACCTCTGTGAGTTCAAGGTGTGGTGGCACATGCCTTTAATCCCAATGCCTGGGAGGTAGAGGCAGATAGATCTCTGTGAGTTCAAGGTGTGGGAGCACACACCTTTAATCCTAGCACTTGGGAGGCAGAGGCAGGTGGATCTCTGTAAGTTTCAAGACAGCCTGGTCTACAGAGGGAGTTCCAAGACAGCCAAAGATATACAGAAAACCTGTCTCAAAAAGTAAAAATTAAAAATAAAAGAAATAGAGTTTAAAATAAAGCCATATAAAGATGAAAAATACACAGAGAATCTGGATACTGTATGTTATTATGCTCTTCGAATTGTTTGAATACTGAGGAAGGAGCAGCAGCTGCTAAAAGATATTTGCTTATAAATGCTGCTGAATTAATCCAAGATAGGTATTTTGAAAATACCTTGAATTCAAAATTGAATCTGCTTCTCCAGATGCACACTTGCATCGCTCTTCAGATTCCTCAGTTCTGCCTTTTGGTTTGCATTGGGGCTCACCTGTTCTTTATTAAGTCCATTCTAGGCATCTTTTTGTGAATACCATTGATGGAATTTTTTGACTTTGGAGAAGAGATTTTGCTTTTGTTTCCACGGGAAATGAGAGGCTGTGGATTCATTCTGTGTTAAGAAAAATCAGGTTTGATAAAGGAAGACCACCTGAGAAATCTCCAGTAGGAAGAGATGGCCCGAATGTCTGAGTTCTACATCCAGAACAGGTTCAAGACTGCTGCCTGAGATGATCAAGACTCACTGGATACTCTAGTCAGGACTTGATCATAATTCCAAATTTTCTTTAGGTCCTCATAAGATTATCAGTGCACCCAAGCAGCAGGAAATAGCCTGGAATACTACAACCACATTCCCAAAAAATGGACTATGGATGTTCTTGTTTTCTTAAAAAAAATAAGAGGGGGAAATGGTACAGGACAATTCTAACCAGGCCCTCCTTCCATCAACAATTGGCACTTCAACAAGCTTGCCACTTGCTCTCTACACAGTGAAAGGTGATGTCATGGTCTTGGGTGTGGGGCTTGTCTATCACTTTAGTGCATGCGATTGTCAATGCTTTTCTCTCTGACCTGCCATGGACTGCAGAAGTCTTGTTAGGTTTTCCCATGCAAATATACTCACTGTTTCTTTTTACTTTTTGGTGTTTTTAAAGGGAATTTGATTTTTATCCTATGCCCTTTTAGGTCCACAGAGATGAACATGTGAGTTTTTATTTTATCTTTTTATGTATAATATTAATATAAATGGTTTTCTGGCCATAATGGATTATATTTCTTTAGTGTGCTGATGGACTATTTTGCCTAATATTTTATTTAAAGTTTTTCATTGATATTCATGAGTGATATTTCTCTCTGATTTCTTAGTGCAGCCCTTATAATTCTTAATGCTCTTGATATGAATACTTTGTTTCAGAAAGCAAATATGAATAATTTCCCTTTCATCCCATGCATTAACGGTTTAAACAGCGATGTAACTGTCCACTCTTACATGGTTGAGAGATCATTAAGACTCTACTGGGGCTGTTTACGTGATGTTTTGAATTAAGATTCTGTGGTTGCTGATCAACTAGGGCTGAAGGATCAGCAGTGACTATCAAGATATCAGCATCTCTGAGGTGACATCTGTTGCTAAGATAATGGATGTTACTCTGTTGAGGTTTCAGAAATGAGGGTCTGCAATTTCTCACCCAAGAGTTGTTAAAAGAGATTTTGTTTATAATCTCCAAACGTAATTGTCTTTTAGGTTTCTGAAATGATCCGTCCTTTTCCACAAAACCATGGTTAAACAATAGCATCTGCATTATGTCTCCTTTTTGGAATTTGTTAAATGTTTTTTAGTGGCCTAATCTGCATTATTAATTTTACTTCAGCTTTTGTATGAACATACTTTTTCCTCACTCAAAGTTTACAAACTGAAAGTTGTGTGTTAGATTATTCTCTAATTAGTATGCGTTAGTGGATTTCTCTAGTGCCTCACAATTTTTGCTTTATATATGTTGCTGCCACGTTATTTAGTGAAGAGTCATAACATCTTGTACCTTTACTGAAAATTTCACAATCTAGAGGAAGGTTCCATTATTTGTTTAATTATTATAGAAGCTTTGGGATCTAAATTCTCCTTCTCCTCTTCAATATTTTGACCTGTGGTTCCATTTTCTTTGTATTTGTCTAATATACCCATGGATCTATTTAAAACCTCAACCTTTAAAATCCAGTTGTTTTAGGTGTGTGTGTTGTGTGTTTTTACAGTGAAAGTAGTGTGGTTTGTATTCTCACTCCTGTTTAAACCATTTTCCTCAGTAGACGAGTTAAACTCACAGATAGCCATAGTGATAATTTGTTTGTGATCTGACAAATAAATCTTACCTGAATATCAGAGTGCAGAGCTAAGCCACTAGTTAGCCATGGAGGTCAGGCAGTGGTGGCACACACCTTTAATTTACTCAGAAGGCAGAGGCCCAAGGGTCTCTGTGAGTTCAAGGCCACCCTGGGCTATATGAGACTGAATCTGCCTAAAAGAGAAACAGATCATACAAAGGTGATCCTAGCACTTGGGAGTCACATGCCTTTAATCCCAGTGTGGGAAGGAAGGTAGGGAACGGTGGCTCTCAACCTGTGGATTCTGGCTTCCTTGGGGTAGGATGACCCTTTCACAGGGGATGCTTAAGACCATTAGAAAACACAGATATTTACATTGTGATTCATAACAATAGAAAGGTGGAGACAGAAAGGGATATAGTTGGGCAGAGAGAAGAATATAAGGCGGTAGAAGACAGGAGTTCAGATATAGTCTGAGGATTCAGTCTGAGCATGCATTCTGAGGTTTCGTAGAGACAGCATTCTGTCTGAGGATTTGTAGAGATAGGACCGCCCCTTCGGTCTGAGATAGAGGTAAAAACTCTCTTGTGGCTGACGACTCTGCTTCTCTGATCTTTCAGCATTAACCTCTGTATCTGAATCTGGATTTTTATTACAAAGAACAATTAGTATTACAGATAATCTATTAATGTTTTATTGTACCTCTGCCTTGTTGGTTCTGTGATTTTTTAAAAGAAAGCTTTCACTTAAGCAAGCTGTTTCCACTGAGTCTCTGATCCTTAAAAACATGGTGCTTTTATTATGGGATTTACCCTTGCTCAATAGCGTTAGGTTTCAAATTCCTTTTGTCAAATATTTGTTTCTTAACAGAACCAAAGGGAAAGGCCATTTCTCACTCCATTTTCATTGACCACTCAATTCCATCCACTGTTAGGACTTTCCCCTGTGCCCACTACTACTTGTTCACATACATTTAGGTATATTATGTTCAACTTCTTTTCTATTTTGAGATATATAATGTATCCTTAGTATGTCTATATTGTCATGCTTCTGAACATGACAGTTCAATTTTTTTCCATCAAATGATATATCACTAAAACTTAAATTGAAAATCTATATCCCATAATTCAACTTAGAGGTTTTAGATCTGGTTTTTTTGTTGTTGTTTAATTTTTTTTAAATTTTTTCAATTTGACAGTTGATAGATTAGACCATTAACTAGCAAGTGCCTAACTTGTAGAACACATGGCTTCAAGTTCCCTTTCAAATAAACATCATAAAGTGGAAGCCCTGTCCTCTGGGAGTTGCCTCAGTTCAGACTGAACCTCCAAGAAAGTCTGCCAAACAATGACCCCTCCCCAGAGAGGTTCAAGACCACTTCTGCAGGGTATTTCAACTGCCCCCAGAGAAAAAAAACATGTGGTTTCCCAGTCTTCCTTCTCCATCTCCTCTCTGAGGACCTGGAAGGCCACCTGGGAGCACTGGCATCCACTAAATCTGGTCTTTTTCTAATTCGGTTGGACTTGGTCTGATTTGGATTATTGCATCAGCTGGGAGATTTATCAGGATGTAAAAACTTTTCAACCACAACATGAGTAACTGTGTTAAAGGATCACAACATGACCCTCAAAACAACATGACCAAATGTCTGTGAACTAAAATCTCTGGTACCATGAACCCAAATAAATTGTTTCTTTCCTCCTCCTCCTCCTCCTCTTTCTTCTTCTAACTTTCTTCATCCTCCTTCTCCTTCTCCTCTTCCTTTTAAAATCTGAGAGAGGGTATCTCTGTGTAGTCATGGTTGTCCTGGAACTCACTCCATAGACAAAGTTGACCTTGAACTCAGAGATCTGCCTGCCTCTACCTCCCGAGTGTTGGGATTAAAGGTGTGCACGACCATTGCCTGGCAACTATTTTTTTTCTTAAATTGACTATGCAAGATACGTTATTGTAGGAATGAAAAAAACATACAAGCTATATTAATCTTTGTAGAACCCAAAATTATATTACCAGAGAGTTAATATATAGATAGTTAAGATAAAAATCCATAAGGAATTTTAGATTGTATCATGAACTTAATATAATAATTTACAGAAGACATTTTCCTGAGTGGTGCTTTAAAAAAAATTCTAGTGGTTGGGAGCTCTCACAAGCCAGGAACCTTTCTAGGATGTCAGGACTGCGGAAAGAGCAACATGATCCTGAACTTCTCTCCTTTTCTTTTCATAAAAATAATAATTTACAAGATTATCACCTTGTTTCTGTGGACATCACTGTCAGTCTTTATTCAGTAATTATTTGAGAAGCATTTATAGTCAGACAGACATGGTAGTACCTCTTGGAATGCAATGATGTGTGATATAGAGACAAATATTTCTTGTCTGTAAATAAATACATACTCTAGAGTCATCATTAGAATAAATGTCTTGAAGGACAATGTGGAGCCAAGGATTTTTTTTTTAGTAGATATAAGTAGCCTGGCATTTGAGAAAAAAAGGTAAAGTCTTATGTTGTTGTACAAAATTATGTTTCATCAGACAATGAAGTCCAGGGCCTATTAGTATCACCCAGATGGAAGGTGACATGTTTCAGCTTCTTTTCTGTTTCTGTGATAAATACCACAAAGCAAAAGCAACTGGGGTAGGAAAGAGTTTGGCTGACTTACAGGTTAAGGTCCGAACCTGGAAACAACCTGAATGCTCCTTGACCAAAGAATGAATAGGGAAGTTGTGGTACATTTACACAATGGAGTACTATACAGCAGAAAAAAATAATGACGTCTTGAAATTTGCAAGCAGACGGATGGATCTAGAAAACATCATATTGAGTGAGGTCACCCAACCCAGAAAGACAATTATCATATGTACTCATTTGTAAGTACATATTAAACATAAAGCAAAGAAAACCAGCCTACAAATCACAATTCCAGACAACCTAGACAACAATGAGGACTCTAAGAGAGACATACATGGATCTAATCTACATGGGAAGTAGAAAAAGACAAGATCTCCTGAGTCAATTGGGAGCATAGGGACCTTGGGAGAGGGTTGAAGGGGAAGAGAGAGGCAGGGAAGGGAGCAGAGAAAAATGTAGAGCTCAGTAAAAATCAATTAAAAAAAAAGAAAAAGAAATGAAGCAGAGACCATGGAGGAATGCTGATTACTGGCATGATACTTGTGGCTTACCTGACTACATTTCTTACATAGTTCAGGCCTACTGGCAATGCACACTGGGCCTTCTTTTTTCAATTAGAGAATGTCATACAGACATGCCCACAAACCTGTCTGATGGAGGGAATTCCTCAGTTGAGGCTCCCTTTACCATGTGAGTCAAGCTGACAAAATTATCCAGCACTCACAATAATCCTTTTGTGATTTTGCGGCACATATCTAGAGAAATTAGGTATTCGAAATCAACGCTTGAGTAGAGGTGGCCCAAGTCTGAAATTTTCAGTTAAGGTTGATCTGTGTAAATCACATTTGAGTAACTTTGCCCTCTAATCATTTGACAGCATAAGCTTAAAATTTCAGCCCACGTATGAGCATAATGCTTAAGTAAACAGGCTTTTTGCTAAGAGTCAGCAGCTATTCTGTGAAGAAAGATTAAGAATCCAGAATGATGAAGGAGGAAATGATTTGAAGAGCAAAATAAGACACAGCTTCCTGTGAATTCTTGCTTATTGTACTGATTTGCATATCCTGCTTGGAAGATGCATACTATTGTTTTAAAACAATAGGCTATTTTTCATAAGCAGTCTATAACTTAGACATGACAAGAATGAAATCTTTTGTCATTCATAGCTATTGAATCAATTCTTGATTGTTGATGACAGAAGAAAATTTAAAATTGGAAACTTTCTCAAAGTGCTGCTTTATTTTTTATAATAATATCCTAATTTGGGGTGCATATGTATTCACAAATACCTTTCAGAAATAATGCTATGGTCAAACCCAAAAGTTGACAAGTGGTTTAAATTCTTCAGACACAAGGAAGCAAATTTTTCCTAAAGCACTTAGTGATAGAGGAGAAACCTATGTAGTCCATTTGGAAAATATCTCTAGAATTCAACAACTTTGTATTTCATTTTTTCCAAGTTTGGCTATTAAAGTTTGTACTATTGATGGTAGTAACATCTCCCCAGGTCATTAAAACTGATTGTTTTATTTTTTCCTTTCTACTTTCTGCCTGTCTCTCCTCCTCTTTTTCTGGAAGCTCTCATACATTATTCCAGGACTTCTAAGTATAGAGCAATGTAGGGTAGGGAAAGGCATCCTTGGCTTAAAGTTATTTTTAGTGTAGCAAGAGAAACTGGTCAGATGCAAACACAGTTACAAAGTTTGATAACTAATCATGCCATATAACAGATAGTTCAGAAAGTTTTCTGCTTACGTAGACAAGTATCTAAGATGCCAGATATAAGCAGGCTTGACAAGCACGTGCAAAGAATCTGAAGCAAGAGAATCAGGAAAATGAAGACTGAGAGTTGAAAGGAGGATTGGTCATGGCTGGAAATTATGGGTTTATAAATATGGATATTAAAATGAGAAGGTTTAGGGATGAAGGTGACTGGGTGATTAAGAGTGCTTACTATTCTTGCAGAAACCCAGATTCAGTTCCTATTATCCACATCAAGTAACTTACAGCTACCTTGACTTTAGTTTCAGGGTATCTGATGCCCTCTGACTTCAACTGGCCCTTGCACACTTGTGGTGCCTACATACATGCAGGCAAATAAGCATATACATAAATAAAACTAATAAATTACTCTTTATAAAAAAACTAAGATGTTGTGAGATTGCCAGTTCTTGTTGTAGAATGTATTACAAATACCTGAACTGATAGAACTTTCAAAGGAGTCTCTGAAAATCTGGCAGAAGTGATAGAATGTTCATTAGAACTCACCCAGGACACATCGGAAGAGAACCAGATGGTGGTACCAACATAAGGTTTTGTTCATAAAGACCCTTGCTTATTTTTATAGCTTAATACTTTTTTTTAAATTTTTGCTTTGAGAGGTAGAGGTAAAACTATAAGAGTCCCATGCTACAGAAAAAGATTTTGCCTCTGATGTGCAATTTTAATTCAAAGCACAACTAATTGAAATGGGGGAACAGTGTGGTATCCTATCACTATTTTAAATGGGCAAATACATCTGTGTTTATCTTTACTTGAAGAGAATATTCTCAGGGATTTCAAACTCTTTAGAAATGGTTAGGGAGAAAACATTAAGAAGCTTTTAGCCTTGTAAAGACATTATCATTTGAAGTTGAAGATATTACCTATGAATCTTTCCCACACTTATATACACAATCACTGTATATGGTAATTGTGATGAATTCACTTACCTGTACTCACAAGTTGAGAGTCTTTAAGTGTTGTTTGCATATGTTCAGAGAGAAAAAAGTTAAGTACACAATCACTCTGAAAAAAATAAAAAAGATAAAACACAATGGTATAATATTTCTTCATTTTGTGTATTTACCTATTAATCCTGCTCAGTCTTGCATGAAAGCATTGTTATTATTATATTATTTCTAATGAGTATCTGTTATGAATTTCATAATTAGAGAAAAATTTATTTGCAACCATACTGTCAATATAATTCTGCTGTGAATTAAGCTAGTCTTTTTATGTGGCTTGAGATCAATTACATTTCTTCAAATAATTTAAGGTTGCTATATTGCTGGAGGTCATCAAAAATATTTATGTTCTGTATTGTACAATTATCCACAAATCTCACATCTCCATGTCCTGGAAAATATAAAGCTTTATATAAAGTTTTCTGAGAAAAATTGCTTCCCAAATGACACACTTGCTCGCTTTGTAAGAAATCAATACTGAAGTTTCAATTCAAAGAATGTTCACTGAGGATTGAACTCCTTCTTAGCATCCAGGAATGCAAGGACATTGTAAGAGACAGATAGATGCACAAAGGCAGTGTCTCTCCTTAGGATAGTCTAGGGAGATTCAGCATTAAGGAGAACAAATTTTAGTCATGTGTATTTTAGGTATAAAACTAGGAATCTTGCCCTTTGTTCTAATAGCCGGCCTGCAGCAAGCTAAGACTGCAGGCAGGGAGACTTCTGACCAGCGAGTGGCTCTGATCCTGTACCAGAAGATACAATGGAGGGGTAAGTGTGTTGTTCCTGACCGCCACACAAGTCCGGTTAGGGAACACACAATATTCCCGCCATCCTTATCTCCCTGGCTACTCCAAAGGGGCAGCTTCCCCCAGCTAAACCCTCTCTCCTGCTACGCCATCCCAGCTTTCTGCCTGGAACCTCTACCCTTCCCCTCTCCCTTTTTCGGGGCTTAAATTCCTCCATCTCAGCCTGGGTGGGCACTGCGGGCCGGGCAGGCAGTGAGTGCAAAGGGACGGAAGTCCCTTTGTTCTAATAGCCTGCCTGCAGCAAGCTAAGGCTGCAGGCAAAGTGATTCCTGGATAGCAAGGGGCACTAATCCAGTAGAAGAAGACCCAGTGGAGGGAAGAGCCATTGGAGAGCATCTGAAGGAAGAGATGGGCAGGCGCCAAGGCAAGAATTCCTCCAATAATCTGAAAAACAACATGAAAACACCAGATCCCAGCGATCTTACGACAGAAGGACTTGAGCACCCTATTCCGGAAAAAGTGGAAAACTAAATCAATCAGAAGAGATGGGGATGGACATTTCATACTCATAACAGGAACAACTCATCAGGAAGAAGTCTCAATCCTGAATATCTATGCCCCTAATATAAAGGCACCCACATATGTAAAAGAAACTCTTCTAGAACTCAAGGCAGTCATCAAACCACACACGCTAATAGTAGGAGACTTCAACACTCCTCTCTCACCAATGGACAGGTCAATCAGACAGAAACCAAAGAGAGAATTAAGGGATTTATTGGAGGTATTGAATCAAATGGACTTAACAGACATCTATAGAACACTCCACCCAAATAGGAAAGAATATACCTTCTTCTCTACAGTTCATGGAACCTTCTCGAAGATTGACCACATACTCAGTAACAAAGCAAACTTCCACAGATACAAAAAAATATTAGTAACCACCTGTGTCTTGTCAGATCACCATGGATTAAAATTAGAATTCAACAATGCTACCCCCAGGAAGTCAACAAACTCATGGAAGTTGAACAGTCAACTACTAAATCACCCCTGGGTCAAGGAAGAAATTAAGAAAGAAATTGAAGTCTTCCTTGAATTTAATAAAAACAAAGACACAACATACTCAAACCTATGGGACACTATGAAAGCAGTGCTAAGAGGAAAGTTCATAGCATTAGGTGCCCAAATAAAGAAAACGGAGAAATCACACATTGGAGACTTAACAGCACACCTAAAAGCTCTAGAAAAAAAAAGAAGCTGATTCACCCAGGAGGAGTAAAAGACTGGAAATAATCAAACTGAGGGCTGAAATCAACAAAATAGAAACAGAGAAAACAATCCAAAGAATCAATGAATCAAAAAGCTGGTTCTTGGAGAAAATCAACAAGATTGACAAACCCCTATCCAAACTAATCAAACGGCAGAGAGAGAACATGCAAATTAATAGGATCAGAAATGAAAAGGGGGACATAACCACAGACACAGAGGAAATTCAGAGAATCATTAGATCTTACTACGAAAGTTTATATGCCACAAAGTTGGAAAATGTAAAAGAAATGGACATTTTTTTAGATAAGTACCATATACCAAAGTTGAACCAAGAACAGGTGAACAATCTAAATAGACCTGTTAGTCGTGAAGAATTAGAAGCTGTTATCAGAAATCTCCCTACGAAAAAAAGCCCAGGACCAGATGGTTTCAATGCAGAATTCTACCAGAACTTCCAGGAAGAGCTAATACCTATACTCCTTAATGTATTTCACAATATAGAAACAGAAGATTCATTGCCAAACTCCTTTTATGAAGCTACAGTTACCCTAATACCAAAACCACACAAAGATACAACCAAGAAAGAGAATTACAGACCAATCTCACTCATGAACATCAACGCGAAAATTCTCAATAAAATCCTGGCAAACTGAATCCAGGAACACATTAGAAAAATTATCCATTATGATCAAGTAGGCTTCATCCCAGAGATGCAGGGCTAGTTCAACATATGCAAATCTATCAATGTAATCCATCATATAAATAAACTGAAAGAAAAAAACCATATGATCATTTCATTGGATGCTGAAAAAGCATTTGACAAAATTCAACACCCATTTATGATGAAGATGTTGGAGAGACTGGGGATACAAGGATCATACCTAAATATAATAAAAGCAGTATACAGCAAGCCGACAGCTAACATCAAATTGAATGGAGAGAAACTCAAAGCCTTTCCACTAAAATCAGGAACACGACAAGGCTGTCCACTCTCTCCATACCTCTTCAATATAGTGCTTGAAGTTCTCGCAATAGCAATAAGACAACATAAGGAGATCAAGGGGATTCGAATTGGAAAGGATGAAGTTAAACTTTCGTTATTTGCTGACGATATGATAGTGTACATAAGTGACCCCCAAAACTCTACCAAAGAACTCCTACAGCTGATAAACACCTTTAGTAACGTGGCAGGATACAAGATCAACTCCAGAAAATCGGTTGCCCTCCTATACACAAAGGATAAAGAAGCAGAGAGGGAAATCAGAGAAACATCACCTTTCATGATAGCCACAAATAGCATAAAATATCTTGGGGTAACTCTAACCAAGGAAGTGAAAGACCTATTTGACAAGAACTTTAAGTCTTTGAAGAAAGAAACTGAGGAGGATACCAGAAAATGGAAAGACCTCCCCTGCTCTTGGATTGGGAGAATCAACATAGTAAAAATGGCAATTCTACCAAAAGCAATCTATAGATTCAATGCAATCCCCATCAGAATCCCATCAAACTTCTTCACAGACCTTGAGAGAACAATAATCAAGTTTATATGGAAAAACAAAAAACCCAGGATAGCCAAAACAATCTTATACAATAAAGGAACTTCAGGAGGCATTACCATCCCTGACTTCAAACTCTATTACAGAGCAACAGTATTGAAAACAGCTTGGTATTGGCATAAGAACAGAGAAATTGACCTTTGGAATTGAATAGAAGACCCGGATATTAACTCACAAACCTATGAGCACCTAATTTTTGACAAGGGAGCTAAAGGTATACAATGGAAGAAGGAAAGCATCTTTAACAAATGGTGCTGACATAACTGGATGTCAACCTGTAGAAGGATGAAAGTAGATCCATACCTATCACCATGCACAAAACCCAGGTCCAAATGGATTAAAGACCTCAACATTAATCTGACCACTTTGAACCTGATAGAAGAGAAAGTGGGAAGTAATCTACAAGATATAGGCACAGGAGGCCTCTTCCTAAGTAGGACCCCAGTAGCACAGACAATAAGAGAAACAATGAATAAATGGGATCTACTGAAACTGAGAAGCTTCTGTAAAGCAAAGGACACTGTCAGTAAGACAAAGAACTCAAGAAACTAGGCACTAAAACACTATTTAACCCAATTAAAAAATGGGGTACTGAACTGAACAGAGAATTCACAACAGATGAACTTCGAATGGCCAGAAGACACTTAAGGTTGTGCTCAACCTCCTTAGCGATCAGGGAAATGCAAATCAAAGCCACTTTGAGATACCATCTTACACCTGTCAGAATAGCTAAAGTCAAAAACACCAACGATAGCCTATGCTGGAGAGGATGTGGAATGAGGGGAACACTCATCCATTGTTGGTGGGAATGCAAAATTGTGCAGCCACTATGGAAATCAGTGTGGCGGTTTCTCAGGAAACTGGGAGTCAACCTCCCTCAGGACACAGCAATTCCACTCTTGGGAATATACCCTCGAGATTCCCTAACATACTACAAAAGCATTTGTTCAACTATGTTCATAGCAGCACTATTTGTAATAGCCAGAACCTGGAAACAGCCTAGGTGCCCCTCAATAGAAGAATGGTTAAAAAAGGTGTGGGACATATACACATTAGAGTTTTACTCAGCGGTAAAAAACAATGACATCTTGAATTTTGCATACAAATGGATGGAAATAGAAAACGCCTTACTGAGTGAGGTAAGCCAGACCCAAAAAGAGGAATATGGTATGTATTCACTCATATGTGGATTCTAACCATGATTAAAGGTCTTTGAGCCTATTATTCGTGATCCCAGAGAAGCTAAATAAGAAGATGAACCTGATGAAGATTATTTAGCTATCCGCCAGGAGGTAGGAAATAGTCAAGAGTCCCAGATCCTTCATCTGGCGATGGATGGCGATACAGACGGAGACCCACATTGGAGCACCGAACTGAGCCCCCCAAGGTGCAAATGAGGAGCAGAATTATGAAGAAAATGAAAAAGGAAATAAGGACTGCGAGGGATGCTATCACGCACTGATAGAAGGGGATGGATCTAATGAGAGTTTACCAAGGCCAGTTTGACTGCGACTGAACGAGGACGCGATCCAACCAGATTCTCTGAATGTGGCCGGATTCTCTGAATGTGGCTGGCCTGGAGTCTTTCTGAAAAGCCATTGACAATGACACTTGTTTCCTCTGCATATACTGGATTTTTGGGATCCAGTCTGCTTGGATACTCACCTTCCTGGACCTGGAGGGAGGGGGGAGGAACTTGAACTTCCCACAGGGCAGGAAACCCTGACTGCCCTTAGGGACGAAGAGGGAGGAGGAGAGGGAGTGGGGAGAGTGGGAGGGTGTTGGGAAGAGGGGCGTAAATGGAAACTTTTATAATTTAATAAAATTACTTTAAAAAAAAAAACTAGGGTCCCCGCCAGCCATCCCAGCTTCCATCCAGAGGGCCATCGGAGGGGTGAGTTGATTCGGGCCCGTGGCAGGGGCCCGGCAAGGAGGAGCTAGGACTTTCCCCGACCCCATAGACTCCCAGGTCAGCCTGCTCTGCTGGCTCCACACTGCTAGTGTCCCCGCCAGGCATCCCAGCTTCCATCCAGAGGGCCATCAGAGGGGTGAGTGTGATTCGGGCCCACGGCTGGGGCCCAGCGAGGAGGAGCTAGGACTTTTCCCGACCCCATAGACTCCCAGGTCAGCCTGCTCTGCTGGCTCCACCCTGCTAGCACCTCCGCCAGCCATCCCAGCTTCCATCCAGAGGGCCATCAGAGGGGTGAGTTTGCTTCGGGCCTGTGGCAGGGGCCCTGCGAGGAGGAGCTCGGACTTTCCCCGACCCCATAGACTCCCAGGTCAACCTGCAGTGCTGGTTCCACCCTGCTAAGCTCTCCCGCCTGCCATCCCAGCTTCCATCCAGGTACAAATTTCTATATTTCTCCCCTCCCACTGGGGCCATAAAATTTCCCCAGCTCAGCTGCCTTGCACACTGGGCCTGCTCTGTAGGCGCATCCCGGAAAGAGGGAGTGCCTGTGCTTCAATAGCCTGCCTGGGGAAAGGTAGGCATTCTATCAGTGAACTCCCTGCCCAACAAGGGAACCTGACCCGATACCAGAAGTTCCAATAGAGAGCATTTGATCGAAGAGATGGGCAGACGCCAAGGCAAGACCTCCTCCAACAATCTGAAAAACAACATGAAAACATCAGATCCCAACGACCCTACAACAGAAGGATTTGAACACTCTAACCCAGATGAAGTGGAAAAAAGTGCCATTATGAAAGCAATAGAGTCCCTTAAACAGGATATGAATAACTCCCTTAAGGAACTGGTCGAGAAGTATAACAAAAAGTTTGAAGAAATGAGTATAGAAATGGATGAGAAATATAACAAAAAGTTTGAAGAAATAAGTAAATCCGTGAATGATACCCTGAGAAACCAAGAAAAAACAATCAAACAAGTAAAGGAAACAGTCCAAGAATTGAAAACTGAAATGGAGGCAATGAAGAACACACAAAACGAGAACCGGCTGGATATGGAAAACCTAGGTAAACGAGTGGAGACTACAGAATCAAGCATAACCAATAGAATACAAGAGATAGAAGAACGAATCTCAGATTCTGAAGATACCATAGAGAAAATAAATGCTCTGGTCAAAGAAAACAGCAAATTCAACAAATTCTCTTCACAAAACATTCAGGAAATCTGGGACACAATAAAAAAACCAAATCTAAGAATAATAGGGATTGAAGAAGGAGAAGAACTGCAGATCAAAGGCCCAGAAAATATATTTAACAAAATTATAGAAGAAAACTTTCCCAATCTAAAGAACGATATTCCTATGAAGGTTCAAGAAGCATACAGAACGCCCAATAGACTGGATCAAAAAAAAAAAAAAGTCCCCTTGCCATATAATAATCAAAATGCAAAACATCCAGATTAAAGAAAGAATATTAAGAGCTGCAAAGGAAAAAGGTCAAGTGATTTATAAAGGTAAACCTATCAGGCTTACACCAGACTTCTCTATGGAAACCATGAAAGCCAGAAGATCCTGGATAGAGGTACTGCAGAAACTAAGAGACCATGGATACAAACCCAGACTACTATACCCAGCCAAGCTATCGTTCACTATCAACGGAGAAAACAAAATATTCCAGGATAAAAATAAATTTAAACAATTCGTAGCCACAAATCCATCCCTACAGAAAGTAATAGAAGGAAAATCGCAACCCAAGGAATCCAACATTGCCATCACTGCCTACAATAACATCTAGCGACCCTTCACAACCACAAGTCAAAGAAGAGAAACACACAAACTCTACTACACACACACACAGACACAAATAATAAACGGAATCAACAACCACTGGTCATTAATATCACTTAATATTAATGGACTCAACTCACCTATAAAAAGGCACAGACTTAGAGACTGGATAAGAAAACAGGATCCAACATTCTGCTGTTTACAAGAAATACACCTCAACCACAAAGATAGACATCTACTCAGAGTAAAGGGTTGGGAAAAGGTTTTCCAAGCAAACGGACCTAAGAAACAAGCTGGTGTGGCCATTCTAATATCTAACAAAATTGACTTCAAACTAAAATCAATCAAAAGAGATGGAGATGGACATTTCATACTCTTAACAGGAACAATTAATCAGGAGAAAGTCTCAATCCTGAATATCTACGCCCCTAATATAAAAGCACCCACTTATGTAAAAGAAAAACTTTTAGAACTCAAGGCACTCATCAAACCACACACACTAATAGTAGGAGACTTCAACACACCTCTCTCACCAATGGACAGATCAATCAAACAGAAACTCAACAGAGAAATAAGAGAATTGCTAGAGGTAATGATTCAAAAGGACTTAACAGATATCTATAGAACATTCTACCCAAAAAGGAAAGAATATACCTTCTTCTCTGCAGCTCATGGAACCTTCTCGAAAATTGATCACATACTCGGTAACAAAGCAAACTTACACAGATACAAAAAAATATTAGTAATCACCTGTGTCTTATCGGATCACCACGGAATAAAGTTAGAACTCAATAACAATTCGAATTCCAGAAAGCCTACAAATGTGTGGAAGTTGAACAGTCAACTACTGAATCATCCTTGGGTCAAGGAAGAAATAAAGAAAGAAATTAAAGTCTTCCTTGAATTTAATGAAAATAAAGACACAACATACTCAAACCTATGGAACACAATGAAAGCAGTTCTAAGAGGAAAGTTCATAGCACTAAGTGCCCAATTAAAGAAAACGGAGAAAGCATATATTGGAGACTTAACAGCACACCTAAAAGCTCTGGAAAAAAAAGAAGCAGACTCTCCCAGGAGGAGTAGAAGTTTGTAAATAATCAAACTGAGGCCTGAAATCAACAAAATAGAAACACAGAAAACAATCCAAAAAATCAACGAAACAAAAAGTTGGTTCTTGGAGAAAATCAACAAGATTGACAAACCCCTAGCCAAACTAATCAAACGGCAGAGAGAGAACACTCAAATTAATAAGATCAGAAATGAAAAGGGGGACATAACAACAGACACAGAGGAAATTCAGAGAATCATTAGATCTTACTACGAAAGTTTATATGCCACAAAGTTGGAAAATGTAAAAGAAATGGATTGGTTTTTAGATAAATACCATTTACCAAAGTTAAATCAAGAGCAAGTGAACAATCTAAATAAACCTGTTAGTCGCGAAGAATTAGAAGCTGTTATCAAAAACCTCCCCACCAAAAAAAGCCCAGGACCAGATGGTTTCAATGCAGAATTCTACCAGAATTTCCAGGAAGAGCTAATACCTATACTCCTTAATATATTTCACAATATAGAAACAGAAGAATCATTGCCAATCTCTTTTTATGAAGCTACAGTTACCCTGATACCAAAACCACACAAAGACACAACCAAGAAAGAGAATTACAGACCAATCTCACTCATGAACATCAACGCGAAAATTCTCAATAAAATCCTGGCAAACCGAATCCAGGAACGCATTAGAAAAATTATCCATTATGATCAAGTAGGCTTCATCTCAGAGATGCAGGGCTGGTTCAACATACGCAAATCTATCAATGTAATCCATCATATAAATAAACTGAAAGAAAAAAACCATATGATCATTTCATTGGATGCTGAAAAAGCATTTGACAAAATTCAACACCCATTTATGATGAAGATGTTGGAGAGACTGGGGATACAAGGATCATACCTAAATATAATAAAAGCAGTATACAGCAAGCCGACAACTAACATCAAATTGAATGGAGAGAAACTCAAAGCCTTTCCACTAAAATCAGGAACACGACAAGGCTGTCCACTCTCTCCATACCTCTTCAATATAGTGCTTGAAGTTCTCGCAATAGTAATAAGACAACATAAGGAGATCAAGGGGATTCGAATTGGAAAGGATGAAGTTAAACTTTCGTTATTTGCTGACGATATGATAGTGTACATAAGTGACCCCCAAAACTCTACCAAAGAACTCCTACAGCTGATAAACACCTTTAGTAACGTGGCAGAATACAAGATCAACTCCAAAAAATCAGTGGCCCTCCTATACACAAAGGATAAAGAAGCAGAGAGGGAAATCAGAGAAACATCACCTTTCATGATAGCCACAAATAGCATAAAATATCTTGGGGTAACTCTAACCAAGGAAGTGAAAGACCTATTTGACAAGAACTTTAAGTCCTTGAAGAAAGAAATTGAGGAGGATACCAGAAAATGGAAAGATCTCCCCTGTTCTTGGATTGGGAGAATCAACATAGTAAAAATGGCAATTTTACCAAAAGCAATCTATAGATTCAACGCAATTCCCATCAGAATTCCATCAAACTTCTTCACAGACCTTGAGAGAACAATAATCAAGTTTATATGGAAAAACAAAAAACCCAGGATAGCCAAAACAATCTTATACAATAAAGGTACTTCTGGAGGCATTACCATCCCTGACTTCAAACTCTATTACAGAGCAACAGTATTGAAAACAGCTTGGTATTGGCATAACAACAGATAAGTCAACCTATGGAATCGAATAGAAGACCCGGGTATTAACCCACAAACACATGAACACCTGATATTTGACAAGGGAGCTAAGGGCATACAATTGAAGAAGGAAAGCATCTTTAACAAATGGTGCTGGCATAACTGGATGTCAACCTGTAGAAGAATGAAAATAGATTCATATCTATCACCATGCACAAAACTCAAGTCCAAATGGATTAAAGACCTCAACATTAATCTGACCACTTTGAACCTGATAGAAGAGAAAGTGGGAAGTAGTCTACAAGATATAGGCACAGGAGACCAGTTCCTAAGCAGAACCCCAGGAGCGCAGACAATAAGAGAAGCAATGAATAAATGGGACCTCCTGAAACTGAGAAGCTTCTGTAAAGCAAAGGACACTGTCAGTAAGACCAAAAGGCTACCTTCAGACTGGGAGAAGATCTTCACAAACCCCTCATCAGACAAAGGTCTGATCTCCAAAATATACAAAGAACTCAAGAAACTAGACACTAATACTCTAACTAATCCAATTAAAAAATGGGGTACTGAACTGAACAGAGAATTCACAACCGATGAACTCCGAATGGCCAAAAGGCACTTAAGGTTATGCTCAACCTCCTTAGCAATCAGGGAAATGCAAATCAAAACAACTTTGAGATATCATCTTACACCTGTCAGAATAGCCAAACTCAAAAACACCAATGATAGCTTATGCTGGAGAGGATGTGGAATGAGGGGAACACTCATCCATTGTTGGTGGGAATGCAAACTCGTGCAGCCACTGTGGAAATCAGTGTGGCGGTTTCTCAGGAAACTGGGAGTCAACCTCCCTCAGGACCCAGCAATTCCACTCTCTGGAATATACCCAAGAGATGCCCTATCATATCACAAAAGCATTTGTTCAACTATGTTCATAGCAGCACTATTTGTAATAGCCAGAACCTGGAAACAACCTAGGTGCCCCTCAATAGAAGAATGGTTAATAAAGGTGTGGAACATATACACATTAAAGTTCTACTCAGCGGTAAAAAACAATGACATCTTAAATTTTGCATGCAAATGGATGGAAATAGAAAACGCCTTACTGAGTGAGGTAAGCCAGACCCAAAAAGAGGAATACGGTATGTATTCACTCATATGTGGTTTCTAACCATAATTAAAGGTCTTTGAGCCTATTATTTGTGATCCTAGAGAAGCTAAATAAGAAGGTGAACCTGTTGAAAATCATGTAGCTATCTGCCTGGAGATTGGAAATAGACAAGAGTCCCAGGTAACCTCGGGTGCATGGGGGGGTGGGAGGGTTGTTGGAAGGGGAGAGGGTTAGAGAGAAGGGAGTAGTGGAGGAATGGGGAAAGCTAGGTGTACTGGGATGGGGGGAGGGAGGAAGGATGGATATGAGATTAGGGAAGAATATATCTCAACTAAGGGAGTCATTTTAGGGTTTACAGGAGACTTGATTATAAATGGGATCCCAGGTCCAAGGAGAGATCCCCAGACTGTTCTCTAGACAGCAGAAGGTGCCTGAACCGGCCTTGGCCTATAACCATACTGATGAAGATTTTGCTTATCACCATAGATCATTCATCTGACGATGGATGGCGATACAGATGGAGACCCACACTGGAGCACCGGACTGAGCCCCCCATGGTCCAAATGAGGGGCAGAAAAAGGAAGAACATGAAAAAAACAGGACCGCGAGGGGTGCGATCACCCACTGATACAAGGGGACTGATCTAATGAGAGTTCACCAAGGCCAGTTGGACTGGGACTGAACAAGCATGTGATCCAACCAGATTTTCTGAATGTGGCTGGATCTCTGAATGTGGCTGGTCCGGAGCCTTTCTGAAAAGCCATTGACAATGACACTGGGACTTGTTTCCTCTGCATATGCTGGATTTTTGGGATCCAGTCTGTTCGGATACTCACCTTCAGGGACCTGGAAGGAGTGGGGAGGAACTTGAACTTCCCACAGGGCTGGAAGCCCTGACTGCTCTTAGGGATGAAGAGGGAGGAGGGGGGGGAGTGGGAGGGTGTTGGGAAGAGGGGCGTAAATGGAAACTTTTATAATGTAATAAAATTACTTAAAAAAAAAACTAGGAATCATTGCAACTAGACAGCCATTTAACTCCAACTCCAAATGTTTGCAAGCCTGGTTAACCTGAGATAGCTTTTCCTTAGTCAAAATGGCATTTATTTTGTTGTAAGCTATTAATAATCAAATAGATTCCCCCAAGAAGACATTCCATGATTGTGTAAAGGGCATACTGGATTACTGATTATATCATCTGTATGTGTGTATATATATATATATATATATATATATATATATATATATATATATATATATATGGTGCCTGTCAAGCACCCCATGTCAGCAATTTCTCATTCTGTGCAATGGTCTTTCAAATCCCCGTTAAGAAACTTTTACTTCCAGGTCTGACTTCTCTGCTGACTACTCTGGCTCCATCTCACAGAAAATAAAACTGCTATCAGTTCTACTGACACACACAATTACATTCCTTCATTCTTGTTGTAGTGGAAGAAATGCCCACTTTTCATCTAACGAACTAAATTGTGTCACTTCCACAAATCCACACTGATTTGCTGATGCGGGAGAATTGTCTGTATTCTGTCAATCATATTTTAATAAAACGCTGATTGGCCAGGCAGGCAGTATAGGCGGGAAAGCCAGACAGGAAGTAGGGGTGGAGCAAAGAGACTGGGAGTATTCTGAGAAAACAGGAAGCTCCCTCCACTCCTGTGCAGACCACCAAAGAGACAGCATGTAACTTGCCCAGCTGAGAAAGGTACGGAGCCATTATGGCTAACATAGATGAGAATAATGGGTTAATATAAGTTATAACAGCTAACAAGAAGCCTGACCTAATGGGCCAATCAGTTTAGAATCTTGTGGAGTCTTGTGTGTGATTTTTCCTTGGGGTTTGCCAGCTGTGGGGTACTGGGAGGGACAGAAACCCCAACAAGCCAGCCCTCATGTTACAATTTGCTAAGCCTCGGAACCACAGAATGTGATCTGACTGAGAAAAATTCTCATTTGGGATAAAATTAGTTAGGCTAGTGTGGTGGATTGAATGAGAATAACTCCCATAGGTTCATGTGTTTGATTGTTTGATCCCAAGTTGATGGAACTATTGGGGAAGCATTAGGAGGTGTGATCTTTGCTGGAGTAGAAGTAGCACTTCACGCCTATTTTGATCGTTCTCTCTGCCTCTTGCTTGTGGATCAGATGTGAGCTCTCAGCTACTGCTCCGGTATCCTGCCTGCCTGCCTGCCTGCTGTCATGCTCTCTGCCATGGCTATTATGGACTCTAACCCTTTGGAACTGTGCATTCCAGTAAAAATTTTATAAGTTGCCTTGGTCATGGTATCTCTTCATAACAATAGAAAAGGAACTACAACATCTAGGATTGGATCCTCTAATCCAATATTATTGGTATCCTTATAAAAAGAAATGGTTAGGATATAACAAAGGTAAAAAACAAATACTCTGGGTGAAGTTGATCAGCAACAAGCTAAGAAACAAGAACAGGTGGTGGTTCATCCACTGGACTATGAGAAGGACCCACTGCTGCTGACATTTTGGTTTTAGACCCCAGCTTCAATAATGATTAGATAACAGGTTTCTGCCATTTATGTCCCAGTGCTGACCCCTTCATCAGTGCCCCGGCTTTAGTTTTTACACTCTGGGAAACATCTAGAAACCCTACTCTGTTCATTATTTCTTCACCTTATTTTCTTTTCCATCTGTGTTAAATACGGTCAACCGAGAGTCGTACAACACATACTCAGGCATAAAGAACACCTTGTGGCTCCTGTCCCATCCTTTCTCTTCCCTGACACAAGTGAACCCAGGGAAATCCCATGCTCACACGGGGTCTTCTTCAATTTCTACTTACTTTATGGTCAGTCACATACAGGTTGTCCCTAAATGACCTCTAGAACATATGCTCATCTTTACTGCTAATAACTGCTGTATTAGAAAGTGTTCTGTTTCAGGTCCAGCAGATATTTTTTCTTCAGTGACAGTATTTATTATTTGCTTTTTCTGTTTTTGGACTTTCTCCATCTTTCTCCCATATATCTTGTTACTGGTTGTTTTCTTATTCCTTCTCCTTTTGCTTATAATTTAATTTTTTTCATTTTGAGTCTTCCACAATTCAATATGCTGTTTTACGATGACTTGGGGGTGACATTTGTATTAACTCACAAATCTAAAGTTTTCTTTTGTCTCTTAAATCTCAACAATATATCTAAATTCCTTTTGACTGGCTTTCTTGATTATTCAAAGATGTGTATCAAGACATGTGAGTCACTCCATTGTTCTGTTTCTCCTGTGTCCAGGCTCAAAACAAGCGTTTCTTTGTCTCTCTGTTTTCCTTGATGCATGAGTAAAATAAAATGCTAAGTTCTGCGATCATGACTCCATAGTTTAGGGGTTCCCACATAAGTTACTTTCTCTGAAGTAGGCATAGAGTTACTGGCTGATGAGGAGTGAGAGCTGGAGTTAGAGTCCTCAGGGAGATTTAAAAGCCATGTCACAGAAAAAAAGAGAAGCCTGACCCCAGGAGACTTTTGCCAGCATTAATAACTACTACCACCTCAATATTGAAGTAGATGTCTTTCTTTTTTTCCGTGTTACTCCCACTTTTCTAGTTCCAGCACCTTCCATTTCCATCTGGATTATAACAGATGGTTCCACTTCACATATTGCCATCCCTTTTGTAATCAATTTCTGCAAAATCGATCATCCAGAATAAAAATTGAACAATTAACATTTTAAATCATGATAGTGTCTCTGCATCATCCTCTAAAAGAAGAAACCTGTACCTGACTGGGACCTTGCTTATTCTCTCTTCCATCCCTTTGCATGTAACTGTGTAGATTATATTGATCTTATCAAATATGTCCTGCTTTCTTGATACTGACTCTTGTGATCCAGTGAGCTACAAACAGCAGATTGAGAACCAAGCACTCATGTTCAGTGCATTTCTTTCAGCTCAACCATGTTTCACAGAACAAGCTGAGATCATCTTCCATTTCAGGTTTCCTTGGTTTCTAGTGTCCTATCAATGGTTTATATACATTACATATTAGTCAAATGTTAATTTCTATCTCTACATATTGATCTCTTTTGAGATTGTAGAACATAAGCCCATATTTAAGAAAATTAGTCCATATACAAGAATCTGATTACATTTTGTTTGTTTTTTAAGTTTGAATGCTCAAAATCAAAGCTCAGCACTGAACAGAATCGGTTGAAGGAAATACCATCTTCTGAATCCTTTGATAATTAGTCAATAATAATAATAATAATAGTAATTGTTATTATTATTTGGAGAAAGTTTGACCTTATTAGTCAATGGATAATAAACTTCTATATTAAGCAAGATATCTTTCCAGTTAGTTACTGAAATGTCACCACTAGTTAATTATTCCCTTGTGTTTATACTGCCATGTCCTTGAACTCTTTATAATTATATATCTGGGTAAGATATTAAACATTAATTCTTTATTCCAGCAAGCATTTTTTTCTTTTTTTCCTTCTTCAAGAGAAACATGGTCTAGTGTCAACGAGATGAAGAAGCTAAAATAATTTAATCTGGTATGACCATCTCAACAGCTTAGCTAAGATAGGAAGATCACGAGTTCAAGTCCAACCTGGGCTACATAGCCATTTCTTTTCCTCTCTTACATCATTTCCCTTTCTCTTTCTTTATTAAATCAGCATTCACATATATTACAATCTATTTCAATAAAGAAAATTCTTTATTTACATTTTCCTTCATTCTATCTTTCTCTATGTTTAGAGAAAGTCTGCTGAAAAGTTGTTTGCTACTTTACAGCTCAAATCTCTCTGTTTTCATTTTCACTTGTACCTCTTCCAGTTGGGTTTTCATTTGTAAAAGTCCCATCAGACTTTAATGATTATGCTTTGCCTGCCTCAGCTATCTGACTGTTGGCATCATTGATGTGAGCTGCCAAACCCATGCTGTTTACTGATATTTTTAACTATCTAGTTTGACCAAATTACCACTTTCTATCTTGAATCCTTCCCTCTTGTTGGATTCCAGGCACTCTATTCTATGGTGTCTATTTGACTGACCTTCCTCAGCTCTCCTTGCTGAGTTAGTTGACCTTATCTTCTCAGTCTTCAAAATTGGTGGGCTGCCTGGTCTGGACTTCCAGCTATATCTCTTTAAAATTCATTTCTCAGTGTACTTAGGATTACTTAATTTCTTTCCGTGTAGAGTTTTGATAAACAGTTGTTTGGGGACAATTCCAATATCTGTATTTTCAGCCAAAACTTCTTTCTGAGTGTGTCTAAACCGCTAATTCATATCTTTGGGAGTCTCAGAGGAAAGTCAAATGTAGTGTGTTTAGTTTCAGACTTTTGCTTCCCACTCACTTTCAATGATACTTCTGACAGTCTCACCATTCCAACATACTTAGCTAATTTGAACTTGTGTGACAAGAAGGATATCTTAGTGTTTAGCTGTCATCTTGATTTTTCTGCTCTTGAGCAGTAATAATTATCAAATATGTTAGACATTCTTTCTATGATAATGCTATGCATCTGATCAGTGCTTCTCAACCTGTGAATTGTGACCTGTTTGAAGGGTCAAATGACCCTTTCACAGGGGTCACATATCAGATATTCTGTATATCAGATATTTACATTATGATTCATTTTTTTAATTTTATTAAATTATAAAAGTTTCCATTTCCGCCCCTTACATTATGATTTATAACAGCAGCAAATTACAGTTATGATGTAGCAATGAAATCATTTTATGGTTGGGGTCACCACAACATGAGGAATTGCAATAAAGGAAGGTTGAGAACCACTGCATCTGATGAGCAAATAAATAATGGCTCTGATTTGTCTTAGGCTGTCTAAAGCAAGTAGTTGTTGAGGAGCTAAATGTCTTCAGGTGAAATGAAGTGTTCCATGTAGATTGTGTGTGTATGTGTGTGTTATATTTTTCCCTTTTCTAGAGTAGATCCTAATGCAACTTACGTGGAATTTTAATGCTTAATGTGATTTTAAATGAAAAATGAGGACAATGAAAAACAAACATGAAATCCAATGGGTCAATATTAAATTAAAATCTCCATCAGGGTATGTTTTGTTAAACTCAGAATTCTCATTCATAATATGTTTACCAATTACATTAACCAGCATGTAATTTAAAATGACTGACTTTTTTAGAGAACCAATCAATTTAGAACCTAAGTGTTTTTCCTATACTTTATTATCAAAGACTGAACGAGTTAAAAATACATGCACAGGCCAGAATGAATGGAATATAAAACTGAGATCCATTTTTCTCTTTCCTTACAAAAGCACATTAAGTGTTCCCATTTATTAACTAGCCAGCCAACATCTAGCATTGCCAGCAAGATTTAGTGACTTAAAACAATAAGCTAAATCTATTTCCCTCAAGTGCCATGGAGTGCTGTAAAAACGCAAATTAAAAAAATGAATTCCCATAAGAATTCTAAATCAAAGTTAAGAAGTAATTGTGTTTTATTGCCTTCTTCATAAAGCGGCATGTCAGCATGTCCAGTCTCTCACATAGCTCAGCCCACCATATTCATGTTGGAGTTACACGGAAGAATGACACTGTGAAGAAAGTGAATGTCTAAAGAATTTTCTATGATTTGGCTCTCAAATGTCATCAGTGTTTTACCAGACTGTGAAGACTAATCTTGGCTTTACTGATGGTGCACACATGACATTTATCCTGCCAGCTATGTAAGCTCAGCTAGTGCCAAGCAAGAAAAGAGCAACGTGGTGACAAACATACAATTAACATCTGGGTTTAGCAGTGGGGAGCAGGAAACATATGTTTGCTATTAAGACAGGATTTATCCACTTGGCTTTATTTTGACATTGGGTTTCTGCTTTAAAAATAACATTGTCTAAACTTTAAGTGATATCATTCCCTGTTTGCAAGGACTTCCAGAAATGAGCAGCAACCCTGAGAAGAGGAAAATATCCCAATGCACACAGCTTCTTCACACTCAAAAAATTCAGAGAAAGCATAATAATATACACAATTCAGACTTTCTTTGCATACTCCATCTTTACATGGCTTTTCTTACTCTGTCTCTTTAAAAACTTTGTTTTATTTTTTTAAACCATTTACTTGTTTTTATGCCTCTCTATACTCTTTTTCTTCTCTCCCCCAAGCCTATACACATTTATCCAACACCGTGACCCATTTAGAGATCTTTTTTAAAAATCTGAATCTGTCTTTATTGTGTATCTGTAATTATATCCTGTCCAGTAGCACTTCTTAAAATGCTAAGTGCTTCTTAAAAATTTAAGCTGCACATTGCTAGGGGAAATATGGCACTGCCTGCTTGCTCTGCCCAGTCCGACATGGCAGATGAGGTCCATTCATTGCCTCTGAGCTGTGCACACAGCCCCAATTCCAAGTCTACAGGAGGCCTATGTTGAGCCATTAAGCAGTTTGTAACACGGTGTTTGCAAACCCCATTTAAATGCTCGGCCTTCTGAAAGAACCAGAGGTTGCGCTGGCAGCACGGCCCAGAAAACCACTGCTTCAAAGCAACACAGTTTCAAAACAGCACAGCTTTTTTTTTTTTCTGCTTTTGCTGAATCAGGAAAACATCTCTTACAGGAGATGTAGCATGCCACCAGCAATCAAAGCCCATTTGGAAAATAAATGCAGCTAAACTTTGTTTTTTAGTGTCTAGAAAGCCTTTCGCAGCCCTCTAAGGCTTTAAGTGTATTTTAGTTGGCCATGTGGGTGCCAATCTGTTGCAGGAGGCTTCTCAGCCCTGAAATAACCACACAGAAACTGTATTAATTAAATCACTGCTTGGCCCATTAGCTCTAGCTTCTTATTGGCTAAATCTTACATCTTAATTTAATCCATTTCTATTAATCTGTGTATCACCATGTGGCTGTGGCTTACCAGCTCATGTTCCAGCATCTGTGTCTGACAGGGCTACATGGCTCCTCCTGACTCCTCCTTCTTTCTTCTAGCATTCAATTTAGGTTTCCCTGCCTACCTCTATCCCCTGCACAGACCCAAGACAGTTTTCTTTATTCAGTTATGGTAATTACAGCATACAGAGGGGAATCCCACATCACAAAGGGGATTCCTATTTACTGACATCATGCTGAAGCTTATCTATAAACACTGAGAGAAACACCAAAGCTTCTCTCAGTCTGGGGATGTGAGTGAAGCTGAGCTAACAGAAGGCAGGCAGAAATGATACAAGGATGTCCAAACCAAATGCTCCCTTAATCTCTTCAGAGGTGATGGTTAGTGTGATAGGGTTTCCATTCAAAGCCTGCTTCACTTGTCATCAAATGCTCTCTTGGAGGGAGGGAAGGAGGAGAGAGAGGGAGAAAGGGAGGGATGGAGGGAGACAGAGAGAGAGAGAGAGAGAGACAGAGACAGAGACAGAGACAGAGAGACAGAGAGGATAACTTTAGGCACAGCTTCCCCATCATCTAAACTGTTTTCACATCTTTACATCAACACCCCAACAAAAGCAGCACGACTTACAGGCAACGATACAATAATATGTGACTTTTGGAAATGAGCGTCCAATTTTATATTCAGACTGCATTTTCTTTCTTTCTCATGGCCTTTCCGTTTTAGGTCTCATATTACTTATACTCACACCTATATCTTCACTATATCATAAAGTTATCAGGAGTCAAGTATGCCTTATGATATTGTTATTGTTATGTAAAGTCCCAGGGCTAGTAGTATTTTCAAAAGGATAACCACTGATGAGTTAGTTGTGTACTTTCTGATAAATAACCTATCACCCACGTTCAGGTTGTGAGGACTACCAATTAAACTCAGTGGGAAAAAAAAAGACAAAAGCACAAAACAAAAACAGAGAAGACGTGAAAATAGAAGAACTTATTGGGAATAAAAAGGGTTTTAGTTGGAGAGAGGGTGATCAATGGGACATGAAAAGATCAAAACTCATATATATATATATATATATACACACACACACACACACAGATACATATATATATGCATTCAGTTGTCAAATAATTAAAATTTTCTTACATAGTTTTGCATAATTACTTATATAGTTTGAAAGAGTCATAAATTTAACATATAACTAAAACTAGATGCATATTTTAGTATGCATGCATAATACAATTATCTTCAATTTTCCTGTGCTACTTCATGACAAGCAACTATGCAAAAAATGTTTTGGAAAGATTTTTCTAGGACCAAAGATAAGGACTATCTTGCCCAAGAGTATTCAAAACAAGTAACACACAAACCTTTAAGTCTCAGGTTTTATTACAGAGAAAGAATTGTGAGCACAAAATATTCCTCTAAGCAGTTAATGTCACTTAAAACAATAAAAATAGTGATAGTACATCCCATACTTTATAAATTTTAATGCTCGTATCAAAAATAGCTTTCTTTATACATATGAGGAAAGGGAGATAATCTTTAAAATTCAAACCTAAAAATGCCAAAGTAACATGATTTGTGTTGGAATTAGCAATGTAACTTTTAGGTCAATTGTGCTTCATTTAATCTAAAATTAAATCTCATTCTCTAAACACAAACAGATTTAGGAAAGTGTTATGACTAATTCTGATTGCCAACTTGATGGAAGTTAATCATGTAAGGAACTTGATAGAACTTAGAGTCACCTAGGAGACTTGATAGGACTTAGTCACATAGGAGACTTGATAGGACTTAGAGTTACTTAGAAGACATACCTCTGCACTTGTCTTTGAGAGTGTTTCCAGAGAGATTTAACACGGGTAGGAATATTTGCCCTGAACACACATGGCTCCATCCCATAGGCTAAGAGGGATAAAGAGAGCCAAGAGTGTTCACTCAGGTCTCCCTTTGTGATTGTGTATGCAATGTGACCAGCTGCCTCAGGCTCCTGCTGCCCTCCCCCACTATCTTAGCTGGAGCCCCTTTCTACATCATGTGGTCCACCATGGCGGACTTTACCCCCAACCTGGGAGCCACCCCTCTTCACTTTAGTTGCTTTTATCAATTATTTTGTCATAGAATGAAAAGAACAGAGAGAGTGTCTGCAAACACAAAGAAATGCATGAAGCTTTCATATGATCATTAATGAGAGATCGTGCTGTGTAGTTCAGAGAACCTGGGCACCAAGACCAGTGGTGTGTGTGTGTGTGTGTGTGTGTGTGTGTGTGTGTGTGTGTAGTGTATGTATAGTGTGTGTTGTGTATGCAGTGTGTGTAGTGTGTGTGTGTGTGTGTCTGTGTCTGTATATATGCAGACACGTATGGAGGCCAAGGACTGATGTGAAGTATCTTCTTCAGTCCAGTTTCACCCTGTTTCTTAAGACAGGGTCACTCACTGAACACGGTGCTCACTGATTCTGCTAGGTGTGCTTCAGGACTCAGATTGTCTCCACCCTCATAATTGAGGTTGTTCATGCATGTCAACCCTAATTATTATGTGGGTACTGGGGATCTGAAATAGAACTGCTTGGTTTGTCAGCAAGCACTTTAGAGACTGAGCCATCTCCCCAACCCTCACAGTTCAGCATCTGATGACATCATTCAGGTTCCATCACAGTCCAGGCTCTGGAATGACATTCACATTCCAAGAAATTTCTTTGGATTACAGGAAATATGTAGAATTTATAAAGTTACAAACATCTTTAAAAGGCCATCAGCATCCATGACCATAGGGTGTAGACAAAGGTAGTCAGATTTTCATAGTGCCATCTGTGACAGATTCAGTAATTTACTTTCTGTGGTAGACTTTCTCAAACATATCTGGACATATGAATCACTTGGGTTAAACACACACACACACACACACACACACACACACACACACACCACATCACTTTTACCAACAAGATAAGTATTTCTGAGGATAAGACTCCCAAAGATATTTTTATAAATCTCCATTATTCTGATACAGAATTTGAACCACCAAACACTATTTTTGGAACCTCTTGTCAGAAAGTATAAAATGTGTACAGTAACAGGAAAACCAATAATGACAACAGCAGCAAAGCACTTGTTGTGCTGGGGGTGTAGTTCAGTGGCAGAGTACTTGTCTAACACATACAAGTCCCTGCCTGCATACATACATACACACATATATACATATTTTTCTGGCCAAACTGGCAGTTCTAGAAAGCAGCAACTATAAAGCTCTGCTTACAGAACACGTATATTATTTTTGTTGCTTTTGGATATATTTGTCCAACAATACTTGACTGATTTTATATTAAAGAAAGGGCAATTAATAAAAGAGATGCAGCACATAGGTCTTACAGAAGAGCCATCCTCTAAACTTTTTTTCCTTGCGGCTGGACATGTCCGCCAGTTGAAGAGTACATGCCTAGCACGGGTACAATCATGCTCATCTCAACACTCCCTTGAAATCAGCTAGGTTGCTGGAGTCATACTAGTGACCCTGTTACTTTGGAGGAGCAACTACAATGTTAACTTCCTTTAGTGAGAGCCTATGATGGAGGAAGATAGAATTCTCCTCTTTAGAACTTCAGTGCTAGACAATGGCACATGTTTTCCGATTGATGTGCCATTGAGATATTTGGTCTCATAATATCGTATGCTTGAGAATGCCAATCCCTCCTACTTCCCCTTCTCCTCTATTTTTCACCTACTATAACCTCAGGTTTTAGTTAAAACTGTTTTAAAAGATAATGTGCTACCTAAGTTTTACCCAACTTTCTTGTGTCTCAAGGCTAATCAATAAAGACTGGTAGCAGCACACAGTGATATGAAAGCACATGTCCTCGGGGTCTCTGAAGGAGTGGTTTAATGAAGCCTCCTCTGCAAATGTGACTGTAATGTAAAGGGCAGGTCTGTGTTTGGTGGCTGTGTCTACATGTCCCCATGCGTCCATGAGAGTGATGCACGGCATGTTCATTAAGCCTTGCTGTGCTGAGTGAGCTGCACTTTGCAGTCTCAGCATCCTGTGCATGTCCAGCTCCCTTGTCTTCTGCTCTTAGGACAGCCCTCCGCTCATGCCTCTGTGCATTTACCCATTGTAGAAGCTTTTACTGTACACACGCCCTTTCCTAGTTACAGCTTGCTCCTGAATCTAGACAGATCTTAGTACTCACCCTTATTATACCATTAGCAGAAATCAGTAGTGTCTTTCCGTTTGCCTTTGTCTACAAAGGTCAAATCCTGATAGTGTCAGTAGTTACTGAATATTTTCAATTTATCGTGAAAGACTGTATCCAAGCAACCTCAGTGAGAGTAGTGTGGCCACATGCAAAGGTGAGAACCCTCCCACTCTCCCCTCAGTACTTTCCTTCCCAGATAACTGCCAAACTTGTCATCCTGGCTGTAAGCCTAAGTACATGGATATTAGCGTCTGAGAACATCACTCAGTAAGGGGCGTATATGTCAACATTCTACTCTATCCTTTGATATGCAAAAATCACCTGGCCCCAGAGGAATGAAATACACAGCCTTTTGATTAACGGGCAGGAAGGTCTGCACTCAGTTCCTGTTACCCATTAAAATATACTGCTAGAAAATAATAAAGATGAGAAAACTGAATATGTGAATATTTTTTTCAAAAATTATTAAATTTATATGTGTATGTGTGTGACTCTGTGTGGGTATAGCATGTGCGTGCAGGCACTGATGGAATCCAGAAGCGGGTGTTAGGTCCCTTGAAGCTAGACTCACAGAAGGTTGTGAGTTCCTGATGTAGGTTTTGGGAACCGAACTTGAGTCCTCTAAGGGAGCAATGCACACTCATAACTGTTAAGCCTTTCATCCAGGCCCTAAATATTCTCTTTATGTTGAAAACGCTTGCTTTGCTGTGGTCTAGTTTTCATAATTTCTTACATTGTTTTCAACATTTGCTGCTTCCTCCTGCTGACATTATCATTCTCCTTCCATTTCTCCAGCAGTTAGATCTCATGGGGGAACACACTCTGTTCGTTTCTTCTCTTTAATCAAAACAGATACCTTGCAAATGTGATCTACAGAACCAGAGTGGTCTTTCTGGAAGTACAGTAAATGACTTAGCACACATTAACATTCATCCATGCTGGTCATGGCCAGGGGTGCCCCTGGATTGACACTAGGCAGCCAATGGAGCCAGTCTTTCATTTGGCAGCTGGAAGAGTCCCACGAACATTTTGTACTAAGGTGGAAATATCTGCCATGTGGCTCAGTTTGCATCGTACACCAGTATAAGGGGAAATCATTTTTCATACAGAGCTTCATGTTGCCAAGGAAAGGCTCAAATCAGCTGTATAGCCAATAATTACCTTAACCTTGGTCCTCCTGCCTTACCTCCTGAGTGCTAGGATTATAGGTATTCATCTCCAGGTCTTGCATATGTAATGCTGGGAATTGAACCCAGGACTTTCTGTGTCCTAGCCGTGCACTCAACCAACAGAACTACACCCCCAGACTTAGAGGAATATTCATTTTTAAATATCTGTTTTATAGTACTTCTAATGTTTTCTAAATTTTTGTGTTTTTTTCTGCATGTCTTAAAAGGTCATCACATATTCATATGGATATCTGTATATAAAAAATTACCAATTATGGAAGTATGGGTTGACTGGGAAACAACTTGTAAACATTAAAAAATAGAGTTTAAAGATCACTACCAAATATTCTCAGATGTAACCTGTCAATCCCTTAGGTTTTGAAGGACAACAGTCATCCTATAGGCCACTATATGATAATGATGGTATTGCCATTCATTTATTCATTTTAAGCATTTAGCAAACATTGATGAGTTAGGAACTATCAAGGAGTGAGGCAAGTCTAAAGAGGATATAGACATTAGTCCTTCCATTTCCTAAGAGGAGAAAAGAACACAGTCATCACGCTTGCTTCTTGCTACTCTCTTTATCCAGAGTGACACTTGTGATCGCTATTTATTGATTACTGTCTGGCCTTCAGTAGCAACTTGAATGCCGTACCCTCTAACTTGCTTGGACTCAAGTTTAACTCTTTAGTGTCCAGGCACTTATCTTTTGATACAAAACAGTATCTGCCATCTTTAACATATCAGGGCAGCATAATAATCTAACCCCATTTGAGAATCAGCCAAAAACTAGGACACCTGAGGACCTGCTATATTAGAGGCTGTAAGACTGGTAATATCCATATGAGAAGAGAGAGGCGGGAGCTACTGTCTGTGACAATGGCTAGCGATAGGGAGGAGAAAGGCTCTTTTCTCTTCTCTAATCAATAGGCTTGTGCTTGCTTCTGTTATTTACTGACAAATCAATCAGGGGAGGCTATCTTTATTCATTAGAATATTGAATACCGGAGATGAAGTTTTTCTCATAGAAAATGGTGCCTCGTTAAGCAAGCATGGTGGCACATGCCTGAGACTCCAACACTTGGCAGAGGCAGATGCAGAAGCAGAGGCAGAGGCAAAGGCAGATGCAGAGGCATAGGATTGCAACTTAGTCAATTTAGGCTACATAATGAGATCCTGTCTTTGTGAAAAGACTTGGATTACTGATTAGTTTGATTATTATTTCAGATGGGCTTGCACTGGTGACATTCAAGCTCCTCTAGGTATGTGATTTAACTTAAAATAGTCTGTAAATGTTCTCCATCCTTGCTTCAAAAAGTAAAGCACCCAAGAATGCTTGTAGTTTTCACCCTGAGGATGTTGTCCTAGATAAATTACTACATGGTTATGTCCAAGAACTAAAGAGTTCTGTCTGCTTGCTGCTTGTTTAGGAAATCAGTCAACTGTCTCACAAAGATGGTCCTTATCATGAAGACAACTCACGCAACAGTAAAGAATGGAAGATTCTTCAGCATCAGCTTCACACATGTACAGTATGCTTATGAGTGTGCGTGGTGTGTTTGTATGTATGCATGCCTTTGTCTTTGTGTTTATGTATATATATGTATGTGTGCTTATGTATGTTAAGATGGGTGCTTTTGTGTATATGTATGTGTGTGTTTATGAACATTTAGATGGACATCTGTGTGTGGATTTGTATGTTTGTGTGTATGTATGCTTGTGTGTCTGTCTTGCAAGTCCAGATCTGACTCCTATACAATAAGGACAGAATTTTAGCCCAGAATCTCTATAAAATTTTTCAAACTGCTTCCAGAACTACTGAGAATACTATCCTAGCAAATAAAGAGATATTTAAAAGCTTTTGGGGATGGTAATGGACACAGACATGGATTTGCAGCACAGCTTTTCTGAGAGGACAGGGTAAGGGCAGGGTGGGAAGTGGGCAGGCACATTTGACATGGCAGACATTTTACTAACTGTGATCAGGAGGTGATTATAGTACTAGACTCTCATGGTGACAGTAGGTTAGGTCACTTCATCCCTATTCTTCAGAGAGTGACTGAAAGAGCTAGACATGTGATTTCTAAACTTGGCTTCAAAGGATCAGAGAGCCAACAGTACAAAATGGGAAGCCCTGAAGCTTACTTATGAGAAAGAGAGGCAGCAATGAATCTGAGGATAGTATTAAAAAAGTCTAGAAAAGCAAAAATACTAAAAACCCGACAAAGAACAAAGAAATTAAAATGTATTATTAGCATGGTGCATGACATACAAATGGGTTAAACAGACTGTTTCAGGGTTTCACATCACTGGAAAATGTAAGAAAATGCAAATGTTGTCCTTAAAACACTGGAAACACATGCTCTAATCTGTGTGGAAATTCCCCCGTTAATCAGTATAACCCTCTGAAGACAGAGCTAAATTATCAACAGTGGATTTTAAGAATGGAAGAAAGAAAAAATACATCAGGAGCATCTTAAAGAAAGCACTTGTAAGCTAATAGGCCGAGATGTACATACACACACACACACACACACACACACACACACACACACACAGAGGTACGTACACACACGAATGCCCCCCAACAACAACAGATGTACATAATTAAACATTCCAACTAAATGGCAAAGATTGTATTCTATATATAATACAAATTTCATTTGTGTGTTACTTATAAGAGTTATGATTAAATAGAAAATACAAAATGATGCAAGTAAAGCAATGGAAATTGTTGGGTCATAGAAACTAACCAAAATGACAGTCCCTTGTCTGTTTATTACACAGGAGTTTTAAGATATTGTGGAACTGAGGCTAGACAGCAGTTACCTCTCCCAGGACTTGACCCGTATCCCGATTTTCCCAGGGCCCCCCAAGGATGGCGGTGTTCCCATACAATAGGGAACAGTCTAGAGACTATGACAACCACATTGCCAAGAGGTGGGGTAGATGGCTTTTACTCGTTATAGATGTTTACCATCATTAAGGAGTGTTGGTTACAAGTTGTTATTGGTCACGGTCAGAAAAAAAAACTGAACAAATGAGATTAGATTCAAGGATCTCTTTCTAAAAGAGAAAAGAGGGGATATAATATAGAAATGATAGGATAAAAGGGTAGATTGTTGAGTCTACTTTTGAACAACCACTTGTCTCAAATATTGTACACTGGTATGAAATTTTGTATATAATACAAATTTATTTTTGTTACCCTGTATTATATGTTTCTATTTCTTGTTTGTGGTATTGTACCTATGTATCTCATTTAAAAATGTAAAATTTTAGTCCTTGGAAGTTATTTAGGAAAATATAGACATCTATGAGAATCAGGCTTATAGTCATGTTAGGTATGTTTTTAAGGTCATGCAAAGCCATATTTGAGATAGATATGTGATCTTCACACATTTCAAAGACTTACAGAATATGGCATTTAAAACGTAATAATAACAATGCTTTTTCTGACAGTGAGACATATCTGCTTTTGGCAGCACCAAACATTTCATAAAAGGATAATAGGTGTCGACAAAAACTCCATATGGAGTTTACTTTCTTTGTGGAAAGATTAGTCATTTGGGTACAACACTGGTCTTGTCTCAACTGATGATAGTACACTGCCCAAACCAGACAAGCGGGACACAAAAAAGTGACTGTCAAACTTTGTCAAGAAAGAGTAAGACCATTATTCATAAATTCCTGCTTCACAGGAAAGCCTGTTAGATATTTTAGGCCTGAAGGCTGAAGATGAATGCCTCAATGCTACAGAGGAACTTTGGGTGACTGTCCAGGCACCCAGCTGTTTCTGTCATTTCTTATAGTTTTGAAAGTTGCTTGCTCTGCACTTCCTGCTGACTCAAATACTATTATGTTCTTCTGGGGTCTTTGATGAAATTGAAGAGGAGGTAGTTATAGTTGCAGTTTTCCTTTGTTATAATAGAAGGTAAATTGGGTGCAGAGCTTTATACTCAACAAGATAGAATAGATAATGGAGTATTTTTCCATATATGCCAAATACAAATGGACTGGACATTGCAAATGAAATTTTTACCTAATAATTATTATATTGTTTATAGTTTTAATATATTAGAATTTAAAACTTCCCTTTTTATTTAACAAAAATGGTGAAATACTGTATAATATTCCTTTACAGTGTGTGAAGCTATGTCACTGTGACTGGTTTAAAAAAAAAACTAAATGGCCAAAAGCTAGGCATGATTTTGGGGGCAGAGAGAATGCTAGGAAGAAGAAGGCAGAGTCACCAGCCAGATACCATAAAGCATGACATCTAGGAGAGATGAGGTAACAAGCCATGAGCCATGTGGCAGCATGCAAATGAATAGAAATGAGTTAATTTAAATTATAAGTGCTAGTTAGAAACAAGTCCAAGCTATTGACCAAGGTTCCAGATTTAAAAATAAGTCTTTATGTGGTTATTGTGGAGCTTGCTGATGGGACAGAGAAAGACTTGCTACCTTAAGAAGAAGGACTTGTTACAGATAGAAGGTATTGTTGTATAACAGTTCCCCCCATCCAGAGATTAAAACATTCCATTCTTCAGAAATCTCCTTTAGAGTGAAAGTAAACTACTCTAAATAGCTTTAGGAAGTCCCTGAAACTGAATGGATTCACTAGCTCCACTCCTGGCTCCACCACAACAAGCAGTAAAAGCTAAGAGTCCTCTCATACTGACGGAAACAGAGCTACAAAGAAGACTCTGAGACCAGATCAGCTGATGGGAAGAAGCAGAAACCGGCTGAGTTACCTAGAAGAGGTTTAGACCAACGAGGCATCTAGAAAGCATGCTTTCCTACTCTGAGCTGTCTAAAGCTGTGCAGGGTGCTCCAGGTTCCCAGCTTTGGGAGTTACCACTCATGCTGGAGTGAGCTTTAGTGACACAACAGTCTTTGATTCATTTCTGCTCCTGTAAGTAATCCCTCATCCATATTCATGTAAGTAGCCCCATTGGAACTCACTATTCCAAAAGCTGTGTTTTGGTGGTATCTGTACTTTGATCTGTTGTGGGGGCTTTTTTTTAATCTGGAGAGAGTAGATGTATAGGTTGCATCTCCCCAGGAGAAGTTTTTTCATACAGCAGATTCATATGTCTGTTAGCAAAATTATCAGCACATCTAGAACATTTCGTCTCTTTCTATCTCTTCTCCATATTAAGATCCAAAATAATTTAATCTTTATACCCTTCCATTCATCCCTAGTATCAGTAGGACAATTATCACCCACCCAGTAGATGTTCATGGTCTAATTTATATAAAGTTTAAACAGCAAAAGAATCTTTGCAGATAAATTTAAACTGAAGGTCTTGAGATGGTAAGATTGTCCTGCGTAGTTCAGGTTTGCATAGTCTAATAATAACATCCTTCTAGTGGAGGCACAAGGATAGTTGGAGCCAGACAGAAATGTGTGATAGCAGAAACTGAGTTCTGAATGTGCCAATGTATTTCTGGAAGGGATCATTTAGAATATAAGTTCCCAAACTTCTTAGTACTGTAACCCTTTAATATAGTTCCTCATGTTGTGTTGACCCCAACTATAAAATTGTGTTGTTGCTACTTCATAACTGTAATTTTGCTACTGTTATTAATCATCATGTAAATATATGATATGCAGGATATCTGATATGCAAGCCCCAATGAGGTCATGACCCACAGGTGGAGAACCTTTGTTCTAGAAGATGGACTATTTCAGAAGGAGCAGGTCTGTCAATACCTTGACTCCAGTCCCTAAAGTCCCATATTTGGATTTCTGAGTTCAAAAACTGAAAGAAAATAGACTTGTGTTGCTTCAAGCCACTTTAATGCCGTACTTTGTCAAAGTCTCAATGGGAACCTAGTAGAGTAACATGCTTTTCCTTACCCACGATCCCTTTGTGGCTTTGTTCCTCCTTAGGACGTTTACCCTAGAACAACTGAAATCCCACCCCAAGTTAAAAGCCTGAAAAATACTGTCTGTCTCCAAATCCATAATTTTTGTATCAAATCCAGAAGAAATCAATGCTTCTGAGACTCGAGAGCATCGTAGAATTTTATGGTCCATTTAGCTCACATTGCATCATCTAGGCGGTGTGAAACTGGGGCTCTGGACTTCGTTTCATGGAGTTCAGACATGTTAGGCCTACATGGTTGTTGAGTGAAGAAACTACAGCATGCCGGTACATTTAAAACTACTTTTGGTCATGATAAGCCAATAGTTGACCTTGGCATGAAAGTGGAAAGAAATAAGTTGTCACCTACGTTCGCGACTTCGTAAGACCCGCTCAGCATCTGTTCCATGTAATGACTTAGATCTCTGATTCTCTTGTGATCTGAATCTGTGAACGGTAAGTGCCACCAGTGAGGAAACCTGTTTGAAAGGAAAGGAGTGATACTTCAGTCAGTATGAAAAGTAGCTCTTTTGGGCTGGTCACAAAGTTAACAGCTGCACTCGTGTAGGGCCAATAACAGCATTAGAAAGAGTCAGGATGTACATGATTAATCATGGTCATTTTATAGATGCAACTGTGGTCATTTGTGCTACTTGAATCAGCACTGATATCAACACTAATTTAATTTAATGTTAAATTAATTTGATTTGATATTTATTACAGTGTTTATGGAAGACCACAAATGTTTCCACCCAGTACGTGTAGGGACTAATACAAAGTTTCTGAAATTAATGACTTAGAGTTTTTCAAAGAGTTCTGGTTGTCTTGCTACTTATGGGCTCTTGACAGACATTATCGCATGATATAAATTAGACATTTCATCTAGAAGCATCTGCTTCCATCTGGTCTCACTCTTGTGAGTCAAAGCCACCCTGTCCCCGAGACTTTGACCAGAAGGCTTCTCTGTCATCTACCTGAAGACCGTCTTGGTGAGTTTCGCTTAAGACTAGTCGTTTGGTGGGATGGCCTATTAGTGGTCCCATCTGGCAACATATTTTTATGCTTAATTGTATCTTTTCAGAAACTTACTGTTTCCTGTACCTATACTTCTGCCTTTTGGTGCAGACAAAGGCCTGTCTGCTTCCTAGAAGGAGAACAGAGAGGGACTGTGAAACTTTCTCAGCAAGCACCAGAGGCAGGTGGTGATTTCAAGAAAGGACTTCAAGTCTGCTGCTTATTTTTTGTTCATTTTTTGAGACAGGGTTTCTCTGTGTGACCTTGGATGTCCTGGAGCTCACTCTGTAGATCAGACTAGCCTGCAACTCAGAGATCCACCTGCCTCTGCCTCCTGAGTGCTAAGATTAAAGGTGTGCACCACCACCATCACCTGGCATCCCTGTTACTTGCTAAAAAAAAGTCATGAAAGTGCAGTACGGATAAATCTATATATTTAATTTATTACCTAGTAACTAGGTAACACTTCATGTTTTAAAAGTTTATCAACCTAAGGATTGATTTATTAAGATTTTTTATCTGGAATTAGTTATAAAAATTAGTACCCATATATAATTAGTCTATAATATAAAAAATAATTACACACATACATATGGTGGCAGTTTTGGAAATGATCTTGGCAACTAGACTGCTTTAGTTAGTTTTAAATATAGTTCATATGTCTATGTACAAAACTTCCATATTGGTATAATGAAGCAATTCAATCTTTTCTGACATTTTATAGACACTGAAAATTCTAAGTATAATTATGTGCACAGAATTTAGGAATCAGGCCATACTAGTACCATCCAATCCATGTAAAGCTCATCTACCATATGTACATTGACATCAGTTACTGAAAAGTAATTTTATGCTATTTTACCTGACACCATTGTCATATTCTCTCTCAGTTTTGTTAAGGTGAAACGTAAGCAAAAGAAAACAGCTTTTACAATTTTTTTGTGTGTGTATGTGTGTGTGTGTGTTTGTGTGTGTTTAAGTCCTGATTTGAAAATAGAGTTATTCTAATAATTAGAATAATTCATCTCCTCAGTACTAACACCAGGGTTTTCTTTTCCCTTTGGTCTTGTCCTGTGCGTGCGTGTGTGTGTGTGTGTGTGCGTGCGTGTGTGTGTGTGTGTGTGTGTGTGTGTGTGTTTACATCCTGGGATAACAAATGGCGAAGTTCTGAGGCTGAGAGGAAAGCAGGAAGAGGGAGAGGAGTCTCCTCCAGCAGATGAGTTTAAGTCATTCTTTCTAAGAAAATCTCCATGTTTGTGCACTCCTGGAAGGTGCCAGAAGTACAAATGGCTCAGTTGGAAAACCTCTATTGCAGGGTACGACTAAATAGAATTCCATCCTTCCTGACTCTGATTTTCTGTTTTTTTTTTTCTCAGAAGGGCTTCGCGAAGTCTCTTAGGGCTTCCCCCAGTGAATGTATAACAGTCAGAAGAAATCTTGGCCTCTTCTTCATCCATATGTATGATCTCCAGTCTTGGCCCCTGTGGGAGTGACAGCCCACAGGAGCTGCTCAGAGCACACAAGGCTAAATGTCCCTCCCTCAGTGGGTTCCTTAAATGGTCTGAACATCAATTTAGCTTCATTGCCAGGCAACAGCCGTGCGCAGTACAGAATCTTAACTAGGTTGGAAATTGAGAAGAGGCATGTGGAAAGAAGTGTTCGCACTTCTGAAGTTCTCCACAGCATCCAAGAGGACTGAGGAGGCAGCCTTTAACAGAGGTTAATTTCTACTGTTGCGTGACTGCTACTGGATATAATGACAAGCCTCGACGTCGACCCTTGCGGCTGCAGCTTGAAGATCGTTGTTCATGGTTCCCTTTTTCCGATTCTACTAGAAGAACAAAACCTAAACCTATGCATGGAAGTTTCCAGAGTGAATGTGTCTGCCTCTCATGTTCTTGAGCTGCTGTCTAATGTCTTATCTTCCAGGTATTGAAAATGTTCGTGTTTCAGAATGTCTATGACAACAGCAAACATACGTTTTCAATATTCCAAAACATCTCTTCTGTAGAAGGCCGCAACCACACTCTCCACCATAGATGGCGCTGCACCGCCAGGTGAGCTACAAAGCTCACACGTGTTGGTATTTTTCCACTACTCCCAAGGTTTCACCTGGGACTGGGAGCAGTTGACCAATCCAGGAATGACACGTCCAGAGCAGGGTCTGTTTCCTTTATAAGGGATGGGTTCCATCTTATCTGGGTCCCCGGCCATGTTGGCTTATGCTCTAGCTCCCAAGAGGATTAAAGCCATTCCTGCAGAAGGATCCTAGTGTTCCGCGTGGTTCTTGCTGGCGAGACGGTAGCGTGGGACACTCTTCACCCATTGACAACTTGCGTGCATGCTTAAGAAGGTGATTAAACCAAAGAACAAGTACAAATCCATATGTGCAAAGTATGCTAGCAACAACCTCAAAGGTTGGTCCGCTCAACAGAAACCCTACTGCCGAGGGAAAGAATCAGAATTCGGTTTATTTGGCTGCCAATAGCCTAATTTCTGGGGAACTCACAATTTTAAAGATAAAGTACAGTTTTGCTGTATGATCTGAATTTGCCCCATTTTAACTAATGGGTATACCAAATGAGATGACTGGTTGTTCTCATCGTAGTTACTGTCAGCTCGTGTTCAGTCTTTCTCATTGTTACAGAATGTTCTCAGCAATTCCTTCAGAATGTACATAGAATAAATAACATTTAGATAATGGAAGTTGAGTCATTACTGGTTAAGAAAACCCGGGATTGAGAACAAGCCAAGGTGAATTATGAATGAACCAACTGATATTATTACCCCTCCCCCCAGAACAGAAATCCCCCATTCTTTTTTATGTGTATCTGTGTGTTTATATATGAGTTCTTAAATTTCAGTTATTGCCAGAAGAGTAGGCATGTTGATTTAGTTCTGACTTTCAATTTCCATTCTATTTTTATAGAAAACAACTGAGGAGATTAAATTTTAAAACAGGGAAATAAAACAATTTTTCCCAATAAGTGATGAAAAATGAAAGAGGTTCTGATTTTTTTTCTTCCATCTACAAAAATCAATGGCTGGAAAGAAAATTGCCAACTTTGTTCTGTTCTCTGCTGCCAAGGGCTCTTCGCTCAGGTTCTGTGGGGAGAACAGCTCTGCAGCAGACACTGCTGCTGCTCCCAAACAGGAAATCTCTTAGCCATCATTTTTCCCCTTTGCTCAAGGATAAATTCCGAAGGCCAAATATGGCAAGGGGACAGAGCCTTACTCTGGGAGAGGCAACGACGAGAATTGCTTCTGAATTTGGCTGTGAAGTCTGGAAAACTGCTCAAATGACTTTTGGATCAGAATTTTCCTCTTGTCCCCGAGGGTCACCTCGATCAGGTACAGCTGCAGATACACAGGCAAAAATCAAAAGATGAATGTTAAACTTGCCACAGACCCTAAAACATGCTTTTAGGTAAATTAAGCAAAGAGGGAAACTATCTGTTAAAAAAATTATCATCAGAACTGAAGGATGTAATTTGTAATGCCACGATTACCTATAAATAAAATGTATGAGGGTTCCATAATTTTATGTTCTCTCAACATTGCCTAATTTCTGCTGTCCTTTCTTGTAGACACTTTAATTAGATCTTGATTTATATTCTACCACAGGGTAGGAACTGTTCCTCCTGATGGTTCTCCCACTAATAGCTCCGGTTGTTATGATTTTTCTTAAAACTTCTCTTTAATGGCACTTCTCCACTTGTAACTGATTTTCAATTTGCATAGTAAAAACCCACCAAGCTTTAAAAGGTATGTGTAGCAGAGTCTGTGGTGCAGATTTAAACTTACATTGCTGTGTGTCTTGCTGAGCCCTAATATTGTGACTCTCTGAATTGTCCTGGTTTTATGCAGGTTGTAGGATTCCTGGGGAAGAGTCTGAGGGGTTGGTTTGGCAAGGCTTATGGCTGGCATCTGTGCAAGAGTGTGGATCAGGTTATTCAGTTTAACTGGGAAGCACTCCAAACTTTCCTTTATTTTCCTAGAGAAGTGGAAAAGAAAAGACAGTGAGAAACACTCCCTCTATCAGCTGGCTTCACTTATAATTGGGTTCCGTATGTTTGTCATATATATGTTTTTGAAAGGGTGAGATGAAAATTTACAAAACCTAGCTATTAAATACTGTGTTCTTAAATATTAAGTTCACATCTGGAAGTTATTAGGAAGTATAGAAGACATTATATTGGTGAGATAGAAAATATCACCATATTCTGAGAATTTTTTTGCATTGGTGAGATAGCTCAGCAGGTAATGATGCTTGCTGTTGAGTCTAAGTGACTGAGTTTGGTCCTATTGAGTGTCCTCTGATTTCTTCATGAATGCTGTGAGCACAGGAGTGAACACACACATACACATCGTGTCACACAGGAGAGAGAGAGAGAGAGAGAGAGAGAGAGAGAGAGAGAGAGAGGTGGACATAGTGTCACACATCTGCAATTCTAGCATTGGGGAAAAAGAGGAGGGAGACACAGAGACACACACAGACAGAGACAAACATAGACACATCCACACAGAGAACACAGACACACACAGATACACATGGACACAGAGACTCACACAGTGAGAGAGATTCAGACACATGTAAAATAAATAAATAAATGAAGGGAATTAATAGGTTATTTTGTTTCATTTTTTAAAGATTATGATGTTAAAACAAATTAACTGTAGCTCATAATCATTTGAAGTATTTATACATGTTCAGAAATTAAACCTAAAAGTGAGGTAGATCCAAAGCTGCCTACAAATAAAGGTGTGTGCAACCTGTAGTCCACATGCAATCCAACACAATGTCACAAATGGACATTAGGAGATTACTTTTGGTAATGCCTTTGGTTTTGAAGCATGAACTCTGTAAATGACATCATGTTAGACTGTCAAAGGTTGAACATGCCACACCCACTTTTTCCCTTCTCCTCTATGTAAAGGATTTTGAAAACTATGGCTCAACTTTCAGTTTAATTTCTTAGTGGTTGTTTGAACATTTAACTTGTAATCACTTATCCAAACTCTTATCTGAAATCAGGTTCTTGTTAATCCCTTGGGATTGCTTTAATTGTTCCCCAATTCAACAGGATAGGGGCACTAACACATAGTTTCACTATGAGTGAGGAGGCTTCATGTTTCCCCTGGCAATGGGAATGCTTAAAATTTTTCACTTTTAGAAGTATATTTCCAATTCCACATGTCCTTGCATTGTGAACTTGCTAATGGTTTGTGACATGAATAGATAAAATCAAGCATGAAATTTCTGAGTTGGCACGCATCAACATTATCATACAAAATCCCCTTTAGAACCAATCCACCAGGTTCTCGATGGTAACAATGTACTTCAACCATGTTTAATTATCTCCCCTGACTTTAGAAATACTCAGACTCATTTATCTTTTATGGTCTCTAGCTCCTTTTGCAGAAGTTTACGTTTTTCCCATCATTATGCATAAATCGATGTTAAAATTTGCTAAAATTGTTGAAATACAGCCCTGATCCCCATTACTCATTTTCACATTGTTCAATATTTTTCATGACATTCTTGGAACTTATAAATTCGCAAATCTATGCTGTAGTGGAGAGTATTGACTCTAAAGACAGGAAAATCATAGCAATAGCACGAGTATATTACCAGTCATTATTTATGAATATTTGTCCATTCCTTCATCGTTTCATTGATCCAGCAGATGCTTACTGAGCACTCTGATGTGCTGGGGTGGAGTGAGGCTGTGCACTCAGCCCTCACAGAGCAGCGACCACAAACCATCCATTGTAAATTCTAATGCACTCACTTCCCACCTGCGAGCTCTGCCCACAATGTGCTCTGCTTTCTCATTGTCCAAGGGTTAAAAATCTTAGGAAAAGTGGGGCACTGTGAGTGTCTTTTGCTTTCTTTAATATGTACGTATGTACACTTGGAGGCCAGAAGATGGCATCTGATCACCTGGAGTAGGACTTACAGGAAGTAGTGCGTCTTCAGATCTGAACTTGGGTCCTCTGAAGAGCAATAAGTGCTCTTAACTATAGAGCTACACTTTAGCTCCTTGTCCTATGTTTTTTAGGCAAATTTTCACTCATATCCACCTCTTCTTACAGGCACCATATCACACATTGCCATTAAATATCACCCATCCAGGAGATCGTTTTCACAGCATCTTAGGGCTGATATATCCAGAAAACAATGATATCTAACTATCATCCATCCGTCCGTCCATCCATCCATGTATCTATCTATCCATCTATCCATCATCCATCTATCCATCCAACATCCATCTGTCTGTCTGTCTATCCACAAACACACATACCCAGGGAACAGCTCTAGGACTTTTTTTAAATAACACTGTTAGCAGAAATATGCAGAATGACTTTTTGGCTTGGGTAATAGTGGGGGCGTCATGCATGTGAGGCAGGCATTCTACTACTGAGCTATGTCTCTATAGTGGGGGGGGCACATAAATGTGAAGAAGCACGCTTAAAAGAAATCCCACACTAGCTCAGGATTAAGGATAATAGAGGATTATTTCTTTAGGGGTAGACTCACAAATCACAATACTATACTGGAACGAAGAACAGCAACCAAATCCCACAACCGGAAAAGAGGGTGGGTGCACATTTTACACTGGCATAAATAGTATAAGAGGCCACGCTCAAGTAGGCGGGTAACTTAAAGACTAGTGGCGGTAGGAATTACTACATGAATGTGAGACAGGCATTCTACTACTGAACTATATCTCTAACCTTTATTCCGAATACTTTTTATAATAAATATCCAAAGCTACAGCCAGAAGAATCCCAGCTTTGAGAAAACCCCCAGGCACTCTTGATAAACAATGCCTAACTCCCCTGCTAGGCACAGCTCTGTGCACCTGGGCACATGGGTGATAGAGCCAATCAGAGCTTAGCCCTCAGGAAGTCTATGTCCTTTGGCAAGTACCCCACTAAATGCTTCACGATAATCTTATTATCCTCCAGAAAGGCAGTAAAATTATTTTCTTTCTGCATGAAAACAAAATCCAAGAGAGAGTCAATGTGACCAAAAAATAATGTAATCTAGAAAACAGTAACCAAAGAGCTCCATTCATATTTCACTGATTCCCAAGTTCCAATTCTTTTTATGAATTTTTGATAATGAGAAAAAGAAGCTTTCAATTTTGTCTTACCAAGGAAAATCCACTAGCTTTAGTGTGGATTTCCCTGGTGTGGAAAAGGCTGAAAAATGTTCAGTCTTTGATTTTTACTCAGGAATGCCTGTAGGCAGAAAAAAAATTTCTAACAAATATTTCCAGCTTCCTGAAGAGATCAATAATCACAAAATTTCTTAAATATTAGACCCTGTCCTTTTGCTTGTTTGATTGATTGTTACTTCTGTTTTGGGGACCCTAAACTGATCTCAAACTTGAGATCTTCCTGCTTCAGACTCCAGAGTGCTTGGATTGCAAGCATATTGGCATCATATCAAATGCATTCTATCTTAAAATGCTTATATTCTGTATTCTATTTCACAGTAAATGTGTAATTTCACATAATGTTGTATCTTAATAGTTTAAATTTCTTCTCCTCAGAAGCAACCACCTTCAAAAGGTGCCCCAGCAATGTACACATGGGCAGGTGTTGGAACTCTGGCTCTGGTCTTCACAGCAACTTCTAGAACAATGGAAATTTCTTTTAAAATTAAATATTATATTTTTACACATGTGTAGTATATGTATATATGTGTATGTTGCATACATGAAAATGAGCATTGTGCATATTTGTATGTGTGGTATACATGAATATGTGTGTGCATATCTATTTATGTGTAAGAAGGTCAGGCAATGGATGTCTTCAGTTGTTCTCAACCTTTTGTGACCATGTCTCACTGAACATGGGGTCTTACCAATTTGGCTAGCTTAGCTTGCCCGTAGGCCTAAAAATTATCTTTCTGGCTCTGCCTCCTTGGTGCTTGGATTACAGCTTCATATTACCACAAGCAGCTTTTACAGGGATGCTGTGGATTGAAACTCAAGTCCTCATGCTCAGATGAAAGTGCTCTACTAACTGAGTCACCTCTCCAGTGCAAATGACATAATTGTGCATTCACATTTACATATACCAGGAAAATCTTCTTTACTGCATACGAGCCAGAGTGGCCACTGGGGAGTGTTACCTTCAGGGTGTGGGCCAGAGTGATGTGTAAGGCCTCAAGCAACCCTGGAGAATTTCTACATGAGCATGTTTCTTTTCACAGTTTAAATTATTTATGTGCTTTGGTGGCATGATAGAATATATGTTTTCCTGAGCAGGTTCTTTCATAATCTCCAGGTACTCTTTCTGCGCAGATTGTCTGTGAAGATTTTGTGGGAGTCACTCTTTATGCTTCTCCTTACGTTGTAATTGTATCATTTATAAACAGGAGGGTTTCACGTGACTTAAACGCACCAGGAACAAATTTGCCCCTCATCTAAACTGTAGGCTTCGTTTCATTGCAGGGGTTCTGGTGTGTGTAATAAACACGTTACTGCATCAGTGTTTTTAAATTGGGGTGCTGATTGTCCAGCTTTCTGAGCTGCTCAGCAATTCACGGGGAATGAAAAATTGATGCAACTCTGTCGCTATTTCTTTATTCCATGAGGAAAAGCAATAATCCAGCATTCAATTTGTAACTTCTGAAATGTCTGGCTAGCACTTTTAATACTTATATTCATAAAGTGTGTCATCACACAATTCCTATTTTATTATATATGTCAAATATATTATGCATTATAAAATATATTGATATATATAATATATGTCAAAAATATTCAAACACATATTTTAAGCAAAACGGTGTTATTTAAAACTGTATTCTATAAGAACAGTGATTAAGAGAGATGGCTACTCTTGCAGAGGACCTGGGTTTGTTTCCCAGAACAAACCCACACCAGGTAACCTCCAACAGCTTATAACAACAGTTCTGGGGATCTGAAACAGTCTTCTGGCCTCTGCACACACATGATGTGCATGCATACACTTAGCAAACACACACAGAATTTAAAGCATGTATTCAACAAACAATCACTACAAATGCATTCTGTGTGTGTGATGAAAGACACCTTCCTACACATTTTATCCACCACGTAGCTTGCTGTAGCTCAGGCTGACCCTGATCTGCGTCTCCTCTGACTTTAGGCTTCTGATTGCTGGTAGCACTTCTACTTGTGAAAACTCAACATTAACATGTGTCAAAGAGAACTTGTAATAATGGGTTGCACATGTATGCAAAGGATTTGTGTACATATGGAACACAAATTTTATGTTTTCGCCTTTGAATAGGATAAGGTATGTTGTTTTCATTCTTATGGACTTGACAAGTTGTCCACATTGCTTGCGAAGCATGGCCATGAGCATGTGGATATTTTCTTTATAATGGTCTTTCCAATAATCTGGAGACACTGATGCTAGCAAGCATTTACATTTGCCCAGCACAGTCAGGACAGTAGGAGCTACAAACAGGATTTCTTTTTCACATTATTTGACATAGTCGCACATTGCAAAAATCACCCATTGAAGAAAAGTCAACTTTGTTCCCACTGAGATCACTATCACTGCTTACAAACTTAACATCATTTCTAATGGCTAGGAGTTCGAGTTCTTGCATCTAGAGAAAATACTTGGGGATTAAAGCATTCTATTTCTCAGGGATCAACAGAGGTAACACAAATCATGAGAAGCAGTATGTTAGTGAGCAACAATACCACTACTACCAAATAAATAAGGAAACGATTGTTTATGAGTCCCAAACTTAGCTAACTGCGCAAGGGAAAGAAACAAGAGGAATCGATTGTGTAAATTATTGTTTTGGCAGAATCTAAGTCTTGGCAATTCTCTTCAGGTCCTGGAAGAATGCTATCACAAGACCATTAGAGAGGCTAGAGCGCTCTGTTGGTGCTGCATCTGTGTCCTCCTTCTCTTCATCTCCTTCCTTCTCTCCCGCTTCTTCTAATGTACCCTTTGGCCTTTAGACCTTGATTTTTAAAATCTTTTAATTTAATTTTTTGAGAAGTTAATGAGCACTATGTCACCCCTCTCTCTCCTTCCTCTAATTCTTTCCCCACAAATCCCCACTCTCTTCCAAATTCATGGCCTTTTATTCTTTATGTATTATTGTGACATATGTGTGTGTGTGTGTGTGTGTGTGTGTGTGTGTGTGTGTATCTAAGTTTATCAATTGAGCGTACTGAATTCATTCAGTGTTCCTTATATGTGTTCAGGGCTGACCTCCTGGAGCTGAATAACCTCTCAGGACTTATCCCTGAAGAAGACTCATTCCTCCTCTCTCACTAACCATGCATCTAGAAGTAAAGCTATGAGAGTTCCCCCGTCCACACTAGCGTGCCAGTTGGTGGTCTCATGTTGATGTTGTGTTTAGGCAAGCTCAGTGCTGAGATTTCCTGGATGATGATTCCCTGTCACATAGAGAAGTCACTCTCTCACAGAGGACATAGAAAGTCTTCTTAAATATCTTTACTGTTTCCCAACTTGAAGTTTCAGGTCTTCAGAATGAATGCCACAGAGCTGGGGAATCCTAAGTAAATGTCACAAGAGGCTCCTGACTGAATATAAACAAGAACATCAGACTGCTCAGGCTCAGCTATGAAAAGCTGATTATTATACTTTCTTATGGTGACACCGTTGTAAAAACTGGTAAGGTCTGAGCAAATAGAGTAGGAACCCAGGAGAGTGATGGCCTACTCCAATTACAGAGTAGAATACCTGTAAAAGTACAGCATGAACCATATCTTCAGTGCCAGGTTACTTTACTGTCGATATTGCAGTTAGTTGTTATGTTCAACAAGAAAATAAATCTTAACTTGCAACAGTAGAGAAGATTCCATGACAAGAGATGGTGTGATATGGAAGTTACGCAACTCTTTAACATATGAAAAATGTATTTAGAATTGGTGATAAGTTCCTTTCATGTGGTTGCTTGTTACACTAGACTAGGCAGCTCTGTAAATTGCACAGGCTCAGGACTTTGTTGCCTGTGAACTGAAGCACAGAGCAACTGTGGATCACTGTTGTCTGGGATACTCCTTTTTCCACTTACGAGTTTTGGTACCTTTAGTATGTGCATTAAACTTTTCAAATGCATTTAACCTTTAGACTCAGAGTATTCCAGAAAATTCCAAATACCATTTTTATTACTCAACAGCTCATTTTATCCTGACGTGATATTGAGGCAAACTGGACAAATTGTCAGAAATATTCCTATTGCAGGAATTTATACCAGCAACTAAGCTACCACACAGCATATTGAATGGGGCTGGTCAACAGAGTGGGAAGTACACAAATTGCAAATGCTGTCACAATGGCATCTAAAAAAATAAAAGCAGAAAATAAGCAAGGATTCACAAAATTAGTGTGGTTTGAGTTTTAATAAAGCCATGAAGGACTTTCAGAAACATGGAGAACATTCTTTAAATTCATTTTCTAGGTTTAAGAAAAATGGTGTGCCTTGGTTGTTACTCACTCCAAGTCCTTTCTGCTCCCTGTGAGTGTTCATGTCTGTAGGTGTAGGTGGTGAAGCTAAAATAAAGGCAATTTTGAGCTTTATTTGTGGAATAGAACAGTTTATAATATGGCAGTTTGTAAGACACTAAGCAAGAATTTTAATGTAATGATAAATGAATCCAGATATTTGCTACCCCATATGGCATTCCTTTGCTCAGTTCTGAAGAAGAAACAGCTACAAAATCATGGGACTATGTTTGGATGTCTTTGGGTGTTCAGTCTTGTTATTTTGCCATGAGATATAAAGTGAGAAGGATTGGGACACCGGATTCCCTATGCTGTGTCTGTAGCTGTGTGTGGCTCCAGGCACTGTGGCTAAGATATGAGTTCAGGTGCACATTCTTTAGGGACTGTCAACAATTCCAACTTCTTCAGAATCATCTCTTCTGGAGCCACTACATTTCTTATACACAATGGTCTCTCCTAGTGCTCTTCTCCAAAGTGCCAACATGAGAGAAAAAACTATGGGCTGTTCTTTGACAAGAGAAAAGACTCTGGGCTGTTCTTTGACAGGGTGGTGTGGGAGGTTCTTCTGTCTATGTGTTGCTCTTATTGGTTAATGAATAAAGAACTGTTTTGAGCCTATGGCAGGGAAGAACAGAACTAGGCGGGGAAAGAAAGGCTGTATGCTGGAAGAAAGAAGGGCAGAGTAGGGAGACGGCATGTAGCCCAGCCAGAGAGAGATGCCGAACCTTGCCATTAAGCCACAACCACGTGGCAATACACAGATTAATATAAATGGGTTAAATTCAGATGTAAGAGTTACCCAATAAAAAGCAAGAGCTAATGGGTCAGGCAGTGATTTAATTAATACAGTTTCTGTGTGATTATTTTGGGTCTAGGCTAGCAGAGCAGCTGGAAACCAACAAGTGGCCTCCTCCAACACAATGGTGCTCAGAACAAGACTCAAGCAACAAGCTCCATGGGAACTCTTATGAAGGACCCATCCAGTAAGGACAAAGACAGGTATGTAAGTGAATCAAGATTTCCCTAGAACTCATACCACACCATGTCAGGAAATCGGTGTGGAATGTAGCTCATGATGGGCAAGACAAACAAAGCTGGCCTGTTTCAGTTGAGACTAGATAGGTCCTGTTGGTCTCTGACATTGTTGGCTTACTGTTTGAGTCTGTGCATGTCATGTATCCTTCAAATACCAGATTTTTTCTTTTAAGTTTGATGTTTTACATTGCTTCAAGTTAGCTTTTAGCCAAAGACTGGTAGACTGTGTGTTGTCTGAATCACAGAATCTGTGTGGCAGGCCAAAAGGGTCTCTGGGATCCATGGACAATTTTTCCTCTCACTTTTGGAGAGGGAAATGGATGATGTGAAAAGCACTGTCTAGATGTGGGAGGAGAGGTGGGTGGTGGAATCTATACTTATCATTCTGGTCCATCTGTTCAGAAGGTTATCTGTTTCTAAGGACAGCAAACCAGAGGGTTGAGGATGATTGAAAATTCTGAAATAACCCGTTTGGACAGGATTTTAATGGATGGTTTCTTTGTTGCCTAACAGTGGGCTTCACAGAGATGTTCCATGAAAGTAGCAATTTGTAGGGGCCTGAGTCATGATACTTTGATTCCATTCAGCTGTGCTTCTCCTCAAGAAGTGGTATAAGAGAGGTAGGGAAGAGAGAGGCATTGGGAGTGATGCAAAGAAATCTTTATGGCCAGCAAGCAAGTTTTATTTTTCTTTTCCTCTCTGAAGCATTAATTACAATATCAATTTCAGACCCTCGCAGCATGTAACATCCTCTGAAATACTTACAATCAGCTCTTGACCTGAATGCACACACCCAGGGGTAAGGAAGCAATCTGTGCTGCTCAGTATGTTTAGATAGACGGAGCCAGTGCTGGCTTTCAAGTCTCAGGCAGGGTTGAAAGGGGAGCTTCCTGATGCTAACAGTGCAGGGAGGATGTAGGAACTTAGGGTGAACATAACGGTACATCTCACACGGCTCAATCCTCACTCACCCAACCCAGCTGTGATCCTGGTGACAGTGAGTAGGAGGATTCTCTCGTCGTATTTTTATCTGGAACTTGGTAATTACTTCAAAATAAGCATCAGCACAAAAGGTTTTGTGAATCTCAGAACAAAGGAAGAGAATAAAAGGATGTAAACAGAGAGACTATATGGATCTTTCTCAAATACAATGTACAATATAAAATTAAGGTGTGTGTGTGTATGTGTGTGTGTTTAATGATCTCTACTGAAGCACCAAATATCCGTGATGGGTTTATTACAGAACTTGCTTCCTTATCTGTGAGTACGCATTTCCCTTTTAACTTCTAAAGTCCACGTGATATTAGAGAGCACAGCTGAAGAGGACAATATGATTTATACAAAAGTGCACTTGAATATTTCTATCTGTGACCCCCAAAGCTACAAGTTCAACTAACCATGGGCTAAAAATATTTTGAAAAAAACCTTTCTGTACAGAACATAGACAGATTTTTCCTTATTGCTATCAGCCTTTGAGTAACACAGTAGATTATGTACCATTTCCATTGTTTTAGTATAGAAGTATTTATATATTAATCAATATATTATAATGTAAGACTATATTTTTATTGTATAAAATAAAGATTACTATAAAAGCAATCTAGAGATGACCAGAGGAAAATAAGAGGACGCCATAGGTCATGTATACTCAATATGTCACGGTCCATAAGAGACTTAACCATCTTCGGATCTGGCTATCTTTGGAAAATTCTGGACCAAGTATGTTTTGAGTACTCAAAGATGATTGTAAAGAGGTACATATAATTCCTACCATTTATTTAAAAACCAAATGCTCTGCCTAAGTTGCTTTATCATTTATAATTGACCTAGATTTAGATTTTTAAACCTACTCTATTCATTGTTTAAGGATTAAAAGAAGAAATAATGTATATTTTAGAAATTCAAAATATTCAAATAACAGATCATAGGAAACAGTCTCTTTTTTGTATTGTAAAGAAACACAGGTACAAATGATAGATGTTTCTGGACCTTCTGTATCAAGTTCTTCTTTTTGCTTGATGAAATGAGGACGAGGAAATGTGCCCGAGTTGTTCATCCTGGACAAAGAACCTGAAGAAGATCTGAGCAGACACACCAGATCTAAAAATAAAAAGGTGTGCTGCTGAAATCTTAGGATAATATATGCTAGCAAGACTCTTGAGGATTAAGAAAGAGTGAATCTCAAGGGAGATTTTGCTAAGAAAGAAATAGAGACACCATTTCAATCCATCTGGGAATGGGCCAAAAGTGAGACAAGAAGGAAAGTGATTTATGGGAAATCACTGCAGAGGAACTTTACATGAGTCTCCACTGCAGAGAACCTACCTGAGTCTCCACTGGAGAGAACCCTACCTGAGTCTCCACTGCAGAGAACCTACCTGAGTCTCCACTGCAGAGGACCTACCTGAGTCTCCACTGGAGAGAACCTACCTGAGTCTCCACTGCAGAGAACCTACCTGAGTCTCCACTGCCGAGAACCTACCTGAGTCTCCACTGCAGAGAACCTACCTGAGTCTCCACTGCAGAGAACCTACCTGAGTCTCCACTGCAGAGGACCTACCTGAGTCTCCACTGGAGAGAACCTACCTGAGTCTCCACTGGAGAGAACCCTACCTGAGTCTCCACTGGAGAGAACCCTACCTGAGTCTCCACTGCAGAGAACCTACCTGAGTCTCCACTGCAGAGGATCCAACCTGAGTCTCCACTGCAGAGAACCTACCTGAGTCTCCACTGCAGAGGATCCAACCTGAGTCTCCACTGCAGAGAACCCTACCTGAGTCTCCACTGCAGAGGATCCAACCTGAGTCTCCACTGCAGAGAACCCTACCTGAGTCTCCACTGGAGAGAACCTACCTGAGTTTCCACTGCAGAGGATCCAACCTGAGTCTCCACTGCAGAGAATCCTACCTGAGTCTCCACTGGAGAGAACCTACCTGAGTTTCCACTGCAGAGAATCCTACCTGAGTCTCCACTGCAGAGAACCCTACCTGAGTCTCCACTGCAGAGAATTTTACCTGAGTCTCCACTTTAGAGGATCCTATCTGAGTATCCAAAGGCATGAACTACAGTAGATTTCACCCAAAAAATAAGGACCTCTTAGTGGTTGGTAGAAATACTATTATGGGGGAAGTGTTTCTATTTTTGTTGAGATTAGTTGAATTTAGATATGAAGAGTAGTATTTGAGAAAGGGTGAAAGACATTTTGATTAAACCATGACCTGGATTATGAACTGACAGATATCTGAGGTACCTGCTTGCAGAAGAGATGACCTTAAACCTACAGACTCCTTGTTGATGCTCTATATCCTAGAATGCCTCCCTCTAGTTGTCACATGACTACACCTCTTGTTGACGATGTTTTGCAATGTGTTTCATTTCTCTTGGGTTTTGCTTTATTAATCTAAATGTGTAGTTAGGAATACTATTTCACATTGTTTTTATGACAATGAAGGCTATGAAAAGCATTTACAACAGGACCTGATGTATAAGAAGCTCTACCGTGGGTGTCAGCTTATTGTTAAATATCTTCCATATTCTTGGTTGCACTTGGGTGCTTCAGTTGTACATTTCCTCAAATGGGGCTTGTTTCACATTCAGATTTTGTTAGGAATGGGCAAGTTGGAGTATACCACCTGTCCTGCTTTACTTGGGAGAAATTGATATAACCAACCAAAATATTAGTTAGGATGAAATTATGCAAGACAAAATATAATTGCAATAAATCGTACATGAAAGAACTTATCCTGTATGTCATGAGAATAAAGATTAATGAGTGCTGAATAACAAGGCTTTATGAGTGTTATATTAGTTGTCTAGAATCTCATGTTTAAGTAGGATCGAAAGCAATGTTACATGCCTCCTCTAAAATTTTAAGATTTATATATGAGTTAAATAGACAACTATAGGATGACTGTTATGTCTTGAGAATTATCTGTTCTGGAAAAATTTGCTTTAGAGGGTAATAGAGAGGGATAAGTAAGTTTGACAGAGCCACCCACATAAGAAGGTATGAAGGAAGAGAAAAGGAATGGTAAGATGAGGTGTTCTTAAACACAGGGATGATTTTTTCCATTTTACATAATTAGATGCCGCTTAATCCTGAAACAGAGAGCAAGTCTAAACCTGCTTCTCTGCAAAGTGTTTACTGTCACAATCAACAAACAAGGATCCTCCCAGTCTGTCATTCTTTGATTCTGTCACTGGCCTTAAATTCCACTGCTAGTCCTGCTGCCTGTCTGCTGAAGTTCATGGAAAGAAGTTCCTGATACAAGTGAAGTTCTGCCTGGTTGAAGCTTCACTGACCCCTGCAATGAGGAGATGTTATTTATTGTACAGTATGGAAATGGGGGAGGAAATTCGAACTGAGGAAGGATTTTAATTTAGCTGATATTTCTTCCAAGGAGCACGTTCCAGTGAAAATAATGCAATCTGTGTTGAAAATGAGTAAGAGATTCAAATAAGAGTCATTCTGAAGACAGAAAGAGTTCTGTTTGCTTCCCTTGAACTGTGCTCAGGGATAAGTACAGTTGACATTTCCTGAGTACTTGAAATAGTCTGAGAATTATACTCCCCATTCAGAAAGAAAAAATTTCCCTGTAGGGTGTTCCGTTATAAAAATCACTGTCCTTTGTCCAGAGCCTTGGAGTCTAACTGATATTCTCTGCATTCTGGTGAGAGTCTCACCTTGAAGTACACACGTGTTTCTCGGGTTTGCTTAATGAAAAAATAGATTAAAGCTAGAAGACAGTCACAGGTCTTTGACTAAATATCCCAAGAGTTGTATTGTTTTGTAGATATAAGTCGCAGGCTTGTTTCTCTTCATAAATCTCTTTCTCCAAATTGTTTTTCTGGACAGAGTTCAAGTAGAATACCCAATTTATTTATGTCAGCCCTTGCTCTTTGCAATGACCTCTTATTGAGCAATCTGCTAGACAAAGAAGCTGGTTAGCAAACACTGGCATCTGTGGAGACACCAGCTAAGGCCTTCTGCTTGTAGACACACACTTCCCTGCTTCTGTTCTCTGCAAATGGGGATCCAGATGGGTCTAGACATGTGAGCTTCTTATCAATGACAAGCTAACCCATGATCACCTCAAATGTGGAGTATATGTCAGCATACATGAACACCCATACACATTTGCAGCTGATCTTACTTGGTAAAATGACTTGTGGCCTCCAGGTCTGTATCTTGTGGACGGAGATTGTTATACACATATTTCAGGTCTTCGGTTCCACTTAGCTCAGGCAATCCTGCATGCAGCATCTTCATATCAACAGAGCCCAAAATCAAAAAGAAAAGAAAAAATGCAGACAAAAATCAAGCTTATGTGGCTCATTCTGGTGATAGACATGTGAACATTTACATTTGTTTTAATATGCCTTTCATTTTGTATGTATGAATGGGCTTAAGTTCATGCTTTTAGACCTCTCTTAGCTAGTGGTGGGGATAAACAGCAATAACATAAAGACCCATTACAGTTGGTAAAGTATTTGCACAGTAATAATTCTATTGAATTCTCACCATAAAGCAGTGAAGAAGACATGACCACATGATCAATCCCTTGTCTGAACTTTTGGGCCCACCATTTAAAATCTGAGCAATTTTGAGAAAGTTTCTTAGAATCTCTTAAGCCTTCATTTTCTCACATCTAAAGAAGCACAAAATTACCTGACATGTTCTTGGAGAATCTAAATCTTTTCCATCATACAGTGGTTCACAAAATGCATGTACTATCTGTTTCAAGAGCACAAGGCTGTGCTGCAGAAGAGTTGGGTGATATGTCCAGGTCAGTGGTGCAGGACACAGTAAGAAAGCCACGTCTCTGATTCTACAGCTCACTTTCTACAAACATATTTTTTTTTCTGCAGAAGTGGTAAGTATATTCATTAAATATTAAATCAAATAAATAACTAAGGGTAAATTTGTGAATTTTTCTCATCTTTAAGAAGATATTTCATTTACAGTGCACTGAAAAGTGGAGGGATCTTATTCTTTTTACTTGTAGGCAAATTTTTGAGGAAAATGTTTTTGCATTATTATTTCTTTCTAAGAAGTAGAAAAAGAAAAGGAGAAAAAGGGTAGAGGAGAGGGAGGAGGAGAGGGGAGAGATATTATCAATATTCCTATGACTAATATGATAAATGTTCTGCCCTAGAATAATGACACTCATGCAATGAGATGTTAATCCTATCAATAGCAGATGAAATGTGTGTATTGTTAAGGACGGATAAAGTAGTAGATGATTCCTATGGGAAACAAGTGATTTTACCACTATTCTTGCCACTGTCCAGTAAGGCTGAGAGACACTTGCACAGAAGAGACCACAATGCTCTCAGTGTACTCACAGAGAGATCCCAGAAGCAACACTTTTGGAACACAGACTATCATGTGTCTCAATGTCAAGAGACAGCTATGGAAAGAGATAAGGTAGGAAATTTCTGCAGTACTAAAGCTCACAACATGTGCTCCAACATCAATGATTGCTAGTTGGCATGTACAAGGCCTGATAAGGTAAAGAGAGTTCTTTGGTTAAACTTAAAGTTGAGTTACAAGAGGCCAAAGAAGAGGCTGGACTAGGAGTTGGTTTGCAATGGAGACATTATTGGATTTAAATATACATAGGTGAGGCTGGAGAGACTGCTCCACAATTGAGAGCTTGTGCTGTTCTTGCAAAGAACCTAAAGTCACTTGCTAACAGTAATGCAGCCTCCTGTTACTATAGCTTCAGGAGATCCAATGCCTATGGCCTCTGAGAGTTATCTACTCCTCACACATTTAAAAAAAAAGCTTAATATATATGGAAACCACACACACACACATATATGTAAACACATATATATGAATACATACACGCGTATATATATGTATACACATACATGGAATATATGGACAAATTAGAAAAGATTGGATACATTGAGAGAGTAAACAGTTCAAAGTCACAGTTGCAGATGCGTCCTGAGAAATCATTAGCACACAGATGATAACTGAAACCAAGGAAACACCGCAATCCTAGAGATGAGTCACTTGCCTGTTTTCCTGGGTAATCCTAGGCATCTCAAAGTAACCAAGTCTAAACACGAATAATTCTGGGCCAGTGAGATGATTAATCAGATCAAGGTGCTTGCTGCCAGGCATGACCACAAAAGTTCAATACTTGGAACCACGTACAGAAAAAAAGAGGAAATTCTCTTTACCCTCGTCTCTTCTCTTTCCCTTCTCTTATCTCCACTTACAGTGGTGCTCAACCAGCAGGAAATCCACATTCCATTTCCTCTTTTGTCTGATTCTCAATCACAGTTACTTAGTTCTATTAAAAGCAATCAGTAGCTTGCCATATTCCTTCTGTAGCTTTCATTGACGCCATTATCACAGTAGTTCATTTTGTTACAATGTCTAAATGTTTTCAATAACTTCTTCCTATACTTGATGGTGTAGAAGCTACTCTCATAACTTCTGAGTTGTCAGCCCCAAATTCAAGCAAGATGATGGTACTCTTCATTAAAGACACTTGTTCGTTTCTCATCTATCTATGCACTTAAAAATTGCCTCTTCATTTTGATAATTACACTTTCAAAATGTAAAACTTGGCATTTCTCTCTTATCATCCATAGAAGTCTCTATCTGTGTCACAGACTAGTCAATGATGGACAGCATCCATTTCCAAAGTACCACACTTTAGTCACTACACACACACATGTATGTATGTATGTATGTATGTATGTATATATATATAAATATAAATTCATACACACACGTATATATACGTGTGTGTGTGAATGTATAAATTATCTTCTCTCCTGGCTAAGAATGTCTTTCCTTTTCCTTTCTTATCAACCAGAAACCTTTGTCTTGCTTTGACCTCTTTGTTGGAGACGTGAGCCGCTTGTTCATCCTGGCTGCCCAGAACCAAAATAACCACACAGAAACCACATTAATCTTCTTGGTCCATTAACTCTAGCTTCTTATTGCCTAACTCTTATATTAATTTAACCCATTTCTATTAATGTGTATATCACCACATGGCAGTGGCTTACCAGCAAAGATTAGGCATGTCTGACTCTATCAGCTCCATGGTGTCTATCCGACTCCGCCCTTCTTTCTCCCAGCATTTAGTCTACTCCTTCCTGCCTACCTAAGTTTTGCCCTATCAACAGGCCAAGGGAGTTCTTTATTCATTAATGGTAATCACAGCACACAGAAGGGACTCCCTCATCACCTCTTGATGTGGGATATCCTTCTATATGTGTGTTGCTTTTATTGGTTGATAAATAAATCTGCTTTGGCCTATGGCAGTACAAAATGTAGCCAGGCTGGAAGAGATATATATGGAGAGAGTAGGCAGAGACAAGGAGACACCATGTAGTTTTTGAAGTAGAAGACGACGGAGTAGTGGAAACTTACCGGTACGCCACAGTCTCGTGGTGATATACAGAATAATAGAAATTGGTTAATTTAAGATATAAGAGCTAACTAGAAATATGCATGAGTCATCAGTCAAGCAGTGTTGTAACTAATATATTTTCTGTGTGATTATTTGGGTCTGGGTGGCTGGGAACGAAAGAGCTGTCTCTGCTTACAACCTCTTTTAAAGTACTGTCTTCCAGTTCTGATTGCGTTTTTTTCATGTCAGATTAGAAGTTCTTTGAGAAGGGGAAGTGGACCTTTACTCAGTGTTGAGATTGCTTATGTCGGTTAGCATGGCGCTATATACGTAATTGGTATCTAATGAATATCTGATGGCTCATGACTACATGGATGGCTGAATAAGTGATTAGAAAAACACTGAGTGTTATTAGGTTTTAAAACTCCACTCCTTGCAAATTTAATATTGACTACTAAATATAAAAATCTGCCCCAGAGAAACATTTCCCATGGCAAGTAGAATCTAGATTAGCTTTTAATCCTATTTCCAGTACCGGGGGTTCCAGAGACATCTGTGAACTAACTGAGGAAGATTCTCTTTTTAACTATTGCGGGGTCATCCTCTTGCTATGAGCAGACTTCTGTGAAGTCTGAATTTTATTCTCATTTCTCCGAATCACCATAGCTTGGTCAGGACTCTGTCAAATACTTTCTATGGATCCCCATATAGTATACTTACTCTCTACTCTGCCCATAATCTGTCTGTCTGTCTGTCTGCCTATTCATCTCTGTCTAATCTATCGTCTATCTATACAAGCTGACACATATAGACTCTGGAAAACCAGATAAATCCAACTCTCCATCATGTGACTGACTGATGGCAACAAGTCCCAAATCTACCCTTTGTTTTTCCCATTCCTTGGAGAGGGTCTTCGAGTATGTTAATACCAGAGAATATGGATGGCTCCATAGCTGGTCCTATTGAACTATGTCTGTTCACAGGTTTTGTCTGGAATGCACGGGTGATGTCGATATCTGTGGCAGTGGGGAAGGGAGAGGACAGCGATAACAGGTAGGTATGAACAGACACAAACACTGGACAGATGAGTCATTCGTCTTTAAGGCCAGCACTTTTGTTTCTATTCTGCTAAGTCTGCTCTATTTTGATAACTTCGCTCAGGGAAACAGTGCCTTTTCCTTACCTTCTACAAAGATTTCCACTGAGAAATATCTGATATAATAATGGGAGTGATAAACATTTGAAACTGGTTGAATGGTCCCTCTGTTCTTTGAGAGTCTTCCATAATAGCTGATATTGATTTTCTTTAATGGGAGAAAAGCTGACGAAATACAGGCTTTTATGCTAGTGAACTCAGTCAGTAACACACTTGGGTCTCCCACAGATGTTGCTTTTAAGCGAGATGGGAATTACATAGATTAAATTTTCCTTGCTTTCCTCCTGAGAAAACAAAAGCACTGCAGATATCTGGCAACAAGATGCTTTCTGCCGAGGATGGGTCATTAACTCCACATTGAACCCACTGAACGCCCATGCCTGAATATTGATCATTCACAGAACCCAGCCTCGATGACCTGTGCCAAGCATTTCTCAACTTGTAACTGGGTCATGGTGTAGTGCACTGAACCGTGCTTCAAGATGTCAACATGAGAGTCAGAATGGAGGAAGAAAGCCATATTAAATGTGTATGTAGAAAGCAAGTTTCCACAAATTTAAGCTTTGTTTTAATTTTTAAAGGAAGCTTTAGTTAGAGAGTGTGTGGTCCTGAAATATTCACTGAAGACTTTATCTAAAGAGTCCCGTATGATACACACTGGAGTAAAGCAGGGGATCTGGGAAGTATATGAACAGAAACTGAAACAACTACAGTTGTGTGTGGATTTATCTGTGGGATTAAGTAGTCTGCACTGCCTCTGATTCTTATTTCTGTTTCTGTAAGAGTCTAAATCTAAGATTATTACTTAGCATGTGTGAGTGACCTCCACTGCTAATGTATCACCTTTATCCTTAAAGTCAAGATAGATTCAACTAAATCTCAGGCAGGTGGGACTCATTATTTATGTGAGGAATTATTTCAAAACAGGATTAAAGCACTATATATTGAATTTTAAAATGTAGTGTGTGTGTGTGTGTGAGAGAGAGAGAGAGACACACACACATTTGTGGGTGGGTACCCATGGAGGCCAGAAGAGGGCATTAGATTCCTCCTAATTCAATTTACAGGGTCTTGGTAAGTTGTTCCTGGATGCAGGTGCTGGGAACTGAACTCCTTCGCAAGCTCTCTTAACTGCTGATCCCCTTTATTTCCCTTGAACTAAATATATTAACAACATTTTTGCTTTTGTGGTTAGAGGTAAGACAACCTTGGAGCTGTAATTTTCCTGACTAACATTTAAGTTATTTAATGATTATTTACCTTGATGAATATTTTAAAAGGAATGCAGAAAGTTGATTTAAACAAAAGAAAAAGTTTCAACAAGATGTTCCTCTTCACTGAGATGATCTGCAATCATATTAGCCTATCACACACTTAATTGTCATCTAGCATAATTTAATGTCGCTGGAGAAACAGATCCATAAAACTCTGCTTATGGGCTTTTGCTCTGAACATCTGCGTCTGGTTAAGGTACTCATTGGAACCGGAACTCCTCCTTTTCTGTAGTTTCTGTAGCATCATTATCACTTACAAACACTGGGCACCTGTTACTTACATATGCAAATTTTATCATTACTATTCAACTGAAAAAATTTAAGACTCTGGGTTTTATATGTTAGCTTATCATTTACAGTCCCTGACACAAAGTAGGTCCTTGAGAACTCATGGATTCATGATTAAGATCTTTGGAAAATCCAACTAGATCATACCTGAGGTTAATAGGACATTAGAATTGATAGTGCCTGGATATCTATTATATAAATAAAGCCAATTTTGAGGATTGAGCACTCATAAACTTTTCTCTGTATCATGGAATCAGCTATAAATGCAGTAGAGACTAACATAATTTCGAGCTAGAACACAGACCAACAAATAAGAATCACTGGTTGAAGCTGAAAAGTTAACTTAGAGATCCTGAGGACTGGTGTTTAATTCCCAGTACAGGAAAAAGAAAAAAACAAACAAACAAACAAACAAAAAACAAAACAGAGGGACACATTAAAAAATCTGAGTTGTGGAGAAGTAACTAGTGAAGTTGAGAAACTGAATCTTCAGCTTAACCAATAATAATACAAATTTAAATTCTTCACATGCATGTATGACCCTGTATTGGACAATAACCTTTTAATTGATTGATTGATTGATTGAACTTTGAATCAGGATTTCATCCAGTCCAAATTATCCTCGAACTTACTTTGTGGCCGAAGGTGACCTTGAACTTCTGGTCCTCCTGCTCCTTCCTCTCTGTTTCTGGGTTCTGGGATTATGTATGTGTTCCCTCACACCCAATTGTCTGCAGTGCTAGGTCATCACTTTACCTACTGAAATTTATCCCTAGCCTGACAGTATTTAAATTAAATTAACCATGATCTCATATTATTGAATTAATTAACTAAACTCTACTATATGGCAGACTATCATTAGTTCTTTATGTTAATTATGAACTAGAGCTATAAAAATTAATCTATTAATATCTTAGAATAATGTCTGGTCCATATGATGCATTCATTACTAGGTCATGTATCCATTAATTCCATAAGAGCTATTATCCTCATTTAATAAGGAAACCATATTTAGGGTTAAGTATAAGTACATCCAAAGAATATAACCATTAAAGTGCCAAGCTGGCATTCAAAATCTCTAAACACTAATTTTGTCTCCTTAATAACTATTCGCAGAATTGAAAGCTCCAAGGCTGTTGTGTTTGACTGGCTCCAAATTACACATTGATGGACAAGTGGTATGCTACTCTAACAACAGATTCCCTTGGATATATGCACTCAAAGAAATCACCACATCATTCTCCAAATGGTATTTCTATTGGGTTCTTCTTCCCTTGTACTATATGACTATTCCTCACCACTTTGCAGGGGGCTCTGGAATTAAACACGAAGTTCTCTGTGACCCAGCAAAGATAGGATCACAGCTCAGTAGACCTGATATATACCACTAAATGCATCAGCCTACAGTCCAATCACTAATTAATCAGTCACACTTTTAGACTTATTTTGCTTTGAATTAAATGCATATGTATGTATCTGTATGTAGTTGTGTGCCTATTGGCATACAGATGCCTATAGGCTGCAGAAGAGTACATCAGATCCCTGGAGCTAGAGGTACAGGCATTTGGGAGCCACCCGACAAGTGTGCTAAGAACTGAACTCAGCTCCTATGCAAGAGAAGTTTGTGCTTTTAAATTGCCGTGATTGCCATCTCTCCAACCCCAGAGTTTGTATTCTTGACTCTTCATTTCTTAATCTGAAGAGTGGTCAAGTGTTCAAAGGCAGATAGATATCGAGACAAAGGAGCCAGGATGAGACTGCCTCATCTTCATCATGAAGTTGACATTATATGTTAATCACATGTTTTGTAGTAGTTTTTTGAAAGGGGACAATGCAATCAAAGATGTTATTTTAAAAATGACTTTCCTTGAACCTCAGTCAACCCTACCCAGGAATTCCCCTGAATGCATCCTATGATGGCTGTGTCAGAGATGACAACACTGAACTAACATTAAATTGTCAAGAAACATGTTCTGTTGCTCACTCCTTTCTGTTTTAAAAGCTCTTTGAGGGAAGTCCAGGCCATTAGGAGAAATGGACCACTGGAGGAGACACGAATGAAGCTCGGGACTGTTGTTGTTTCTCCAAGGGACTTACCATTTCCAGGAGGCTCAGGATCAGCTGGCTGTGTTTCCTGACAATGTTATAAGCTCTGCAGCAAAGCTCCACAAAGTCTTGAAAATGCTGTGTATTTTTTCCACCCTCAGTAATAAAATACTCCATCTCTGAAGTAAAAATGAAAGGGGCTCGGTCCCTATAAATAAAAAACAATAGTGGTCATGAGGAGAAGACGTGGTTTTAGGACTATTGAAGAAAGTTACCACAATGTATTTTCAGTCAGTTGTTTTTTCTAGTCCAGTGTGGGTCATTGTGGATCAGTGGAAAAACTTAGTAATCAAGAGCTTTGGCTAACTGGGCTGCAATGAGAAGAAAGTATTAGGAGCACTACTCTGTCCATTTATTCCATCTCAAATTAATTCCCAGTTACATTTGGACAGAATGTATCTACTGAGAGAAGATCAGCTCTGATGAACAATACAAGTTAGAACTGCTCAAAGTTGTTACCGAGAGCATATTTACTGATGCACTTCAAGACGATAGAGCAGAACTTAAGTTTGGCATGACAGTGCCTGAAAAGCCATTTTCCTTTGCTTGGAAGGCAGACTCCTTAGGATGAGAGTTTGGATCAAAGTTAAGATGTTATAATAACAAATTCTTTCAAGAGATAATTTATGAAGCAACAAGAACAACAGATGTAACCAATTTACTGTCATATGCTTAGCAAACAGAAAGTTGTTTTTAAAAAAGATAGCCATAATTCACTTCACACATGACTCAGTAAGAACACTGAGCACACAGCACATTGCAGACCATGTTTTCACACAAGTCATACTGCCCCCTGTAGTCCCACGGATGGAAGAGCAAGTCACATTTCCTAAACTGTGATCTGAGGCATGATAATTCTGAGATAAAGTGTCAGTGTCTATAAGAGAAACAGGGAGGGAGTAGAGGTATCTTTATTTGATGAGGTCTCAGCAGTTAGATCAAGGAGGAGGATTTTACACCAGCTGGTCTTACAGTCTTCAACAGCATGTAGAGGGGACATAGTTGTGGAAAAAAGGAGAATAAAATGTGTTTTAAATGTGATAGTTCGGGTTCAAGTAAGGCTGCACCAAGTTACAACTGAAGAAACTGAGAGGGCACTCAGGGTCACCTTAGAACAGAACAGTGTCCTGTGCTTATACAGGCATCACTGTTTTAGTGAAAACTTAGTCGAGCTGGAAATCCCCCCAAGATGATTTAAGTAGGCCTTTCTGAAATATGAGAACTCAAATGAAAAATTTTGCAAGCACATCTGAGACAGTGAACTCTGGCTACAGACAAAGCATTTTCTAAAACAGTGTTTGGCTGTGGTTGTTCTGAAGTGTAACTTTAAGGCCAGGCGCTGTGGTTCACACCTATGAATCCCAGTGCTCCAGAGGCTAAGACAGACTATGAGTTTGAGGGCAGCCTAGGCCACACGTTTAGTTCCTGGCTAGCCTGGTCTTAGAGGTGAGATCCTGTCTCAAAATAGAATAATAAAGTTTGTATTTTATAATACATGCTGACCTTCAAGGGAGGTCAGAATAACAAAACCTGTCACTCGACTTGTTTTGCCTTTCTTCAACCAATAACTTATTCAATAAAATGTATTGAACACCCACACTTAGTAAAACTTCTCAAGTCTCTACTCTAACTTCTTAAACTATGATCAGTAAATTTTGCTAGAATGAGTGGGAAGACCCACTCATTCCATGAGGCACGTTATGGGTCCAAACTTCAGCAAAACTGGGAGAAGAAAGGATGGAACACAAGATAAAAGCACAGGTTCTAATCTTGAACTTACTATGACTTCATTTTCTAGAGTTTAAATTGCATACCGAACACTCAGCTGTCAGACTGTCTAAGAGGCCCAACGTGGGAAACATTTATGTGCCCGGTTCGTGGAGAGTGCTGTGCACTTGGGAGTTGCTATGGCTGGAGGAGGCTTCATGCACAGAGCCCAGGCTGCAGGCCCCAAGATCCACATCTCAGGTCTGGGTTTTGAACATTACTGTTCTTGCCTTTGATGAGAGGCTTACTATCTCCACTCCTGGATCTCTTTCTTTACCAACTGGGATGGGAAAACTTGATTATTGACATTACTGAGAGGATCACATAGCTTACATGACAGAAAAGCACTTACTGCCACATAGAAAGCTCTCAGTACACTTTAGCTATCGCCGCTGTATATTATTGTAAGTCTTCAAACAGTCAAGAGTGTTTGCAGAGTGAAATCCTGTCACAGCTAAGCCTCCCTCTGTCTTCACACTCAAAAATGCCAACACCTCCCACTTTTTAGTTTAGGATTTAATTTGATCACTATAAACTGCTTGACTACGTGGGTCACTACATCGATCTTTTCTTTTGTTAGACATATGACAGATCTTATACTGTTTGTATAAGAGAGTTTGTAGTTTTCACTCTCGCTAATGGTGGTGCTTTGAAGACTGAATGTGCCTCTCAGACTCGTGGTTGACACATGTCTTCTCCAGTTGGTGGTGCTTTTTGGGGATGCTACAAGACCTTTAGAAAGTGGTTTGCTGGAGGGAATACATGACAGGGGTGGACTTTGAGATATTATAGCCTGGCCCCACTTTTTACTCTTTTTCTGCTTTGTATTGATATATGAAAATATGGCCAGCCAGCTTCCTGCTCTGTTAGCATGCCCTGCCTTCCCCACTACAAGGGATTCTGTCCCACTGGAACCATGAGTCAAAGCAAACCCTTCTCTCCTTGAAGTTGCTTTTGGCCCTAGCATTTCCTCACAGCAAGAGAAAAAGGCCTTATTCACCGGTGTTTCAGTAGACTTAAGAATATTGTCTTAGGGTTTACTATTGCTGTGAGGAGACTCCATGACCATGGCAACTCTTAAAAAAAAAATTTAATTGAGGGAACTCTCTTACAATTCAGTCCATCATGGCAGGGAGCATGGCAGCATGCAGGCTGACATAGCGCTGGAGAAATAGCCAAGTGTCCTACACCTTGCAGGAAACAGGAAGTTGACTGACACACTGGCCAGTATCCTGAGTGTATAGAACCTCAAAGACTGTTCCTATAGTGACACACTTCCTCCAACAAGTTCACACCCACTCCAAGAAAGCCACACCTCCTAATAATGCCAGTCCCGATGGAAGTGGGGATCAATTACATTCAAACTACCACAAATATCCTAGGGTTCTTTAATCAGGAACAAATCTACAAAATCTTTTTTGCTCTTTTCTGTTCTATACTGTGAATTGAGCTTTGAATGTAGTTCTAGAAAGGTCTCATATCTTACAAATTCCCGAACATTTCCAGTGTGGCGGGATGTACTTTTCTCTTTTAAAGCTGCTAAATCTACTGCTGGCCAAACTGATCGCTCCTAGAAACTTCTCATGGCTCTGTCTCCATGAAATGAAACCCCTTTCTTTCCCGGCAAGGCAACTGCCATGGTAAATCAGGTGCAGACAACACACACAGAATTTCAAGTACCTGAGAGAAGCATCCAAATTAGGGAAAAATGTAAACTAAGAATAATATTGAAGAAACAGATTTCACTGTGTAAATATCACAGTTGAAATGTTTAGGGAGCCCAACTAAAGTTGCTTGTTTTCAATAAACTTTATAAAAATAAGAATTACATTAGAACTCTTCTGCAAATGAAAGGAACTATTAGCTCCAACAACGGCTCCATCTTGTCCCTGGGTGATACACAAGCTTCTGCTGTGCTGTGTTTTGTGAATTGACTCAAAAGTGAACTTAATCCTAGATCACAGATGTAGTGACTTGAGGCCTCTCTCTGAAGTTTTGTGTTATTGGAAATCCAGGGCATAAATTGTTTTCCAGGTTTGTTGCTATATCAGTGCTTGTCCCAGCTAGATCTGCTTTTGTTTCTGTCCTCCTCCCCTTTCAACTGTATTTGTTTCTTGCACCTTCCTTCTCCTCCTCTCTTTCTCTCTCTCTCTGTGTTCTCATCTTCCTCTTCTCCTTCCCTCTTACTCTCCCTTTTCTTGTGCCGATTCAGTGATAAATATTAAGGTAATTCCCTTGTGATAAATCCTCCCAGGCTGGCAAGATGGCTCAGTGGATAGAGGCACTACCCACAAAGCCTGGAGATCTGCATTAGATCCCTGATAACCACATGATGGAAGGAGAGAACCCGCTTCCATAACTTGTCCTCTGAGTTATGCATATGAATCCAGGCACACACATACTTACACACATTCATACAACATAAATAAAATAATACATTAATGCTTTTAAAAGAAATATTCCTCAATATAACCCATTTCTTGCTGAAAGTCTTATGATTTAAAATAAATCAAAGTGAAATATATGGTTCTCAGAAGAGAGTGAGGCACTCCTCCTTTCTTTAATGGCCTTCACACCTGAAACAATCTATCTATGGTGCGCTGGCACATATGGAAAACAAAATAAAAGTAGCCACATAGTGAATAGCTGGTGATAATTTAACATTTATGTGGGAAAACCGCAGAGTAAGCTCATTATGATTCTGTCATTCTGCTTCCAAAATTAACTTTGGTGTAAACATAGGACTCCAAAACTATGTATAAACACAGTTTCTCTAAAACTAGCATTCTGCAAGATTGCTGAGACTATTTTCTAGATTTCCAGCAGATGTAAGGAGAGGCTTGGTGATCTAAAAATGCTGATATTCTTGGAAATGTAAGAATATATTATAAGCACATAGCAATTATTAAGGAGATACATTTATTCAACTCAAGAAATGATAGGTTATTCATATTTGACATTTACTGCTACTTTTGTGCCAGATCCCCATGTAACCATACAACACACATAAATCTGCGTAAAGTCGTTAGTATATTAAGATCACTGTTATAAGGTTTTACCAGTGGTTGCTCCACTGAGGACTCAGACATTTAGGATCTGTTACTGATCATTAAATGACTTGAACCTAGAGGGCTGGACTCTCAAATATCAGAGCACTACAGTAAACCACCAGCAGGTATTTGTTAGACTCCGTAATAGAATGTGCAAAAACTCTAGGTAAGTTTAAGGAGCTTTCAAATCATTGTGTTAGGGTCTGGGGATACAGATCAGCTGATAGATTATTTGCCCGTTAAACACTATGCCTTGAATTCCACTCCCAGTACTTCATAAATGTGGGTGTGGTGGAGCACACCTGTAGTCCCAGAACTGGAGAGATGGAGTTGGGAGGATCAGGAATCTAAGATCATCTTGGCTAAATAGTAAGTTTGCAACAAGCCTGGTAAACGTGAGGCCTATCTTTTTCCTTCTCCCCACAAAATAACACTATTACATAAGCAATTTAAATCACCAAGCAACAACAACAATGTTATGAAAATATTGTTCGATCTACAATATGAAGAGATAAGAAGGGAGCATTTGGAAAGATCAGATGAGCTTTTTTTGTAGGAAGTTTTGATCTCATATGATAATAGCTTATATTAGAATGGGGTTTGTGGCATACGGATGCAGAGAAGTGGGAAGACATAAAACATGTTCCAAAAGAATAAATGAGATGATGTGATGGCTTGAGACAGGCAGAAACAGTGATGCCAAGTAGGTTCTCCTCCTTGTGTAGCAGGAAGGCTGAGGAGCATCACTCAGAGTGATGGGCATTTGTATCCATGTGAGACTTACCAAGGCAGATGACCGAGATTACAACACACATTTCAGAATGTGAGAATAAAGATCTAGGCTGGAGGCAAATTTCTGGGAGCCTGACAACCGTTTTTCCTTGTGCTACCCAACTATCACATTAGAGTCCCTGACAATGGCAGACACAGCAACCAGTGATGTCATGAGTCAATGAACAACAGGTTTACAACCTTCCTGAGTGTCTCTTGCCTCGTAAATTTCAGATATGGACCCAAAGAAGTTGGTGATATGGAAATATCAGTGGATTCAGACAACAGAAAACTAACAAAACAAAATCAGGAAAACCTGTTCTCACTAGCCAAAGAGCCAAAAAGGAAAGCCTAATGCACTAGAATATTTTTTTAAAAAAATTCTCCAGCCAAATATTTTTAGAGGAAATAAGGATTTCAATTCTTCCTGTGGACATAGATGTCACATCTTACCAGGCTGCAAGGTGGCACCCTTACCTCACAGCAGGGTGCTGTGGGTACCACTGGAAGGCTACACATGTTTGTCAGTGAAATAGAGTATACAACACTGAAACAGACTACCCAAATATTGCCAACTGTTTTATGATGATATGGTGAACACAGTTCAAAGGACAACAGGTGGCCTTTGGACACAATTGGGATCGAGAGACACCCATATACCTTGATCTAAACCTCTGATCTAAAAGAAAAACAAACTAAAAATTAATATAAAACACAACATGTTAAAACTGTCATAAAGATAAGAGAGAGGTTTTGGGACTGAGGGCCAGACACATCCTTTCTGGAATTAGGCGTGTTTTTGACATGGGTAAAAAGCAGTGTCAGAAGGCTGCAAAGACAATCTAAAATCTGGAAAACGATTCTTGAAAATGATAAAGAGAACAAATAATCAGCATGAAGAATATAAAAATATTCTCAAATTTCAATAGTTATAAAATCAAATTCTATAACTAGAAAATACACAAAAGATATAAAAACACATTGTATGCTTAAAGATATGAAGACAATCAATAAACACCTGAAAAGACATTCAGCATGGCTTCCCTTCATGCAAACTAAACCTGCAATGATACGGCAGAAGACACCTAGTGGTATGAGTGAAGAAAGTGACAAGGATGGAGGGAAACTGGATTGTTCAAGCCGTGCTGGTAGAATGTGTGTCCAATGTCCCACTTTGTTACATTATTTTCCTATCTGGAAAAACAATTTGTCATCAGCTTATTGAAATCAACAACAATATACAAGCACTCTATAACCCAACATTTACAACCCGGAGCATTTATCTCAGAGAAATGCCGACCTAAGTTCATGAATTCCACACTTGAGTTGTTCATTGAAGATTTAGTCCTACTTGTTAAGACCTTAGGGATCCAGATGTCCTTCAACAGATGAATGGTTCCACAGACTGCACTACATTCAGATTGTAGAATGTTATTTGTCAAAGGCACAGCCTTGAAAACACACAGCTTACATTGATCCTCCAGATAATTATATTACAGTAAAAAAAAATACCCCAGAATCTTCAAATAGTACATTCAAGATGATTCCATTTATGTAACATTCTTGACATCACAAAACTGTAGAAAGGGACAAGAGATGGAAGATTGTCAAGGGATAAGGACAGAGTAGGGTTGGGAACAAGAGGTAGTCAGGTGCATCCATGCATGGGCTCCATAAGGGATGTGATGGGCAGAATCATTTTTGTATCTTGACGTTGTCACTTTTGATACCTTATTATGATAAATTATCATTCTACAAGATCTTACCACTGGTAAAGAAAAACTGATAATGAAATATACAAGACCATTTTGTCTTGCTTATTATAATCACATATGAATCTACAGCTATTTCAAGAGATGTCATTAACATTTTAATTGTATTATCTGGGTGTAAACAATAACAGTTTTCTGATAAGTGTAGAGAAATAAGAGGGAGTCTTGGAGAAGCAAGCATTTGATGGCTGATGTGGGATGCCCTTCAATATAGTGTGAATCTGTCATATTACCATTGGTTAATAAAGAAGTTTATTTGGTCAATAGCCAGACAGAATAAAGCAAGGTGGGAAATCCAAGCAGAGGGACAGCAGGAAAGAAGGCAGAGTTAGGAAGATGCCAGCAGTCACTGAGGAAGCAAGATGTGTGGTAATAAGTCATGAGCCTTGTGATAAAATTTAGAATAATAAAAATCGGTTAATTTAAGTTGTAAGAGCTAGTTAATAGTAACCCTGAGCCATCAGCCAAACTTTAATAATTAGTATAATCCTCTGAGTGTTTATTAGGGAACTGGTGGGTGGGAAAGAAACCTCCGTTTATAGATGCTTTAGAAGAAGTAATCCATTCTGGATAGACACTGAAAACGTTTTGCAGAAGACAGCAAAGGAGGGTTTTCTGAGATGGAGATGCCTTGAAGAAGGCAGTGAAAGAGCTGACATAGTGGAGACCTTTGATAAATAAAGAAAAAGAAAAATGAGTAGTGCTGAAGTCAGTACAGGTTTTATTAAATATTAAAGAATAAACCCCAATTGATAAATTTACAAAATGAATATGTATTCATAGGAAACCTTTCCAGGAGTGAAGTTGAGCAGGGCAGCATGAAGACTTGTGGTGCTGGGGCAAAGTTGTTTGAACTTTCCAGATCCAGCTTATCTGAAACGATTGCTGAGACTCTAATGGCCATCAAAAGAGGAGAGGAAAAGGCTCTGAAACATTTATTTAGGAAGGCAGAAGTTTCAGTGCTGATATGAGTAAGTGTGGGAAGTTTACATTCCAGAGTAAAACAAGCTCTGTTGGGATAGCTTTGTTTTCTCAGTAAAGTATGGACTGTACTTAGACTTCTACTGAGGGCACTGGCGGTGTGAGCACAAAATGTGTTGTAGAGTGGAAAAGCCAGGTAGTCTCTGGAATGCAGTACCACTGATAGACAAGAGGAGGCAGTGTGCTGGCTGTGTAGTTTGTTCCACTCTAGCAGTGCGGGGCTACTGAGTTCTGAGGTGCTTCGCCTCTGCCTCCACATGGCTACCCACAAGACAAATAGGCCTTTTCCCTTTCCTTCTACATCCAACCTCTTGTGTACATATGTTATATATGTAAATGTCCACTATCCTGTATCCTGTGTGTGTGTGTGTGTGTGTGTGTGTGTACGTGTATACGTGTGTATGTGTAAACTAGAAAAGAATGTTGGGTATTCTGCTTTACATTCTCTATCTTATTCTCTTGACAGAGTGTCTCTCATTGAAAATAAAGGTAGCAGGCAGCCAGTAAGGGCTAGAGATTCCTACCAGTGCTGGGGTTACACCCATTCACATGACCATGCTTAGATTTTTACGTGAGTCCTAGGGATTTTATCTTAGGTCCTCATGTTTACACAGTGAGCTTTCTTACTCAAATAGCCATCTCCAAAATTCACTAACCCTTTTATCTATCTATCTATCTATCTATCTATCTATCTATCTATCTATCTATCTATCTATCTATCTATGTGTGTGTGTGCATGCACATGCTCTGCCAGGAGTGTGTGTTCAACCCAGGGATCAAGGTCAGGTTATCAGCCTTGATGGTAAAACTGTCTTTACCTACCTGAGCTGTATCTGCAGCACACCTATCTTTATAAGGAAATTAGTCAGCAATTTTGTAACTTTATAAGCCACTACCATTGAGAACAACTGGTAACAAATATGTAGGATCTCTGCCTTCTTTTCTCCAAGTGTCTTACCAGATGCTACTAAGATGCGTTTGTGCCTTGAACTGAAATATAGATTCCGCCATAAGGTGTACCTGGTTTAAAAGGCTTCCCCTTTAAAGAATGCAAACATGAATTATTTAAGGCACAATAATTCCAGAAACATCTTTCTAAAATGTGAGTTGTATAGTCTAGATAATATCACAGGCTTTACTTCAATAACCTTGGGTGGTCTATGGCCATCCTAAAATCTGTAGAATGGACATGAGTAAGCTGGGAAGTGTAAGTCACTCATCCTAGGATTTGTTATTTCCACCTGTTTAATATTTTTTTATGGTAAAAGTGAAAAAAAAAACAGTGTAGAGTTCTGCTTGCCCATATCAAAGACAGCAACCCTGGTTACTTCCAGACTTAGCCTTAGGTTTTGCATCCTTCACTATTTTAACATCTTATAAGGCATTTTATTGTATGTTTTAAATGTATGAATTAAATACATATCAAAACTGTAAATATGGGATAAGTGTAACATGGGGCACTAACTAAAGAAACTGATACCTGTCCCAAGGCAGGGGAGAACAAGCTGTGTTGGGGTTGGGGAGAAATGGAAGCTTCGTGGCAACATCCAGGGGTTATGATACAATTGACTGGCACCCTTGCACACATTATAACCAAGACTATTCTCTGCCTTCACTTGCAAAAACACAGAAAATAACAGCATTTCTGTCTCGATTCTGGAAGCTATCACATGCCAAGTATGCATGAGGCTTTCAAGTTATTTTTGACTATTCTCACAGAATATGAGCTCACACTTCATGATGCAGCCCCCAATACAGAACACATGTTTTATGCCTGTATCAAAGCCACAGCAATCCGGGGAGAGAACTATAGGCTTCAATACCAGTGATGGAGGTGGGGGATGCAGAGTGGAATGGACAGCAGGCCCTGACATGGACGTAGGACCATAAAATGTGTCTGCTGGAATCTATGAGCACCACAGTATCACTTCCTTTAGTGGGGAGACTGATAGGAGTCAGTAAATGGAAGCACAGAGACTCTAGTCTCAGAATTGAAAGATTTTAGTGTCTGAATGATGTACTTAGTACATGAACTGAAATTCAGAACTCGGTATTGAGACACATTTCAACACTATTATCAAGATTATCTTTATTACTTTTGTGAAATTTGAAATGTTTGGGTTGTGAAGCAACACATAGCATTATTAAGATGTGCTGTTTTCAAGACGTCTGTAAACTATGCACTCCCCTAATCACAAATGGCATCATTAGCACAGGCGCAAATGGCTGGGGTGCACTGGGGATGCTTAAGCTTACCTTTTCCTTGATATCACAAATGACCTACATTCTGGAAAGCACATTTTGCTGCCCAGCAGTAAGGACACAAGTCTCTTATCTAATATCCATGAGTTAATTGGGAAGGCAAATCTGGAGTCTCCATTGAGTAGGAGAGAACCTTGTGTAATTAGGTAGCTTGGGAAACCACACATGAGCAATATAACCACAGTGTCAATGTGAGCATGCTTTTACAGAATGAACACTACACCCCCATGAGATCTCTATGCTCTCAGCAATTATCAGCTGAGTAGAGTTTCACCGGTAATTTCTTAAATGCAAAACATTTTCCCTCCTGTTCAGACCCTTGCGCAAGCATCACATGTCTTTAGTGCTCGTGAAGTCCCTGACTTTTAACTATTTAATAACTTTACATAGTGAGTCAGAAGGTCTCTGAAAACTCAGGTACATCCTGTCTCTTTTTAGAAGAGGGTAGATAAAAGAAAACAACTTTTTTAGAACAGTTAAGTCTCCTCGATATATCGATGAACTGCATTTGTACTGAGCCAGGATTTAATGATGGGTAGAAGGCCGATGGGATCCTCAGAATTACTGGGCTTTTCCTTTGAATCATAGATGAGGGAAGTGCATAGCTATGATTTCCATAGAATTCTGATACTTGCTTGGGACAGACTTAGTCTGGATACGAAAACAATTTCATCAATGCTGTAATGTGTGGGTGAATGTATGCTTGTGGCACTACATTGGAAGTAAAAGCGTTTAAAATCAGGTCAAAGATGAACTCAAGTTACTCCTGAAAGCATTTGTATCTCATGTAGTTGTGGTCTTCAAGAAATAGACTTAGTATTTCTTACTAAGCTCAAAACTGAGTCGTTCACCCAGTGTAGGGCATTTTCTTCTTCCTCCCTCCCTTCCTCCCTCTCTTCCCTTTTCCTTCCTCTTTTCCTCCCTTCCTCCCTCACTTCCCCCTCCCTCCCTCACTTCCCTCTTCCTTCCTTCCTCCCTCCCTCCCTCCTTTCCCTCTATTCCTTCTTTCCCTCCCTTCATCCTCCCTTCCTTACTTTCTACATCCCTCTCTCCCCTCCCATCTTCCTTCTTTCCTTTCTTCCTCTCTTCCTTCATTTTTACCCCTTTGCTTCAGCCTTTCCTATGCTGGGAGTTGGATGCATGCTATTCTACCTATTCTGTTCTACCACGTGGTACTTACTGTTTTACCATGGAGCTATAGCCACAGCTCAGCTGAAGTTCCTATGCTATGCTCACTTTACAGGCTTATTTATGAACTTCCCTTAAAGAGTAGACTTTGAATCAAGGCTAAGCAGGCCTGAGAGACAGAAGCACATTGTACCTTAGGCAAGCTAAGAGGACTGCAGAGGTGGCAGGTGGGGCTCATGGAGGGCAGAAAGGCAGGGTAGTCAGGGTTTAACTTGCTCTCTCTTCCATCTCTTTTCTATTCTCAAACTTTTCTCAGTCATCTCATCTTTTCAGCTGAAAGCCTACAGAATTTTCTCATTGAAGAAAATTAATTTGTGAGTTTATGACCTTTGCCTATTTCCATGGAATAAATATCCCCATTATTGCTGATTTCTAGCCGGTAATGTGCTGTCATCAGGGACATTGATTGAGAAGAAGTCCACTACAGGAAATGGGCTCTGACAATTTCACATGACATGGACCAGGTCCATCCCACCTCTGTGTCCAAAATTACCCCATAGGTTAGGGGGGGCTTTCTGAAATACATCACCATCCTCTGAGCTTTATATACATATATTGAATCATTTAATCTTTCAGAAAGTTCAAAATATAGATGAGAAAACTGAGGCACACGAATGAGATTGATTGAGGATCATATGTAAAGTACGTGATAGCACTAGGATAAAACACACAAATTCTCTCTCTCTCTCTCTCTCTCTCTCTCTCTCTCTCTCACACACACACACACACACACACACACACACACACACACACCCAGCTTATCATCAGAGCCTCAGAGTAGCTGACCTTAACCAGTGTTCACATAACCTCTTAAATTATTTTATTACATAGGGCTTTTATGTAGTTACTTTTAACAGTGAGTGGCAGCCCACTGAGACACCAGCTTCATACAAAGTCCCTACCACGGAATGGTCAGTGACACAAACAAGGCTCTTCTGGAGTATGAAAGGTGGATTGCTAAACATCCAGAAATGACAGGCATGAGAAAAAATGTACAGTGTTGCATACTAATCGTTTTTACTGAATAAAACATGGGATAACATGTTTTCCTTTGCAAAAAATTAACTCAAATTACTTAGAAAAAAAAAGCTACAAGAAGACTTAATCTTTTGTTGCCCCTTTAGTGCCTCATGTGGACAGGTAAGCGGCCCTGGAATCTGCTGCTGTAAGCTCACTTCTACTGCCCTTTCAGCACCCCATGCAGTCGATGAAACATAGTGAATTAAAAATAAAAACTCAATGATCCTCAGTATTCTTAGAATAAATGCTGACTGGGTTCTCAGCCCTAAAGTAGACACTGTGGAAGCCTCAGAGCAGGGTGCTGAAGAGTGAGCGAAAAGGATGTAAGAGCTGGGAAGTACAGGGAAAGCCATCTTCATGGCAGAACACAGCGTTCATAGTAGGATCTTCCAGTAGTTACATTCGACTGCACTAGACCTGTGTAAGACTTAGTGCCTGTCAGAAGTCATCACGAGTGGGACGGGACTCGTGGAAAGCTACTGCTCTATTCTAATTTGCTTTTCTGTTGCTGTGATAAACACTATACCCAAAAGCTAAGAGTTTACTTTAGTTTATACTTCTAGGCCATAATTCATCAACAAACCACAAAAAAATGCTGTCTGCTGGCTAGCTCCCTCTAACTCATGTTCAGAAACACACATACTCTCTCTCTCTCTCTCTCTCTCTCTCTCTCTCTCTCTCTCACCCACACCCCCCCCACACACACAAACAACAAACCATCAAACAAAAACCAGGACCACCTGTTTAGTTTGGCACCATCCACAATACATCGGGCCTTCCTTTACCAAATAGCAACCAAGAAAATGTCTCACAGACAAGTCACAGGCCATTTTGATGGAGGCATTTCCTCAGCTGATGTTCTTCCTCTCTCCCAGGTGACTTTAGTTTGTTTCACGTTGACAATGAAAACTAACCAGGGTACCTTCCACAGAGAACTATTGTCAACTGATGGATTCTAGGGAAGTGATAGCCATTGCCTTCAGTGCTGTACCAGATACTGAGCCCATGAGGTTTCCGTGAATTGGTCCAAGTCTGTGGCCACACAGAGAGTATCCAGTTAAAGTTAATGGGTTGCAAAACAAAACAAAATGGCATGAATGTGGGTGGGTAAGGGATCTATAGCAGTGGTGCGGGAGAATTATCTGTATTCTGTCAATCATATTTTAATAAAACGCTGATTGGCCAGGCAGGCAGTATAGGTGGGAAAGCCAGACAGGAAGTAGGGGTGGAGCAAAGAGACTGGGAGTATTCTGGAAGTAGAAACTCTCTCACCACTCCTGCGCAGAACACCGAAGAGGCAACATGTAAGCTGTCACACTGAGAAAGGTACTGAGCCCATGTGGCTAACATAGATCAGAATAATGGGTTAAGATAAATTATAAGAACTAATAAGTAGCCTGACCTAATGGGCCAATCAGTTTATAACCTTCTAGAGTTCTGTGTATGATTTTTCTTTGTTGCTTGCCGGCTGTTGGGGTACTGGGAGGGACAGAAACCCCAACAAGCCGGCCCTCATGTTACATATGGCGCCCAGACGTGGATAACTGAATCCACAGAAAGCCTGAGGTGCTTGGAAAAGAATAGAGTAAAGCATGGCTTCTTGGTGGCAGCAATTTCTCAGGTCTACTTTGCTTGCTAGAGGCAAGCAAGCGCTCTCATCTGAGAGAGGCTTCCTGACTCAGCTTTAGCTGCAAAACCTTGCAGCTCTTTAAAGAGGTCCTGCCACAAAACACTTAAATGTTGTTGATGACAAGCTGAACGCATTCTTTTCAGTTTTCAGCCGTAGCAGGAAAAAAGCTGCGCTGTTTTAAAATACCATCTTTCTGGGCCGTCCTGCCAGGGCAAACTCTGACTCTTTCAGGCAGGCAGTCCGACTGAGTGTGGTCTGTGAGCAGAATGCTGCAACTTGCTTGCTAGCAAGGACCTTGAAACGCCATAGAGTTGGGGCAGTGAACACAGCTCTGGCTGGTATCTCAGCCTTGAGGCTGAAAAGCTAAGGAATGAGCTGGATCTAGCCGTCAAAGCCACAGCTCTCCATATTGCTTAGTAAATTAAAGACTCATATGGTCAGAAAAAGAAAAATATACAGTAAAGAGAGATTCAAAGAGGAAGAAAACCTCTAAATGGTTTACAGTGTGTATATGCAGGCTAAAAGTTAAAGTTCTTAAAGTTAAAAGGAAAGAAAGAGAGTAGTTGGGTGTGGTGGTACACACCTTTAATCCCAATGCCTGGGAGGCAGAGGCATATTGACCTCTGTGACTTCAAGGGGTAGAGGTAGATTGACCTCTGTGACTTCAAGGTGTGGTAGCACACACCTTTAATCCCAATGCCTGGGAGGCAGAGACAGAAGGATCTCTGAGTTCAAGGTGTGGTAGCACACGCCTTTAATCCCAGCACTGGGGAACAGAGACAGACAGATCTCTGTGAGTTCAAGGACAGCCTGGTCTACAGAGTTATTCCAGGACAAAGATATACAGAGAACCTGTGTCAAAAAGTAAAAGTAAAAATAAAAGAAATAGAGGTTAAAAATAAAGCTGCATAAAGATGGAAAATACACAGAGAATCTTGATACTGTGTGTTATTATGCTCTCTTTTAATTGTTTGAATGCTGAGGAAGGAGCAACAGTCACCAAAAGACATTTGTTTATAAATGCTGCTGAACTAACCCAAGATAGGTATTTTGAAAATACCTTGGCTTCAAAACTGAAGTCAAAAGGTATGTTACTTTGGAGAAGAGATTCTGCTTTTGTTTCCACAGAAAATGAGAGGCTATGGATTTATTCAGAGTTAAGAAAAATCATCTTTGACCAAGGGAGGCCACCTGAGAAATCGACAGGAACAGATGGCCCAGATGACAGAGTTCTACATCCAGAACTGATTCAAGACTGCAGCCTGAGATGATCAAGACTCCCAGGATACTTCAGTCAGGACTTGATTATAACTCTAAATTTTCTTTAGGTCCCCATAAGATCATCAGCGCCCCCAACCATCAGGAAGTAGCCTGAAATACTACGCCCACATTCCCAACAAATGGATTATGGGTATTTTCCTTTGTTTAAAAAAAAAAGAGGGAAATGGTGCGGGAGAATTATCTGTATTCTGTCAATCATATTTTAATAAAACGCTGATTGGCCAGGCAGGCAGTATAGGTGGGAAAGCCAGACAGGAAGTAGGGGTGGAGCAAAGAGACTGGGAGTATTCTGGAAGTAGAAACTCTCTCACCACTCCTGCGCAGAACACCGAAGAGGCAACATGTAAGCTGTCACACTGAGAAAGGTACTGAGCCCATGTGGCTAACATAGATCAGAATAATGGGTTAAGATAAATTATAAGAACTAATAAGTAGCCTGACCTAATGGGCCAATCAGTTTATAACCTGATGTAGACTCTGTGTTATTTTCTTTGTTGCTTGCTGGCTGTTGGGGTACTGGGAGGGACAGTAACCCCAACAAGCCTGCCCCCTCATGTTACATAGCAGGGCCTGGGCAGGAATGACAGGAGTCGAAGGAATATGAGAGAGAGAGAGAGAAAGAGAGAGAGAGAGAGAGAGAGAACCAAATGGATTATATTCATGCTTGAAATAGTCTAAGAGTAATTTTAATCAATAAAAATATGGATAAAAGACAGACAATGATTTGGTGTAAGGTTAGCATTGCCAACGTGAAAGTCCATATACACTGGCAATATAACAATAAATAATATTTTGAAAAAAAAATAAGTTAGAAGAGGAATTGTGGTTACAAATGAAGTTCGTCTTAATTTATCCTGCTTTATAAGAAACAGTTACTGATAAGAATTTATCACATTCAAGTCTGAGTTTATTACCACAGTCTATCTTACATCGTGAAGAAGTTTCTGTTACAGTCATTATTACCAAAGAATTGACTGAAAATTTGATTGTGGGTGCATGATTCCATAATCACTTTTATTTATGACTTTGTTAGAGAAAATGGAGAAACAAAGATTATAATTAAGCAATACTTCAAAGGAAAATCCATTTGGCTTCAGAAATCTGGGAAATTCCTCATTATTTCCATTGCAGGAATTAGGCAATAGTCCCCAAATCCTTAAGCAATGCTGGGGCTGTGATGCCCTTTGATTCAGTCTGCTAGTGTCAATCCTTTCTAATCTCAGAATTACAGCAATGAGAGGGAACACTTGCTTATGGACAGGTTATGAAATCCTTCACAGTGGTCGCTGAGATGTGTTTACTCTCTGAGAAGTCAGAAAACTCACAGCAGCTGAGGGTCAGCTTTGGCACAGGGCTGAGAATTCTGTTTCCAGAAATCTCAGGTCCGGGAAATGTTCTATTTTCTTTGTCTCCCATGATGCATCTCCACAAGTTGCTCATTGACACTAGGCCTCTGTCTTCTCCTCTGAAAAGTTTCTTTAAAGCAGCATGCCTGCCCTGTTCTCTTTCACCCCCAGTTACTTGCTTTGTGTTTCCTCTGAAGAGTTCTTATTTCCTTCCATCACAATGCTGTTTATTAGTTTAATGCCGCTTTGGTTACTTTTCTCATTACCTTGACAAAATATGCGGAAGGGTTTGTTTTAAGATGTAGTAGGAAGGAACACAGTTCATCACAGAGGCTCAAACATGATGGCTAGAGTGAAGGGTTGTGCTATATCCTTCTAGAGTCCGGAGTAGAGAGCAGACAGGACACCATAGAGAGGGACCAGAAAACCTTAAGCCACCCACTCCGGAAGTGATGCACTTATTTTAGTCAGGCTCCACCTCCTGAAGGTCCCAGAACCTTCCAAATCAGGGCCATCAGCGGTAGATACATAGATCCGGAAGCATGAGCCCATGTGAGACACTTTGCCTTCCAAAGTGAAGAAAGCCAGGGTTTGTACCGTTTACTTTTGTATCCATCGTGTCCTGGGTGCTCACTAAATATCTGAGGGATGTTTCAAGGCTAAGTCAGGTTGGAGAGATGGATAATTGTACTATGCTAAAATTCTGGTGGTTAACCCCTACACACAATATGCCAAATGGATCAGGACTATCAACTCGTGTATAATTCCCGATCCAAAGTTTGTAAGAAAATAAAAAAAAAATAATTGAAACAATTAGTTGGAATAGATACAGTAACCCATGGAAGAAGACCAGTATAATTTCTTAACATCTTGAACAAACTCTCTTTTGTTAATAATTTACTGAAAAAAAAATCTTCCTCCCATCTTCTTAGACTTATAATTGTATTTACATTACCCTGGGGGTTTTGCAAAAGTTATTTGATGGGCTCCTCTGCCATTATACACTATATATTATTTAGAGCATTGCTTAATTATTGCAATAAATGCTTGTGAACTGACCTTTTTATGCTGCCAAATGTTTGTGCATGACCCAAGAATTTTCCAAAGTCAATATGAAACATGTGTCCTGACTTTGTCAGCATGATATTGTCATTGTGTCGGTCACAAACTCCCAAGATGAATGTTACCACGCACCAGCCAGCACAAGAGTAAAAAAAGTTCCTCAAGGCCTGTAAATTGAAAAACAATGACACAGAATGACAAGAGTTAAGAGAAAAAACATCTGTAATTATCTACCATCTATCTATTTCTAGTATAGATCACCTGTGTGTAGGTAGACTTATCTATCTAGTACATATCTTTATTTCTATTACCTATTATGCAGTATATCTATATGTTATCTATATATCTGTCTATTTATCAATCACATACCTATAATCTATTTCTATAACTTATCTTACATTCTACAAGTCATTTTACAATGGTAGATGAAAAGTTAGGGCATAACAGAAGATATTTAACAAAGGGGTTTATTTATAATTGGAGATTTGTGCAAATAGGTAGAAGCTACAGGAAGGATTTAGTTTCAGAAGTCATCATCTACAGAACGTGATATCTGAGTGAAGAGATTCTTTATGCATAGCCAGGAGCTTCACCCAGAAGGAAAACAAAAGGCAGAGAGACTTTCATCTAGTTAGTATGCCAGCTAAATTGGGTCATACTCACATGGCTGATAAGTGAGTAAATTAGAACTCAAGGTGGATTTAATTTACTTTCCCATAAATCACAATATCAATGGACCAAAGCATATTCTTATTTAAGTACATTACTTAGAATTAGTTCCAGAAGAACAAACCTTTTCATAATCTTCCTTTAAGTGGTTGTGTTGACTGAACCACTTCTTGATGGTGTTTTCTTTCAGTGGTCCTATCAGCCCAGAGTGGAGATGGATCTTGGCAAGCGTTATGGCATCTGGCACCATCTCTATCAATCCTGTATGACAATGGAGAGAGAGATTAAGGATGCTAACATTGCTTCCCAGGATGATGCACACTTAGACCATGGACCTCAAAGTAGGTGGCAACAGTGCTTGTCAGCACTGTTTGAACTTCTTCCTTCCTCTCAAACTATTTTTGTAATACCTTGTCTAGGGGGCTCCTGCTCACTCTTCCTAGCTCTCATCAATTTGAATATGTTAGGTTTTCATCAGATCTATTAGAAGCAGTTTAATTCTTTCCTTCTAGAACTATGGTAGCGAGCCAATATAGGTATCATGGAAGCCACTGGTCACTAGAAGAGAAGACTGACTGTCACATGTCAGGGGTAGGGGTAGGGGTGATGAAACTTTACAAGAGGACGTTCACATTTAAATAGCAAATAAGTTTCTGTCTCCCATGAACAAAATATAATTCCCTCAATAAACATGTCAAATATACGATAAAATATCTGTTCAGAGTGCTGAAGAAAAGGTTCCTTGGTAAAGTGTTTGCTAAAAAGGGTGAGAACTGGAATTCAGATCCCCAGTACTTCTGTAAATGTCAGGAGGGCATGGCGGTATGACTATAAATTCCAGCCTTGAGGAGCCGTATAAAAGGCAAGGTCAGTAGCCAGATTCTCAAGTATGAAAGTTCTGAATTAAGCAAGAGACTCCCCTCTTTTTTATCTTCTCCACCTCCACCTTCTAACTTAAGAGATTCAGTTAGTGCCTGTATGAATGCATGGATGTGGAGTCAGTCATTGGAGCATGGAAATTCTACCAGTGGCCACATCCTCAAACACAATGATTCTTCATCCCACCCTCAGACAAGATCAACTGTCAGTAGTTCCTCAGTACAGGGTAGGGCCTGAATATCATATGATTCATTTGTGCTTGAGTTTTAGCTGGCTTGATGTTGTTCGGGTTTTTGTGTGAAAGTAATGATCTTCATTCATTAGTCCAATGCCTGCCTTCACCACATGATCCAGAAAGGAGGGGCACTCTGTTTGGATTATGCCTAGAATAAACATTGTTTGTAGGAACACCCTGTTTACAAACTACTCAAGTACATGAGTACAATAGCCATGTCAGGTCCAAAGATAGAAAAAAAATGGGGGAGTTGGAGCAAGAAAGAAGGAGTGCATAAAATCGTATTGCATGTAAAAATTCTCAATAATTTTTATAGAAGACTATTTCTCAATATATAGAATGGAGAGTGAAGATGAAGATATTCCACTTCAACCTTTATCTTTTACATGTATGTGTGTACACATGAATATGCTCCCATATAAAAAAACATGGATGCACACATTACTATATACACACACACACACACACACACACACAACTTTAAAAATAAAATTCTGTTTAAACTAATAGAAGCACCTCTGTTATATATTAAATTTCTGAGGGTGAACAGAGAAGCCATAGCGAGAACCACATGTTCCTTTCCTGTCAGACAGCATTAAGGAGAAACAGGAATAACGATTTCCTTTAAAAGGGAGTGTGTATTGATTGAACTTAAGTAGGACCTTTGCCTTCATGGCCGCTCATCCATCAAGGCTTTTCACTGTGCTCCTAAACTCGTTATACTGTACAGACTAAAAACCAGAGGTCTTGAAAATATTTACATATTAGCAACCTTTGGAAAACAGTGATAACAGTACGAATAGTATTTCAACCTCTCCCTAGATGAGCATCTTCCAATAATTCTCTAGGCACTGCTTATAAATGAACTCACTGGAATAAATTGAAATCTAGACTTTCTTATGTTTACAATCCTCACAATAGTTAAGAGTTGCACAATCAAATGCTCAGAGGATGACGGGCACAAGAAAAATTCTATGACCACATAGAGGCCATAAAACTGAATGCTTTTTGAACAATAGGTAACCAATAAGCCCAGAATCTAATGAAAACATAACCTTGTCTTCTGAAAATGGCATTCATTTTACCCTCCATTTGTGTTGAAGAAGTGTTCTGTCAGCATAATTCCCTTTATAAATCTTGCCGTCGAGAGGGGTGTTGGTACATGGAGAGGGAAATAACTTCTGCCATTTGCCACTTTGGAAAAGTCTACCATTGTTTCTTTAGAAACTCCTGATTAACTGGGAAAGATTTCGCCTGGGTTGCATGCTGTGTCATCAGACAGGAGTAGATGGAACTGAAGGATTCCACTGGAACCCAGCATTTACTCAATTTCTAAAGTGTGGGTGATCTATGGGAGATCAGGAGCACCATGTCTAAACTGGTTTCATTCTTACTTCCCTAGCAGATTAGGATATGGAAGAATTAGGTTCCTTCTATGGGACCAAGAAGGGTGGAAAGCAAGAGAGGACAGTTCTAATGCAGCACTGATCAGAGGCTGTGTGGAAGAAATTAGGAAAGGCTTGAAGCAGGGCCCCTACTATTGAAACAAAAGTAAGCTTGTCTATTACTTATAGTGGTTCCTGGGTGGGCTGAGAGGGGATTCTACATTTAGCAGCTAACCTCTCAAGACTAGTTAGGGCCCCAGGCTTCTGCCAGGACCTCAAGAAGAGATGACCTTCATAGCAATGGCTTTTTTTGCAACAATGGGTTTAAGTAGTAGAATCTCTTAGAATTAAAAAAAAAGACCATATGATTTAAGATTTTTCTTCAGAATAAGTAAATAAAACCATACAACAGTTAAAGAAAATGTGATATATACACAATGGAGCTTTATGTACTCATAAAGAAGAATGAATTGATGTTGCTTGTTGTAAAATGGATTCAGTGAGAGATCACTATATTATAGGAAGTGAAAAATACCAGGATCAGAATGACAAATATTATATTTTCTTCCGTTTGCGGACCCTGTTTTTTGTAGATACATTAAACTGCATACATATGTATACATATATACACATACATATATTTATGTACAGACACACACACATATGACATGCAAGGAAAGTGGAGGCTTCAGGATGGGAGGAGAGCATCATGAAGGGGAAAGTAGAAGGAAAAAGGAAGGTTATGAGGGTGAGCATGATGAAAATACAGAGTGTGTTTTAAGAAATACTCTTTATTGAACCCTACAGTATATAGGATGAACATTCACCATTAAAAATATTTTAAAAAGAGAAAATACTTAGAGGTAGTTTAACTATGTAGGAAATCCTATGACTTTGTTGCTGTGGGATAATGCTTTTGTGCACTGTAAAGATTTGTTACTCATAATGGTTTAATAAGAAGCTGATTGGTCAGTTTGGCCAGTAGTCAGGCAGGAAGTATAGGCAGGGCAGTCACACTAAAAGAATTTTGTGAAGAGGAAAGGCAGAGAGAGACAGTCACCAGCCAGATGGAGAAGAAGCAAGATGAGAATGTGTTGCTGATAAAAGATACCAAGTCATGTGACTAGACATAGACAAGAATTATGGGTTAATTTAAGTTGTAAGAGATAGTTAGTAATAAGCCTGAGCTAATAGGTCAAACAGTTTATAATTAGTATAAGCTTCTGTATGTTTCTTTGGTAATAAATGGTTGTGGGATAGGGTGAGACAGAAACTTCCATCTATACTTTGTGTAATTGCAAGCATGAATGTAAAATTTAGCAAACTTGCAAAATAAGAGCATCAACACTCTTCAATGAACCTAAAACTGATAAATGAACCTAAATCATATAGTCTTTCATTGCATATTTAGATTTGGATTTTATAAAGGAAAAGAATTTGAATCATGCTCACAGTGTGCATATTTGCTCATTTTGACTGATTTTATAGTAATTCAAAAATTCTTTAAAAAATTAAATGACAGTTCTAGGCCAGTAAGATGGCTCAGCAAGTAAATCCTCTTGCCACTCAAGCCTGATGAGCTGAGTTTGATTATTAGGACCATGGGAGTGGAAAGAGAGAACTGATCCCCTAAATTGTCACCTGGCCTCCATACAAGGACCATTTCATGCATGCTTCACCTACACACATTTTGTATGTACATGCAGATGCACACACAAATAATAACAAGTAACAAATAATAAATAAGTGTTGTTACACCATGTGTTTATAAGGTCAGGGTTTCTCTAATCATATGCAAATTATCTGTTAATGATGACAATGGTTTTGATTGGACAGATTATTCTATTACAGATGATGCTAGGCTATGAAAGAATGTTACTGGTGAAGAGCAACATTCATTCAGGAGAAAACTTGCAAACTGTGAAGTTTGGAACTGAATCTCTTTCTGGATTGTCAATATCTGTTACAACACTAGTGTGTGAGGTTGGGTACGTGATATCATCCCTGCAGATGTCAACACCCACATTGTCTTAGGAAATGAAGGAGAACTGAATAATCATTAAAGCAACTAATTCCTAGAGGGAAACAAAGAATGTCACAGTTAATGTCTCAATTGTAAGGTTATAATTAGTAAGTAAGAGCAAGTTATGCTTTACATCAATCATGCTGGTTTGTAATTTTGAAAAATAATTTTTTTTAAGGGAGCAGACACAGGTCTTTGGATCTTTAAATATAAAGCCTAAAAGCTGTTGGTATGCAGCATATTACCAGAGAATAAGGGAGGTAAACAATGTAAATCACCTTGTTTTCAAATCTGCACTGACCTTGGGCTTTTCCTGTAGACAGACATCTATAAATGATCATTTGCATATCGAGGCCCTCCTGCAGCCAAATGTTGTCCATCACTTGAATAATCTGCAGAACAAGCATATCTTGCCGAAGATCGTCCCCAGCCTGTCAAAACAAGATTGCAGGCTCACACCTCTCCACAAGTGCCAATCAAAGCATCCCAATGTGGTCTATACCAATTTTCCCCAAGAATTTCTTTCCAACTCAATTTAGGTCAGTTTCATTAGCACCGAGAGCACCCTGCGCTTCTGACAGCAGACAAAGAAAGGGAGAATTGGCCTTTAAAGGGCTAGAGGAGCTTCAGCTGTCAAATGAGAGCCACTGCTTGGAATGCTGTCTCTGATAGTAATCTCCTCATTCTTTGTCCACACACAGTTTCTTCTACTCAACGTCTAATGCAGCAAGGCAGAATGAATGTTTACTCAGGTTTCCTTTCAAGCAAAAGAGATCTGGAAGTGAAGATGACTCGTTCTGACTTAAGCCTATGCACAGAGATGCAATTAGAATCCTTGATGCTTCTTCACTATGCCACAAAGAGCACATGTGTGATGTGGTACCTATGAATTATTGGCCTCTACTGTCCAAGATGCAAGATGGTTTTCAGAGGAAATGATTTCTGAAAATAAGAAACAACAAAGAGGTGGTTTTCATATAGATGAACAAGCACAATGGGTACCAAAGGGAAAAAACTCTGTTCTTTCACATAAGTGAGAGTTTGATTATTCAACTGTCCTCAAATTTATGCAAAGACAACTCCTGCTAAAGTTGCTTTCTTTTTTTTCTTCACGAAAACCGAACATTTTTGATCACTGGTGCTGAAAGTTCTGAAAATAAAAGGGCATGTGAGCATCATTATCTTCATTTCCAAAATTAGCCAGAGTTCACCGAAGATTCACACCAGGATATTGTTGAATAACTGACTGTATTAACTGAACGAATGGCAGACTCGTACTTCCACTTACCCCTCCTTGTTAGTGTCTCCTTGTGACCTGCCCACCCAATCTATAACCCTTTTACTTCCCCATGGGTTCATATGGAGACTGAAATGCTCCTCATTTGTTTTTTTTTAATTTATAGAGAAAAGAAAATAATCCAATTTACTAAAATAGGCAAGTGCTGATTCATGTCTGTAATTTTAGCATTTCGGAGGTAGAGGCTGGAGAATAAGAAGTTCAAAGATAGCCTACACAAAACCTTCTCTCTCTTCAAAAATAAGGAGAAAAAAAGAGAAAAGAAACAACAAAACCGAGACAAACCATGGTTGGTGAGGTGGTTAAATGACTGAGTGGGTAAAGGCCAAGCTTGATGAGTTTAATTCCCAGGACTGATGTGGTAGAGGAAGAAAACCAACTCTCAAAAGACTTTATTCATGCTCCATCATAAATGTGTGTGTATGTGTGTGTGTGTGTGTGTGTAATGAAAAATAACCAAGTACTTAAAGTAGTACCTGCTGTCCAAGTTCCAGGTGATATCCACCATTTTTTAAATTTTTTAATCTAGACCAAAAGACAATTCTGCTTCTGGAAGCTTCTCACACATTTCACTATGCCATTCAAAAGTGATTCTCTGCGTTCATTCATTCAAGCTTAGTTTAAGATTTGAACTGAAGGATACTTGGCATTTAGCCAGCAGCATTTGATTTATTGCCAATCAACTTGGCATGCACCATAATTCTGTAAAGAGACAGACTCTAAAATAATTGGGAAACCACTGTGTTTTTGCCAAAGGAAAATAACTGAAATCATTTTGTTTAGTGGGCAATAAATCAATAGTTCTGCTCACAGAATCAATTTTATGATTCAGGAAAGTTACTGTACCTTAAAAATAACACCTATGTTTTCACCCATTGGATCAGCATTGATGAAAGTGATCTTCAATGGCAAAGCATTAGATGTGAAATATGAACATGCCTATAGGAGGAGAAGAGAAAAATGGTGAGCAAAATCAGGCAAAGGCAACACCTTTGTGAAAAATCACAGCCCCTTGAAGATTTTGCTAGACGAGTAAACAAAAGAAATAAGTATAATTTTATACTTTGGAACAAAGAATTGTATTTGTCAAAAATAACAAACTGTTTCCCAATTGCAAGCGTTTGTCATTGTACACCTTTCTTATCTTGCTTTCTGCAGTTTTGGGAACCTACCATCAACCATATTCCATATTATTAAGTGGGAAATTTCACAACTAATTCTCAAGCTTTAAATTGCACATCCTTCTGAATTCCATGATGAAGTCCTGTACCATCTCACTATCTTATCAGTATGATAACAACCTTTGTACAGTGTATTCATGTGGAATAATGTATAAACAGGGAAAAACCACAGTCTTTATAAACTTGAGTTCATATATTTTTCAGGGTTTTGTAGCACATACCATCCTCAAATAAGGGGGGTTAAATACTGTACTTTAAAGTAGAGAATCCCTCTTTTTAGTAGGTTAAAAACCTTCCAACACAATTTTCAACCCTATTTCAAATTATTAAATAGAAAATTCCAGACCTAATTCTCAAGTTTCAAATTTCAGATCCTCTGAGAAGCATGATGAAGTCATGTGCCATCTCACTCTCTTATGAGAATGAGAACATGCTTTGTGTAGCCTAAGTGTGGTGTTTTGAATAACAAGTGTCCTTCATAAACTTGTATGTTTGAACTCTTGATCTACAGTTGGTGGCGATGTTTGGGGAGGTTACGGAAAATTTGGAGGTGGAGTCTTGCTGGAAGACCAACTCTAGGGATGTTCCACTTCCTGCTTTCTCTCTCTATGTTTCCTTTGTATGGATATAAATGTGATTACCTTTTCCTTCAGTTGCCTATTATGTCTTTCCCATCATGATGGACTCTATCCCTCTGGAACTGCTAGCCAGAATAAATCCTTTTTCATTGAAGTGACTTTACCCCAGCAGCAGAAAAGTGACTAACACATCAAGGAATGGAGACAGATACACTTATTCTTAGGATAAACTAAGAGGTATGTAGATGTTGTGTCTATAATAGTTGGCTAAAAGATGAAAACTAAATTTGCCATTTAGAAAATCATTTTCTTTCATTTTCTTTTTTGCTCTGGAACACATTTTAAAGGACATGAATCAGAGAGATCTGAATTCTAGTTTTGACTCCCTTTTTCATTAGGAATAAGATTTTAAAATTATTGTGTAATGTGTTTCACTATACTGTAGATTAGAGAATAAGAAACTTTTTGTGCATTTTGGTAAAGGATAAAAGAAGTAATGAATATAAGATACATTCTGCTGAGCTTGAGAGTAAAAGGGTACTTAAATATTGAACACATTCCTTTGTTAGTGAGTGTGTTCTTGGTAGATAACAACACAGCCTTGTTTTCTTCTTTTATCACATTTCCTATTTGTATCTTAAGTTTTTCACTGTTGACTGTCTCCACTTAACTTTCCCTCTTGCTTATTCTTCCAATTTATTGGGGTGGGGAATTGAAAGACTTCTTGTGCATAGACTACTAGAGAAGTCATATTGAAGCCAAAGAGCTAAATCAATACTAAGGAAAAGAATAGGATTTGTTATGTCCAATCCATCAAGTCAGTAAAATATGACATCAATATGGATTGAAGGATGAGTTTGAATATGTGTATCTGACATCTGAAATCGGTATAAACTGAGAAGAAAGGGATCTATTTTTTAACTCAGTTGTCAAACACAAATCTGATCTAATTTCTGAGCAAACACACACCCTTGCTTGCTGAATCAATTTGAGTTTTATAGTTTGAAAGGTGGGGTTGGATGAGAAGAAGCATGTGTTTCTGCTGTAGGAGTCATATGATCTTGTAATGAATTATATAATCTTGTTATGTTATAGAGTTATTAGTAAATTTTATGATCTTATCATATTATAGAATTAAGGAACCCTATATTGGGCAGAACTACACCTAGATAAATTCGGAATTTCAGTTCATATTTTGAAGGATGGCAGCTCAAGAGAGCAGAAAAAGTCAAAATGTGACTGAACAATGCCTTAGACATTCTTATTTTACTTGAACCTATTCTGCGTCCATTGTTTCATTTCTTGTTTCCACACACAGTATATTTAGTGAGAGCCATGCCAAAATATTCTATTTTCAACAACTGTAATGCACACACAATTATCTGGATGCAAAAAGAAAGACACATTGCCTTTAGCTAAAATGTCAATGAAAACTGGCATGAACGTATACACATACGTATTAACGTGAAATTTTATAAAGAAGTTTATCACAGTTGATGAAGAAGAACCAGAAGAGTGAAGTCATTTGGAGATGAACTAGATCTTGAAGATTATGAGCGGCATGGATATTAGTAAACAGACAGAGGAAGGGTTTTCTGAGTAGGAAAAAGCAAACCATAAAAGACAACTTAAGAGTAGAAGTTTGAAAGGTGGACAAAAAGGGTCATGATAAAGGGGCAGGGAGGATTGAACCAAAGTCTTGCAGGTTATTTTATGTTTGGCAAAACCAGAAGAAAGAGAGGAAGATTAAAGGTGAAAGAGAGAAAAAGGTATGACCTCTGTCCTTGAGAAGCAAAGATGACTGGCATAGATATAAAAATAGTTGACAAAAGGGAGACCTGTAGGTAAATAAAATACCTGATCCTTGCTTTGCCATCCACAAAGACAGACTGCATTAAGAGAATCTTAACTTTGTCACCTGGCCATACCTCAGCAAATCAAATAGAAATCAAGGAATTGTACAATTAGCGGTTCCCTGGGGGAGGCATGGCTGAGAATTTTTCTTGTAAAGAGAACACAACTCAAGCCTAAGACCTTTGCTGTCTGCCTTTGAGAACTATGCTTTACAACATAAACTGTGTCCAGCCGGAGCTTTTCTCCCACTGATAAAGCCCAGACTCAAGTCTTTCTCACATTCACTGAACTCCTTGGATTCACTCCTGTGTGAACTCTCAGGCATACTGTGAACTAGGAGAGGAAGTGGTATACACACACCAGATCGCTTCCTTAAGTCATGTGTAAGGTGTCTCTGACAAACAATAAGACTGGTGCTAGAACAGAACTCATATTCATTATGCTTATAAAGTCCCTTACCAGTGTGAATTTTTTTTGTTGTATAATGAGGTGTGAATTGTGACTGCATATGTTTACATGACTAGAGTGGCTTTGTTAATGTGGTGCCTGATATACAGAAAGAGACTGAATGCCTTGTCACTGTAGAAATTAGCTTGATACGGGAAATAACCAGGCTAGCTAAAGGATAAAACAATTATACTTTATTTATTATAAGAGGAAAACTCACGAAACAGGAATGGGCAGTCCAAGCTCTGCTGTGTCGCGGGAGTGCCACACAGAGAGAAAGAGCACCTGGTTGGTGCCCCAGTTTACTCTTGGGCTCTAGGAAGCCACGCCTAAAGTAGGCTCCACCTCTTAAAGATGATTGGCTAACAAAGCTTACCTCATCATGTCACATTGCATTCAGTGGCTTTTTCACTTGCAATCAACAACTCAAAGTTCTAAGTGGCAGATCTTCCGAACTGCCTACATGTATGTGTTTGACTCTGGTGATGGAGATTCTGATAATTAGTGAGACATTTTCTCTAACTGAAGGCCTTGCTACGCTCTCGGCTTGCAAGAGGCTTCTCCCCAGGGTAGACTCTAGAAGGCTCTGTAAGCATCTCTGTTCGAACAAGAGCTTTCCCACATTCAGTTCGGCTGTAGGGTTTGTCAGCCCACGGCTCAGTAAGACTGGAGGACGGATTAAACCGTGCCATGATGATATCATATGGCTATTTCAGCTCTGGCTATGGTTGTACCACAGAAGCTCAGCTCTGGTCCAGGAAGCGTCGCGACAAATAGTCCCAGGAGGTGGCTCTACTTGGGGCCGCTCCTGAGCCTCAAGACAGTACTTCAAGTGTAGGGAAGGAGTATAGCTTTAGCAACAGGGTGAGCTATAGCACCTCCCTCGCTGTTGACTACTGGCCGAGCCAGCTCACCCTGGCTTCCCGAGGACCAGTCCTTAGCACAAACACTGCCTACAGCAACCTCCTACCCCAAAGTATGTCTAAACCACAGTGTACTTTAGCTCCCAAAATTAAACCATATTTCCTTAAACTATCTCTCTCTGTCTCTGTCTCTCTGTCTCTCTCCCCCTCTCTCTCAAAAAGAAGCAAGCACCAAGAACTGGACTTTGTGATCCTGTTTTTCTTTCTATATTAAGCATCTCTAACATGCTTAGCCTTTATATATTTATTAGTCAATGAATACAGCTAATACTTGAAAACTCAAACAACTTTCAAAGCATTAGTAATGTTTCAAAATTTAGCCCATATTGATCTATGCCAATTTATAGGATTTAGTGTCTTGTTATTTTTTTTCCCCAAATATGTTTGTGAGGCGTGTCAAGAAAGTTTGTAAAGGGTCTTGACAGTAGCAAAGTCATTGAGATGATGGTGTGAAATAAAATCTTTAGCAAGCTTTTTGTCGTTACATCAGTAGTAGACTGATTTTCTCTTGTTATCTGTTGGGTTTGTTGTCTTATGACTTGACTTCAGTATCATTTACTGTTCATGCACGATAGCTTAACCTCTTCACTTTTAAATCTCACTTATCAATCATTTTCCCTATTAGTGTCTTTCTACTCCAGCATTGTCGAGAGGGAGGATAATGAAGCTTAGTAGGAACAAAGGGAAAAGAGAGATTCCAAGTCTGAGAAAGGTTATTGAAGAGGTACCACATGACAGAGGATTAGGAATAGAAGGCTTAGGAAGTCATGAGTCAGAGGACACTGGGAAAGACTTTACAGACACGGATCCAAATCACAAAACAAGTAACACACTGGTGCATATTAAATTGAATCAAAATGGATTTGGATAACTAAAGAGATTAATGTAATAGACACATTATACACATTGTATGAATAGGCATGAAATTGTAACCAGCTCTGCCAGCTGGTCCAACCCTTAGTAACTCAGAGGGGTATGGAAAAGTTTCATGCATGAAGCTCTCAATTCAATAATCCCAGGTGGTAAAACACATGCACTTGGTATGAGAAATACCTTTGTTTTTGTTTTTCATTTTTCAATAAACTGATAGTTTGTTTCTAAACCAACAAACACACTACAGGATCAATGGTTTTCTAACTCAGCAAAATAAGTGCAATATATGTATTATGAATAGCGTTAAATTATTTTCCTTAAGGTAGTTGTACTATTCATTTGTGAATCATTTATGCTAAGTTTGATGAACTAACGAATAAAAGAATAAACATCCCATTTATCTATTAAATATATTGACTTACATCACGATCGATTCCTTTTATGCACAGTGCCGGGTCCAGAGGAAGATGACAAGTCTTTATATCTTTAAAGAATTCTTCTAGACTGCCAAGCTCTCTCTTTAGTACATCCTGCAAGAAACATAATCAGAAAAAAATAATGTTTAAAAAAATTGTAAAGAACTCAAGTCTTTATTTGAGTGACACGTTTCTTGTATTGATTAAATAAGCTCTACCTCAGGGGTGATGCTGTGATGGACTGTGAGATCAGGCGGGTGGCAAATGATGGAGCAGCAGGAAAGAGACAATAGGAGGGATGGTGAAAGCACCCTGAAGAAGAGGTCTCGTCCTTTCTCAAAGACCTCAAGTTCAACTAGAAGCAAATGTCAGGCCAAGCATTGTTCAATGGTCAAAAACCAGGACGGATTGGACTTGACTGTGGTCCACTGATTTCAAACCCTATGTTAAGCAATTATTTACTTGATCTTTTTCAAATAATTTCCTGAAATCTTCATTTATAGCTATCAAGTTTTATATGTAATAGTCAATGCATTTTACTAAAATTATCTATATACTTTAGTAAAACAATGACACAAACGTTAATGAGACTATACTGTCAGGAACAATAACGTGAACGACTGTTCATTCAATACCATTGAGGACATTTCTAACTTCTTTCCATCTCAGGTTTGAAAACACTTTGTGTGAATGATGAAGCTGAAATTTAATTTGGTTAGTAGAGTTTATCTCAGGAAAGTTTCTTAGCTTTTAATCTTGGTTCATGTCAAATGACAAAAATCTGTTTCCCCCAGGATCTAGAAGGAAGGAAAATTTCACCCTGACATTTTTCTGCTACTTTCCTCCTTTTGTTATTTATATGTGGGTTTACCTTATGATTTCATGAAGGGGAATCTATGCACCTCAAAGAAGGACTCTAAATCAACAGATCTCACAGAATTCAAATTTCCCCAGGAGCTGCACAGTGCTCACACACAGGAAGATGTTGCCAATAGCTCTGACCACTTACCTCACAGGTAAATTAGCCAGGACATATTTTTTGGCCTATGTTGAATGTTTTCTGTAAAAGTGCAGTATTGTTACAGGAAAATAAGAGAGTCAGCACTCACCCTTTCCCTGGTTTGGCCAAACTGTCAATCATACAATTTTCCTTTAAGAACTGAGTTTCCATTTCCTAATTTCTCTGAGGTTTCCGCAAAGCTAAAGTGGAGTTTTGATGGACAGAGTGTGTGGTAACACCCACATTAAGCAAAGATCTCTTCACCATTTTCTGCAGTTAGATTTAATCCAGTGCTTTTCTTTTAAAAAGAAAATAAAATGATTTTTTTAAAAAAGCACCATCAAGATGGGAGATCAGCAGGTGAAAAGGCTTCTCAAGTCAATCTGACAACGTGAATTTGATCCCTGACCTCAAAGTAGAAGAGAACCAACTCCTGAAAGTTGTACTCTGACTCCCATGGCCACACCATGGCATTGGTGCACTCCCCGACACATGCACATAAAGAAAATAAAATTCACAAGAACACTATCCAGGGATCATCATGGAAGAAAGAGTAGAAAATTGATGAGTTGAAGGTATCTGTTGATGTAAAAATGTATGTTTTTGACATGATAGGGCTTTTGCATTCATGAACTAACAGTGACTGTGATTGCCTGAATGAGACCTTCATAGGATGGAACTAGCCAAAATTCTAACATGGATGTGGGGAGGCGGCTCACAAAGTCCCACCCCTAGCTGAAGAGCTATTGATGATTCTTGGATACTGGGAGAGGAAGAGTCAAGTTCCTCTCAGATGAAGCCCTGATGATGGGTTGCCCATGCTCTGGTGATTATACCCATTCACATACTGAAGTAGCAAGTGGACTCTAGTTTGAAAAAAAATGGATAAAGTTAGGAGGGAGAAATGTTACAGAAGACAGAGGGGAATTTGAGGGGAAGAAATGAGGGTGGATTTGATCAAAACTCATTATATGTATGCATGGAATTCACAGACAATAAAAATACATATAATAAAATACGAAAGTTTTTAAAAATAGATACCCATACTCCTCATATCTTTATTTATCCTCTTCTTATTTTCATATGAAAAGGTATTTTTTGTGTGTTTTTTAACCAACACTACCAGTTAGGTGAAAAATTAGTAATACCAGTGACTCTCTGGAACTTGATGTAAGCTATCCAGAGGTACCAGGATTGTTCAGCTATGGTGTGTACCTGAACCGTGAGGAATTCTAAATCAGGACATGAGAAACAAACCTAAATCCAAATTTCTGGAAAGTTCTACCAATTTATGTAATTTGCTATTCTTTTTTATTAATAGAGAAACTTCAGGATTTAAAAGGTGCTACCTTTCATATGCCTGAAGTATCCTTGGGATATTTATATATTTCCAAATTAAAGAATATATTCCGTATTTATCCATTTTGGCTCCACTACCTTTTATATAGGTGAAGTAGTATACTTTCTGGCATTTTTATTAAAGGTAATGACTTTCAGTAGGAAAATCCTAGTTTATGAAACAAATTTAGGACCATTGTGAAATAATCCCTTTGTACACTTTGAGGATTTGTCACTGTGATTGGTTTAATAAACAAGCTGACTGGACAATAGATGAACAGGATAAAGTTAGGCTAGAAAGTCAAATTGAGAATGCTGGGAAGGAAAAGGACAGACTCAAAAGTCTTGAGTCAGATGCAGAGGAAGGAGGAGATAAACATGCCATGCTAATAAAGGTACCATTATGTGGCAGGGGGTAAATAAGATATACGAGTTAATTGAAAATGTCAGAGCTAGTTATTAATAAGCCTGAGCTACTGGCCAAACATTTGTAATTAATATTACTCCTCTTAGTGATTATTTGAGAGTGACTGCAGTAAGAAAAACTCCACTAGCATAGAACATTTTGTATGTTAATATTTTCATATCGTCTGTTGAGCATTCTTATTGATTTTAGGCAGTGCAAAGAAATTGAGGATCCTTGAAGACAAAATCATAGTTTAGCCATAATTTCTATCCTTAACTTCTTGTCTATAGTAAGTACTCAACTGTTATTGAATAAAGGTTCTTATGCAGAGCGTAGGTGTCCACTGTCCTCCTGTTTATGGAACATCAAACTTAAAACAACCTCCTTAATGGTCCGCATCAATGAAAGGAGCTAACGATGCAGATAATTAAAGAGCTCCAATGTGCTTCATTTAAGTCAAGAAAAAGAATAGATGCAGTATGTGACTGAAAAATAGGCAGAATACTTTAGTTATATGTCAATGGTTCTCAACCTGTCTGTTGGCAACCTCTTTTTGAGTTGAACAACCTTTCACAGGGGTCATCTAAGACCATCATAAAACATAGATATCTACATTATCATTCATAACAGTAGCAAAATTATAGTTATGAAGGAGAAACAAAAATAATTTTGTATTAGGGGGGTCAATGCAATATGAGGAACCATATTAAAGGATCGTGCAACATTAGGAATGTTGAGAACTGCTGTTATACGCAGATCTTAATATAAAAATATGACTACCCATAGTACTGTTGATGTTTATTTCATTAATTTTATTCATTATAAAAATACATCTTAGAACAGCATAGAACTGGATTGTGACCGTCTCTCAGAAGGCTGATTGTGTCACAGTGTTACAGTTGTAAGCTCAGGGGTCTCTAGTGATCACCCAGTGGTTAAAAATAACTAAGTGCCTCCTGATCTTCCAGAGGATTTGAGTTCTGTTCCCAGAGCCTAAAACAGGAAGCTCATAACTGCCAGTAACCACAGTGTCAGGGCCCCGCTGCCTTTCATGGGCCTGTGGGAACACCTACATTCATGTAACATACTCACAAAGGGACATATTCACTCACACGCACAATTAGGAGTAAAATAAAATTTAAAGAAATATTATCTCCTAATGTGGGATTCCCCTCTACATGCTGCGTATACCATTGGTTAATAAACAAACTGCCTTAGGCCTGAGCAGGGCAGAATATAGGTAGGCGGAGAAAACTAAGCTGAATACTGGGAGAAAGAAGACAGAGTCATGAGATGCCATGTGGTCCCACCAGAGAGAGAGATGCCAGACCTTTGGCCGGTAAGCCACAGTTTCATGGTGGTACACAGATTAATAGAGATGGGTTAATTTAAGAAATGAGTTAGTCAGAAATATGCTTAAGCTATTGGCTAAACAGTATTGCAAATACTATGGTTTCTGTGTGATTATTTTGGAGCCGAGCATCTGGGAACAAACAAGTGGCCTCCTACAACAATCTTCTCAGGACATTTTTTGCTCAAACTTCTTTCAAGTACATATCTTCTTGTTGTGACCTGTCTCAGTCACACACGGCTCCTGACATATCAAAGTCATTTGTGTCCTAGTGACTGAGAATCCCATTAATTTTAAGAAAAACAAATGAAAAAATATTTGATTGCACATTTTTATGACTAAGTGTATTTGAGGAGTTTGTTTTCCAAGAAATGAAACTGAAACAGTAGACTAAAAGGTAGGCATTTTACATTATTCAAAGATTGATTTCTTCACCAACCTGTCTCTGAGGGTCACTGGCCGACTTGACTTTCTCTCCGATATCACCCAAAAGTTTGACAAGTTTCTGCTCCTTGGAAAGCTCATCGTTCAGAGATTCTCCTACACAGAACTGGAGAGCGGCCGACAGCTTCTGATACCAGCTTTGAAAGCAGGCTTCACCTTGTGCACCCCTCAGCAGCCTGGAGGAAAGCAAAAGCAAGTCCTGTGTCTGAAGGAGATTTAAAAAAACATACCTCCGGCAGTAACGATAAGTACAGTTCAGACTAATCTGTGTGTGGTGGCTTGGGGCCGGTTAGAAGCTTAAAACGGGGAGAACGCTGTTTATTTGTTGGCAGTCATCAAATTTCATCTGATAGCTAATGAGGCTCCAAGAGAGAAGAATCAATAAAAACGCTGCCCTTCCTTATTTCAATTCCCATGTACTTTTTCTTCTTTCACTCTTCTCAATCCTATAACAAACTCTTAAGTCAGGAAATCTCAGAATTACTAAAATATGGGCAAGGATTTATAAACACTTTTTCCCAAAGGATGATGCTATTATTCTGGCTTTACTATGAAGGTCAACTTTTTGTCCAGAATCTATCTCAATCCATCACATCCTTGATGCGACTACACCATCAGAATGTACCCTGATAATCTGTAGGAAGACACTAGAAAAGCAGGAGACTGTTGAGTTTGTTTCTGGACATTTCTGGATTCAATTCTTAGCTCTAAACCATATGTGCCACTTAAGCTGGAATATTCTTTTTGTGTTTTAAAAAAGATATTTAATTTTTTAAGGTTTGTGTGTGTGCATATGTGAGCAGGTAGGTGTGTGTGTGTGTGTGTGTGTGTGTGTGTGTGTGTGTGTGCGCGCGCGCGCACTCACATATGTGTACAGGTGCCCTTGAAGGAAGAGGGTGTTGGATCTCTGGAACTGGAGTTATGGGTGAGTGTGAGTCATCCGTGGTAGATGCTGGGAACTGAATTCTTGTCCTTTGCAAGAGCAGCATGTTCTCATAACTGCTGAACAATCTCTCCTTCTTTCTCTGTGTATAAAATAATGATTCTCACTGTGTAAAGTTGTGGAGCATGTGGCGTGCTGACATAATCGTGTGTCTAGCACTTTGGAGCATGGAGTCTCTCTGCATTTGCAGCTTCACCATGTTAACTTCTGAATGCCTGGGAGGAAGTCTGTCCACGAAACCACAGAGCAGGAGTGAGGAGGCTTGCAAGGAAAGGGAGAAGGGGCAGGAATTTGATTACTCTGTCTGCCACTTGGCAATTTATATTGCCTTAAAAGCAATTACAATATGCTGAAACCTTACTTTCCATTATGCCCTAAAACACAAGAGTAGAATAAAAAGGAACACTTCCTTTGAAACTTAACTACCCTCAGATCGATTCCTGTAATCTTAATTAGTCTTTAACTTTCTCCTCTTCTGGAAATAGTATTCATGCTAGAAGAGTTTGAAGAAAATCAGGTGTCAAGAATACAGGGGAAAAATGTTTGGCATTGTAGCGAAAAACAAAAACAAAACCCCCCAAATCAAAAGGATAAACAAAAAGCAAGACCAACCAACCAAGCAAACAAAGCTAGAAGCATGTATCGGTCGTCTTTCTCATTGCTGTGGCAAAATGTCTAGAGATCATGAAGGAAGAGAGGGTTTGTGCAGGGTCACAGTCTGAGGGTGCGAACCAGCACAGCGGGGGCATGAGGCAGCTGATCACATCACATCTACAGTCGGGAAACACAACTGTGAGTGCTGATGTTTAGCTTATTTTCTTCTTTTGATTCATTACAGAACCCACAGCCCATGCAATGATGCTGTCCACATTGAGAGGGGGTCAAAGACCCACTCTAATAGCAGAATCTGCAAAGTCCCTCACAGACACAGTCAGGCCATACACTTGTCTCCAAGGTGTGTCTTGGCCCTGTCAGCATCTTGGCAGTTAGCATAAACCATCATAGCAAGTATCATTCTTCATTTCCAGTTTTCTGTCCTTGCCCAACATATCGTACACTACAGAGGCCCAGTGATGCTTGCTTTCATCTGTCCAATGTTCTGTTCTGTTACATTTAAAGATAACCTGATAGAGAATGTGGTTTTAAAGCAAATACCTTTTCATCACAAGCCTCTCAGAAACAGTCTTTCTTAACCACCTCCTTTGCTGTTTCAAAGGAAATACAACTTTGTGTGAAATATCAATCCTTAATTACTCATGTAAAGCACTAGAAACATGTATACATAAAGGAACACAGAGGAGCTGAGGATGCATGGCAGGAAAACATGTGCTGCACTGCTAACATGCTTACTATCAAGGGGGGAACAAACAATGAAAACCTTTACTGCTTATCCGCACAATGAGAGTTTCAAGGAGCCTGGTAGGTCACAAATGAACCAGGATATCATTTGAAGATTCCAAATATATGTGTGGTCATATACATGAACACAACGCTGTAAGAGCAGGCAAAGCCATGTCCAACTTAAATATATTTTTATGTCGAACTATGCCTTTCAAATTCTTGCTTCAAGGATTGCAGTGGTGTGCTCTTTTATAGTTTATTTGGCGGATTGCGGTGGTGTGCCCATTTATAGCTTATTTGGGTTCACAGAAGTAGGGGGTTTCCATTTCCCACATACACATTTGTCAGCATTTTCTTACACCTTGAATACTGAGCCAATTCACTCTGAAATATTTTAACTACTTCCAGTTTGTACTTCCAGTACAAATCCACAACCACTGAACTGCTGTGTATACATGATGAAAAGATGTTATTCTGCACAAACGAAACCTAGAGCTTTTTACTAAAATAACCAAAGGGTTGATATTCTAAGGACTAACAGAACTGGATAGTTAATTGGTGTTTTAATGCCTTTGTTTTTTAATCTCAGAAATGAATTTACTTCTCTTGCAAGCTATGCATTTGCTGCTTTCTAGGTATGCAGGAAAATATCAGTTTGATTCCTTGTCTACAGAGGAGTAGAGCAGAGGAGATTTGCATAGAGAATATGTGACTCTGATGTAAAACACATCAGCGCTAAGACTGCTTCGAGGCTCCTCTTGGGATTTTTCTTGGAGAATGTAACTGGCTTAAATCCTGAATCCTGCCAAGAGCACATGCTCTTCTGATGAGGCAGGGATCAAGATCTTTGTGTAAGGAGTTTGTTTTTACACATGGTAGAAATAAAGTCATACAGTGCTAGCGATGACCATGAGGGGCCAATTATTCTTCCCCTGCACCCTTAGGACCAGACACTTTCACTGGTAATAGAAATTTACAGGACCCTTAATTTAGACTGCACAGTTTTGAGTGGGGTGTCTCACAATTGTGTGTCAGTGACCTTCCCTCCAAGAATGAACAAATCCTTCATGCTGTGGTTTTTACTCATTGCTTCTGTTTATAAGAAACCAGAAATTAGTTGGCTACTGTTCCTTGAGTGTTACAGTAATCCTTTCTGAAAGAGATTGCCAAGTAAAATGTTTAAAAATAGAAAGTGAAGGTCAAGGGACTGAGGATCATCAGACCCATTGAAAGAGCAGGCTTTTAAGAGGCGGGGGATGATGTGACCGTGCACAGACTCTGAGACTCTTTGTCCTGTGGCCTGCAAGACCCAGCTGTGACATTACTTGATATCATCTCTTGTCCAGCTGCTTTGATGAGATTATACCAACTATACACCCTTGTTGATAGAGGTTTCTATCCTGCCTTATCCCGCAGCCGTTCAGTTCCAGTGAAACACACAGAGGTCTACATTAATTATAAACTGGTTGGCCTATTAGCTCAGGCTTCTTATTAACAAATTTCTACATTTAAACCCATAATTCATGTCTGTGTTATCCTTGTGGCTTAGTACCTTTATCAGCGAGGCATTCTTATCTTGCTTCCTCTGCATCTGGGTGATAACTGCAGACTCAGCCTTCCCTCTTCCCAGAATTCTGTTCTGGTCACCCCACACACATCTACTTCCTGCCTGGTCATCCTGCCTATACTTTCTGCCTGGCTGCTGGCCAATCGGTATTTTATTAAAATACAAGTGACAAATCTTTACAAAGTACAAGACCATTGTGCCACAGAATACCCTGGCAATGCTAAAATGAACATACACACATAAACCCCAGATAATTAGGGAAGATTTTGCCTGTGTTCAGTATTACAGGTAGGAATCAAGAGTGAAGGAAATGTAACTTTGGTGACAACACATCTGCCAGGATGGTATGTCTCTAAATTAATTGACTCTCCTGGACTCAGAGATGTTCAGAATAACCATAAACATTAGCTAGCATAACATGGAGGCTTTCCTCAGATATTAAGATGGTTCTGAACTCTTTGTTCAGATGACAAGCATCTGGGCTAAACAACCTGCTGGAGCCACAGGGAAAATAGAGCACTCACATCTCATCAGTCTACCATCAGGACAGAGCCCGGCAATCACACCATACAGTTCCCTTGAACCCCCAAATTCACTTCAGTCTGCCTGCTCTTAGTTTTGGTTCTCCACAGCATAGTACCCCACATCATAGGGGCTAGCAGAGATCTTTACCACGGTGAATTCCATGTGAATGAAGAGAGGCTCCCACAGCCATTAACAGAAAAGGATGGAATCCCACCATGGTGAGCGACTTTTGGCCACTCTAGCACGCCTATTTGCTTCCATCTGTTCTTGCATTTGTTGATTTTTTGACATAATCTGAGTTGTGCAGATCAGAAAACTGATGGTAGAAAACACTGGGAGATTCTGGTTTGTAAATTCTTCAAGGATGCTTAGAGCCTTGGGAGAGACAAAGGCTAAAACCCAACTCTTTTTTTCTACTAATCTACACAGATCTACCATGGTTAGTGGAACCTTGTGTTAAAACCCAACTCTTAATGCAGAGTTGCTAATATTAATATTTTAATAGCATGGATAATTTTATTTTACATCTAAGTGGTTGAGATATTTAGTTAGCACTTCATACTGAGGAATGTGGTATACACTCTTTGTGCAAATATCAGGGCCCTTTAATTGGTCCATTATTAACATACAGATTTGCTTTCCTAAATTTTCATCCTGCTAATGTTGCATGTTTATGAGCCAAGACAAATATGTGCTTTCCAATCAATTGTTATCGGGCAGTATCTATTTACCAATACTAATAGTTTGTAACTACTTACATATGGGAGGTCCTTCTGTCTATGTGTTGCTTTTATCGGTTAATAAAGAACTGCTTTGATCTATGGCAGGGCAGAACAAAACTAGGTGGCAAAAGTTAGGCTGTATGCTGTGAGAAAGAAGGGTGGAGTCAGAGAGACTCCATGGAACTACCGCTGGAGATAGACGTGCTGAAATTTTGCTGGTAGGCCATGACCTCATGGTGATAAACAGATTACTAGAATGGATTAAATTAAGATGTAAGAGTCAGCCAATAAGAAGTTAGAGCTAATGGGTCAAGCAGTGTTTTAACTAATACAGTTTCTGTGTGGTTATTTGGGATCTAGCTATCTGGGAGGCTGGGAACCTGCAAGTACCCTCCATTCAACACTTACATATAAAACTAATCATAGAGACAATACATAAAAAATAGATAATTCTTTTTCTTATTTTTAGAACTTATAAATATCTGATGGGTTCTATAAAAGATGTAGTTGACACTGTTTATGTATATATTATGGCTACAGATAATGATTATTATTTGTTCATAAGAGGACATTCCATTGTGCCTAGTACTGGGTGGCAGATATGATAAATGACTAAGCTTTCTCTTCTGAGAAAGACTGCTCATCCCTCAATTTGCCAGAAGACCTCCAGTGCCTTCCTATGAGCAGAATATCCTTATCTGGACCATGTTAGCTCAGCTATGTGGTTTGTCCTGGTGCTGCCTCAGGACCCAGATGGCCTGTGTACTCATGTTCAGATATGTTACACATTCTCTGGGGTTTAATGGAGCTTCTCGCCATTTTGCTGTTAGCTGTGAGAAGATCCAGGATAGGTTTCTGGAGGGCTGAGGTGAGGGGATCCTGTGGAGCAGAGTTCCCTTTGGATGCTCAGAACCCGGTGAAGTGAAGTTGCAGCCATGTAAGGCTTGGTTGCTGCAGGACTCTGTGGCTTTTGAACCTGAGTTGCTATGGTAAGAACTGTTGGCCAGTGATGGTAGCAAATACCTTTAATCCCAGAACTCAGGAGGCAGAGGCATTCGGATCTCCGTGAGTTCCAGGCCAAACTGGTCTACATGGTGAGTTTGAGGATATCCAGGTCTACGCAGTAAGACCTTACCTCAAAACTAATTTTTAAAAATTTGATGAATATGCCAAATCCCATACTTTCCACTTTATTCATTTTCTTTTTGTTTTTATTTTTATGCCTTTGTTTAAATCCCCTTTAGAATGTGGAACATAATTTTTTAACACCTCCAGTGGTAACAGTGAGGATAATTGGGGGCAAACCTAATTACTGAAAATAAATAAAAATTATCAGGAACCAAATCTAATGAATTAGATGAATGATCAATTTCTAGATGCTACTTCCGAATAAAAAAACTTTAAGCAATAAAAAATAGCTTTTTTCATGGATCATAAAGAACCCCAAAGGGTGTTTCAAGAAATGATTTGACTTGGCTCATTTGAACATGTGTCTTCTCTCATAATGCTGCAATTTTTACTGTTATTTTATTTTGACTAGCATACTTTTTGGATTCATTTACAAGTCTGAATAGGCCTGAGTGCCATCTGCTGCTTTGGCCAGCCAAATGTTACACATCTGAATGGAGGCGGTCAGAGGGAACATCTTCGGCTGTTACAAGCAGCAGCGTGATGGTGAGATTGTTCAGGGTCTACATGACATGGTTAAACATAGGCAAAGGCACTGATGGGTAACTGTGAACTCTGCTGCAATGGTAGCACATAGAGTCTGGTATGTCGAACTGGAAGAAGGGCTTTGGGTGAAGAACCATCTGAATAGTCAGGTTGAATGATATGTATGCATTCTTGTTGCCTTGGAGGTGCCTGCATCTTGGACTGGCAGGGGAGAGGTACATCTGTTGTCTCAACTTCTGGGAATCTATTGCAGATTAACTCTCCAAGGCTCTTTAGGCAATTGACTGATGGCTACCCTACACAAAGCATCACTCCTCCTGGGCGCTCTGCGTATGTTCTCAGATGGGCTGTTTGGAAGCCAGGAGTCATCAGCATCCTGGGGACTGCAATAGTTCCCTAATGACCCTTCTCCTTGGAGAGTGTAGCGAGGAAGCAGGCATACAGAGAGTCCTCTACAGAGACTTAGGTGCCACACAAGCATGGAGTCTACCACTCAGTAAAAGAGCTTCTTCTCATTTCCCCTGGGACTGCGTGAACAGGAATTGATGTCAAAGCTATCAGGGTGAGAAGGATCAGCAAAGGAGTGGGCTTCAGTTTTTACCCAAAATATTTTACAAATCAGAGCTATCATTTTCTCATGTTTCAAGTAAACCCATGAAATGCAACTGTGTGTGACCACATATGTGAAGGTAAGGGAGGAGCCAAAGCTAGACCTCCTACTATGAAGGTATCCTATACCCCTCCATTCCACTCGCTTATCCCCCTCCCTGTAACCCCAGAGCTCAAACCAGGTAACCACAACATTCTTGGAAATGAATCCTTGAGGGGGGAACCTTTGCTCAAACTGGGGGTTTGCAAACAAATGCCTCTTTGCTCTTCTGTGTGGAAGTCACTTTTTCTTTTCTCTCTCCATCCCTAAAGTCAAGGGACAATGGAAGTCAATTAGGAAGCCACTAACTTACCTCTGACCCATCGCAGGGTGCCAATCTAAAACCCACCTGGTGCTGTGAAATAGACGTGGGTGAGGATGTGTTGAATTACTGGGAAACCAAATGCTGAATTGGAAAGGACAGGTAGAAGTCATCTGATAGCTAAACACTGCCAGCGCATTTTAGAACCTACTCTGGTTTTAATTAGATGGTGTGCATGGTTAAAGATAGAACAAAATATAATAAAAGTTTCATTTAAAACTACAAGATTCATCAGTTTGACGCAAACTGTAGGAGAGAGTAAAAATCTAAGTCAGTGCAAGAGGAAGACTATTGTAGAAGTACCACGGCACTCCAGAAGATAGAAGGCTTGGAGCACAAAATAAGGTCATGTGGTTTTTGATGCCTTCATTGTGAACTTTATTGAAAGAGGAAACACCTAGGAGATTGGGAAAACACACTTCTGGTTGTGTCCAGAAGATAGAAGGCTTGGAGCACAAAATAAGGATATGTGGTTTGTGATGCCATCATTGTCAACTTGATTGAAAAAGGAAACACCTAGGATATTGGGAAAACACACTGCTGGGTGTGTCTATGAAGCTATTTGTAACGAGTGTTTCTGTCCTGCAGCCAGCTCCCAAATAATTACACAGAGGGACTTCTTATTACTTATAAAAGCTTGGCCTTAGGTTAGGCTTGTTTCTAACTAGCTCTTATTTAAATTAACTCTTTTCCACTAATCTATGTGCTATTGAATGACACGTGGCTTTTACCTCTCCTCCTGTATGTCCTGCTTCCTCTGTGTCTGGCTGGCAACTGTACCTTTATTCTTCACAGAGTTCTCTCTGTCCAGAAGTCCCTGCTATACCTCCTTTCTACCTATTGATTGTTTAGCTATTTTATTAAACCAATCAGACGCCTTAGGCAGGCAAGGTAAAACAAATACAACACAGCTTTTCATAATTAAACAAATGCAGCATAAGCAACGGTAACACATCTTTACATAGTTAAAGTAATTTCCACAGCATAAAGAAATGTAACCCACATTTGCACAGTTAAGGTAATTTCTTCAACAGCTATTTCTAGAGAGATTAGACATAATGAAAGACTTAATCCCTTGATAAAAGTTTCAAAATCTGCAGAGACTATTGGGAGTTACAAGATGGGAACTGATTGGAGGAAATGGATGCCAGGGATTATGGTTTAGTGGTCATAACTTGCTCTGTTTTGCTCTGCATACGGTCTTCTGTGATATGAGCCAATCTACCACACCTTCACCCTGATTCACCGACACCTCAGAAACATTGAACAAAATATATACTCCTTACATTGCCATTGCCTCTGTCATGCGAGTTTTGTCACAGTGATGATAACATTAATGTATGGTTCTTAAAATAAAGACTTATTATTGTGTGTGTGTGTGTGTGTGTGTGTGTGTGTGTGTCTGTCTGTCTGTCTGTCTGTCTGAGTGGATGCCACATATGTGTTGTGGCCGCAGGGTCCAGAAGAGAGCATCAGATTTCCTGGAGCTAGAGTTACAGGTGATTGTACATCTCTTGATTTGGACGGTGAGAACAGCCCTCTGCAGGAGCGGCAAGTGCTCTTAAGCACTGCACCATCTCTTTAGCTTCAACACAGGTTTCTAAACTCTAGATTAATGAAAGAGTTAAGCTAAAGTTGTTGTCTTTGGGTATCCCTTTCTACTGAGAGTTGCCCCTCAGAGTATGTGCTTGCCTGTATAGGTATATAGTCATTGTTGTAACTGATCATCATAATGAGATAAAATGTTTTATGAACATCATAGTCACATATTTCATTAAAACTTTTAATGGATTTTTCTGGACAAAAGTTAGTCACGGATAGTATCCAGCTTGTGTAATCAGGAACAACTGGGATTTCTGTCTTACAATGATACATTCTTAGGATCAAAGGGGAGCTATAATGGAAGAAGCTATGCTAGGCAGGAAAGTTCCACTCTGAGATTTCTGAACCTATAAGAGAAAATTAGACCCTTTCCAGTCATACTGCTAAAGGGTATTGTTCACTATGTCCCTCTCATCTACTCACATGCATTCAAATATCATAAGTATTCAAATCTTGAATAATATGATTTAGAACAGGAAACCTGTCCTCCCCGTCCAGTTTCTAAGGCTTTAATATGAGTTAGTTTTTGTTATTGCAAGTTGTTTTCTTAAACTAAGCAGGGAGCCATAGATAGTGATCTCTCTCAGACCCCCTTTCCGTGTTACTACTCTCTCTTGATAATTTTTAAAAGTAACACCATTGGAGGAAGCCTGCTTCTGGCTGCACGAAGTTACCTGTGGAGCCTTCCACCTTCAATCCCCCTTTCCTCACATTCTACTTTTCTCCTTTCTCTGAACTCCAAGATCCTTCTGCTCCTGCAGCTCCTCCTTGGGTAAAACCTCCACTGAATTCTGCTCTGTCATGTGTCACGTATCCTGGGTGCTCCTGGTTATTCTTTATTCTTCTCACATTAGTCAGACACACATCCTCATCATAACCTACATTCTCCAGGAGTTGATATTACACAAGCATGGAGTTGAATGACTTGTTGAGATCTCTGCTCCGCCCCCTCCAATGTGATTCGTTAAGGGAACTAAAACTAAGGATTGGCTCAGGGTTCCATGATGGGAACACAGAAATCTTGACTTGTGTATAGAGTTCTTTGCACACCATGTGTCTGTGTTAAAATTCACTACAGGGTGATCTGGACTTTCTATCTGTATCAAGTCTGGCAAGAAGTTCAGGGGGATCATAAAGCGGTGGAAGGGGTCACTAATCTAAATTCGGGCTCTAGCACATGTATTTGTAATTTTTACTACAGCTATCAAACATCCACTTTACACTAGATGTTTGCCTAGCCCTTTGCCTTGCAGTGGACAATTTACACATGAGCTCAGTACTGTGAATCCTGACAATACTGTGGCACTGTGGTTCATGGACACTGAACAGTTTGCTCAGAGTCAAAGTCAGTGGGCCGAGGATGCAAATTCATATACCTGACCCCAGATTGTACCTGGGTTCTACCTCCTGAGAGTCTATCAACCTTGCTTACAACCTGACACTAGTATGGAATCTAGGAATCCTCTCTTTCTCTCTCTCTCTCTCTCTCTCTCTCTCTCTCTCTCTCTCTCTCTCTCTCTGCCAGTTTCCTGTCCTACTTTTAGTTGATCTGTTCTTTTTTCTTCCCTCTTCTTGATCCACTGAGACTAAACTTTCTGAGACTGATTTCTCTCTTTCTAAGTTCCTTGTTTCATTTGGTTTTGCTATTTAAAAACTCCTTGCCAAAGTCCATCAAAAATCATTATTTTCCTTTCTTTTTTAACATACAATTTTAAATTTAAAACAAGCTTGTTAGATCAAATATTATTTTGTGTGAAATGTTTTAAGGTTGGAAGTCTTGTGCCTCGTCACCTTACCCCAAAGAAGCCTAGAAATGTGGAATCTAATAATATAAGCCATCCATTGCACTCAGCCTTCCTCCACCCCTTCCTCACTTGAGAAGGTAGGACCAACATTAGATTGTGGAAAAACTTGGCCTGCTGTGGTTCCTAAAAAAACAAAGGAGTGGGTGGCATCGGTGAAGGGGAGGGGGGAACTAGGTGGAAAGTAATGCACAGATAACATCTGGGAATGTGAGGCTCCAGATGGGCTGGGCACAGCTGACATGTGGTCTTTGCACAACACACCTTAATTGGACCCAGGCTTCCAAATAACTACAAGTTACAGCAGAGGAGAAATGGGGACTCTCTTACATCCGCACACATACATAACACAATAAATTCTGCCTGGCATGTAATTAATGCTCAAACCCTGCTGGTGGAATTTTAGATTAGTCAGAGAGATGCCTATTTTTTTTCCTTACTCTTGGAAAATATGCCTCTGAGTTCCTAACTCAACTCTTTTAATTTTTTTCCAGAATCTATGTTCAGTTCTTTTAAAGGCAATGTAAGCATCTTTTTCATAAAGTTCCCCTAACAAAATTTCTTTTTAACAATAAAGCAATTCCTTGGTTGAATGGAATGAATGTTTCATAAGAATAGCAACCTAATATTATTAATAAAATAATCCTCTTTACTCCCCCAGATTTTTGTTCTCATGCAGCTCCCGTGAAAAGCCTTATAATCCCCATGTTGTGCGGGGAGCAACTCAGGTGTTTGAACACAGCTGGAGGGGCAGTTATACAGGTGTAAGGCAAGGCTGGCTTTGAAATATCCAGTGTTCCTGACACACCAGCTTCCTATCACAGCTGGGGCAGCTGCTTCAGCCTTCACTTTTCAGAGTCACCAACAGCGTGGTTAGTCCTGTAAAAATGTTTAACGTTTACCTGGGATGCTTTCTGTAATATCTGGAGCTGTGTCTGATGTTCTGAGAAAATATCAGGGATGTTCCTGTTCATCCTTATGACAGAAGCTGTCGCTTGAAGCGGGCTTGTTCCTTTCAATACCACCCCTTTCGGCAACTCAGGGAAGGCTTCCTGGTATCCTTTGAGACCTCCACGACCCACCTGCTAATTGCCTGTTGACCTGTGTGATGTTTCAGAGGTACTGTCCGGAGTGTACTTTGTAGGCACAGTCTCCGTATGACATGAGTGTGAAAACACTACCTGACACTCCCCATTCCCAGAACGTTCACCTGACTGTATTAGGAACACTTTCAACCCGAGTGCTTATAAAGTGTGGACAATGTCTGGTAGCAAATCTTTTGTTCTTATGGAACGAATATTTTCTATTTAGCATCAGTGTTGGAAGCCCCTAACACTTGAGATATTTGAAGATAAGACCTTTTCTTTGAAGGAGCTCATGAAGGTGAAGTGAGGTCATAAGGGTGAGCCATTGGTCCAACAGGGCTGGTGTCCTTGTTAAAAGAGGGAGGAAGGTCTCTGAGGGATGTGCCTCCAGAGAGAAGGCCACATCAAGAACGTGTCTACAAGTCAGATGTAGCCCTGATCATGGACCTTTGGCTTCCAGAATCATGAAAAAGTGAATGCTGTTTTTTAAACCACCTGACAATTATTCTGCTATGGAAGCCTTTTCGGGTTCCTTCCTTTTTCTGGGACAAATTACTAAGAAGCAATTTAGGGGAGGAAAAGGTTTATTTTTTTTTACACATCCAAGCTACAGTCTACAGTAAAGGGAAGTTAAAGAAGAAACTCAAGGCCAGAACCCGGAGGCCCACTCTGTCTTATACAACCTAGACACCCTTGCTTGGGGATGTGTAGTGGAAGGTGTATGGAGAGGGAAGGAAGCCTCCATATTTCTTTAGGTTCCTGCATGTGTCAAAGAGCTCTCCAAATCCTACTTTTGCTTCTGATACACACTTTATCTTATAGGTATGATCAACCATAGCACAGCTGGTGCACTAGGCAGACAACTCACCAAGACTTGTATACGTGGATGCTTCTAGGCCTTTCTGTGCAGTATCCTCTCTCCCAGGCTATGAGTCTAGACCCCTTTGGAATGAAGAGGGTCTTAATATATCACCCATTATCAGATCTGGGTAGTTTATTGAAATTCTTTATGGCCAACTCTATTCAGGACAGAGAGTTGAGTAAACATTAGAATCCCTGTAGCCCATCTTGGCAGAAAGTCTCAGTTCAGTACCTTGCTTTGGAAAGAGAGTTGAGTCAGGAAGTATAGATGAAAACCACACCATCGCAATAGCATTCAATGTTTGTTAAACATGGGAATCAATGACTATTAAGTAGATTCATCTCTTTGTTCTAGTCAGCTTGAGCTGTCAATTTGACACAGCCAGGAATGTTTGTGAAGTGAGTCCCAATTGAGGAATAGCCCAGATCAGGTAGGCTTGTGAACGTGTGGCAGGGAGGAGAGTGCGTGCCCGTGTGCACACATATGGGGTTTCTTGGTCGTTAAGTGATATAGGAGGGTCCAGCTCACAGCCCGTCATGAGTGGCACCATTCCCTGGGTAGGTGGTCCTGGGCTGTATGTAAAACAGTAGGTAAGCATGAGCCTGTGAGTCAGCTAGCAAGCAGTGCTCTCCACGGTTTCTACTTCAAGTTCTTGTTGGAATCTTACTCAGATGCCGCGAGGGATGGTCTGTGGCCTGTAAACTGAAAGAAATCCCTCTGCCTCCTAAATTACTTTTGATCAGAGTGTTTTATCACAGCAACAGATTGAGGCTAGAACACCCATACTTCTGAAATCGATTTCTTGTATTCATGAATTGAAGTTTCAGGACATGTACCTAGCTAGTTTGCTAATAAGTCTAGAATTATAGACTCTTAACCAATTGTGTTTCCATATGTGTTTTCTTTGAATAATCAAACCCTTTTCCATTGGTGTATGTGCAACAATATTTGCATGAAAACATAAGCATATTTTAAAGTACAATTTATCAACAATACTATTAATTAAAAATTAAACACAATGTGTATATGTGTATGAAGCCTTTGGAACATTTAAAAGGGGTTAATGATATCGTTCAGCATAAACTGCTTCTGCACATAAATTAGGTTCAGTTTCTAGCATCCATGTCAATGGCTCACAACTGCCTGTTAACTCTAGCTCCAAGGGATGTGGGGCCTCTGGTCTTTGTAGGTTCCTGTACGCATGTGAGTGCAAGTACACACACACACACACACACACACACACCACACACACAACTTTTTAAAATAACAAAATAAATCAAGAATGGAAAAGAGACAAAAATTCTTAAGAGAATATCAGAGATCCTCTATCATATTGTAATTTCAGGACTCAGGTCACAGGGAAATTCAGAATGTTGTTACCAAGCAGAGATAATTTCCTAAGTAAGTTAACCTAAATGTGGCAGTTCTGTTGTTGGTAGTTAAATTAGTTAAGCCTAGGAGATTTGAAGTTGGAAAACAGAGTACCAAACCAAGCCTATGTAGCATGTATGTAATGGGGTCAGGTGAGCCTATTCATTTAATAAATAACTAGAGCATTTCTTTCTAAAGACTCTTTGAAATTTTGTTTTTAAAACTTAGTATTGACGTCTAGAATGTCTAGAACGTCTAGACGTCTAGAACGCTTTACTGAGTGAGATCCTTCATCTGGAGATGGATGACTATACAGACGGAGACCCACATTGGAGCACCGGACTGAGCCCCCCAAGGTCCAAATGAGGAGCAGAAGGACGAAGAAAATGAAAAAAGAAATAAGGACTGCGAGGGATGCTATCACCCACTGATACAAGGGGACGGTTCTAATGAGAGCTTACCAACGCCAGTTGGACTGGGACTGAACGAGCACGTGATCCAACCAGATTCTCTGAATGTGGCCGGATTCTCTGAATGTGGCTAGCCCGGAGTCTTTCTAAAAAGCCATTGACAATGACACTGGGACTTGTTTCCTCTGCATATACTGGATTTTGGGGATCCAGTCTGTTTGGATTCTCATCTTCCTGGACCTGGAGGGAGGGGGAGGAGCTTGAACTTCCCACAGGGCAGGAAACCCTGTCTGCCCTTAGGGACCAAGAGGGAGGAGAAGAGGGAGTGGGGGGAGTGGGAGGGTGTTGGGAGGTGGGGCGGAAATGGAAACTTTTATAATTTAATAAAATTACTTTAAAAAAGAATACAAGAAGATATCAAGCTTCAGATTGCGCTCTTATTTAAGATGTGAACAGTTTTAATGACAAAGACAGAAGTGGTGAGGTAGCTATGAAAATTAAAGTCTCTGTGACAATCTACAGGTGACTTTCATTTGTACGATAATATCATTTTTATTTGTCTCCTCATTAGAGACGTTTGTCTACCTTGGACATCACATCACTTAGGGATTTCTCTATCTCTCCCTTTGTTATTTATTACCCATAAAGGAAAGGTTCGAGACCCTCACTTTGACTTTAACGAAGTTCCTTGTCTCTAAAGTCATCAGTGGAGGCAGGACTACGTGCTCAAAGGGCAGATAATTGAAATTGCTTTGAAATTAATTGGTTAGCAATTTTCTTACCAAAAAACTGTATGTTTTTCAATTTAACTTTCTTAGAACATGGCATTTGTTCTGTTATAATTAGAAAATTACTGATTTGAATTATGAATAAAACACTTTTATACTCTATCATTGAAATTCTTCCTGAGTCATTATTTTCTGTCATGTTAGTATTTTATGTTAAACAACTCTAATATTCTAAAGTCACGTTTTTTCTTATTTTATGCATTACTTGAATTTCTTTTCTTTATCCTTCATTTTAATAAGTGACAGAATAAGATAATATATTGCATTATTTACTATTCAGAGTGTAATGAGGAATGGAGAAAACAGGGTTAAGAGATGGCAAATTGGTGAATTTTGATCACCCACTTCACTAAGAATTCTGGAAACGTGCAACTAGAGAATTTAATAACAATCTTTTATCTTTGCATAAAAATCATTATGTTCTATTCTATCTTGAGATAGTATCTCATGTGGCCCAGGTTAGCCTAAAAACTCACTATGTAGCTAAGGTTGGATTTGAACTCCTCATCTTCCTGCTTCTCTGAGACCTAGGATAATAGGCATGCACCACTATGTCCAGCTTTTTCCACAAGAAATTTCATTTGAATTTCCCTCATTTATGTGTCCATATCTCTCTTTCTCTCTTGGATTAAGAACATCTGCCCTGAAGTATGCAAAAGACATGCTAAGGAGTTCGATGTTTCTGAGTTTGAAATGTGACGGGGCCATTTAATAGTCATGTGACCCTTTACCCATGGTTTAATGGTTCTAACTACAATGGGATCCAATGATAGTTACTGGCAAGACTTTTGTGAAGATTAGATGACTTAATTCACTAAGAAAGTCCTTGTGGACACCTAGTGTTACTATGAGCTCACTGATGGCCAGAGTTGTTTCTGCTAGTGCCATTAGTACACAGTGTCAGCCTAACTCCCACTTCTGCACACCTCAGAAGCTTACTTGGTTGCAGTGTGGCCTATTTTCCCCCAGCCTCACCCCACAAGTTTTACTAAACATGTCCTCTCAGAAAACTTCAGCTTCACTCAATCAAAATAACTGCTAAGTTGAAAGTCTTCCTTGTCTAAAAGTTGTTTAGCTCCCATGCTCAGGCTGATAAAAGCAGGAATGATGGAGGGCTTTCTCAAGTGTTCAGGACAAGTCTGGCTTCAAGGATATTCGAGTTCAATATCTTCAATTGGTTTTATGTCATTGCGAAAAGCACCAGGAAAAGAAAAAGAAAACCCCACTTCAGTAACAGTCAGGGCAATTTGTAATAAGCTTTGCAACAGCAGAATTGAAGTCAAGACCCCACGAAAACAGTGAGACAACCCACTGAGCAGCTCTCTCTGGGCTGGGGACCACTGTTTCACCCACAAGATGGAGTACAAGAGGGTCTTAGTTTATCAGCACACTGAATGGTGGCAGTGCACATGTTTCTCCTTGATTCACATATTTGGGATCATTGTTATCAACAATCAGTCTGGGCTGGTTGAGTTGGATATAGCACCCATGGATATACCACAGAGAGAATTTGGTATGGCACATGTGTGTCAGTGTAGTGTCAGGGGACCATTCCTTGGTCCAAATAAACGAGGGCCTTTTTGCTTCTGAGAAGACATGCCAGTGCTTCTAGGTTAAATTTTGCACAGCACTGAAGGGAGTAACTACTTACTTCCGTGTTTTCCCCCAGAGGGGAAAATTTAAGAGCCACAGAAACAGAAGTTAACAAGTACTCCCGAACTGTAGAAAGATTGGCTGGAATAACCTATTTTACAAGTTGTGTTACTTTTTTTCTTTTTTTTTATTTTTCGAGACAGGGTTTCTCTGTAGTTTTTGGTGCCTTTCCTGGAACTAGCTCTTGTAGACCAGGCTGGCCTCGAACTCACAGGGATTCACCTGCCTCTGCCTCCCGAGTGATGGGATTAAAGGCGTGCGCCACCACCGCTTTGAGTTTTTTGAATTGCGAAAAGTTCAGAAGCATTGAACGCCATTTTATTAGGAGTCCCAGTGCTCCGGTCACTTTCCCCCAGTGAATTCTTATGGAGAGGGGCTTCAACATATGGAGCCCTGCTCTGTCCTCTCTTTTCACTTCCGGTCACTTCCCGGGAACCTGAAACCTTGTGGCTCAGAACAATGGAATTTTTTAAAAACACCATAATAGGAAACCTTTTTCGTTTTCAAAAATATAATGGTTTAGGACAACTGAGAGAAAAATGACTTTGCTAGATTCTTCAGATAAAATTCACACACACACACACACACACACACACACACACACACACACATAACCCTACACAGGCCCTGATGATACCATGTAGACTTTAACATGTCCATAAAGAGTAACAAAGGCAAGGCAACAGTCATCATGGGTAACATGCCTGTCCCCATGAAACTGACGCTAGAGAGGACAGAGGCAGAAGAGACACAATTACATGATGACTAAGCAGATGATGAAAGTGTTTGACCTGAAACAACTCAGAATAGGGCCTTAGCTGTCAGTTAAAGAACATCCTTGGACACAAACCCAGAGTTCCCTCAAAACACAATTAAAATATCTACAGTTTCTTAATCTCTAAAATGAGCTACATTGCAAAAGCACCATACCTTAAAGTGGACGAATGAAGAAGTATAGTTATGACCTCTTCTTAGACTAAATCAAGGATGCCTTAATCTACTTCCTCTTTCTAATGGTTTTAGATACTCAAATGAATCTTTTTTTTCGGTCAGTCAAGAAGTACTGAGTATCCTTTCAAGTCTGCCCCTGAATAATTTGAATTAGTTTATCCTTTGAATAAGTTAGGTGACTGAGAAGGGTTAGTGTTGAAGAGAAGAGTCACATCTCCAACAGCTTGCTTAGGGTGAGCCATTTTGATTTCTGGGATGTAGCTTCTAATTTGATATAAATAGGCATTCTGGTTTTCTGCTAGGTAGGATCCAGTTTACCCAAAGGGTGTTTTGGCTAGGAATTTCTCAATTTCTCACTGCTCAATAGAATGAGAAAGATCCTTTTGATGTTTAAAATATGCAAAAATGGTCAACTGTGAGGTAGTTGGCTTTGTGATAATCATCTTTTAGACCCTTTCCCTGGGAATTAGCTGCTTGAAGTGGGGAAGGGTGAGACAAGCAGGGCCCTGTTTTGGCAATTGGCTGGTCTTTCCTTCAAAGTAGTTCTATTGTGAACTCCACAAACCAGTCTCAGTACACTCCACTTCAACTGTAGCAGCCAGTGTAGCTTTAGGACCGCTGCTTCAGGAGGCCTTGCTCCAGCTTTGGAAGTCTCCACTCCAAACGAAACAAGCTTCACTGAAGCTGAAATGACCCATCGATGCCCTGAAGTTGTCCTCATATAGACTGGGTGAAACAGAGCCTTTCTAGAGACTTAGCAAAAATCTGCCCTGGTGAAATTTAAAGCATGTGATCCACCCTTAGAAAGAACCTGTGATTGGTTCACATGTGGGGTTTGTGATCAATGGAATCAGAAGTTGTGTACCTGAGGTGACCTCGGAGAGAATTATAGTTATACGCAAATGTGGCAAATCCCCTTTTGCTAACATGGTCAGGCTGCTTTCCAAACCTTTTGGGCTAGTCTGGGGGATTCATTTCAGGTAACTCATCTCTTAGCTTGGCATTATTATGTCCCGATGAAGGCTTCTCTTAAGTCCTGTTTCCTTGCCTGCTGCTGATTTCATCATTGCTAGAGTGAGCTGAACCAGTTGCAGAAAGGACAGAAAGGCACTAGGACTTTTAGCCCCAGCCTCACCCAGCAGCAGCAAGAAGACAGTCTTAAGAATTCCGGAGACATGAACAGAAACCAGGAAAGCGGAACCCACCGAAGACAACTGGCTATGAGAACTGAAGGAGCTGGAAGCCATGGTCAGTAGAACATTCCTGAGAACGCCAGGGTTGAGAACCAAGGGTCTAGGTATTGTCATTGCTAGGTGGCCAGCATTCAAAGCCTGGAGGGGCAGCCTTGACTGAGGATTTAGAGCAATACGCCTCTTGTCTTTGAAGTCCAGTGCCATTTGCCTCTTGTTATCTGGGTCTACAGCTATGATTATTAAGCCCATTCACCAGCATCTGGCAATCAGGGCTGAAAGTACTAAGGAAGCCACTCGTTGCCTACTCCTATCTCCCCTCTGAAGAGAACAATAATCACTCCTATTAGCATTTGTGTAACATCCAGAGATACATAGTTATTGATAATTGGTGGTGGTTAATACGTTCTTAGACACTGTGAAAAACCCTTTAAAGCATGGACATTTTTAGTTCTAGAAACACACATAACTTCCCATAATATTATTGGAAAATATATGCCAAAAGACACAAGAACCAAACAACAAGAAGTTTATACACTTTTGGAACCCAAAAATTGATTGGGAAAAAAATTGCTCAGAATAAGAATGGGAAGGTCTGAGGCATGAGCTTGGTGAATCAAACCTTGCAAATCAGTGACATGGATGGCAGCCTTGTGCAGGAAGAGACATGGGGATTTTCTAGATAACCCTCCCAGAGTCCTGAGCAAGAACTTGATTCCCATAAAAGCAAAGGGTGTTGCATGATTGATGCAAAGTTCAACCAGAATTTCTGCTAGACTCCAGCAAGAAAGACAAAATGGCTGCAGAGATCGAGTTAATAGAAGATCTTGAGTGAGTAGACACCAGCTGAATTTGTTTTGTAACTCCAGAGAAGCCAGGCTGTGTATAAAAGAATTTTGAGTAAGAAAAATGTCAAGTCAATGTCGGTAAAGATTTACTAGAGCCTCCCTGTTCATTTTGTGTTTGAGGAGGTGGAGGTCCATCAAGAGCAATTGTGTTGTCTGAGACAGACAACTGGCCCTGCTGGAGCACTTTGCTGCTCTGCAGCACACTTTGATGATATACCAGAAGGCAGCTCAAAAACAAGGACAACTCTTGTTTGTTTCTTTTCAGATAATTATATTGCTGCCTTTGATTATGGTCCATTGGAGAGCAGAACTGCGCCAGACACAATGCCCAAGGTTCCATAAGCATCCACATCACTGTTCCTTAACTTTTGAATGCCTGAGATTTCTTTTCTTACATCATGCCAAACTGATGTAGCTTTCTCCAGCTTTCTTGCCTGAAACTTCGGTGTGAAGGAAATCACAAATAAAAATCCGAATGAGTTTTGAAGTTGAAATTACACATAGGATAGGCAGATCTGCCTGTTATTCATACCATTGCCACAGAATTGCTAACATACACAGAGCTGGCAGAAGAAATGAGTAGCTGCAAAGAGTTTGAAGAAAGAACTCTGAGGCTTCAAGAACTTGTTCACGCTCCAAGATGAGTTGTTAAGGATGCATTCAAAGTTTTACCTTACACGTGTTGGTTCACACAATATCAGCAGGCCAAACACAGCTGATAAAAGCCACAAATAAAAACTTTCTGAAGCACGGCAGTGGACTGGTGGGGGGGGGGCTTCAGTCTGGAACACCTTTGGATCCCCATAATAGGAAGAGCACATGTGGGCCTCTGACCAACCCACAGCACCAACTCCAGCTATGTGAGGTTACATTTTCAAGAAAAATATTTTGGGGATGTGGACTTTCATGCAATTCTAAAGAATCTAAGGTTGCAAAGTGCTGAACCTTCTGTGGGGCCTCTCACTTCAACAACATGTCCTAGTTTGAACTCCTCTTTCACCGTCCAGCAACTCTGGCAAATGCATCATCACCCTCAACTAACTCAAATTCTGTGTCTGTCTTCTGCCATGGTAACCACTCCTGTGCCGGCTGCCTATCTCACATTCTTATAAACAGCAATCTTGCCTATTTCTCCCATTTTTCTAGTCTTTTAGGCCATAACTTGGTAGTTCATTTCCCAGCATGAGCAGGAGTGGGAAGATGGGTGGAATCAATGATGCGTTACAATAGTAGGACATGATAACGAATGGAAAATAGGTAGACCATGGCCTCGGGTCAAGTCTATATAAAACTCTCAAACTCACATGAAAGCTGGCGGTGCTGGGTGTTAAAAAGCTGCAAAACCTCAATGAAAGTGGGAAGAAGAGAAGAGCGCTGTTTTTCATCTTTCCGTACTTATAAATGCCCAAGTGAGCAGGGGAAATACCTAGAAAGAAGAAGCAGTGGTGTCTGGTATTATGAGAGCAAGTTAGTTTACTAACACCCCCCCCCCCCGTTTATGAAAAAGAGACCCCTTAGTTGAAATAAACATCTACCAGTATTGACAAAAGCAAAATGAAGTATCAGGGAATATAGGAGGTAAGAATCTTCAGGTGAGGCCTGTTAACCACACCTGGGTTGTGGCGAGTGTTCCGGAAAATGCACTGGAAGAGAGGAAGAAAATATTCAAAGGGGCTTAGGTCAGCATCCACAGGACAAAAGTCAGAGTGGTTCATTTAATGGATAGTTTAAATAAAATCCAAGTACAACCTGTGATGCAATTAAAAGCAGACTGTAAGTTTGAGCACACTCAGCATGTCTTTGAAAAGGTCATAATTATAAATAAGCAATTTTCTGGCGTTAATTACCAACCTTCCAAAAGTGCTTCCAGGAAAACATTTCCTCCTTAATGGGGCTTCACTTGTTTATTTCCCTTAAGAAATGGCACTTCCACTTAATGGAGAGTGGGAAGCGTGACTGCACTGATATCACAGAGGCCAGGAGCTCCTTTACAGTTGGAGCTTCCTTATCAGAACCTTGCCTCTCAGGGAGTTCCAATTAGATGTGGTTTCGGGATGGAGGCTGGAGCTGTGAATTCTACTTCCATAGGAAGCAAATTAGCCCTCACTTGGAAATCAAGTTTGAAAATGCCATGAAAATGCTTTATCTATTCGCTGGCTGAAATAATTTGGATGTGTGTTTACAGAATATATTGGAGGGCTTCTAGATAGCCACCTTTTGCTGAAAAGATAGATTGCAACTCTTAGAATTTCAGAGAAAATAAAATCAATTTTCTTCTGCGTAACTTACATTCATTCATTGGTTTAGTTTGTGAGTTATTCACCTTTAAGCAAGAGACTTAAGATGCTAAATTCCATATCAATAGATTGACTCATTTTCTCACTGTTTAGTACATGCGGTCGTTAGTTCATATCAATAAGAATAGTATTCAAATATTTTTATTCACAACAGCACTTATAGTTATTAGTGTTGAGAAAATCCATTTTTTGATAACTCAATTTTAACTCTAAAGGGCTAGACTTCTTTTTGGTCACAGAATACTACTACTCAGAAATCATGGCATGCAAAAATCAATCACTGTATATTGTTTAGAGCCAGTGAAGGAAAAAGAAGTGACATTAGCTGCCCCCTGTAGTACCACAGATCAGTCTTAAACTGACCTTCAGAAAACAGGGTCAGTCTGAATGATAGAATGAATAATGGGTATCTAAGAATTTCCACTTATAAATGTAAAGAATAGGTTCATGGATTCGATGAGGGGTTTCCGAATGTAAGGGGGTATAGTTGCAGGTGAGTGGATCAGTGAGAAAGAAGGGGACACTTGGTTGCTTCATGTAAATGGAAAGTAGGTCTGTATTGCTGAAGACAACATGCACTTCAGATATATGGTCCAGAAGACCCTGACCCGGAACTGACATGAATGACTTCACCCTGAGGACTAGCTTTCATGGCACCAGAAGGCATGTTGCAAGTTTTCAAATGAATGAGGCAACCAGCAGACCTACGCATCTATGATGTCTGTGAGCCACAGTAATGACAAGCATGGCACTATAACCCTAAGAAAGCAGTAGTGGCATGCATACCTTGGTAGTAACCAATTGTCCTCTTGTTGGACTGAAGGCCTGTTTAACAAGAGAGAAATCGTGCCTGGTACTAGAAATGTAGACAACTACTTGGGGTTAGTGATATCCTGGACCATGGAGGGAGAAACTACAACCACCACTTTACTAAACCAGTATAATCCCTAACTTAAAGACTGCCCTTATACCCACTCATAAATGTAGTTTTCACCCCTTGGCAAGGAAACTTCTCTTTGCAGCAGAAAGAAATTATTACAGCAGATCACAACCAATCAAAATGCAAAGTTGTAGAGCCCAGTTCCAATGGAAGCATCTACAAAACAACTACACCTAACACTCAAGGCATGTTACAGAAGAAGGGCAGAGATCTCTCTATAAGGGCCAGAGGACCAGGGAGTTTGCTGTGAGATGGAGTCTACTAGTTGTATCAGAAGATACACCATAAAGTCTCACCAATATGACTGCCTAAGCATAATCTGAAAAAGGTCAACAACAATAGACATGCTAAAGTAGGTTGGGAAAGCCCAAGGGGCCTCAACACTACACAAAGAACTGCAGGTAAATGAGGAATGCTGAGAACAAGAGAAACAGTCTTTTCCAGGAATGAATACACCAATTGGTTATCCAATACCAAACGGTCAGCCCCGAAACAAGCATAAAAGTAACATTTCATAAACTGAGCAGTTTATATTTAGGAATATATATGTATATACATGAACATATCTGCATTTTGTAACAATTAATGAAAAAAGCAACGAATTTTGAAAGAGAGGAAGGAGAGGTAATGAGAAGCTTTGGAGAAAAGAAAGGGAAGGGAGGAAAGACATAATTACATTGTCATAGTTCAGTTTCAACAAGGATACCACTTAGAAGGGTAGGGAAATGGGGGTTAGAAAAGTTAGGTAGGAGGAACAGAGATAAGAAAGAATCACAGATACCTAGGATAGTGCCGAGAGGGAGTTCAAGAGAATACTGAAATCTGCCTGTGCTTAATTTTTCATACTCCAATACAAAAAGGGGAAGAAGGCAAAAGACTGCTTAACATGATACAATGGACAATTAGAACTGTTCCTTGCATCAACACTTCGAGATATCAAGCCACTAATTCTTGAGAAACCCATTCTGTTGTTTAGGCAGTGAATCCATCCTAGATCAAGTATCCTGAAGGCAGCCACACCTAGGTCAAACCTCTTAATTCAAAAGAAAAAGCAGAAATATGCTTGAATTCTCTGATTTTTGGTTGGAGTGGAGTGGATCTATCTTTATGGGCCATCTTTATGTCCAAAACACCAAATAACCACACCCTAGGTCAGGGTGCATAGTCACACTGTTGTCAGCAACTACAATCAAGCTAAAACTCTCTGACCTTCAGACAAGATGGAAACAGGCTCACAGTTTTAGCCTCCACAGTATTATAATTTCAGAAATAAAATGAATATATTTTTAAAAAGAAAGAAAAGTGGCCTTGAAACAGCACAGATGTTTGAACATGATGAAAGATGCTTTTGGAGACTTCCTGGGAAGCAACTCCTCACCAGAAGGGCTGTGTTTGCCTGGTCTTTGTTAGACAAACTTTACAATGCTGTACTTTGTAGTTGAGATCTTCTTTACTTTATATTAATGATGAATTTCTGAAAATGTTTCAGTGAAGGAAAATATATAGGGTAAACAATGGTTTATATGCTGTGTCTGGGTGACTATCAACAACCAACAAAAAAGGACTGGAGAGATACTCGGTGGTTAAGAGCACTTGCTGCTCCATCACGGAGACTGTGGTTGGAATTCCAGCACTGATATCAGGCAGCTTCCAGCACCTGAATCTCCAGTTCCAATGGATCTGACGTTCTCTGACATTCATGTGCTCTAGCAGACACACACAGGGGTGTCAATACACACACAGAAACACGTGCGCACACACAGACATTCACACACACTGACAAAAATGGTAAAAATTCAAAAAAAGTGAATTATGCAATCATGAACAGAACTGTGAAGGAAGATATGTTTCTTTGCTCTTTGGGTTTCAAAACAAAAATTTTATGAATAATACAATACTGAGGATCTTAAGAAGCACTGCCTACATAGGCAAATCTATCTCATGGCTGTGGATAAATTGTCATAACTCTTTTGCTTAAATAGATGCATTTGTAATCAATGGATAATAGTATCAAAGCAACCTGCACACGGTCTCACTTTCTAGTACTGAGAATTATAAAAGACAGTATGCAATTTTAGTACTTGTTCTCCAAAAATATACATTTATTCTCCAAGATGAGCTCAAGCAAAAATAACAAGGAAAGTGGAAATTAAGAGTCCTATTGGTGGTACTTTGTCTTTAAGAACTGTGCCCTAAGATTATCTTATTAGTTCTATTAAATTAGAAATAGCCAAAGTGAAAAAAAAGAGGTTGTTACTCTGTTTGTGTCAGATGTGAGCTCTGTGTTCATGGGTGATTGAATTAGAAGTTGGCTACAGAGGAAGGTTAGGGAAGGGTAATGGTGATTATCTGACCCTAAAGTTGTTGTAACCAGAACTTTCTCCTCTCTATGCTGAAGCAAAGTGGTTTGCTATTGACTTTTCCTAAGTGTTCTTTCTGAAACTTTCTGCAATCTCTAAATAAATCCACTACATCTAGCCATCTATCTTGCCATCCAACAACTGTCTGAACTTCTGGAAAGTATTCTTTTTAAAAATATCCTTCAGAGTATATTATTTAATGCATTATTTAAGAGTAAATTGATTATAAATGTTCTGAACCCAGACTTACACAGGCATTTAAATGAATAAATATATATTCTGTACAATTTTCTATGCAGTATAAATTTTAAGTTTTAAAGTTTTTAAGATGAGTCCTACAAATAGAAAATTTTGAGAATAAATACTGTGATATAGACCTAAAAAATGTTCTAGAGTAGGGCTGGGAGATGGCTCAGATGCTTGCTGGCAAAACTGAAGATTAGATATCAGATCCCCAGAAACCACATAAGGTCAAGGTGGGCAGGAAGCCTGGTTGTAATTCCAACCTTACACAATTGAGACAGGGATTCCCCAGAGCAAGTGAGCTAGTGAGGCCCACAATATCAGTGGTTCTGAACTTGATTTGAGGAACCCTGTGCAGAGGCTTGAATGAGAATGGTTCCCATAGGCTTTTAATATTTGAATGTTTGTCCCCAATATATCTTAATATTTGAGTGATTGGCCCCCAATTGGTGGGACTATTTGTGTAGGATAGGGAGGCGTGGCCTTGTTAGTGGATATATGTCACTCAGATCAGGCTGTGCGTTTTCAAAAGCCTATACCATTCCCAATTAGCTCTCTGTCTCACGGCTTTGGATCAGGATGTGAGTCTTCAGCTACTACTTCATGTAATGCCTATCTGCCTGTCGCCAAGCTCTCCTTTATGATAGCCATGTACTCTAACTCTGGAACTATGCATCCAAAATTAAACTCTTTGTTTTACAAGTTGCATTGGTCATGGGAACTTCCCACAGTGATAAACATGTAAGATACCCTGCCTGAATTAGGTGGAAGAATGATCAAGGATGATTCCTGGCCTCAAACTTGGGCACAACACACACATACACACACACATATACACACACTTATACACACATACACACATATACACACACATCCATACACACAAACACAAGAAGAAATTTAAATCTTATAAGATAAAAACTGGTGATGTTTATTGACAATATCTGAATTTTCACTGACCATTTTACTTTAAAGGAAAATTCTCCTTAAGTTTTCTGTTTCTTCCCCTACTAATGGAGCTCTGTGGTGGTCAATGCCCATATGAAGAACCTGAATTATCAAGTTGCATTGTTTCCACCCTCAGTGCCCATCTGAGTGAGTCTGGTGGCCCTACCTCTTCCAGCATGACCACCTAAATCTATATTTGTGCTATTCTGTTCTGCCTATTTTCATCCATGTTCACCCCTTGCCTCCTCCAACCATGCACACACATACACACAAAGGTATGCACACATATACACACACAATACCTGCTCACTACAAAGCAGGCATAGAGTTTTTAAATTACAAATTAGCTCATATTCTGTCCCCTGTTCAAACCCCATTCAACAGTGGTTTGCTTTCTTTTTTTTATCACATTGGTAGCAAAACTGAAAATTCTTCCTATGGCTTGTGAGGATTTGACTCCAGTTGGCCTTCAGTGGCCTCACTTCCAATCCTCAGCTCATGCCGCCATAGGCCTCCAGCATACTGTATGTGCCCAGCCCTCTGCTGAAGAGTCTTCCCCTAGGAATTCAAATGGACTCCTCCTTCACTTCATTTAATTGTTTGCAGTAATTTTGCTTACTTCTTTGCCATCAAAACCTGGAACTCTGGATGTGCCCTTCTGTCACAACTTGACATTACACACTGATTTGTACCTTCCTTCTCTTTCTCCTATGAGCACAGAATGTCTGTTCACTGATGCATCACGGCAACTAGGAAGCACTCAATAAAGATTAAATGGGCTGAGATGCAACCGAAGGAAGGTCATGCTCTTTCTTCCTTCCTTCTGACAGTGATGGACATCAAAGTAAGCCATAGAAACTGTGCTTAAAAGACTGTGTTATTTAATCGTGGATTTGTAATTCTGGTGTAGTGATTTTTTTTAATCCAACATTAAAGCAACTAGAAATCAAAATTCAAAGTGATTGATATGTTACAGATCTATAATATGCACATTTAAAATCATGTAAATCTTTAAAAATTATTGACAATTATCCAAGTAGCAAGTGTTTATCCTAGTTTATCCCTTTTAAATGACTCTTCATTTCTTTGACCTTATTAAATTAGACAGACATAAATTAGGGATGCACAGAATCATACTTCTCAAGCAACAATGAATGTATTACATAGTAAATGTTGACCATAAGGAACCATAGACAAATAATTTAGATTTTTTGGTAGTTCAGTAGATTCAACATTATTGCTCAAAGTGACCCCCCAGTTCTATGAAAGATTCCTAAATATGCTTTCTTCAGTAAATTTTACTATAGCTAAAAAAAATCTTACTAACTTAATTTCCTTTTGTTCATAAGGAACTTAACATTTAAAAGTCCTGGCTCAGTACCACACTATATAGGATGTGAATTTTATTTGCAGTGTAATGATGGGTACAGATGACATGAGTTAATTTACATGGAAATTAATAGCATACATGACACCTAGAAAATCTCTTAAAGGTAATAGGATAATGAAAATAATTATTGCTGCCTATCACAAACACATACATTTAATCCATGACTACTGAGTTCTGGACACTGTGTTAAACAAACATTGGAAAGCTGTGCATAGCTTCTTACAAGGGTTTAGGGGAATGTTTTTTGAGTTGATAAAATTCTTTCTCTATCACTCATTGTATGATCAACTTTTTATTGCAGAAGAAACCTAAAAGTGGGAGATAATAATTTGATTTTTGTTTGAGTACATTCAAAAGCATCTATGACTCAGCATGACGGTTTTAAAAGCTGTTTTCAAAAGTCAAACATGAAGAGAAGGTTGAAGCTTGCAGACTTCAACAGAAATTCTAAAGCCAAATTCTTCCTAGTATTTGTTAAACTTGGGAAAAATGGAGTTGTGTATCTTATGCAAAATATAAGAAGAAACAAAGATGTTATTCCAAGATTGGGAATTTAATAATAGATCTACATAAAAATTTAGGAACCTCAAAGCCTTTCGAATAAGTATGAACTACAAAACTAATATCAACTTGTGGTTACATAACAGACAGAAAACTTCATCTTCAGAAAAGTTGGCTCTGGCTCCAGAATTCCTGTGGATTTTGTGTGTGTAGCCCTGTTCTCACAGCATGGAATTCTGTGCCTGTAGATAAACCTGTTCTCACAGCACTCATGTGTCCAAGTAGCAAGCCAGTTACCATACTTACCAGTTGGTAGAGCTTCCAGTTGCCTGGCAGGAGAAAATACGAGTACTCTTGAAGGAGCCTGTGGTGGTTTGAATAAGGATGTTCCTATAGGCTCATATATGTGAATGCTAAACCACGGGGAATTGAACTATTTGAAAGGATAAGAATGATTAAGAGATGTGACCTTGTTGGAGGAAGTGTGTCACTGGGGGTGGGCCTCGAAGTTTCAAAAGCCTCTGTCAAACCCATAGTGTCTCTACCTCTGGATCAAGATGTCGCTCTTAGTTACCACCTCAGTGTGTGCCTGCAGGCTGCCATGCTTCCTCCCATGTCAGTAATGGACTGAACCTCTGAAACCTCAAGCAAGTCTCCAATTAAATGCATTCTCTTGTGATATTTGCCTTGGTGGCAGTGTTTCTTCACTGCAGCAGAACTATATCTATATTTTAAGACAGAACCTGACTGCTATCGGGGAAGACTTGTACCAAATGATCAGAATGACCACAGGTAAACGTCCAGAGTAGCATGAGCTCTAGAGGGTCAAAGTAGACACAAGGAAAGCAGACACTATGCATCTGAGGCAGGAGCAATGAAGAGAAAGAGATCCAGACCCGCAGAAACCTCTGCAGCTGGAACTACCCGATGGAACTGGATTGCAAGGGTAGAGCAGAACAAAGGAAAGACAGCACTAGAGTGAACAAACATGGAGAAATTTCCAAGCGCGATGTAAAGTATCTGCCTCCAGAGTCAGAAAGCCTTAACGCAGAACAGGAAAAGCACAAAAAAGCCGCAGGCCCAGCAGAACCAGCAGGAGGGTGTGTACTTCTCAACAATGGAGGAGAACGGCAGCAGAATGTTGCCAAGTTGTGGGGCAAAGACAACTATCAATCTACTGCTGTAAAGTAGCCAGAATATCTTTGTGAAATGAAAGTGAGCTGGATTTCTTTGGAATGACAAAAAGGGCCAGAATGCACCTCCACAAAGAATAGAGATCAAGTGGAAGGAAACAGAGTCTGGGTAAAAAGTCCAGAATTCCCGAAGAATTGATGAACAAAGAATAGTGTAGAACAGATACAAATATTCACCACACAAACACCAATAATGTAAAACTCGATATCAAATAACATGGGGCCACAATCCTTCCATTAGCAACAGCATATAGGTTGGGAAACAGGCTGATTGAAGTGGCTAAAGGTGTCTGAGATGGAAACATATTTGAAATGTGGTGGGTAATGAGAAAGGGATTGTTCACAGAATGGAGTTTCAATAGGAAAGGATGCCTCCTGCAATTTTTAAAAAAATCTATCCATGATCTGAAACAGTGCTTTGAATAGGTGAATACTTATAAATATTTTATTAGGACAGATATACACATAAAAATCAGGCACAGGTACGTGTACCTTAGACAGAAGCTATAAATGCCCAGCTCGATCAGGAAAGATAATAGACATTTTTTCAATTAAAAAATGTTATGTGTACAGATGTTTTGGTTGTGTATGTGGCTGTGTCCCACGTGCTTACAATGACTATAGAGGCCAGAAGAGGGCACCATATCTCTTGGGACTGGCATTACAGAGGGTTGCCAGAAGCCATGTGTAGATGTTAGAAACAGAACCTGAGACCTGTGCAAGAGCAGCCAGTGCTGCACTGAACCTCTGAACCATCTCTCCAGTGGCGTCTGCCATGCCAGTCTGGTTGAATTGGTGAGTGATAGGTTGTTGTGGAGTCATCTTTTTGTATTCTGCGAAGATGTGTCTCTGCCAAGGCACCTTCTGATTGGCTTAATAAAAAACGCTAACTGGCCCTTACCTAGGAAGGAGAGCGAGACAGAAAGACCTCTGGAAAGAAGAGTGGAGTTGCCAATGGATGAGAAGGAACAGATACACAAGAAAAGAGGTAAATTCGCGAGTCATGAGGCAACATGTAGATGAACAGAAATGGATTAAGTTATAAGAGTTAGTTAGAAAAAAGCCTCAGCTAAGGGCCAAGCTTTTATAATGAATAAGACGTCTCTGTGTTGTGATCTTGGAGCTGTTAGGAAGGACAGAAAATACAATAGATTCTGATTCTGTCTCAAAAGTGAAGAGTAGTATAATAGAAAGTATCTTGTATTGCCCTTTGACCTCTGCACTAGCACAGGTTTGCAAGCACAGGTTTGCAGGCACGCGTGTGCACACACACACATACAACACACACACACACACACACACACACACACACACCATCCTTCAGTGTGCCTTAAAAGGGTAGGCACTTGTTCCAATGGCATTTTCAGTTAGACCTGTGTCTAGACCTGTGTCTGCGGTCTGATTGTTTGCATTCTCCCTCTGCATCCCTGTGCTGGCAATGGATATTCAATGCAGTGGTGTGTATGATGAGGGGGAGCCTTAGATCAGTGGCTAAAGATTCCTGCCTCACCAATGTGGTTAGTGCCTATTGCCCTGTAGCCATACAGAGGTGCAAATATGACTTTCACCCTGGGGTGTGTGGGTGAGGCCAGGGCCTTCCCAGATGCCAATCCGAGGGCCTTGGCTTTCCCAGCCTCCAGAATTCAGAAAAGCTTTTCTGAGGCCATTTTTTCCTGTTTTTTTTTTAAATTTTTTTATTTTTATTTTTTGCTAGTAAAACTTGGGGCCAGCTCTACAGTGAGGAAGCAGTCTGTTTAGATGCTGAGCCATCTCTCTTCACATCTGACAATTCTTCACAGTTCACAGTGTAGGCTTAGGTAGTGTAGACACACCAGGAGAGACAATTGTGGAAGTAAGGACTTTGCAGTATATGAGCTCATGACTCTCACAGGGTCTGAATGAAGATGAGGGGAAGAATCAGAATGGATGTCTGTAAGGGAGACTCAGGTCACAGTTAGGAGGCTGGAGGAGCAGAGAGCATTTCTGACTGTACGTGTTCCCACCATCAGATCCAAGCACATTTGAGTTGTCAAAGAGGTTTGAGTCAAGGCACTTTAAGCCACCAGAGAAAGGTCCTGAAGATATATGAATTCTCTCCGAATTTGTATATTCTAAGGTCCTGGGGTTACATAAAGCACAAAACCTGACTTTACTGACTTTATTTGGGTAGCTGAACTACCTGTGGTCACGAATTCATTCAAATTATGAACACCATAGTCACACATGGAGAGTAATAGGGTGTTTTTCTTCACCATGCAAATGCTTAACAGGGATCTTCCAAGTTGATTTTGTCAGATAATAAGAGGAGATAGACAGAGACATCAACAAGGAAACTCTCTTTGTAGGAGAGGGGAGACCAGCCATTTCCAAGGGCAGAATTTCACTCGACTGTTGAGCTCTACTCTTTATCAAAGGAAGATGATGTCCTGTTTCCTCACCGTCTTATTTTTAACTTCTCTTTGCTGTGCTATTAAAACCCATTGAGCCGTATCATGAAAATACTGAAAATCACACTGAAGGAATTTATACTGAGTGTTATACAATTTGGTATAGGAGACATACTGGGACAATGAATAGCTAGTAATATATCCGAAAACATAGGAAGGATGATGGAAATCATAACACAGCAATCAGCACTGATGACAGTGATTATTAATGATCATTAAAAGGAATTAAATCAGATACATTCTCATTAGTAATTGCTTGATTTTCCTCTGCTTTATACAGATACTATTTTTGAGCACAGCTGATAGAAGCTGCCTTGCCCTTGTCCCATAATGTTATGCCAAAATATGCTACATATTATAAATATTGGAATTTATTACTCAAAAAGTTTATTTCTAAACCACTAAAAAGCATGAAATAATCCATCATTTAATTTTGCTAGGAACAAAGAAAACAGATTATATTGTTGGTAAGCAAGTTAGTCTTTGGAAAGCAACTGATATTATGTGCTGAAAAAGGGCCAATTTAATCAGTAAAGAGAAATATCTAAGCCAGAGATCTAACTATAAGTAAGAGGATATTATTTGGATTAAAACCAGAGTATCCATATTTAAACTTCCCTCTCATTATTATGCTGGCCCTGAATCTGGAGAGACTCTTGAAGGTCAAAGGACCCAGTCATCTCATTCATACTTCCAATGGCACAGCTCCAGATTCGATGCATTTGCCAATGCATCTTGGTTTATGTGTCAGAAGCCTACAAAAATGGTCCTAAAAATAGTAGAGATGATGGAAGGAGAATGAGGCAGGGGTTGCTTACTTAATTCCATTGCAGTTGATCCTAACAACTACAATATCTGTGTAATATTCTTAAGGAAAAAGCACGTTTTTATTTTTCTACTGAAGGTGCTTTTAAATGCACCATCTGACTCTTATGTAAAAGGATTATTTATGTATTTGGAGTTGATCTCTGAGCTAGCAATATTGTGCGTTATGTAGAGCACTTGCTAGTTTAAGTGGCTTTCCATTTCCTTAGCCTTTCCTAAAACACAGCTACTATACCACAGACTGGGAAAAAATGAGGGTGACTTCCAGGGTTGAGTAAATCATGCCCTGGAAGATGGTCTACATCCTGTCTATCAGTGCCTCCACAGTTTGAAACGTTCATAGCAAAAAGACTTGTTGACAACATTGAGTATGTATTTTGACGTGAGGAAGCATCTTAGATTATCTTGGTAAGCCTGCTGTGATCTCAAGGGTCCTTAACAGAGGGAAGCAAGTGGGACAGAGTGAAGGGAAGACGTGGCAAGAAGCAGAGACAGGAGGGGTGATGGTTCTGGGAGGGGGCATGGCTCAAGGAAACCAAGTAGTTTGAAAAGCTAGAATGGAAACATTTAGATGCATTCAGGCATCTATGACAAAGCAACACAAACTGGGTACCAGCTTCTATATAGCTTATGTTTATTTTGTGTTTTTTGCCTGTTCGTTTTCTAGACAAGATCTCATGTAGCCAAGGCTGACCTTGAATTCCTGATCCTCCTGCTTCTGCCACCCAAGTGCTGAGATTTCTGGTAGGTGCACCATCTCATTTGGCTTCACTATTTTTCATATTTCTGAGTACTTAGAGTAGTAAGATCTAGCATTCTGGCTAGATGGGTCTTCACACAGTAGAAAGGACTCAGTAGTTCCCTGCGGTCTCTATTATAAGGATGCTTGCTTCATCAGCGGTGACAGAAGACCCTCAGAAGGCACATCTCAACACCTTCACGTTGGAGATTAGATTTCAACACACAGCTTCTTAGGGGAATATACTTGTTCAGACCACAGTGGCAAGAAAATATGTTCCCACACAAAGCCCCTAGAAAGAATGCATTTCTCAGGAAATCTTGATTCAAGTTCCATAAAATCTATTTTTGGACTTTTACTCTCCATATCTATGCTGGTGGGATTCTTTTATAGCTGCAAAAGTAAATCAATATATTTACTCTCAAACCTTATTGAGAATGGAGACATTTATAATGAAATTTGTCCAATAATCTTCTACAAATAAACATATCAAAAATCATGAAATTTCAAATTTTTGGGTAAATTGATGGAACTAGAAAATATATATTGAGGGATATAATCCAGACAAAGTTAGACAAATGACCTAGTTTCTCTCTCATCTCCAGCCCCTAGTTCCAAATCTTTAGATGTAAGAACATAACCTGGAGAAACCACAGAAACCAGAGAGTAACATGGGACCAGGGGGGCAGCAGCTTGAGAGAGGAATAGGAGATATGGGTGATATGAAGGAAGAAATTGGAAGAGAATGTGGAGGAGTTCTCTGATTAATGGGGAAGGGAAAGGAGGCCAAATCAGTAGGAGGGAGAGGGAAGTAAGACAATCATACCAAGGGTATTTGACAGAATATCAAGGAAGTATATTATTTTATATTTACCTAAATTATATATAATAAACATTATATATGTGTGTATAATGTATATAATTAATATACATATTAAATGAAATTATTCTACTTTGGCTGACAACCCTCCTTATCAGAACCATAAACTATCTAACAAAAATTCTAGTAACAGGTACAAGAAACCTCCATTTGAGTTGCTGGTTATGGTAGTTCAAGTGACTCCCAAAAGAATAAGAGCTATTACTTTGCACTCAGTTTCTTCTCAGAGTTTGAAGGTGAGTCCCTATTGCTAAAGGCACTACACAGTTCAGACACAGAATTCAGAAGATTCTAGTTGGAGCTAACCTGAAAACCTTCCTACTGTCTAGTGCTCAGTCCCAGAATGAAAGCTGCCAAGGGAAGGAAGCTATCAATAGTCTTACCCAACTGTGACTCCTGTGAATCACAATCGGCAAGATATTCATAAAGGTGGTGTAATAGTGACACTCACATATTGGTGGTAACCAAAGGCTAATTTCTGCTTAAGGCTTACTCAATAGGAGGTAAGTCATTTCTGATATCAGAAACTCAGGCAACTACCAGAAGCTAGTGAGCCATGGTTCTGATAAAAGACCCTACTACCACCACATTACTAGACGAGAACATTCTAAAATGTATTCTTATATCTACACCTAAGGTCACCTCCCACCCATCATCAAAAATCTGCTCTTTGAGCCTCACAACACAATTCCTGGTCTTACAATCTTTCCACCTCATCTTCCACAGCATTTCTTGCATCTGAGATGGGCAAATTGTTTTGCAGACATAGTCAATGAGAGTTAGTTCCTTGGCTCTACATTTGGATTGGCTGCAGCTTTCTGTAATGATCTCTGTTACAAAGAGAAGTTTCCTTGAAGAGGGATGAGTACTATACTTACGTACAAGGTAACATTACACAGACTGAGCAGATTATATTTAAGACTATGTATGTATGTACACATATGTATGTAAAAACAATGAATGAAAATAGAGGCCATAAATTTGAAAGAGATCGAGGGCAGGTTTATGGGAGGATTTGGAAGGTGAAAAGGAACTGGGGGAAAGATATGATTATATTTTAATCTCAAAAATCAAAAGCTAACATATATAAACATGGAGATTTATTTATTTTAGGCAGTGTGCTAAGTGTTATATTTACATGATCTCAAATAATCTTAATTAAAGCAATATTTTTTTCTGTTTTCTTCCTTTTTTAAAATTGATTTTATTGAGCTCTACATTTCTTTCTGCTCCCCTCCCTGCCTCTCCCCTTGCCTTCAACCCACTACCATGGTCCCCATGCTCCCAATTTACTCAGGAGATCTTCTCTTTTTCTACTTTCCATATAGATTCGACCCATAAATGTCTCTCTTAGGGTCCTCATTGTTGTCTAGGTTCTCTGGGATTATTATTTGTAGGCTTGTTTTCTTTGCTTTATATTTAAAAAACATCTATGAGTAAGTACATATGATAATTGTGTTTCTGGGTCTGGGTTACCTCACTTAATATGATGTTTTCTAGTTTCATGCATTTGCCTGCAAGTTTCAAGATTTTTTTTTCTGCTGTGTAATACTCCATTGTGTAAATGTATCACATTTTCCTTACCCATTCTTCGGTCAAGGGGCATTTAGGTTGTTTCCAGGTTCTGGTTATGACAAGCAAAGCTGCTATGAGCACATGTTTTTGTGGCATGATTGAGCATCCCTTGGATTTATACCCAAAAGTGGTGTTGCCCAGTCTGAGAAAGGCTGTTTTCTAATTTTCTGAGAAATCATTATACTGATATCTAAAGGGGCTATACCAGCTTGCACTCCCAAGAGCAATGAATGAGTGTTTTCTTTACCCCACAACCTCTCCAGCATAAGCTATCATTTGTGTTTTTGATCTTGGCCATTCTGGCAAGTGTTAAGATGGAATCTCAGAGTTGTTTTGATTTGCATTTTTCTGATGGGTAAGGATGTTGAGCATTTCCTTAAGTGTCTTTCAGCCATTTTAGACTACTTTGTTGAGAGTTCTCTATTTAGGTCTGTGCTCCATTTTCTTATTGGGTTGTTTGTTCTTTTGATGACCATTTTTTTGAGTTCTTTATATATTTTTGGAGATCAGACTTCTGCTTGGTGTGGGGTTGGTGAAGATTTTCTCCCCTTCTGTAGGCTGTCATTTTGTCTAGTTGACTGTGTCCTTTGCTTTACTGAAGCTTCTCAGTTCCAGGAGGTCCCATTTATTAATTGTTTCTCTCAATGTCTGTGCTACTGGGGTTATATTTAGGAAGTGGTTCCCTGTGCCTTTGTGTATTTCCACTTTCTCTTCTATGAGGCTCAGTGTGGCTGACTTTATGTTTAGGTCTTTGATAGATATGGGTCGATTTTTATTCTTCTACATGTTGATATTCAGTTATGCCAGCACCATTTGTTAAATATGCTTTTTTTCCATTTGATATTTTTTGCTTCTTTGTAAAAAATCCCGTGTTCGAAGGTGGGTGGATTAATATCCACAGCAAGTTCACACTGATGACAAGGCCCAGGAAGCCATGTTTTAGAATGGTGCTACTTTTTTCTGCTGCTGCTGCTGAGTCAGGAAAACCTCTCTTAAAGTATCTGCAGCACAGCACCAGAAAACAGCAAGAAGCTGTGTTATACTCTGTATTTTTTTTTTTTGGTCTAGAATTCCTTTTCAAGCACTCTCAGGTTTTACATGGATTCAGTTGGCCACATGGGCATCAATCTGTTAGAGAAGGCCGCTTGTTTGTCCTGGTTACTCAGAACTGAAATAATCACACAGAAACTCTATTCATTAAATCACTGTTTGGCCCATTAGCTCTAGCTTCTTTTTTGATAACTCTCATATTAATTTAACCCATTTCTGTTAATCTGTATATCACCACAAGGTAGTGGCCTATCAGCAAACAGATTTTAGCACATCTGTCTCTGGCAGCTCCGTGGCATCTCCCTGTCTCTGCCTTCTTCCTCCCATCTTTCCATCCAGTTTTCTCCTCCTACCTAAGTGCTGTCCTATCAACAGGCAAAGACAGTTCCTTTATTCACTAGTGGTTTTCACAGCACACAGAGGGGACTCCAATATCAACCAAGTATGTGGTCAATTTTTGAGAAGGTTTCATGAGGTGCTGAGAAGAAGGGATATTCTTTTATGTTTGGATGGAATATTCTATAGATGCCTATTAAGTCCATTTGAGTCATAACATCTGTTACTTCCCTTATTTCTCTGTTAATTTTTTGTCTGACTGACCTTTCCAGTGGTGAAAGTGGAGTGTTGAAGTCTCCCACTATTAGTGTGTGGGGTTTAATGTATTATTTAAGCTTTAGAAGCATTTCTTTTACATATGAGGGTGCCCTTGTATTTGGGGCATAGATGTTCAGTATTTAGATTTCCTCTTGATGGATTTTTCCATTGATTAATATGAAATGTCCTTTTTTGTCTCTTTTGATTGCTTTTAGTTTGAAGTCTATTTTGTTGGATATTAGGATAGCTACACCCACTTTTTTCTTAGGTCCATTTGACTGGAAATTTTTTTCCAACCCTTTACTCTGACGTGATGTCTGTCTCTGAAGTTGAGGTGTGTTTCTTGTATGCAGCAGAAGAATGGATTCTGTTTTCATATCCAATCTGTTATTCTGTGCCTTTTTATAGGTGAGTTGAGTTCATTTATATTAAGGGATATTAATGACTAGTGACTGCTATTTCCTGTTAATTTAGTTTTTATTGTTGGTGATGTTAATTTGTATGTTTTCCCTTGTTTGGGATTTGCTGCTGTGAGATCATCAATTTTCTGTGTTTTTGTTGTTGTAGCCTATTTCTTTGGGTTGGAGTTTTTCTTCTAGTATTTTGTGTAGGGCTGGCTTTGTGGCTAGGTATTGGTTAAATCTGATTTTGTCATGAAATATCTTATTTTGTCCTTCTTTGGTGATTGAAAGTTTTCCTGGGTATAGTAGTCTGGGCTGATATCCTTGGTCTCTTAATGTCTGCATAACACTTGACCACGACCTTCTGGCTTTCGTTGTCTCTATTGAGAAGTCAGGTGTAATTCTTGTAGGTCTGCCTTTATATGTTATTTGGCCATTTTTCTTTGCAGCTCTCACTATTCCAGAATCAATATTTTAAGCAGTCTGTTTTACATGGGAAGTATAACTGAGTATCAGGATAGCAGAGTTTTACAGTTGTAAGAAGGCAGGTTCCACTCACTGAATTCAGGGCCACTGTTGTGACCACTGTGCCATGCTGCTTTATTTATTTAATTTTTAATATTTGTGCATGCGTATGTGTTATGTGAATGAGTGTTCATAATCATGTTGTGGCCAGATGTTAACATCAGGTGTCTTCTTGTATTTTTCTCCAACATACTTTGAGACAGTTGTTCAATAACCTGATAATCTACCATTCAGCTGGATGGGCTGACTTGTGAGGTTACAGGGCCCTCCTGTTCCTGCCTCCTAGCATTGGGATTAGAGATGAACTCTGAAACAGCTGGTTTTTATATGGGTGCTGGGCATCTGAATTCGAGTTCTCATGCTTGCAAAGCAGACACTTTACAGAATAGGCCTCTCATTTCACGTCAGCAAGAAAATGTATTACTGTACATGAATTCATTAAATAGACAGAGAGCCCTATTTCTGACCCTAGATCCAATGGTTCTAGCATTGCACTGGACAAGGTATATCAGCAATGATTCTCCACACTTCTGACACCTGGGCCATGCTGCATCCATTTCATTAAAGTGGTTAATTCAGGTACAGGTTAAGTACTAAACAGGCAAGATATTAATTTCACTGTAAGTAATGCATTTCTGATACACAACCCAAGGAGCAAGATTTCTTGTTAATTGTTGCTAACAGGGAAGATGTTAACCACTTACTTTAGTGAGGCGAGTTGTCTACACAGTCAGAGGAGTCAGGGCTTCAGCAGCATAAGTGGATCTTTCCCTCTTCCTCAGAGTGAAAGTGAGCTTTTCTATCACAATAATTAACTACTTCCTTAGGTAGGCTAGATTTCTAATTGGTTTTGCACACGGCTGGTCTTTCTCACTTTTACATTTAGGTAAGTGAAGCTGGAAACACAGCTTTATGACAGAGCACATGCCTAGCATACCTGAAAATTTTCGTTTATGATTTCCATATGATAAATTCTGAAAACTTATTTCCCCCAGAGGTCCTTTTTATCACATTAGGTTAACATGTAAATTCATGTTGACAGGACTAGTCATCTGAGTGCTAACCATGGTGATTACCCCAAAGTTACCCCAGTAGACTTTTCCTATGTGGTTTCCAAGCACATCCTAAGTCAACAAACATCAGTGTGCTATTTGAGACTTTATGATGTTAACCAGAACTGGGCTGGATGGTGATGTTACTTTGAAATGAACCAAGTTCAAAGCAGTGTGGATGAAACTGTTTTTGTTATAACCCAGAGATGTACTCCTCTCCCTTATGATACAGCTGGTGGGGATCCACTTTGTTCAATTGCAACAAGAACTTTTGTGGACATCTGGTTTTCCAATCAATTGCATTCTGTATACTCTCAGACGCTTGGTCAAAGCTATTTTGAAATAGTTACAAATTACAACTAAGAAAAAAAGGGCACAGAATATTTTATGTTTGAAAGGTCAGAAATCTAGGTAAGGGTATGTTATCTTGTGGTATCAGAGGGTTGAAATCTGAGTACTTTATGCCTGGATACTCATTCGAAGGCTTTGAAGAGTTATTTACTTCTAAGCCTGTTCATACAAGATAATTCAATCCCTTTTATTTCCAGGACTGAGGCTCCAGTTCCTTATAGTTCCTTACAGGATACTAGCCAAGGCCACTTTCAGCGACTAGAGGGTGTAATGCTTTCCTGACACAAAGCATTCTCCCTCTCCAAGCTGTGGCCTCACTGAACTCTTCACACACCCATCTCTGTCCCCAGCCTCTGTCAGCTGGAGGTGACTCTGCTGATAAACAGCCAGTTGATTAGTCAGACTTCTCAAGATTGCCCCACCTCCTTCACCTGTAATGTCACATAATCAATCACAGGAGGGCAATGTCACTACATTCATAGGTTCTTCACACACTGCAGGAGAGGGATTCAAGTTTCAATCTAAGTTTGTCACTCACTAGCAGTATGGCTTAGTCAAGTGATTTAATGCTATGGACATTTAATTTATTCCTAAGAATATCTCTGATCAAATGGAGCAATTGCGCACAATTGCCTCTGCTGGGTTCTTCCTGGGGGGAGGACAGTGCTCCTGCTGGGAAAGCTGACACTGGGTACATTTGAAACCTCAGCAAATATTTAGGAGTCACTTCTAGGAACTAATTCATAGAGAAAAAAAAACACGAAGTATTGGTGTTATAATTGGAAAAACAACAACAACAACAAAAATTAGGAATAAGTCATGCTATATAACAGGTCTCACATGGGAGGTTTATTGGAAGAAGGGAGAGAGAAGGGGCAGAAAAGGGGACAGAGAAGGGGGCAGAGTGGGGTCAGAGACCAGTCCCTGGGGAACAAGAGTGGGGAGAGAGAGAGAGAGGCAGGGGTGGAGAGAATGAAGACATTGGCAGTGGACAAGGCCAGCCTTTTACAAGGGAATGTAGTGAATGTGCACAGGGGGTGCTCTTAGGGGTTGCAACTGAGAATGTACCCTGTCTGGATGCTAAGGTCTGGCCAGTACAGATGCCTGAATATTAACAATTGGCATAAGAGAATCGCCATCAACAGATCATGGATGCAGGGAGAAAGACTTTTAAAAGGTAAATAAAGTGTAGAACTGGCTCTACCCTCCCCACTCATTGTTGTAAGAGGTGAATTAGTAAGAAATGAATGGGACCAAGATACATGATGTAAAAGATACATTAAGAAAAGAGGAGAAAACAACCAAAGAAACCAAAGGATCAGGAGCTTTAGATCCACCTCCAACACACATCTCTACAATTTAAAAATAGAATGTTTTGTGACCTGAAACCTGTTATCTATTAGCACAAAATGTGACTATTTGAATAAATTTAAAAAGTAAATAAAGTATAAATGAATGCTACAGACTAAATGGTTGTGACTGAAAATTTAGATGTTGAAACTTTGTCATCTTGTATAGTGGTATCAGGTGATCGGGATGCCGGGCAGTGGTCTGGTCATGACAGGGGCCCTGAGGAATGTGACTCATGCCTCAACAACAGAAGCCCAGAGGCTCCTGTGACATATGATAAGACATCTGTCTGTGAAGTAGGAAGTGAGTTCTCACCAAACAGATATCGAACCAGCTGCACCTTAGTATTGGGTTTTGCAGTCTTCGGAGTCATGTGAAATACATTTCCATTACTCATAAACCACTTGGACTGTGGTATTTTTGTTGAATGAACAAAGTCAAAATGAACAAAGAAAGTGGAAATGAAAGCCTAAAATCTGTTTAAACTCAAATTCTATAATTCAAGAGGGAAACATTTAAAAAAAATTAAATTCTCAATGAGTTCTTTCTTCCCCGTAAGACAGTCTTCTGTTTTGCTGGCATATGAAAGTTCTCATTGGCCCTCCTGAGTCTCTCATCCCTGCAATGAGAACCAGCTTCTGCATGGTTCCCAGTGCATTCCGCATCCTAATATTCATGTTCCTGTGTCAACCCCTTCCCTGCATGCTGACAACAGATAATGAAAAGGTGCTGGAGTGTTGCTTGTGTTATTAAGTTGTAAAGATTTTGGTCTTGATGTTATTACCTTTGGCTACACATGGTTGGTTTGATGAAGAGGGCTGCCGTGCAAGGAATTAAACGCTGTCACCAATCAATTGAACGAGCTGTGCAGACAAATCGTGCCTCAAGTGGACCTTTCAGAGGCTCTGGCCTGGTTGATACTTTGATCATGATCTCTTGAGAGAGACACTCATTTATTCTGTGTTTCAGCTCTTGACTCATACGAACAGGGAAATCCCAAGTGCGTTTTAAAGTCATGAAGATTTTAGAGTGGTTCGTTAGGAGACATAAGAGAACAAATGCTCTCCATATCCAGTTCATTGGTAAATTCTGCGAATTATATCTTCAAATTTAGGATATAAGATTCTAAACAGTTCTGGATTCCAAAGTTCAAGTTAGGGGCCTAGAGAGATGAGTCAGAAGTTGAGAGTTCTCACTGCTTTTCAAGAGGACCAGAGTTCTGTCCCGGGTCTCACATCTGGACACTCATTACTCCTTATTAACTAACTCCAGGTTAGAGTATCTGATGCCCTTTGTGGCTTCCAAGGATACCTGGACCCAAGTGCACCTACCCCCAATCAAAAACAAACTGAAATCTGTAAAAATGTGTTTTTAAGTTCCAAGGCAGTAGAATCTTGCCACACCATTTTTAACTTCATCCACTTGATAACATTTCTAACCCGACTATTGGCATAGTCTCCTACATATATGACTTCTTTGTTTTTGCCCTATTTAATTCCAGTTCCAAAACACCAGGGAAAACAAGCCACTAACAAATTCAATTCTCACCCAGTTATTCAGCCACCTGACAAAAACTTTTCCAAGGCCCTGCAGATCTGTTTCCTCTTCCTCCACACCTGTGAAACACACAGGGCTCTCATGTTTCTTCCAGTGTGTGGCACTCGCGTTGATGCCTTGTCTTTCAGTGTCTAAAGCCTGGAAGACTCTCTCCCTCAAGTCTTCAAATAGCTTCATTCAAATGTGTTCTCAGAGAGGTCTGCCTGTTCACTCTGTCTAAAATTGCCCAGCTCTCTTCCTGCGCAGCTCCTTGCTTCTGTGCTTCACAACAGAACATGATTCACAGATCATCTCCACAATAAAGCATGATCCACACATCATCTTCACAATAAAGCATGATCTACATATCATCTGTCTAGCTCATGGAATTTTCTTTCCCAGGACATAAACTCCAAGAGGGTGTGCAGTTTGTGCAGTTGTTTTTTTTTAAATTTTGTTTACTGCTGTCTGCCAGCACAAGGAACAGTAGCTAGCATATGGCAGGCCTTCATTAAATAGTTGCTGAGTTATGAAAAGATAAACAAATCAGTTTACGTTACTAGTATTGCCTTGCTAAAAAAATTATTGGAAAAGAGTGGAAAAGGAGTCATGCCTCATGTAGACAGGTAAGCAGTGGTGTTTGTTTGGTACTTAACAACACAAGTAGTTTGAAATTAATAACATGCTAAGTAGTGGGTGGAACTGTGCCAACTCTTGGGTGTTATGAACAAACAAGAGTAAACCTTGGCATGGAATATTCAGAACTACAGATAACTGGAAACATTCAAATTAGGCACCGAATCAGAACACTAATTAAAATTTACATTTAAAAGCTAATTGGGTTGTGTTCACTTGCACAAGTTATTTCAATAGGAAATGAGTTTCTTTCTTTTTTAATTAAAAAGAATAAAACAATGCTGACAGAGGGTCTCGTTTTGTTGCTTTGAAATTATTATTGAGACTTGGCCCTGTAGGAGAACCCCTAAGGGTACAGTTGAGTGTGTTTAGTATCAGCAATGGCTAGGATGAGAGTGTCCCACTTAACTTTTAGTTGAACCTGAGGTCCAGCTCAACCTCAGGTCACAGGAAGCTGTTATCACGAACTCCTCAGAGGATACCATTATTGAGCAGCTCCCAGAGGTATATACTCATTCAACAGTCACGTGTCTATAAAGTTACAGTGATCTCAGAAAAGGGCTTGGGACAAAGCAAGTTGCCCAGATCGATGAAAGAGAATTGTGAGCTTAGAGTTCTAGCCATGAAAGTATGGTCTACTAATTTTTGACACAAGCAACAATAATATACAAGAAGAGAAAGGATGTTTGTTTAGTAGGTGGCATTAGAAGATCAGTTCATTAACATGTATAAGAATAAAATGAAATACTTATACCAAAACTCAAAATGAATTGAAGACCAGTAATTACAAATTTCCTGGAAGAAAATACAAAGGAAATATCCCTTGCTTCTGGCCTTGATAATGAGTTTTATGGTATCACACTGAATGCTCAAAAATCAAAAGCAAAGATAAATGAAGGGTAATGTGCTAAAACCAAATAGATTGAACACAGATAAGATAACCAGCAAATGAAAGGCAATCATAGGTTGAGAGAAAATACTTTAGAATGTGAGATGCTGGGGAAATTTCTTCAGCCAACGACCTTTGAGATGCTGATGTACTTTGGGCATGGCCTTGGGTACTATATAAACAGATATGGAAATGTGTGCACCCTCTTGGCTTCTGGATTCAGTTTCTATTTTCCACTCATGCAGAGAACTGCTGATCTGTGAGTCTACCCCTAAATAAAGAACTCTATATTATTCTCCAGTCTGAGCTAGTGTGGAACTATTTCATCGCCAACATCTGGTACCTAACGTGGATACAGAGTCCAAACCTACAGGAACTGGCCTAGAAGGTTGACGCACGCAATCCCCACCACCCCGCCATTCCAACAGCCCGCCTACTGTCTACCTGCAAGCTCTGGGTTCCTTGATAGTCTGGTAAACTCAATTCTTCCCCAAATAAAATGTGTTGTTCTTAATTAATTAACTAATTTTTTTAGTAATTAAGTCCCAGGTAATTCAGGTACTGGAGCCTGCCCTGTCACTGCTGATGACATGCACCTGCAACCATGACACCTGCTGGTCAATGAAGATTATTACACCTACAACAAGAGTTACCACCCAAAAATACACAAGGAACTCAAACACTCAATAACAAGGACAAATAATCAAAAGTCAAAAAAGGACCTGGATGATATTTCTCCAAGGAAGACATAAAAGTGATTGACAATCATGGACAAGGTGCTCAAAATCAGTAATTTTGAAGAAAATGAAAATCAAAACATGATAGGACACTATGTCCACCCACTAGGAGAGTCCTGTGTGAAAGGAAAGAACACATTGGCAAGGAAGTGGATGAAATGGAACCCTGGTACAGTGTTGGTAAGGATGTCAATTAGTATAGCTACTATGAGAAGCAATAAGGAGAATTAAAATTAGCAACGGCATAGAACCCAGCATAATCTTCAAATCAAGAAAGGAGGTGGAACATGCACTTGTAGAGGATTCCACATTGCATCACTTACTAAACCATTATTCACAATAGGCAAGAAACTGAACCAAATTAACTGTTCCTTGATAGAGAGATGGATAAAATTTGTATGGATAAAGTATTATTGAGTTTTTGAAAAGGAGCTCTTGATGTGAGATCTGTATTCTGTGGATATGTTTTATTACCATTGGTTAATAAAGAAACTGCTTCAGCCTAGGGCAGGGCAGAATAAAGACAGGTGGGAAATTCAAACAGAGATATAGAGAGAGAGTAGGCAGAGTCAGGGAGATGTCATGTAGCTGCTGAAGGAGAAGGATGTCAGAACCTTAACGGTAGGCCGCAGCCTTGTGGTAATCTATAGATTAATAAAAATGGGCTAATTTAAGATTAAATAGAAATATACCTAAGCCATTGGCTAAGCAGTAATATAGTTTCTGTGTGATTATTCAGGCCTGGGCAGCCAGGAATGAACAAGCAGTCTCTGTTTACAAGATCTTGCCATATGAGACACATGTGTAAGTCTGCAGCTGACCTGTATTAAATGAAATAAGCCAGATATAGGAAAAAATACTTCCTGATATCACATACATGTAAAATGCAAAACAAAAGGGTAGAATAAATAGAAATAACACAGCAGTGGGTGAAAGACAGAGGTTGAGGGAGAGAACTGGGAGTTCCAGGTCAAAGAAGGAAAGTACAGCCAAAGAGGATGAGTCAGACAGAGGCCCGATGTTCAGACTGAGGGGGGCAGTTAAATAAAGTGCACTGAGAAACTGCCAAGCAGCAACCTTTAGGTGATCTTTCTACAAGTAGGGGGGACAAACACACAAGAAGAAGTATTGAGCTTTTGCTTTAAAAATAGCCAATGAGAAGCACACGAAATGAACTGTGTGTTATGAGCTGTAAACATGCATATACTAAGAGAAATTACGTCAGGTGCTGGAGTCCTCCTCATTACAGGTGAGATTCAATTCGGCCAATTCAGAGTTCATATTTTTGTAAAAGAAAATGCACACATTATTTTTTAAGGCTTCATAGTATTTTAAAGTATTATGTCATAAAATAACCCACCGAACACCTGTCTGGACAAAGATTTCTATATTTACTTCCCACATTATCACAAGATAGTATAATAATTCTGCCGTTCAAAAGAACATAAATCTACTCAAAGCAAAGCAAACCAGACATAGGCAAAAAATGCCACTGCCAAGCATCATGTGCTGTGGAACAGACACTCTTCTTTATGACGTCATGCGGCTCTAAGTAAAGAAGTGGTTATGTGGCACACAGAGTGGAATTCTTTGGAAGGTGGGACTACAGTGCACCTCCTGGCATCTGGATCCCAATCTGTGAAAATAAATGAGCAGCCTGAACTAGAGACAAGGAGCTGATATAGGAGAGCTATTACAGGGGAAGAGGCACTAAAATAGTTTTTCCATTCTTTTGAACAAAGGAGCTCACTCTTTAGTCTATAGTAGCTGTGCTATTAAATTGTGAACAGCTCTGAGATTACATATAAAGGAAACAGGGTTTTGAAAGCTACCACACTACAGTCGATACCAGCCGTTTGCACTGAAGATTTTAGTTTTACGTATTTACATATTTACTTGATGTTAACATTAAAGTTCATCTATGATATCCTTGTACATGGTTCATACTGCTGTGTGACACAGTTTTCATGGAGAAATACAACCCTTACACACACACACACACACACACACACACACACACATCTTTTATTCATTCCTCAAAGGGAATCTTACTACAAAGTAACAATTGCATTAATGTCTAACTTGGTGAACTAATGAGTTTTACTGGGGTCACTAACTATGTGGGTGGAGGATTACTTACAGAAGTTGGACCCAACACAAGCATAACTGAACAGCCCATCCTAACACAAATACTGCAACCCTGAAGCTCTCTGAACAGCTTGCAGGCAGATCCACTGATCCAAGAATCTCATCTTTTCGTATGTGGTTGATGAGAGTCTCCTCTCTCAGCAGTTAGGAGACCCGGTGAAATCTTTCAAGTTTCTGTTCTCCCAGAGGCATGATATTTCATTTCCTTCCCAAGTCTCCTGAGCCTCACCCTGTTCCTGGAGGGAATGTTTCAAACCAGAGGAAACTGCCATTCCATTCATGTCAATGATTAAATATTCATTTCTATGCTAATTGTATAAAATAAAAATCATGTATCTTCTTTCATTATAAAAATAAGGAGTCAAACAAAAAAATCATGATAATTCAAATAAGTTGAAGTGAAAGATTGCTCAGAAAGTGAAAGGTAGGGGGTTGAGGATTTGGCTCTGTAATATATGTGAAAAGGAAGACTTGAATCTGGATTCTCACCACACATATATAAAAGCACAGGATAATGTCACATGAGCTGATAATTCCAGTGCTGGGGAGGTGGAGACAGGTGGATCCTTAGACCTTTCTGGTAGCCTAACTGGAGATCCCTTGGCTAATGAGGAACTTTGCCTCAAAATTAAAGTGACCAGGCCTTCTTGAGGAGTGACATGAGGTAGACCTCTGGTTTTTACTTGCACACTTGTGCAGGTGAACCCCAAACATGTGCATACTCACAGGAAGCCGTGTATGGGCAGACATACATACAAACATGCATGAGAAAAGTGATGGTGGAAAGCAGGGAATTTTTCAGGTATAGGTAGAAAGTTTAGGCTCGTGAAAGCAGGGATGTCAGCACTCTGAGATTCGAGGTGCGACAGCAGTTACTGGACTCAAGTTGGTGGCCACGAAGGAACAGTGAAATGACAGTCACCTGGAGAAGAGCTCAGGAGCCAGGAAGGCAGAGAACATGCACTAGGAGCTCACCCTCTCTGCTCCCCCAGGAGTTTCCTGCTGGGATCAATGGTGTTGTATGCAGGCAGAAGTCAGAGGTAATAGAAAGTCTGGACTTGGTCTATACAGGCCCACCTCCAGGATGGGGAAGAGCAAAGGATAACGGAGTTCTCAAGAGGCAGCAGAAGAAATCTCCCACGATTTTCTTTGAGTTGATTTCATTCCATATGATTAAAATAATTGATAATTTGGTACTATCTAAATTCTGTGTTTATTACAAAAACAGCATAGAGAGATTATTATGCAGTTTGTGGTTCTCCAAACTGGGCTAATGATAAGGTTTTCAGAAATTATCTACTTTTCCTGGTTTCTTTTTGAATAGATAACACATTCTGGTTTTAAAATAAGAAAGATGGAAATGATACAACAGTGAGCATTAAATCCCCATCCTCCTCCCCATGCCCAGTTTCTCTCCACAAAAGAACCACTCCTAGGATCTTTTGCATCCTTACAGATATTTCCTATGCAGCTCCAAGAATAAGTAAAGCAGCTGTCTTTGATTTATTTTCAACCTGAACAGCAGCACTTTGAACATGGAGACCACAGGCTGCTTTTAAAATTTAATGTAAAGCAAAGAAAACCAGCTTACAAGTCACAATCCCAGAGAATTTAGACAACAATGAGGACACTAAGAGAGATAAACATAGATCTAATCTACATGTAAGTAGAAAAAGACAAGATCTCCTGAGTAAATTGAGAGCATGGAGACCTTGGGGGGAGAGTTGAAGGGGAGGCGAGAGGCAGGGAGGAGAGCAGAGAAAAATGTAGAACTCAATAAAAATTATAAATATAAAAAAATGTAATGGTACATCTTTGGCTAGTTCAAAGTCAGTGTGCATTAGAATGCTAAAATTAAACAAACAAGCAACTTTTCCTACTAATCCTTCACTTTTAAGAATTTGTTTCTAAGGAAGCATTATCTTTATAGAGTCAAGCCACAAAACATGATCATGCATGTCATTTAATATCATTTTGTTTTGATGGGATAGTAAAAAGAACTCCAAATTTGGTTTAAGAAAATAAGTGCATTCAAAATGAAACAACAAGCCAGTTGTGACTTGCTTATTCCTGTAATCCCAGCACTCAGGAGGCCAAGGCAGGAGAATTATGAATTCCAGTCCACCCTACGCTATTTAGTGAGACTCTGTCAAAACAAAACAGAAGCCAGAAAAAGGAAACAAGTAAAATATAGAAGAAAAAGAAATCTGCAATTATACTTTGTGTCTCAAATTCAGTATCAACTTATGCATTTAAGGACTACACACTTGTTTATTTTGTGTAGTTAGCTCCATGTTATTAAGAAAATAAATTATTTTGGGCCTCTGTGTGCCTATGTATGCACAGGTGTAAAGTGTGTATGATAGTGGTGATGAGTATATATGAGCATGTGTGTGTGTGTGTGTGTGTGTGTGTGCACATGCATGAGTGTGCATGTGTGTGTGTATGTGTGTAGGACAAAGGTCAACCTCAGACATCATTTTTTGGGAGCTGTCTGTCTTTTAGAGACAGTCTCTTACTGAGACCAGTGTCTCACTGGCTAAGGTCTTATGGTCTACCTGAGAGCCCCAGGGATTCTCATGTCTCCCAGTCCCAGAGCTGGGTTTACAATCCTATTTTCATGTCTTGATTTTCTTTGTGTGTGTTGGGGTCAAACTCAGGTCTTGAAATTTGCACAAGAGAATCTTAACAACTGTGCTGTTTTCTGGCATCACAACCATCATGAACAGCTAGACATACCACCGTACATTACATGCAGGACATGGCCATTTCTATCCCCTGTCCACACTGGAAACTGAAGTGTAGATAATGTAAGACAACACAGCAAGCAAACCTCAGAAACAAGAACGAACTTGTATTCCATTTTTCCAGCCCCAAGTCATTGTAAATTGAGTAGGTATTTCCTCAGTGTATTAGTGTAAATGTGAGACTTAGTAACCCTGCATAGAAGACAAACATACAAACACCAAAGACTAGCAAAGACAAAATGCGTTTCAGGATTTTGGTCGCCCTAGAAACCCTTGAAATTGACTTTGCTAAGTGAAGCTTCCTTTCTCCGATGGGACTGCTGGAGAGTGACTCGGGGAGTAGAGTAGGGAAGGGGTTTATGGTTGGGCATAATGCGACAGTGGAAAGATGGCTCGTTGTGTGCTTGGAGGGAGACAGATGTATAGATTTTCCTGGGATGAGGATTTTTATATTCATTGATTCCTTTATATATTCATTTTGTAGGATAACAGTGTGCTGGCAGGTAGTGATGAACAATAAGAGAGCCAGTATTTGTTACTGTGAAATGAAACACTTTTGTACAGATGAGAATTTGGGATAGGAGTCAGGCTTGGAGGATTTCCATGGTTGTATTATTCTTCACAAAGTAGACTGTGAAGAAGCGACAATGTAAACAGTTCTTGGGAGGCAAGAAGCAGGTCATTACATTCAGATTGCCTTCCGTAAAGAATGATCCTCTAGTTTTCAGGGGATCCTCACATTTCCAGTATGCGGAAAAGACTAGTGATGCCTTGTACAGTAATTAATTATTCGGTGGTGAGGGCATAGGGATGTCCTTGCTGGTGACACTGTTTGATTCAGCCTTCTCTTTCATCTTGGCATATATTGTCACTGCTGTCATGATGTGGTTGTCTGTTCCTGCTTTCCTGTGATGACAATTTTTATACTTTCTCTCTCTGTATCTTTGTCTCTCTGTCTCTCTCTGTCTCTGTCTCTGTGTGTGTGGGGTGTGTGTGTGCATGCATATGTGCTCATTGTGTGTGGACTCACACATGTAAGTATGTGATATGTGCAAGCTCACGCACGAGGAGGCCCTGAGTTGCTGTTTGAAATCACCCTCCATGTGCTCCTTCACATCATTCAATGAGGCAGGGTCTCTCAATCAAACTCGTGTCTGGCGGATACAGCTAGTTTTGATAAACAGTTTGTTCTGGGGTCCCCTGTCTCTACCTTCTGAGGGTAGAATTGCAGGTGATCCCCTATGCCCATTCACCATTGTAGGTGGGTTCTGGGCATCCCAAATCCTGTCCACATTCTTGTGAGCCAAGTTCAATCCCCGAGTCATCTCCTAGATTTTGATTTTTTTAAAATCTAAACAAAATGTCAGCTTTGACAACAATATTTCTACTGATAGTCACAGAAGGAGTTTTTTTTCAAGGACTCAGACACAGAAGAACTGACATTGCATTCGTCAGTTATTTTGGGCCCATTCAAACAAGCAACAAAGGAAGGATGTGCTGGTCCATGTGCTGAGATGCGAAGAGAGGCCTTCACCTAAGCTTTACCATCATATGAGAAAAACGAATTTCTCCTTTTTATTTCAAAAGAGAAACTGTAAATACATGTACCCCTACCCAGAGAAATGCATACAGGGTGGAGAGCCTGCTGGTTCTGTGTATGAATTCTGCACACAGGGTGGAGAGCCTGCTGCATCTGTGTATGAATTCTATATTCTAATTTTTATGACCATTCTGGTTCCAGGTGTTCATTCTGGAATAATATTAAACACTAGAACTAGAAACAGGAATGATTCAGATTCAAATCAGGTCTGTCAGAAGATGTGGACACAAAAGATAGGGTAGTTTCTTTGTTCATTATTCAAAACAATGTGTTTTCTGTAACAATTCAGTCTGTCCTGGAACTTGCTTTAGAGACCTCACTGACCTCAAATGCACAGAGATCCTCCAGTCTCTGCCTCCCAAGTACTAGGATTAAAAGTATGAGCCACCACTTCCTAGCCCCTGTCATTTTAAAAATAGGGTAATTCATATAATATTATGTTTCAATAACCCTGAGCTGGTTGAGCAATTATAAATTTATAAATGTTATAAATTATAACATTACATTATAGATTCCTGTTATCCTAGGAATTCTAATGAGGACCCTGGTACCCTTTGACCTATTCCTGCTCAGAAACTTTGACCAACCTTCTCTTTCCTGCCTCTTTCTTTAAGTGTGAGCTTGATTCTGGACTCTCCTCAGCTTATGTAATCCATTACCTCTAAAAATGTCTCAGATTTCTCTCTCATCAAATTAGCTCAAATATGACCCAACCCTGTGATACTTTCACTTTCAATTGGGTTTTAAGTTAGCAGACAGACTAAAGGCTTCATCATGGCGTCTTCATACACGTGTTGCTCTCTTTAGTCCTTGTCCTCTCCTCATCGCTCCTGTCCTCCTCCCTGCTTACTTTCTTCCAATAGCACCCACTTTTCATTTCACGTTTCCTATCGCTTTCCATTTGCCCTTCCTGCCAAGATCTCCCCACCCACATAGGCTACATTCTAGTTTCATGACTTACTTGTAATACACATCTTAATAGAAATTAAAATTGAAAATCTGCATAGGAGAGGAGAATATACAGTGTTTGTCTTTCTGGTTCTGCTTTATTTTAATACAATGATTTCCAGTTCCACTGAATTTTCTACAATTTCAAATTTTCACTTTTTTCTTGAAATACTTTGGCTTTCCTTTCCTTGAGAGTTATGATAACTACCTTTCAATTTCATGATGTTGCATTACAGATGTTTGTCATTCCCTGAGTTTAATCACTATATTTTTCCTTTTAAGAAAGAGGGTTGAAGGGGAGTGGAAAGGCAGGAAGGGGAGCAGAGAAAAATGTAGAGCTCAATAAAAATCAATAAAAAAGGAAATGGTTTTATTATCAAGTTTGTTGAAGTGTAATCTGCTTAAATAAAATATGCCCACTTTTAAAAAAGAAAGAAAGTATACCATCTTTTTGAGGGCAGAAAATTGTCAGTGAGCTTTCCTTGACTGAAACTGACACATGGTATAAGTTATGAATAAGGAAAAAGGTTTTGCTCATGGTTTTAAAGCTTTCAGCGCAAGATTGGTTGACATCATTGAGTTTGGGCCTGTTGCAGCCTGTACATGACTGACTGGTGTTTGAAGGAAAGAATTCATTCTTTAGTTTTAAAGATTTACTGTTCATTATGCGTCTGTGTCTGTGAGATGCTAGGTACACGTGAGTGTAGGGGTTGTGTGAGACCAGATCTCCTGGAGCTGGGGTTACAGACACTTGCAGCTGGGTACTAGGATCCAAACTCATATCCCTTGCAAGAACAGTACATTCTCTTGACCACGAAACCAGCTATCCAGGCCAAATTCATTCATTTTATAGCAAGTTAGGAAAGAGATACATAGAAAAGGAGAGAAATAGAGAGGTTGAGCTCACAGTCTGGGTATACTCCAAGTGATAAAAAAAAAAAAAATACTTCCAACCCCATAGAGTTTCTACCAGCTTCTAGTGTGTCACACTGAGAACCAAGCATCAAAGCTTGTGGTCTTTGAAGAGCATTCAAGATACCACACTGGACATCAGTAGTTACACTGTAGCCTTGGCCAACTGCGTATTTCACAGACCGTGTGCTCGGTGTTGCTGATTAGTGTTAAGGAGGGTGATTATTCACATTTCTCAGTCATCGAAGGTTAATACTCTTGCTTGAAATAGTACGAAGTGACCATTCGCTTTAATATACTTTTCATTTAAATGCATAATACTATGTAAATTTTGTGTGTTAAATTCTATTCTGATGTCTTTAAACAACTGTAGCACAGATCTTAAATGTTGCTGATACTTGGTCAGTTTATCTCCTTAACGCAAACTTGTATTCAGCCCCTTTGCCAAATTAAAATTATGCTCATTTAAAGTTTTACATTTTCAAAGCTTCATTTGAATAATAAAATGCATAGCTAGAAGTAGGGGTTCAAAAGTAACAACTTGGAGAATAACTAAATGGGGATTTAAGCAGAATGATGCACAGCGCAGGTTCTGGCACAGGTGATCTGTGGCATGTTCCTGTCACTAACACAAGGCTCCTGTATGTTATTTTCATACTCATCATCTGCTTCATTGTTCTCTCCTTTGCTGTCTCATTGTAAATCTGGACTTTCTCATGCAGGAAGTAATTCTGAGCTTTGCTGCATACAAAATCCAAGCAAAAGCAGTCATGGAGAATTGACTCTGTGGGGCTGGAGAGATGGCACAGACATTACAGGGAGCCCAAGTTCAGTTCCCAGTGTCTACATCAGTGAGATTATAACTGCATGTCACTCCAGGTCTAATTGATATGATGTCCTTTTCTGGTCTCTGTGGCACCACATACCAACATGGCATAAACCCATGCAGACATACACATATACACATGAATAAAAATGATGCCAATCGTATGAAAAATTACTTTTGTTTGCTTCACTTCTCAAGCAGTTACAGTCACATAAAACTGACTGCTACCCACTCCTCTCAACCTTTCACAATGTGCAGAGTCTGCATCGATCCTCTGTGCTGTGCCTTTGGGAAAAATGTACTCCTAGTGATGACGTAGCGATGTACACGTACACAGCCATGGAAAAGACTTGGGGGAAAGGGAAACACTTGATGCTTATTGGTGGTGAAAAGGATGACGATTACTAAAACTGGAAGCTTAGTTGAATCACCCATCGGAAGCCGAAACTCTGCTAAAAGCATGGTAACAAGAGGTGGGTAATCGTCTAAAAGATTTCAAAATTTCATGGGTCTTCTAGTCATGCTTAGAGGCTATGAAATGCTGGAGAATTAGACCATAGAATTGGAGACTACTGCCCATTTACCTGATAAAATGATTCTTAAACCCTTCTCCAACAAATGAACTATCACTGATTCAACAAAAAATAAAATCAAGAAAGAGAAGCAGAAAGAATGAAGGATTTTTTTATCAAAGCTTGGAGCTGTGGAAGATACATTTGCAGAATTCTATGTCATTTCACCCTCAAAAGAATCTCTGTTCCTTTAAATATTGATGTATTTAGTATGCATTTATCAAGTGACAAAGAAAAAATGATTGCCAAGAATCCCAGCCAAGAGATAGGACTGATGGTTTCTGCTTGCCAATCTCTAGTTTGAAACTGATTGCTAATCATAACCTTGAAAGTGGAGAATGGGGAAGAATGTCATTCTACCTTAAACACACACTCTCTAACTTCAGTCACATACTTATTGGTAAAGTGTGTTATTAGTTATTAACACTTTATAACCAATAATTAAATCATTACTAATAAAATATTGATAAATAATGAAAAAAACAAGATAATCACCAGTCGTGCTGTTTTCCCCATTCTACAAATTGCTTCATTGATTTTTTTTTTTTTACTTCTCAGACTTTGCTATAATGCTCTCCCAGTGTAGGGGGGGAGCCACATACTAACTTTCTTTTTGTAGTAAGGTATTTTTCAATTCTTTGTTTTCTAGTCCTCTGATGTCTCAAGTGAGTACAATTTTTATTTGCTATTCTTAGTCTCAACCTTTTAAAATAACCAAGGAATCGATGAAAAATTCAACTCATATTTTCTCCTTCTGTGCCATGATAGCAGGCAGAAGTGAGGCGGGTGAGATATATGTTGACTGTTGAAATGTAAAAACATGTATCAACCAGCAGTTTGTGCACGCTGCCAGGTCTCTGTGTCTGTTAAACTCTTCTCACACTAAATGTCAAACATGTTCCCAATTTGTTCTGACACTGAGGATGTCTCAAAGTCCTTCTTTCAACGGGTCAGTGACAACGTTTGTTTACACAGTGGATTTTCTCTCTTCATTTGACTCATTTCATATTTGGTTGTTAAATTGTAACTAGAAACTTGTGATGAGACTGAAGGGGCTCTAGCAAGCCCAAGCATGGCAAACACAGGCCCAAACATGGAAAACCTGTTGATGACGTGTTTGCCATGTTCAAACAAAGCATGATCAGTGGCTGGAGAGCAAAACCAATCGCCAAGAACCCAGGTTCTAAAGTTACTAATCTGTGATACAATCTCTTTTATGACTTTATTTTACTTTACAGGTAGGAGTGTTCTGTCTGCATGTGTGTATGCCATACATGCAAGGAGTGCATGAGGCGGTAAGAACAGGGCCTCAGGTTCTCTGGAACTAGAGTTACAGACAATTGTGAGTCACCATGTGATTGATGGGAACTGGATCTGGATCCTCTGGAAGATCTAGTAGTGTAATCCCTGAGTCATTTTTTCAGCCCTTCATGATATAATCTTCAGTGGGAGAGGTTTGAAGAGGAGGAGAGAGGTAGGGAGGGGAACAGAGAAAGCTGTAGAGCTCCATAATAATATAATAATAATAATGAAATTAGTTACAGCTTCCTACACTTTCTAAATAGCTCAAAAACATATCATCTGGATAACTAATGTTTAAAGACATAAGTGTATGTACAGTTAATTGATTTTAATAATAACCTTGCTACATATCGTTACAATTTGTTGGCAAATGTAACATTACTAGCCAGAGGGGCTATGTAGTTTTCTAAGACTGCACAGCTCGCAGAGGTGTGAGTTAAGAGTTTGACTTAAGTATGTTGCTTTCCAAACCTTGTTTCCTTACTCTCACATTCCTTTTGCCTTTTGTACAGATGCTGGATGTTTCACAGTATGCAAGTGTTTTTTAAGAAAGACTTGTAGAGTAGCCGAATAACAGAATGGATGACTGACTCGACTCTGCTTTGTCTTCTCAGTCAGTGTGCTTCAGAGCTACTTTCTTGCCTCTGTTTGCTATAGTCTACGGGCATCCATTGTCCCTACTTAATAGCATCACAGTATCTTTCCAGAGTTTTCAAATTCATCACCTAATTTCTGTTAGCAGTTTACTGAGCACCAGTGACTGTAAGAAAGGACGCAATAGGAGCCCCACTATCATAAATTCAGGGCATCTACCACACCCTGGGAAATGTTGATATGCTGTAGCCAATTTGATGAGGAAAGTAATACACTAGAGTGTCTCCCTGTTTCAGATGACTAAACTCAAGCGAGATGTCTCAATTTTTGAAATCCTGTCAGGAGTTGTTGACATAGCAACAGGCTGTTAACTCTCAAGAAGAGGCTCTTTGTTGGTCAAAAATGAATCCTACACACCCATGCAAAAATAAAGGTTCTAAACTATAAAACACAGCAAGGATTTGATTGAAATGCTCAAGTCAGAACAATTCTGTGCTGGCACAGTAAAGTTTCGGCTTAGTAAAAATAACACGAATGAACTTCAGATAAAGAAGTGGTATGTAGCTTGTTCTAGTAACTACATTAATTGTATGCAAATGAGAAAGAAATCTAAATTAGAGGAAAAAGAAGAAACATCTCCAATATTGTCAAATAGTAATCTTATTATGAGAAAAGAGAACAGGTAACACAGAACTTGGGAAACAATGGGCTCATTTCTTAACAATACACAAAAACTGTGAATCTCCACAGCACACAAAACAAACAGAAGTGGGAGATAAAGAAGCCAGGAAAAGAGCCAATCGCTCGTCTGTAATTCCCCAAAGCTCACAGTCCCAGTTCAGAAAATTCTATTTTGGAAGAGGATTGAAAGTGGCTTCCTAGCAAGGCCTCTGCTCTCAGAACTTCTTGCCAAATTGCTCAATGTTGTCTTTTGTTTCCAATAAGGGTTTTAAGAAGCCCAGTAATTAAGTCAGTAAAACACCTCCTGGCCATGGTCAGGTCACTTAGGGCCTCTTGAAAGACTTTCATTGCAGAGTATGATATAATTCTGTAGAATTTTTAAGATAACTACCTCCAATTCCAGGGACTAGTGAGTTTTATTCTTCCAAAAGAAAAAAATTGATTACTAGAACACTCAAGGGCAAACATCTAGAATAACAGGACTTGATATGATTAGTAGCTGCTTTATTAAGTGTGGGAGTGAAGGTGAGCTACCTACAGACAGTGCAGTTCATGGGGTGTGATATTCTTTTATTCACTTAGAAGATAATTGGCTTAGCTACTGTGTGTTGTATTATCTGCAGGGATCAACCCTTAACGGCGATGACACATCCTTATGGTACACAAGAGAGATATAGTGTTTTCTGACACCAGATTTATTTTCTTCATACATGTAAAAAGAATAGCATCTTTAATCATGATGGCTAAAAACTAGAAACAACCTGGATGTTCCTTAACCAAAAAACAGATAAAGAAAATGTGGTATTACTCAGCTGTTACAACCAATGATGTTATGAAATTTGCAGGAAAATTGATGGAACTAGAAAAAAATGATCCTGAGTGAGGTAACTCAGACCCATAAAGACAAACATGGTATGTACTCACTCATAAGTTGATATTAACTGTAAAGTAAAAGATAATTAAAGATAATTATGCTACAAACCACAGATCTAGAGAGGCTAAGTAACAAGAGGGGTCTAAAGAAGGACACATAGATCTCTCAGGAAAGGGGAAATAGAATAGATTTTGCAGCAGGTAGACTAAGGGAGAGTGGGGTTGGGAACAGGAGGAATTGGGTGGGGGTGAAGGAAAAATACAGGGAGAAATGACTGGAACTGCGGGATATTTCTGAATGAGGTAGAAACCTAGTGCAGTGGAAACTCCATGGAGTCTACAAGAGTAACCCTATCAAAGACACCTAGTAATGATGGGGGACATGAAGACTGAACCAGTCATCTTCTAAAACCTGGCAATGCCTCAAGTGGAGGATTTGGGACACAAACCCAGCCACAAAACCTTTGACCCATAGTTTGTCCTACCTTCAGAATGTTTTGGGACCAGAGCCAAGCAGAATTCTCATGAAAGGGACTAGAGAAACTATATCCAGCAACCAACTGGAGTAGATGTAGAGTCCCACAGCCAGACATTAGGCTGAGTGGTGTGGGAGAATGGTCTGTATTCTGCCAATTATATTTTAAATAAATGTTGATTGGCCAGTAGCCACACAGGAAGTATACGTGGGTCAATCAGACAGGAAGTAGAGGTAGGTCAATGAGAACAGGAGAATTCTGGGATGGAGGAAGCTCATTCCTCTGCAGTCCTGGCCCATGCACTGAAGAAGCAAGATGTGACTGCCTTGCTGAAAAAGGTACTGAGTCATGTGACTAACATAAATAAGAATAATGGGCTAATATAAGTTATGAGAGTTAATAAGAAACCTGGGCTAATTGGCCGATCAGTTTATAGTTAATATAGACCTGTGTGTGATTTCTTTGGGACTTAACGATTGCGGGAACTGGTCAGGACAGAAACCTCAGTCAACAGCAGAGCTTAGGGAGTTCTGTGGAGGACGGGGAGGGAGAATTGTTGAAACCAGAGGGATCAGGGACACCAGGGGAACATGGCCTACAGAATCAACTGACTGAGATTAGGAAGTTGGTAGGGGTCTGACCTATATCTTCTACATATATGTTATGGTTGAGTAGTGTGGTATTCTTGTGGGATCCTAACAGTAGGAACAGGGCCTATCTCTGACTCTTTTGCATGCTTTTCTCATACTGGGTTGCCTCTCTCCAGTCCTGATGTAATGGAATGTGGCTGGTCTTATTGTGGTTTGTTATGCCATATTTGGCTAATGTCCCTGGAGGGCCTACTCTTTTCTGAGGAGATCTGAGGTGGATCTGGGGAAAAGAGGAGGTGGGGAGAGAGACTGGAAGAGAGGAAACCAAGGTCTGGATGTAATATATGAAAGAAATTTTTTTAAAAATATTATTTTCAAAATTTTTAGATTTCAACACTTTCAGGAGTGATAGTGTACTTGGTGATAAAATTAGTAATAAAATTCTCATTGTAACAGGTAAACTTTCTCAGTGATTGCCACCTAATTCATGCAGGATGGTATGTGTTCCAATGCTGGCACAATGAAGAGGAAGTTAACAGTGTAATGAAGTTTATAGGACTTTTTTCTTACTGAATAGAGACATTGGATTTTGTTTTGCTGTATGGGAACATGGAAAACGATGCCAACTGTGGGTGTTTTTTAACAATGAGGTTAACTAGCCAATGGCCATGTCAACAAACTAAGGATGACATAAGAAACATGGAAGAAAAGGAGACCTAACCTAACTGATGACAAAAATCAACAAGCCTCTGCAAAAGAAAATTATGGACCACTCCACTAAAGAACATTCTGTTGCATGAGATTGCTAATTTTTCATTGTTATTTCAAACCAGGTCCATGAGGAGTTTTTGTTACTTACGACCCAAAGCATCTCAAAGTGGAGGGAGATGGTAAAGTAAACAAATGTGTGCGTTTAATTGAGAACTGTATTGGAGGTTTGTACAGGAGTGGAGGTTGGACTCAAACCTAAAGAGATAAGACAGTGGGTTGAGTCTTATAAGAGAGGTCTACACAGGTAAGGGAGCAACCACACCTCTAGTGGCTATTCAATGTCAACAAGCATGAAAGGCTTCTGAGAATTTGAGGAAGTATCTTGAGAAGACTAGAAATTTTGTGTTCAAATATAAAGTGATGGGGAAGAGAAGTAGGCAGAGTTTAACAACATCACTTTAAAAGAGAATATATTTTAACTCATAGTCTAGTAATTCCGAACTTTGTCACCAGAAGAGAAGAAAAAGAATTACAAAATTATGCTAATTTGTTAAGAGCTATCCAAGAATTGAGCTTCCATTGAGGTAGGGATTAATTTGTGTTACAAAATGATTATTCTAAAAACAGTGAATTAGGGATTAGGATTTTGTTACATAAAGATTATTCTGAGAATGGTGAATAGGATAGACGGGCAGATCGTAGATGAGGGCAAAAAACAATGAAAAGAATTATTGAATGGTAGCAGTTGACAAGAATATAGTGTCTGAGACTTGAGGTAACATGCAAGCTGAGGAATCAGGAGAGGAACCACAAACCAAGGCATGGTTATGGGAAACAACAGTCAGGACGTAACATGCTTCCCATGTTTTCGTTATTGGCCATCTTAGTGGGATAGTCGATGTAATCACTTTTAAAAAAATATTGATTATAAAGATTAACACAGTCTAGGGTAAGATATAGGATTCAGCTTGGGATATCTTGATCGAAAATTTTATTCATACTTCATAGCTATGTAAATATATAAATAATAATAAGTTCTCTCTGAATTATTCATGGATTTTTTTAAACAAAAAGCCAAAGGCATTTTTAAAACATGCCTGTCAGAATGATGATTCTTTTAAATGAAGTTTTTTTTAACTAAAAAGCTAAGTAGTAGACTCTTTTTTTCTCTTGAGATCAATTTACTTTGTGAGAAAAAAAAACTAAATGTAAAGGTGGGACTGGCTTTGTTTTATTCTCTTCTTTACAAATTGATTGTCAAAATTCTGGAATGATCTACAGCTTTACCTGTGTGTTAGAAACTGCTCTGGGCTCCCCAAATCACGCTGCCCTGTCTGTAGCTTTCATCTGCTGCTGTTAAAAGGGACTTCACTACTGACTTCTCACCAGAGAATGAAGGAAAACTACTAAAAACACTTCAGCAAGATTATACTTCCTCTCTTTCTTTGTCTCTCTCTATCTCTTTCTCCCTCTCTTTCTTCTTTCTCTCCCCTCTCCTCTCCTCTCTCCTCCCCTCCCTTCCTCTCCTCTCCTCTTTTCACCATCCATACTCTAGATCCTGTCAGGATTTCAAAATCTGGAGGAGCCTGTGATTGGAATCTCTCTCTTCCAAAGTCTGTGTGTTGGAAATTTAAATTCCAACTAAACAGTGTTAGGAAGTCATCCTAATGGGAAGCTCCTGATGGTGGTCTTTATCAAACAGAGTTGCAGCAGTGACTTCTGTTTTCCACTCTTCTCCATTATGAGGAACAGCATCCTCTGTCTTCCACAATGCAGTACTCAATGATCTTGGGAATGGACACTGCCCTTGTCAGGCACCAGCTTGATCTCTAGAGTTATGAGAAAAGAACTTCTGCTGTGCCTATATCAAGAAGTCTAAAGAATCACATTGCAGCCAAACAGCTAAAGATGAAATTATTGATCTGAAAGATGCAGCGGAGTGGGAAATGTCTACCCATGTCTCGGTGACTCCAGCTCTCAGTTATCCATCAGATATTCCTCTTCTCTCTCAGGCCTCTCTGCATCCAGTCATCTCCTGGACACTAATTAATGATTTTGCTTACATTTCATGACTTCATGACTGACAGCTCTGAACTAGACAATAGGAACTTCTTTAAAATTGAAAATTGGTTATTTCATTTTTCCCCTCCCTCTACTCTTCTCTTCTCCTTCCCATTTGCCCTCTCCCCAGATTCATTCCCCTCTGTTTCCTTTCAGAAAAGAGCAAAACTCCAAGAGATAACAACAAAATATGACAGAAAATTACCATAAGACAAGGCAACAGCCATCATGTGGAGGCTGGACAAGATGAACTAATAAGATAAACAGAGTTCCAAGAGCAGGCAAAAGTCAGAACGTATTTTCTAAATAACTTAATTTGATGGAATGGACTGATTTGACTGTCTGAGTACATTGTTTTTTAGTTCAGTGATAGTGTCTCTGACAAAACAAAGGAATTTTTGGTTTCTAAGACACGGGCACTAAAAGGTACAAACAGTACAGATGAAGTCAACAAAGAAAATATCCTTGTCTTATTTTTTTACAACTCATGGCTTAACAGTAAAATTCAGACAGATCTTGGTGTTTTTAAGTCTTAACCACATATTAAAAAAACATTTATTAAATGACCTAATATCTACTTCAAAGGTTTTTAAAAAGAGTTGGAGAGACTTTTCAGCTCTTATAGTACAATCAGAGACTGAGGATCAGAACTCAATTCTTAGTACAACTGTCTGTAACTCCTGCTCTAGTCAAGCACCACCCCCTCTGGCCTCTACTGGCATCTGCACAAATGTGTTTATATACAGGTACAGATAAAACTCAACACGTACACACGTATACACATAAATAAAAGGAAAATAAATCTGTTTAAATTTTTCAAGGAAACATTTTTGAAGAGTCTTACATATACATATAACAATACTTAATTATTAAACACTGAATTAAATGAAACCATCATTTATAACTGGCAATATTTTAGGTCTTCACAAATGGCAACCTCATTTCTTGGTTTTGAGCAAATTTCAAAGTTCTCAATTTGTTTCCTTCTCAGTCTGTCTTCTAAATTAAAAAAAAATAAAACCCTCTCCAGTATATGATTGACTTGCTAAATACTAAAGAAGAAAAAAAGTTTATTATCTCTATCTATCATCTATCTATCTATCTATCTATCTATCTATCTATCTATCTATCTATCATCTATCTACCTATCATCTATCTATCTAGTTGAAATCTTTGGAAGTAGAAGTTGAACTGGAAGAAACCTGACTTGAAGATGAGATACCATGGGAGAGATTTTAATCTCAGTTCCCTAATCAGATAGACAATTATCATCAGATAAACCATGTAAGCAGTTTAAATCCCTTTCTGGGCTAGTGTATGGTACTTAGGGTCTTATTTAGTTCCAAATCCTGTAACTCTATGTTTATTTTCTCATAAATACTATTAGAAGACAAGAGTGCATTTATGTGTAATCCCATTTTTTTGGTCTTTTTGTTATTGTTGTTGGCTAGTGCCAAGCCAGAAAAATTAAACAAGTGGGCATAGTAATGTTGGTTTGCAAGACCTTCACCCATATCCCTAGTGCAAACTATTCTATGGAAAACCCATGACTATGCAGAAGTGCTGGAGATGGGCCCGGAAGTTTAGATTCTGACCAGCCTTGGTCTAAGTTAACATTTGTATTCACTATGTGTCTACAAAATGCTTATCGCCACAACCCTTCACTTACGTCAAACTAAAAGACAAGAATTTTCAGGCAGAATAATGGAAGTAATGAAGACCTTCAAGAGAACCTCTGTGTCTGGTTTTTGAATTGATTTCTGGTTTATTTTTCAGACATACTTAATAGAAGTAATTAATAAAATTAATTTGAAAATTATATGGCATTTGAAAATACCTTTTTTTTATTAAAGGAGCCACAAAAAACCTTTGTTCCATTAAAATAGAAATAAACCTGGAAAAAAAAGAAGCAACTCTTCCCATGTTATTATGACCTCACTTAGAAACTGTGCTAATGGATTTACAGATTACGGTCTTACAAATAGCCACTGCTTTGTCTTCATGTTAGCTAAGGCGGAAAAGGGATACTGTTCAGGTGAGTTACTCATTGTGCAGTCTATCTGGTGTATAATTTTTTTTTTGAGAATAGCAGGGTGAGCACTGATTCCAGCAGGTCACTATTAGCTGAAAGCCAGGCCTACGTCTCCCTTACAAAAGAGTGAAGTGGTATTTTATTATTTATTACATTGTAAAGGTAAAAAGGTGAATTACGGGCAATGTAATGATTCTTGAAAGCTGAGAATTGAGGTTTGAAAAGCTCCTATTGATTCTGTATTATGTGTGCTCTATAGCACTGTGATAGCTCCCTCAAGAATGGCTCTTTAGTCTTCCCAGTATTCAGGCATCAAAGTGGAGAGAGCATTTACCTATGTTATGGATTTAGTTGGACACCTTTATCGGTATTTAAAACTACAGAATGGGAGAACACAGATTTTGTGATTTACTTAATATCTGGCCTTGTCCATCACTTGCATTTGACATACAGAGGCATAGGCAAAAAACAGAAAAATGGAAAGAATTTTTTGGACCCTTGCCATCTCTGACTTTACAGCCGTCCTGCTGTCTTGATGCAGAGATGCTGGCCTCTAAGCTCCTTTAAGGCAAGGGGCATCTTGTTTTATCTCTATTAGTTCAGTAGTATCTCAATAGTTGCACATAAATGAACAAATTATTGATTCTTTGCTAATGTTGGGTTTCAATACATATTTTCATATCAGAAGAGAGCTGATGGAGGGACAATGGTTCATCTTGAGGGTGACTCATAAGCAAGAGCAGGGGACATGTATAGTTGACAGGCAGATGGAAAGGACACTCCTACTTTAACCCACAGCATGCAAATTTCAGTGCTGGTTTATTTTGTTTATACCAACTTGAGAAATTGTCCCCAAGATGAGAATAAGAAAAAGTACAGGGTGATTGTTTAAACTACGAATGGAGGGGACAGGGAGATGAGTCGGTTGGTAAAGTTTGAGAATTTAAATGCAGATCTCGAGCATCTGCATAAAAAGTTGGGTTTAGCAATAAACATGTAATCCCAGCAGTGGTGGGAAGTCAGAGATAGTGGAATTCCAGGGGCCTGATGGCCAGCCTGCCTAGCTGAATTAGCAAGCTTCAGAATGAGAGAGAGACTTTGTTCTGCCAAAATAAGGGGGTGAGTGATTAAGAAAGATATTCAGCATGGACCCCTGGTCTCAATACAATACACATAACACACACACACACACACACACGTGCGCGCACACGCGCGTGCACACACACACACACACACACACACTTTTGCATCATGTCACATGACAGATAACATATCGAAGCATAGGTGCTTTAATGCTGTGTGGTACCTGGAGAGTCCTTTGTCGCCAAACTGCTCAGTTTATTCTGATTTTCCTACCTGGTCTAGAACACAGACTGCATCTATTTCTTCCCTACTCCTCATTCCTGATGTTTATCTCTGACTTGCTCATATCCTCCTTGCTCCCCGGTGCTGCCATCACAGGTAATATCCATTGCCTGACTCCTGGTCAGTCTCCTGAAGTTGTTCAAGCCCTTTAACACATTCCTCTGTGCCAGCAGCTCTCTTCTGCCCCCTTCTGTCACAGGTCTGCAGTGGCACATTTGGGCCCAGACAATTTAAGTCATTCAGGCAATATGAATTTATTGAATATCTACAAAGCACCAAGTACTGCTCTAGGTGTTGCTTGTTTATCAGCAAATAAACCCCTAAACAGTAATATATGGCCTTCAAAACAGATATTCATCCCATTTTAAAGGGAGAAGCTTGTAGCTTTTTACATAGAGTATCTGAAACGACACTTCCATTGAGACATGGATCTATTAGCCACATCCATACCAACTTAGACTCAGACCAGCTCTCCTTGGAACTTGTTCAGTTGGATTGGCGTGAGTGTAAAGGTGACTTCCGCTGTTACATCTGCATAACATGTTCCATGGTGTGTAAAAACATACAGCTGGCCTATAGCTGATCCAGGCAACTCCTAAATTGAGATTCCCTCCTCCACCACATCCTGGGATTCAATCAACTATTGATTACAAGTACCAAAATAAATATATCTATACTGAGCAATCAAGACTTTTTCTTGTCTCAGTCTCCAAACAATGCAATATAACAACTATTCACATTGTATAAAGAATTAGGCATAATCAAAAGGGAACTGAAGTACACAAGAGGGTACATGTAGAACCTATGAACATACTACATTTTACATCAACTTCCGCATTCACAGACTTTGGTACCTGCTTGGGAGGAATGTCTCAAGCAACTCCAGAGCAGATACCAAGGAATAGCTATTCAAATTGTTATTTCCATTTGGAGATGTTTTTAAATGCTATGTTCTCTAGAACAGCACATGAGAGAGGATTTAGAGTTCATGGGATCTCCTGGAGAAATGTTCCTCAGGAAAAACTCCAAGGGAGATCACAGGAAAGGGCAAGACGTCAGCAGGACACATGTCTGACACATTCATCCTTGACTTCACCATGAAGCACCTCTGAACTGGAGCTTAGACCCTGGAGATTTCCCCATCCCAGGGCATATGGCCAGGGGGCAATCAGTTAGGGGTTAGTGCCAAAGTTGGGAACTAATGTAGCAGTCAGCTGAAGGTGACCTGGCTGTGACCCCAATGTGAGAACCATGAGGTCATCAGTAAGTGAAAATATCATTGACCTGAAACACATCACTGTGAAGGGGCGTGGTCAATTGATAATTAACCAGGCCAACTCAATACAAAAAGATTTAGCTTTTAATAATTGGAAAAAGGGGGAAACTTACACGACCAGAGATCCTACGAACACCAGGTGAGCAGGGAACCAAAAAGAGGAAGTGGCAAGGCACTTCTATCTTTTATTTGTTTTGTATGGCCCCAGAGGGACACACCTTAAGCAGAATGTGATTGGCTGAGATTCCCCATCATCACTGTGATTTTATAAGATCGAACTTTTAAAAAAAGTATGTGACATTCAGATGCCGTGAAAGAATTAGTACAGAGAAGGCAAAATGGTGCAATGAGTACATTAGCCATCATATGTACATGAAAGAAAGGTACAAAGTTCAGGAAAGGATGTGAGACCATGCCTTTCAAGAGTCACATATCCAGGGCACTGCGGAATAGAATCAGGGAATCAAGCTCATTCCCAGTAAAGGGGAGTCGGAGGAAGCTGTCTGTATAAAATGATATCTCCACTAATCTGAGTCTTTCCTATGGCTACACAAATTATCACATACTTACTAACAACAGAACCTCCTCATAGCATTGCAGGCCCAAAGTCTAAAGTTAAATTGGTTAGGCCAGGTTCTCTCCAAGGGTCTAGGGAGGGACCTTCTCAGCTGTTGGTGGTTCCCAGTTCACTAGATCTGGGTCACATCAATACAATACATGCCCTCATCTTTCTGGGGCATCCTCTACTATGGGAGTATCTTTCTGATTCTCATAAAGTCTTTGATGTAGAACCACCCTGACCATCTAGAGCGATCTCATGTCAAAACTGTTTTCTCATTTACATCTTCAAATAAAGCCATACTTCAGTTTCTTGGGGTTAGGATATGGTCACGTGTGCTTGGGAGTCACCCTTTGTCCTAGATGCTTAGCAACTTTATAGAGGAAAGTGTTAATTTCTCTTACAGATCACACTCCACCATGGAGGGAAGTCAAGGCAGGAACCTAGAGGTGGGAACTGAAGCAGAAACCATGGCAGAATGCAGCTTACTGGCTTGTTCTTCCTAGTCTGCTCAACTACCTTCTTAAAATAGCCAAGGACATCCTCCTAGGAAATGCCCACAGTAAAATGAGCTCTCCTGCATTAGTTGGCAATAAGAAAATGCTTCACAGATGTGGACATGGGTCAGTCTGATGTAGGCAACTCTTAAATTGAAATTCCCTTCCCAATCATGTCCAAGTTTATGTCAAATGAATGGAGATGTAAGTAGCCCACCACTGCCGCCAACTCTTCATTAGTAGCCAAACTGCTTCCTATTCCAAATGAAAAGGACACTGCTTTTAATTTTCTATAATTTTAATTATTTTGTCAAGAATGACTTCCTAGACATTAACCCAGATATGTTGTATTTGTTTATTGAATGATTGATTGATTTTACGCATTGGAAAGTAAAAACCTTCAACTTTCACTAATCCAAAGTCTCCTGTCTATTCCCTATCATGAAATATCCTATTCCACGTTATTTACTATCAAAATGTCCTCAAGAGGCTCACACGTCACTTCTTGATCACTCATGGTCGCTTCAGTCAGGCGTTTTGTCACAGCTATGAGGGAAGGATATTCCCCTCAGGTCCGAGACATCCTCTACTCATCCTCTCCTCACACCTCTGCTGCAGAAGCACCATAGTAACTGCAAGTCAATCTCCTTTCAGAGTGACACTTGGTTGTCATGGAGGTTTTCATCCTACGACTATACCTTCATAGTTCAGTGTCTGGTGAGATGACCTTTGGGACAATGGCGGGTAGACACGGTGGGCAAGGGAGAGCTGCTGCAGGCGTAAGGAATGAGAGGGCTTGGTAAAGGAAGGGTTATGTCATGTTAGCAAAAAGCAAAAAAGCCTTCTCCAGAGCCCGGGTGAACAGGACAAGACACTGACTTCAGTGTTAAATAAACACACGGATTCTGGAGAAGCAGCTGCTCAGCCAAGTGAAAAACCTCATTAACTTGATGGCTGTTGGGTTTCTGCTCTGTCTTCCTTTCTTTCTTCATTTAAATTGCAGGGCACTGCTTTTGTCAAAGGATCTCTCGCTTCATTCTTTGAACCTTAACTCAAATATTCGACACAAAACAGTCCCTGAACATGATGCTAGGTACCACTTATATTTAGTGCCATGAGGTTTTAGACACAACTACATTTTTTTTCCTGCTTCCTCTGTCCAGGGTTTGTGATTCTTTAGCTTTTGCTTGCTTTAAAAGGATGATATTTTAAAACCTCCTCACTTGCCTTCATTTTCCCCTTCATGTAGTCTCTCCAGCTTGTCCTGCAGAAATTATCAGCTTGTCTGTCACTTACAGTCTTCTCTATCTCTTCTTGAGTTGATAGGAAGAGAAATGGGTTTCACGGGAAAGGCTACCCTCTCAAAGACTCCTTTAGAGACAGTGACATAACTGTAATTCTGTGAGCTTATAAACATGACATTGATTTACTGCGGTCGCTATGACCTTTCCCAGGACTCCCCTTCTCACACTGCATTTTAGTAGGTGGGTGACTTACTCCAGCAGCAGCACCACTCACCAGTTAGATTGAGTCCTTGATATTCTAATCTAACTTTTCATAGCCTTTTCAAAAATTACATTTGGTCCTTTACAGACATCTGTATTTCAATTCAAGTACCAAACCTGCGATGATTTAACATGCTTTCATTTTAATATGCATATTAAGACAAAGTTTCAAGGGAAGTAAACAGCATCTAGTGGAGCTGCGGTTTGAGTGCCTCAGGACACGCCACAAAGCGTATCCACGCAGCTAGCCTCCTTTAGCTCGGTGCTCACAGAGAAACTGGAACTACCTTACCCAGTCCTCTGGTTAGACTGTGTTCAGTGAAAGGTCAAGCATCCAATGTCTCCTTCCAGTTAGTTGCTGGAGGAAGCACTCTGTGTCTTAGATTAGACATTTAAATGAATGAGTAGCAATTGAAATGTGAACCCCTGACAAGTTTCTGTGGCTCTTGAGCCCTCCAAGTGGAGGAATGATGTCAATAAGAAGAATTGAAGGAGAGAACATGGTTCTTCAAAAGGATGTAAGTTTGGCTTTTTTTTTTTTCAATTAAGTAGCATTGAAGCAAGTAGATGATGCTGTCACACATCTTTTTTAGGACTGAAGAATATCCAGTTTTGATTATATTACTAGGCCGTTCACACTTGTTATCCTTAAAACCTTATGCTGTGAATCTGCATCAGGTCCATTGAGAGAAAGGATGGAAAGGCAGCATGGAGACGGTACCCTGGACTCAACAGTGGGTGATAATGGGGAAAGCCTGTTAATCGTTTAAGTAACTCTTTCTTCTCTGTTGCTGATGTTCTAAATTTATGCTTGGGAAAGTCTTAGTAGTCTAGGACGTTTGAAAAGAAGTAATCCGACCACCAGGTTCCCTTGCTTGAAATTCATAAGGCATAAAAGCATTTTTAAAAACCTACATGCTTCTTAAATATCCAGTGCCACAGTTATGTTTGGTCTGGAAATGTCATTGCATGGATACAACCACAAAATCTTTCACCCATTTTACAATCCTGACTGAATTTAGTGATCTATTAAATAACAGAAATTATTGAAAAGGAAGGGTTTGGAAATTATGACAGTTAACCTGTACTCATAAATAGCAGTACTTTCTCTTCTGGTCAAGATGGCTGACAGGAAGCTGCCTGGGTGGGAGACAGTGAGCAGTAAGAGTCGGAATAAGAAAGACTATAGCATCTATTCCACAGGAGAGAGGGGAAGGGAGCGAGGAAGAGGGGAACAGAGAAAGGGAGAGAGAGGGAGGGAAGGGAGAGGCGGTTTCAGAAACTCACAGAAGTAGTACAGGCTACCTGACAAACGCAGAGAAGAAGACAGGTGACTGCAGGAGACTAGGGCAAGCCAAACAACCCTCAGCAGTGATAAGGGCCACTCCCGGCAGCCTTGGTGAAGAAGGACTGCCAGTCTCACCCTCAGGACAAGCTCACAACACATAGGAGCCCCCAACCAGCTATAAGTTTTGATAAGACAATAATTCTTTTGTTGTATGAATTATCAGTAGATAAGAGTCCTCCTTTTTTTCACTCAATATATGATGTGGAATATTCTGTATATGTGTTGCTTTATTGGCTGATGAATAAAGCTGCTTTGGCTATGACAGGGTAGAATAAAGCCAGATGGGAAATTTGAACAGAGATCTAAGGAGAGAGTAGGAGGAGTTAGGGAGATGCCATGTAGCTGCTAAAGGAGAAGGATATCAGAACAGAGACTTACCTGTAGGCCACAGCCTTGTGTCAATACACAGATTAATAGAAATGGGTTAATTTAAGATGTAAAAGTTAGTCAGTAATGCATTTAAGCTATTGGCCAAACTGTGTTGTAATTAATATAGTTTCTGTGTGATTATTTGGGTGTGAGTGGCCAGGAAACAAAAGAGCAGTTTTCACCTACAAAATATACCTTGAAGAGCAGAGGGAAAGGGCCATCTTAAAGAAGAAGCTATTTTGTGAAGCTGCCCTAACCCAGGGGAGGATTGGATGGGTCTGAGACCAGACAATAACTAATAGTAAGGAAACCCCATCCAACACACCACAGCCTTAGGGCAAAAAAAAAAAATGCCTCGAGGAAGTGCATGAATTTAAAAAAGAATACAACAGTCATTTTCAGGGCACTTTGAAGTTCAGGTACAGATGAGCTATAAACAGGAAAACCCAGCTAACACATGCTGGCTGGCTCCTCTTCTCAAGCTGTTCTAGGCTAGCCTTCCCAGGCTGTGCTTGGCTAGCTTCCCTCTCCAAGCTGAGCTACTTTTGCTCTCCAAAGATGTCTAATCTAGCTTCCCCAAGATCTGCTAGGCTAGCTCCCCCCACCATGTGCTAGCCTAGTTCCCCTCAGATGTTCTAATCTAGCTCTCCCCAGCACTATATTAGTTTAGTTCCACAGCTCTGCTCATCTAATACCCTCTCCAACTAAACTAAAAGTTTAGAACAGAAATTTATTAACCGCCAAGCACGCCTAGGGCCCTGTAGATATAATAGGGTAGGTCATGCACCTGATGAACTTTAAACAGTGTAAAATAAAGAGATGAACAACATAAAGGTTAAGAAATGGACAGACATGGGAGGCAGTGGGAAAGAGGATACATGGATGGCATGCAAAATTGTGCACTCCCGGTACTCAGCCAATGAGGAAAGGGAGGGAGAGACTTGAATGTGGCTATAAAAGCTTCTCTGCATTCAATATGCGCACCTGCCATTCTTAGCTAATAGCCAGTATGCAAAATCATGAAGTAAACGGCCTTTCTCTCAGTATTCAGAGCCTCCAGTTCTCCTGTGATGAAATGAGGCACCATGTTTCTCTCAGAGACTGTTGTAGGTAGCAGAAAGGTCATATGTTGGCAAGATGAAAAGTGCAAGACCTGGGAGACTTGGCTCAGGCAGTGGAGTATACAAGAAAACACAAGTCCACCCTTGTTTTCAGAGAGCAGATCTCATCAACTGAGAATAATCCTGGAGACTGACAGCCCAGAGCCAAGGTCTGCAGCAAGAGAAGATCAGCCTTTGGAGCCGTCTCTCTGTAAGGCCCAATTCTGAAGCTCCGCTCATGCACCTTCTAACCCATGTTTGTTCTCGTCCCCTCATTCATACTCAGCATGTCTTGAGAGTCAGAAGGGCTTCTGCCTACACAAATCTCAATGTTCTGCCTCTTTTATAGTCCCAATGCATTTGAGAGACACTCTCAACCAAAACCCAAGCCATTCTAGAGGAACAAGCTGGTGAGTCTCAAGAAGGTAATAACATCCCTCAAGCCTGCATACTGCAAAGCTCCTTGTAGTTATGAAAGAGTCTGGTAAACAATGAAAGAAAGATATCAATGAGAAGTCAGCTCTTGAAAACCCTGGAGACTTGGCCAATACAGTCTAAGCAGAATCATAAACCACAGAAAAGACAACTTACCACAAGCTCAACCATACCCTTTACCCCTGATTTTACATTGAAATCTTTAATTTTTTATTACACAGAAATAACCCTCTTCCCACATATTTTGTTTGGTTTTTCAATTCTTCTCTTCTATACATCTCTTTTTGCTGTTTTTCTTTACCTTAGCAGTATTTTATTTTATGTTTTACATTTTTAAAAATATTTTATTACCTTTTCACAGTTATCTTATTTTGTTTATAGGTTCCTTTCATCACTGGCCAGCCTTTTCCTTTCTTTTTGTTTGTTCTTTCCTTTTTCTTTTTATATATTTTCCTTTATAATGGCATAAGTAGATGCAGTTGAACAGCACTAAGAAGTTTTTCCACAAATAAAAAACCCCAAACCAAGTCGGGTGGTGGTGGCGCACACCTTTAATCCCAGCACTCGAGAGGCAGAGGTAGCCACAACTCTGTGATTTCGAGGCCAGCCTGGTCTACAAGAGCTAGTTCTAGGGCATTCTCCAAAGCTACAGAGAAACCCTGTCTCTGAAAACCAGAAAAAAAAAGGCCAAACCAGGTGGATTCACTGTTGGGCTTGACCACATCTTAATGCGAGAATAGTGACCTCTACATGCCTCAAGCTATTCACAAAATAGCAGAAGGAAGGTTATGGAAGTTACTCTACAAACAATATTACCCCAACAGTGGAACTGGATTTTGACAACCCAGATCAATAAACAAATGACAATTGTCACCCAATGAACACAGGTTTGAAAACTCTGTAGAATTCTCACACATAGCATCCATCTGTGGAATGCAGGTTTGGGTGTGTTTGTGCCCTGTATGCTGTGAAAGAAGAGGAGGAGGAGGTCTCATGGTAGGAGGAATGTGGAAACCTGGGGACAACAGAATACGTGTGATGTGAGAGAAGAGAGGGAGGCTACTGTAGGAGGAAGACCAGCAAGAAGGGAGCAAGGGATGGGGGAGAGTAGCCAGGGGATGGATGAGTAAGAAGAAAGAAAAATGATGCATATGTATGACAATGTCATAATTAAACCTGTCATGCTGTATACTAACTTCAAGAAAAGAATGAGCAACAGCAAAAAAGAAAAAAGAAGTCTTCTATATAAATATGAGTTATTTATGCTGAATAAATAGGCTTCTGCAAATGTTTCCTGTTCTGATAGGCATGAAAAGTTTTAAACAGAGTTGTAAAAGTAACTGACAAAGATTCAAAGTTAGCAGAATTTTCAGTAGACGATCATACAATCATAGGTAAAGGGATCTTCTTCTCACCGTGTTGAGAGAAGCTGGGGGGCCTAAGGGGACTTGGACCTGTGCCAATCTTACCAGTAGAGACGGTGGGCCACTCGGATGCTTTGCAAGGAACGACGAAGCAGGAGTTCTACCAAGGGACTTTCAAGATTCCACTCAAACTTGACAGCCTGCAGTGAGAGGCAAGGAAATTTATGCTCTTTATCAGTTACAAAACAAAACAAACAGGTAAGCAAACAAAATCTCACAGTAGACTACATAGGACTGCAGAGGCTTCAGACAGGGATATGGAAAAATAACAGAAGCTTTTCAATAAAATATTGATAATACCCTTGATAGTTTATTTGTTGTTGTACAATAACACAGCAAATGTTACACAATTTGTCTTTCCATGGCCTTGCTTCTCCTCCTTATTTATGCTTTTGGAGTATAAGAAACTAAATAAGGGCAAGTGGTTAGTAGAGTCCAGTCATGCTCCAGGGGAGAATCCTGGCACAAAAATATCATGATCAATTTTGGTGACCCATAAAATGGTATCATTAAGCACTAGACAGTTCTACTGACTTGGAGATCAATTTACTCCCTCTCATAACCAAGACAGAAATCCCCAATAGATGTGTGACTATTAATCCACAGATACTGAAGACTGATTAAAAATTCAAAGCTGCTGGTGCCACCATAACTCATTCCTAAACCATTTTTTCCTCTCCTTCATGAGCAGCTCAGTGAGGCAGATCATCAGTCTGGTCAAAGATACAGGTGACAATGGCCTCCTCGGATGCCCTTTGAGACCTCATTCAGACATGCACCTACCCTCTGTAGGGACTCAACTGTCCCCAGTCTGAACTAGGTCTCATCTGATTATATGGGAACGGAAATTGAGTTATCTTTCTAAAAATGCCCATTTCTGATTTTTTAGTCTTTTTGCCACACACACATACCCATGCACATAGAGAAATGACAGAGATAGATAGATAGATAGATAGATAGATAGATAGATAGATAGATAGATAGATAGATAGATAGATAGATAGGGGGATTTAAGAAAGGCTTTATGCCACAGTAGAGATAAAAAGAAAAAGTAGGGCTGTTTATTCCACATCCACACCTGAAGGACAGATTCCTAAAGTGTTAAAAGTGGAATGATATCAGCAAACTCACATGAGTCTAACGCTGGTGGAGTGTGTGTGGGAAAAATGAGAGCCTTATCAAGCCGCGGTCACAGCTCCTTTCTCTCACATGTTCATGCTATGTTGGTTTGGCTGTGTGTTTTGTTTATGACTTAAGGGAGAACATATAATATGACCACTGAGGCAGGAGCTGGTCCAGAATTGACTCCCCGATCTGCCTGGTTTTTATCTGTTCTCATGTTTCTTCTGGAACTCAGTGATGAGAACTTACAGACTGACTCCATGGCTTACAAACTCATCGCCTTATTCTGCCTAATGATAGAACTTCCCTCTCATTCTTATTATAAGGTATGCAGGCAATCTTTTTGGGTATGTGACATAATTTCTAGAAATAATTGACAGGGGAGGACTTTTAGGTCTTGGAAAGTTTAAAGGCCAAGGTGGAGCATGCATTCCTTGAAGTAAATTTCATAGTAAATGTGAAATTCTCCCTATTTTTTGTTATTTACTCACAGTATGTATTTCTTCCCATCTTAGAACAGTCTATAAATTTTATTTTCAATTACCACACAGATAGAGCTTTCAATTTTTATTTCTGTAGGTGCGACATTAGATTTTGAGTGTACTTTTTTATGAAACCGGCTTTATTAGAATATGGCTTTGAGTGGTATTCTTAGCACCATGCATACTGCTTCTGAATGACACTTTGAATATAATTCGTTCTATGTGTAACTTTGTGAATAATTCCTCTCTTTGCCAAGTTAGAGATAGCAAGTTGCCCATACCTGTGAGTCATGTCATGAATATGAACCCACAAGCTGGATTTATCTGTTCTTATTTGCGGGTGTTCTTTTTCGTTTTAATGATATCCTGACAAATCAAGGGAAGTCATTACAGTATGCTGTGGGAATTCCTACAGCCAGTACCCTTTAAGTGACCTGCTCACTTGGGTGTGACCTCTTATACTATTTATGCCAATATAAAGTGTGCATTTAGCCTCTTTTCTGGCTTCAGAATTCGGTGGTTGTTCTCTATTCCAGCAGAGGATTGTGTTTTGTGAGTGTACCCCTAAATAAACAACCTTCTATTATTCTCATTCTGGGCTAGTGTGGGATTTCTTTTAAGCATCCTTCTTCAACTGGATGAATCACTTAAAGTAGAAACCAACACAACTATTTCTCAGCTTGATTTCTCCCTCTGGAGGATGTCAGAACAGCTCCCATGGTGGTGTCCAAGGTAACATTAGAGCTTATTAAAAGAAGTTTCTTCACATCTCATAGCAATGGTCAATAGCTGAGCCAACTATCTGTTAAGGAAGATTCCAATCTATCAGGTAAGGAACTTTCTGAGTTTAAAAATCAGCTTGGGTATGGTGATACCTGATTGTAAATCCAATACACAGGAGCTGGAGGCAAGAGGATCATGGGAAGTTCCAGGTCATCTTTTACCATATGGTGAGTTTCATGTCATCCTGGCTTTTGAGATTCTGTTAGTGGAGGTGGATCAGTTGGGAAAGCATCTGTCTTGCAGACAGGAAAATCTGAGTTTGGCCCCCAGAACACATGTAGAAAAGTCAGGCATGGTGGCCCACCTTGAAATCCCAGTTTTAAAGAGGTGGAGACAGGCAGATCCCTGACACTCATTGGCTGTCCAGCCTAGCTTACTTGTTGAGTTTGAAGCCAGTGAATGCCCTGTATCAAAATATCATCATCATCATCATCATCATCATCATCATCATCATCATCATAATAATAATAATAATAATAAAACAATGGTGACTGACATCTTGGGTTGTCTTTAGTCTTCTAGTATACAGGGAGGGAGGGAGAGGAGGGAGAGAGAGAGAGAGAGAGAGAGAGAGAGAGAGAGAGAGAACAAAACAAAAACCACAATGCTGTTCTTCTTCATACCCAGCAAACAGTCATATTGAAGCATAGCTTCCCTTCTATAGCATGGGTGCTTGTAGATACTAATGTGTGAACCAGATAACTCCAGTTATCTTAGCCTTTCATTACCTTCAGATGGCTTTCTAGAAATTTCCCAATGCTGTGATAGCTGATGTTGCTAAATTGTGCTAATTAGCAGCAGAATTGGATGTTAAAAATTACTTTCCTAAGAGTAATAACTGGCAGTAAGACTCTCCATAGGAATGGCAAGAAGCTCATGAAAGAAGAGCTCTTTAGTAAATGGCTGTTTTCTACAGAGTGCTTCCTCAGTTAATGTTTTATTGATTTACATACTCAGTCATGAGACCATTTTCCCCCTCATGAACATTCCTGTGTTTCCCCCAATACTAATGCTAATTACTAAGTGAAATTAGTTTGTGAAAACTTTCCTTATATGTTTTTATATGGCTTCTTGTTAGTATATCAATTCTGGATAGAAAATGTCTATATTAATAGCGTGGACATATGGGATGTAATCAAATTTTTCCTTGGCCAACTCGCACTATAGCATTTCAGCGATTTTTGTGGGCTTACACTGGGAACCTTCTTAAGACCCTGCGATCTCTTGGGAGCCCTTGGCTCTTACCTGAACCAGCTGTGGGAGACACTCCAGCAGTTCACCAGTCAAGAGTCTGTCTAACTGTTGAACGGCCACTTCACGAATGTCTTGGTCTGGAAAACTGACACACAGTTAATATGACTATATATTTGTTGTTGACTGACTGGAAGTAATGAATTACACACACACACACACACACACACACACACACACACACACACACACCATCTGGGAAAGAAGATGAATTTCACCCTTAGTAAACAAGGTCCTGTAATCATCTCTAAACCAATTAAGATAATCAGCACTCATTTTTTCATATTCTACAGTACAGAATCTACAATCTCACATGCTCTGCAGGAGAATGCCCTATTGACTAGACTTAGGTCCCATCCTTGTCAGTACTCTTAGCTATAAAATACAGATTATGAGAGAGCTAAAAATCATTCCCGAAATGGTCTGAACATCCTTGCTTCTTATTCAAGAAATTATTACCTCCTGGACATCTGATCATTTATGGTTAAAAATTGTATCTAGCATTTTCAAAATGATTTTGGCTATATATTAAGGAAAGCCAGACATCAAAAGTACTTTATGATAAAAACGAAACGTAACTTAATAAGGGCGAATCTTATAGACTGCAAAGCTCTTGAAGCCTATAGTAAGATTTAACATCCCTTAGACAGCTAGCAAACACCAGTTTTTGAATTGAATCTGTGAAGATGCTTAGCTGCTGAAGCCACGTCCCCCCAAACAATTTTATTCATAAATGAACTTTTTGTGTTGCCACCATCCTGTACCATTCGAAGATTATACTCAATTATCTCAAAGTTGCTGAAAGTGTCTAGAAGTCACTTAGTCACACCTCGTTTTAAGTGTTTCTGGCTTGCAGATTTGACATGCATAGATTCAGCAAGACATGGTAAGAATACTTAGTTTTAAAGGGACAAGTCTTCAAAAATATTAACATGTGTAATTTAACTTGAAGAAACACCTTATGACAGCTAGAAATAATGACTGATAAGTGAAGAAAATACCACATTCCTTTTGTAGGAAGTAACAATATTTTACAGTTGGTCAGGGTGCTCAAGATCAGCTTCCTGTGGTGTGGAATTTCGAAAACTTCATTCTTTAATGTAAAGTCTGTTTTCCTTTATGATTTTTTAGTATATTAGATTAATGAAGGATGAAATGAACATTATGCAACTAGAGTCAAGTAAAAAAAGAAAAACAAGGCATTACCCAGTATCCCCCAACTGTCCTTGAGAAACACTTGGAGTGGGAAGCTAAACAGCTATGCATTTATTTTCAATTTACACTGGGTTCCAATTGCAGCTCAGATTTCACTTACAAACTTATTCACTTGAAACAAATATTTATGATCAACAAATCCACTTCTAGTCTTATTTTCTTTTCCCCTGTAAAGACCCCAGTGAGATGTGATGAGAACTCTGGTCCAGACATCTGAGAAAGTATTGCTGAGGCCAGAGGATCTCACCCCCACACAGACCAAGTGGAGGGTGCAATGGAAATGTAACGGTAGAAGGTCAGTTCATTTCAGCATGCTAAGACTTAAGATTTTCTAATGAAATTCAGTGGGCTCTAATTTACTGTTCTCAATTACTAAAGCATTTGTCTAAAGCCTGTCAGTATCAAGGTGAGTTTGAGGACAGTCCAAAGCCTCAGAGAGAATAATGATAAATGCTGATGCCCAAGATATTGTGCCTTCACGCTTTCTTGTCTGTCTGTCTCATCTTATTGATATGGACGACAACAAAAGTACAACACATATAAAAGTATGGCAGATACTACACATACTTCTTCTTGTTCATTCATTTCCATACACTAGGTATCATCCTTCATGGCTATGTCCCTAGTTCTTCTGGAATTGTGGTGACTATTTATGTACTTGAACACTATTTAAACTAAACCTCTTCCCTTTCTTCTTAGATCTGTCTACACCAGACTGCTTGCTTCCTCTCTTTCTACAGTCATAAAGCCTCCAATTCTGGTCAGCTACTTTAGCTGACCTGATGGGCTCCAGTGTAACATGACGGCTGGCTTGTTGGGGTCCCTGTTCCGCCTGGTACCCCACAACCGGCATGCCCCAAAGAGAAAATCATACACAGGACTACATAAGATTATAAACTGATTGGCCCATTAGGTCAGGCTACTTATTAGCTCTTATAACTTATGTTACCCCATTATCCTTATCTACATTAGCCACATGGCTCCGTACCTTTCTCAGCTGGCAAGTTACATGCTGCCTCTTCGGTGGTCTGGGCAGAATGGCGGAGGGAGCTTCTGCTTCCAGAATACTCCCAGTCTCTTTGATCCACCCCTACTTCCTGTCTGGCTTTCCGCGCCTATACTGGCCTGCCTGGCCAATCAGCGTTTTATTAAAATATGATTGACAGAATACAGACAATTCTCCCACACCACTCCAGGTTAAGTGAGAGGACTCTATTCCAGGAGTAGAGCAGAGGGGTGAGGAAAACTCCTGGCATTGACTTCAGGCTGCCACACACACATGCATAGGCTTTTGTGCTTGCTCATACATGTCCACACAAAGATGCACACACACACAGACACACACACACACACACACACACACACACACAAAAGCACAAACATGCATCAAATCCCATTGGATGTGAATATCTCTACTGATAATTTTCTTGTTCTCCAATGATATTGACTTACTTCTGGTCACTTGGGAATGGGTAATAATTAGTAGGAATTATAATTTAAAAAAAAATGTGTTCCCATTCCTCAATGGGGGACTGAATCAACTGAAGGTAATGTTTACTGCATCTTTTTCTTTCTTTTATTCCTAGGATTTATTACCATGCTGTCTGTATTGTAGGCGATTTATCAAAATGCTTTGATGAAGATAAAAACAGTGCTAGAAATCAAACTATAGAAGCAGATTATTTCTTTGCTGTGCACTGAGATAATTTAAATTGGTTGCAGTAGGTTTAATTCCACAAATACCACCTACATAAATTTCATAACCTTTTTCTTGTCTCAGTCAAAGGGGTAAGAAAAAAAAATACATTTTAAGGTAATGTAGAAGGACATTTGTCCAAACACCCGCAGGAAGAAGGAAAACAAAAATCTATTCATACTCATCTAGTGAAGTGGGAAAGGAGAAATATGCATGCAGATTCAGGGAGGCATGTTTTGTATTTTGATGGAGAAGAATGTCTCATTTATTTAATACCTTTGCTTGGAGTTTATGAAGAAATTGGAAGCAAAATTGGCACAAACCACATGATATCTTGGGATGTGACTAAGGACTGACTTGACATTCAAATGAGTCCAAATGTCGCTTGCCTTTGACTATTTTAGGAAGAGTGAGCACCCTTAGGAGATGCTTGCGGTGTTGCTGATGCTCCTAAAACAAGGGTTCTTTCACACTGTGCTGGCAGTGGAGAACAACAGACAGAAATTTAAGTTGTGCTTATTTTTGATGTAGCAATTTAACATTTGGGAATCAATCCTAAGGATGTAATAAGAGATTTACATGAAAACATGCTTATGTAAAACATTGGGAATACTATATATATATGTCTAAAACTAAATAGGTTTAATACACTATGACCTCCTGGTATATACAGGCAACCAAGAAAAACAATGTGGTATGTGATGATCTGAAAGTACTAATAGCAGTATAATACTGGTTTTTAATATATAAAGTAATTGCCTTCATTAAGACATTTCCATACTTGCATACGTATTTTGGGATTATACATTTATTTTCTATAACTGCTTTTAAAGTATGTCCTTCTCTTTGAAAAAATAGTATCTATTTCTCCATTACTCTTAATAAAAATATAGAAGATATCAAAAGTATTAATTCAAATACTTTAAGGGAAGTTTCACACACAACTTTAATTTTCTAACCAAGTCATAGCTTTTCAAGTCTACTAAAAATAATACATTTTAAAGGAATATCCATTCTGGTAAATAATGAAAATATGTGAGTAACTAAGGATTTATTACCAGAATGAGAAGCACCAAATGTTATGCTTTTTTAAAAAGAGATCTCATTGTGTGGAGAAAAGTGAGTATCTTATATTTTAGTTAATTTAGCATAATCTTCTGACATAATAGGTCTCTGGAAAATGTATGCTTGTTTTCTCATGGCTCCTGAAGTCAGGTGTGGATCAATTAACAAACCTGTTCTGCAAATCCTGGCATTTTTTTCCCTGAGATATCTGAAATTATTTAAACATTCTATAGGGATTTAGCTGCCAGCATTTTCTGCTCAGGAGCTTGTTTCTCAATGAGGAGAGGGTTACCCATGTGGGGTCTGACTTTGGGTTGATATTTACAGACCAAAATGTCATAAGTAACAAGAAACCTGCAACCTATTTGAAATATTCTATTAGCCAGGTTATACTGAATTTCCAAATGATTCGATTTCTTGAGACGCATACATAATCCTTGTCAGTCAGTAGCTGGGAGGTACTCTTAGGTAATCACAACACCCTTGAGGGTGCCAATTATTACAGGAAAAAATATTGATGCTTATAGTGTGGTTCTTCAAAAACGCACTATTGGGAGATCCATGAGGCTGACATATTTCACTTATTGATAATAAGCATCCATATACCTAATCAGACAATGGATCCTCACCATTCTCACAAATGGAAATCAGGTTTATAATATAAAGATTCAGATCTATGGCATACTACTGTTTGTTGGGTGATAAGGCGCCATGAACAAAAGGACATTACAGAAGTCAGAGTTTATTTCAGCAGACAGAGAAAAAGTTCACAATGGTGGGTGAGGCATGGTAACAGGATGGAAATGGAGAGATCACATCTGAAAATCAGAGGGTGTGGGGGACAAGGAGAGAACTTGTGATAAGGTGAGTGAGGTTCTAATCTGTCAGCTTGCCCACATTGACATACTTCCTCTAGGTAGACCATACCTCTTAATGTTCCCTACCATCCCAAATAGTGCCACTAAATAGAACTCAAGTGTCCAAATACCCAAGACCATAGAGGACATTTTTTACTCAAAGCACCACAGGATGTGTCTGAAGTGGGGGTTAAAACCATATTAGGATACACACTGTAGTATAATCCAAAATAGTCATGCTAAAAAAAAAAAAAACAGAAAATATTTAGTCAGGAGAGTGAAAACCGTTTTGCATTTTTGCATGATATTCAATATCTGACTTAGTAGAAGAAAGCTATGTCCCATTTTCTTTATTATATAAAATCCACTGCAATATTGATAGTCACATAACTTGAGGAAATGTCACATCTTTCTTCATGAGTGTGATAAAAAAATCATTTTCAAATTATTAGACCAATAGCTTTGGTTTTATTGCAGGTCTTCTGACATTAGGGACTTCAGTTCCCACTTGGACAACTTCTGTCGTGCCTAAAGCTTTGCCTATGTGATTGCTGTGCATCCAGAAGGAAAGTAGTCCGTTGCCTAAAGTTTCTGTCACCTCCAGTCCTGCAATCATTCAGTCCCCTTCAAATACACAGAGGCCTACATGAATTATAAGCTGGCTGGCCCAGTAGCTTAGCCTTCTTATAAACTAATTCATTACTAATTAACTTACATCCTAAATCTTAAACTATTCCATTATTCTTGTCTATGTTAGCCACGTGGCTTGGTACCTTCATCAATATGGCATTCTCATCTTGCTTCCTCTGTGGCTGGGTCAATAATATGCTCTGATCCTTTCCTCTTCCCGGAAATCTCCTGTTCTCATTGCCCTGCCTCCTCTACTTCCTGCCTGGCTACTGGCCAATCAGCATTTTATTAAAATACAATTGACAGGGTACTGACCATTATCTATACCTCTCCTCTGGTATGTTTTTGAGACAGCACTTCATGGGTTTGTTTATTTCCTGGGTTGTTGTGGATATTAGATTAATGATGCAAAGATATTTTGGATTTGCTTAACTGGGTAGACCTGTTTTATTTTACCTATCTAAGACATTTGATTGGTCTAATGAAAAGCTGAACAGCCAACAGCTAGGCAGGAGAAAAGATATGTGGGCTGCCAGGAAGAGAGAATAAATCAGTGGAGAAAAGTAGGAGGACACCAGGGGCTAGCCACCTAGTCGCACAGCCATCATGGAGTAAGAAGGCGAAGAAGATATGTAGAATGAAGAATGGTAAAAAGACAAAAGGCAAAAAGAAAAATGGGACAATTATAGTTAGAAAAGCTGGCTAGAAACAAGTGAGGATAAATACAGGCATTCATAAGTAAGAATAAATCTCCATGCACTTATTTGGGAGCTGGCTAATGGTCCAACAAAGAACAAAAAAAAAAAATAAAAACAACAACAGCAACAACAAACCCACCCACTACACTGGGTGGCTTTGAGTAATCCAGCTAATATTCTGATCTGAGAATAGTCATTCTTTTCTCCCTCTTCTCCAACCTTTCTATCCCTTCCTTTCTCAGCAGCCTGTGAGAATACAAAGGAATCTCTTGACACCTTCAACAGAGCTGGTGAACTCATGAAATGATTCTTTGATGTAAAATATATATTTTTTAAGTTTTTTTCCATTTGACTTTTTTTTTTGTCATCTCTATTCTTTTACTATTTTATCCCCACTCTTTCCTTGGCCTCTCCCCCTCCTTTCTAACCCATGATATGACACTGGGAAAATATTCTGCTCGAGCTTTTAAAACAGTGTTTGAAAGCTAAACACAACAGAACAGATATCAACTTTTAAAAGCAAAAGCAACTTTGAGTAAACCTAAAAGCAAAGAAATTTGAGATCAAATTTAAGTGTAAAAGAAATGTCAAGCCTTCAGTATACACAGCATGAATTCATGGAGAATGCCACAAGGCTATTCACAGCTAAAAGCTCCAGTGTCAGGCTAGAATTAGAAATTGTCAGAGGGAAGCAGTGTTTCTCCAATAGGTTTTGAGTCTGATGACACACACGGCATCAGCTTGGAAGTAAAATGCCAATATAAATATCTGTCCTCTGTTTCTAATAGGAAAAGCGATAAGATCTGGCAGGTGTTTTTTTTTTTTCTTTAAACACCATTCTAGGAAAAATGATGAATGAGGATTCTTTAAGGTAATTGAGACCCTCTCCATACTGAATAATTCATGTTCTGTCAAGGAGTTTCGTGTGGTTACTGAATATCAGAACCCAGGAAGATTTGGTAAGCAAATGCAATCTCTTAATGCTATCCTGGGAGACACTGAGCCTCGAAACTAAAACAGTTTTCCCAAGGATATCTGTTAACATGGAAATGAGACCCCAAAACTCAGAGACCTAGAATGGCATCATTATACTTCCAGAAAGGCCTTCCAGTCTCTGGAGTGGAAAGTATCATGTGCACATATAAAATCAAATGACTAGGTTCGGTCTGTTATTCTTACATTTTAGGTGGATCAATGATGATAAACAATGGTGTGCAATTTGAACAAGAACTGTCTTCTGGAATTGTCACCCAATTGGTGGCACTGTTTGGAGAAGTTATGCAACCTTTAAGAGGCAGAGCCTTCTGGAAAAAAACACATCACTGGGAAAAGGCTTTAAGGCTTTATATCCTCACTCCACTTCTCTCTCTCTCTCTCTCTCTCTCTCTCTCTCTCTCTCTCTCTCTCTGGTTCATGTGTGTGGATGAAGATGTGATCAGTCATTTTCCTGCTCCAGCCACCATGTCATGCTTCCCTAGCCATGATAGACTCTCTATCCCCCTGGTACCATAGCTAAAGCAAACATTTTCTCCAGTAACTTGGTTAACTTGGTTGGCCATGACATTTACTACAGCCACAGAAAAGTGACAAGCCAAAGAGAAAAGAAAATGTCACGGAGATACTATCTAACAGATTACGGGCAGTGGTCATCAGTCTTTCTAAAGCTGCAACCCTTTAACCCAGTTCCTTGTCTTATGGGGTACAGAGGTAATATCTAACAGATTGTGGGCACTGGTCATCAACCTTCCTAAGGGTACAACCCTTTAACCCAGTTCCTTGTGTTATAGTAATTCCCAACCACAAATAGCAAAAATAGTTGCTATTTTATAACTATAATTTACCACTTTTATCAATCATAATGTAAATACATGTTTTTTTGATTGTTTTAGGTGATCCCTGTGAAGGTAATTTAGCCCTAAAGGTGTCACAACCCACTGGTTAAGTACAGCTGGTCTTTGGGCTTAAATAGAAAGTTGGGCATTAACTAACTATAATATCACCATGCAAAAGGGATAGAATTTTAAACATTCTAACCACAGAATGATAAGTCAAATATATTAATTAGCTTAATTTAATCTTTCTATATATAAAACCTAGAAAAGGGTCACAGGGCACTTCATGAACATGGAAGGCTTTTATAGATTAGTCAAGAAATAAAATTTAAAGTACTCGAGAAGCAAGAATTTTTCGTACTGTGCTCAGCGGTGGTTCTTCTAATTCTGCTGCGCTGCTCAAGGCCTGATTCCATTTACTTTTTCTCTAAAGCATTTCTGTGTAATGAAGCGCTGACCCCTTTCCCGGTTCCCTCTGATCACTCAGCTCCCTTTCCCTTTTTGTCCCCTGGCCTTCCTTTGTGCTGCTTTTCAAAGCTGCTCTATCCCCTATTTTCTAAACATCTGTTTGTTTGGTTTTTAAAAATCTCTTCTACTTATGTGGTGTCCATTATCATCCAAAGATCTTAAGGCTCCTGTTATTCTTTGAGGCTTATTTTTCTTTGCAAAGCTTCAGATCTCCGGGCTGAACTTCATACCATAGCGGGCAGTTCCTAGAGATCTCATGTTAAGGTTTTAAGTTGTAAACAAAACCCTTTAGCTTTAGCTACTCTAAGCTGCTATTCCTTCTGTGGCCCTTGTCTTAGTCCACAATGGGGTTTTCAAGCACTGAGTGTGAGCTTGAATTCCTTATTATCTCTCTTCCCTCTGTGGCTTTCTTCCCCAAAACCTCCCCAGTCTACTCTGTGGCTAACTACTGCTGGCAAGATGAAGCCATGAAGAATTTTGCAAGGGGACTTTTCCTAAACCTGACATCCAGCAAATAGCGTTACTACCATCTCCTTAAAACAGATTCTTCATAGAGTTGCTAGAATTATTCTTTTAAACACAAGCCTGTCAACAAAATTCAACGGACTGTTCTCATAAGACTGTATTCTTTACCTGAACCATAAAGCCCCACATAATTTTCCTCAGGCCAATATTCTCAATTTTGTGTCCCATGTAAATTCTTTTATGTTAAAGTATTCACTCCCCTCTGCGCCCTCGCAGCCACGCACATGCTACCGTTCTTGAGAAAATTTTTGCAAGATTTGGAGTCAGGACTCAGTGTCACTGTGAACATTTTCCTCCTTTCTGTGATATAATTTGCTCGCTCTCCTTCATGGCTATCTAGCGCCTACTACTGACTTTAATTAAAGTCTAACAGAACACGTCCTGTGGTGGCCTCTGGTGCTAGTCCTTCCTTGCAAACTGTGTGTTTTTCCGAGCCACAGTAACTTAGCTGATATCTCCTTCTTTGATTTAATGCATAGCACATATTTTTGCTCCATAAATGGAAAAGCAGCACCGCAACCCATTGCTTAATTAGGCATCTAAATAATGGAAAATTTAATTGTCCCACTATTGTGAATTCCATCCTTCCTACTTACAATGCTAGTCAAGACTGACTTTAGTATAAATTTATCTGTACAATACACAAGAGAGTGACTTGGTGCAACTATTTAGTGAAGTCGTACTTCAAGGGAATTGATTTTGGAAGCTATGGTATGGTTTAGTTAATACTGCTTTTCTTCCTGAAAGACAAATTTTACATCATGTGAGGGGAGCAATCTTTGGTGCCCTGACAGACTTTTATTTAAGCTTCTATTGCAGTTTTTCCGAAATTCTTTTTTAAAAGCCAATCTTTTCGTTAAAAAATGACTCTTAATGGTTTCTGTAACTTATTTGCTATTATCAACCGAATCCTTGTGTTTGTGCATCAGGGTTTGGGGAATGAGCAGCTAATTCACTCAGAACCACTAACCTCAGCTCAAGTCTTTCCTGTTCTACCTTCTGCAACGGAAGGACCAGTGCCCAGCAGGCGCTCTACTGTCACTCAGTGGTGGAAAAGTGAACACCCAGTGGCACGTTAAGTGTCAGCATGTTTCTTGCTTAGAATAAACACAAAGCAAGTGGAGAGACTTCAGGCAGGACGAAATAAACAGGAATATTAAAAACCTTCCAAACTCTAACCGGAGTGAGCCAGTTCTCAAGAGGTTAAGCCACGACCACGACAGACTCTTCAATGAAGAGCAGAAAAGAAGCAGAACTCCAAAGAACTCGTTCTTTGATAGCTCACGCAATAAGCACACCCTGTTCTCAGAAAAGTCATCTTTGGAATCTAGAATTGTGGAGAGGTTCATTTCTGGGAACAGCTTGTCCTCAAGCTTTCTAACAGTTCAGCTAGACGGAGAGTGGGAGTCACAGGATGCTCACAATGGAAACTCGCCAACCTTGCCAGCGACCTCATCTGCTGCATGAGCAGAAGCTGGAAAGTCAGCAATCACAGCAGGGTCCCAAAATGCAGCTTCATGAGCAGCTCTCCGCTTTGACAGGACCCTGCTCATCTCTGACTATTAAGTCTGATGATTCCAGAGAGCAGGGCTGAGTGAAAGACAATCATTTGGGTGTGATAATCTAGCCCTTGCTGTTCACAACAGGGAAAAAGAAAGCCTAGAGTGTTTAAGAAGTATTGTGATTTGAATACAAAATGATCCCAAAGATTGTCTCGGGCCCAGTGGATCTAGAGTAACCTTTGGCAGTGAGCAATATATGCATGCATTGGCTAGGAACCAAAGCCAGGTCCTCTCTAAGAGCAGGTCAGGTATTTTTTTTCTATTAGATTTATTTTATTTATTTATCTACCTTTTTATTTATGTATGTTTAATTTATTCTTCTCTCTTACGTTACATCCCAACTACAGTGCCCCACCAGCCCATCTTTTCCCCTACCTCCCCTTTCCCCAGATCTACCCCTCCTCCATCTCCCTTCAGAAAAGAGCAGGCCTCCTCGGGACATCAACCAAATATAGCATAACAAGCTCCAATAAAATCAGGCATATATATATATATATATATATACATATATATATACATATATATATATATATATATATTCACATCAAGGCTGGATGAGGCAACCCAGAAGGATGAAATGGACACCAAAGCAGGCAAAAGAGTCAGAGATAGCCCCTGCTCTTACTGTAAGGATTCCACAAGGACACCAAGCTGCTCAACCATACCATATATGCAGAGGACTTAGGTCAGACCCACACAGGCTCCCTGATCACTGTGAGCCCACTTGGGTCCTAGTCAGTTGATTCTGTGGGCCCTGTTCTTGTGGTGTCCTTGACCTCTCTGTCTCTTCCAGTTCTTCCTCCCCCTCCTCCACAAAACTCTGCAAGCACTGCCTGCCTAATTTTTGGCAGTAGAGGCCTTTAACTACCAAGTGATTGAACACTTGGCTGTCAGCTGTTTGTGCTCTCTGGGAGGTTGCAGTGCCTTGCCAGAGGAAGGACATCACTGTGGAAAGGCTTTGAGCTTTTAAGCCTGTCTCTGCTTTCTGCTCTCTCTCTCTCTCTCTCTCTCTCTCTCTCTCTCTCTCTCTCTCTCTCTCTCTCTCTCCCCCTCTCTCTCCTTTCTTTCTTTCTTTCTTTCTTTCTTTCTTTCTTTCTTTCTTTCTTTCTTTCTTTCTTTCTTTCTTTCTTTCTTTCTTTCTTTTTATTTTCGAGACCACTTTTTAAGCCAGTAAACAGAATTACTGCATTTCCCCTGAAAGGATCCCTAGAATAATATCTCATGCACTTTTTAAAAAAGGCATTGACATTTAAAGTCATTAGAAAATTTGTAAAACTAATGTGATTCTTAATGAAGCCAGCCTGTTTGGAAGACATAGAAAGTTGTCCCAAAAATCAAACTTCAATATCTTTCATAAATTCAAAGTCTTTAACTTTATGCATTTTGATGAAATTATTTTTTTGACAGAGTCTTTAGTCAGTGCTAAAGTTAATGCTTCCCTGGTACTCTTTGGGCTAGACTTTCACATATGGCAATCCCCCTGCTTCAGTTTCTCATGTGATAGGATTAAGGGCATGTGCCAATGCGCCCATTTTATTTTGATAAAAAGATAAAGCAAAGCAGTGTTTTCTTTTAAAGTTTTTTTTTTTACCAGATTGTGTTTGTGTGTGTGTGTGCTTGTCTGTGTGTATGTGTGCACGTGTGACCACGTACCAAGTGCTACCTCACACATATGGGGGCCAGAGGACAACTTTCAGTAGTTAATTCTCTTCTATCACCTTCGCATGGTTTCTAGATATCAAGTTCAGATGAGCAGATTTGGTGGCAAGGATTTTACACACGCGTCACCTTGCTGGTCTAAAAAACTGTGTTTCTCAAAATTTAATTTAAGTATTATTTAACTTACTTTACTCTGTATAGTAATAGCTACATACAGAGAGAACACAGACAGACAGAAAGACAGACAGACAGACAGACACACACACACACACACACACCTCTCCTTATAACCATTCCCTCTAATCTGCCTTTACCTTACATTACCATCACTGGGCTTTATTCTTCTATATCTCTGCATATTTCATACAAATGGGAACATGCAAAACATGATCTTCAGTTGGTGGATTCTTCACTTAGTATGATGTTTTCAAAGTTTGCCCACATTATCACATATATCAATATTATTCTTTTAATTATGGTACTACACTGAGCAAATTTCATTTATTCATTGGTAGGCATTTGAGTTGCATGTACATTTTTGTGTATTTTGTGATCTGTGATGTTCTCAATAGTTATGCAGGAGTTTTAAGTGGGCATAATTTTTGATAATGTTGGGTATAAAATTATCAGTGGAATTACTGGGTCATATTGTAATTCGGTGTTCACTGCGTAAAGAACTGCAAAGCCAGGGTCCCCCTATGCTTCCACCTGCCCCTCGACAATGAGACTCTGATTTCTCGCATCCTCATCAAGGCTTTGTACCTTTTGTTGCTGTCAGTCCTGGTGAGAGAAGCACCTCATGTGTGTTCCCTGGCTTCCTTTGCATGTTTTCCCAATAGCCGAAGATACCAGATTAGTATCATCTTATGCACTTATTGGTTATTTGTATAGTTTTCTAGAAGTGTTTGTCATATCTGTTACTCAATTTAAAAGTAGGCTATTTGTCTTTCTGTTGTCCACTTTTAGTCTGTACATATTCCACATACAATTACCTTAATAGATAGAAGATGCATCAATGTTTCCTTCCTCTCTGTCAGCTGTTGATGTCAGACTTTGAACCGATTTCCCATTCATTAATCAATTTGGGGATGATGGGAGGATAATGAATTCTGCTGCTGTTTTAAGTCTTCAGCAAAAAAATGAATAGGGTTTCATCAAGCGATGATGCAGAGCTTTGACTAATTTTATATTTTCGTGAGAAGTAGAGGTTAAGTATGTGGTGCAGGCATTTTCTTTCTGAGCTAACACCTCATTATGTATGACAGGGTGGTACTGAACTGACAGCAGTTCTCCTGCCTCAGCTTCCCCAGCCTTTTTCTTCAAGAGAAAGTGGATTCCTCACTTAAGAAACTATAGCCATTAATTAAGTTTTATCTTTAGTGGGAAGATACAATTAAAGCTTAGAGTGTTTGAAAGTTGTATGCATAGCTTGCCAGTTTTCTGAAATTAATGTCTATAGCTACTGAATTTGGGAACAAAATAACTGTGTAATTAATTGCATTGTCTTGTTTTTCCATTGTTCCTAACATGTATCAATATACATTTTGTTAAGTCTTACCTGGAAGTCAAAAGACCAAGTGCTTCCAGTGGGTGAGAAAATGTCCACCTTCTCAAGATGGCATGCATTTCAGAAACTGTCCCTTCATCCCATCCAGGGGCACTACCCAAAACCAGAGGGAGGGAGGAATTTTCATTATCACAGTAGAAACGATAAAACCACAGGTATCTTCTCTTTTCCCCAGAAAGTCTGAAAAGACAGATTGAAAATTGTTTTTTATTTTTTTGAACATTGTTGTAAATATAAATGCATAGTCCAAAACCTTGCTTTCTTATTTCTTGAGTTATGTTTTGATTTATATTGGAAAACTGATAATTTATTATGAAGGGTTTAATAGTTTATTCTATCAGCTTGTTTTCTGCCAGTGCAGTCTTTGCAGAAAACAAAAACAAAAAAACCTTCATTTTAGATAATTTACATTTTTCCTACCCCATTATCACTGCTGCTTTAAAAATATTTCATTTTTGTGGGCAAAACATCTGCCTCCTCCAGGGCAGGCCATTTGTGTCTTATAACTCAAGCTGAGGGGAACAGTCTTATTTTCCTGTTCTTCCTTTACATTAAGTCAGTCGAGAAGCAAGTGGGTCTGTGAAGGAAAGACATAGTTTAAGGACAAGATTCCATTTTCTCAGAGAGGATCCACTAGAGTTCAAAGTTAGGCGAAGTCTGACCAAAGTTAGCCCTTGGCCTAACTTCACAAAGATCTCAGTTTAACACTGGATGACCAAGTTCACTAGAATCTGGAGTAAACATATCCCTGGTATAACTTTTCTAAATTGGTGTGGGAAGTCCTTCTCTATATGTGTTGTTTTTATTGGTTAATGAATAAAGAAGCTGCTTTGACCTGTGATAGGACAGAATAGAGCTAGGCAGGAAAACTAAACTGAATGCTGGGAGAAAGAAGGTAGAGTCAGGGTGATGCCATGGAGCCACCAGAGGAGAAAGATGTGAGGTGCCAGTCGAAACCTTGCCAGTAGACCATGAGCCTTGTGGTAAAATATAAAATAATAGAAATGGGTTAATTTAAGATGTAAGAGCGAGCCAATAAGAAGCTAGAGCTAATAGGCTGAGCAGTGATTTAAGTAATATAGTTTCTGTGTGATTATTTTGGGAGTCTGGGTGGCTGGGAAATGAACAAGCAGTCTCCACCAACACTAAATGCTCCACCTGAAACAGAGACATCAGTCTAGGACACAGAGGCTGATTTCTGGGCAGTTTATCATGATGCTATCAGCCCAATGAAATCATTAATAGCACAGCTTTTAAGGGGTCAAAATCTGTTGCATGATCATTTCTGTGTCAACTTTTGACCTTTACCTTTTCCAAACAATAATATGGCTTATTTAAACCATCCAAAACTTCCAGAAGAGTATAAGAAATATTAAATGATTGGAGAGGCAGAAGTATCCTTCACCTAAAAGAAGAACATATTGATATATTCTAATGACTTTTATGACATGTTTAGATTCTTCTGTTTGTTACTGTTTTTCCCATCAATAATAAAAGACCACAGAATGTGTTGTTCTGGTTAACTTCCTTCTGAAATACTGAGCAGTGACATTCCCCCATGCTGTCTCTCAAGAAGCAGAATTTACATAAGAGAAAATACAGAGAATCAGTTCAATGAATTTTGATAAATGAATTTTCCAACTAGCAATGCACTCCTGTCAATGTACAAAACAATTTTTCCATGTTTCCAGAGGTAAGCACAGGGTTGATTTCTTTCATTTTGAATTAATACAATCTTTTATTTTTGGCTACTTTTGCTCAAAAATGATTTTGAAATTATCTGTATTGTTGAGTGTGTCAATAGCTCATTCTTTATAATTAGTGGCTATTATTCTTTTGTATGAATATTCTATGAATATTCTACAAGTTCCTTATGTAATCTTTTCCTTGGTAGCCATATGAGTTATTTCTTTTTTGAAGGACATTATAAATCAAAGTCCCATGAATACACACATGGAAGCTTTCTAGTGTTTGTATTTTTTTTTCTCTGCGGTGCCTGTGGTGGTTTGGGTCACTTGTGTATTTGTGGAATAGGAGAGTGTTGACAGAGGTTTCTGTCCCACCCAGCCCAGCAACCATTCAGTCCCAAAGAAACACACAGAGGTTTACATTAATTATAAGCTGGTTGGCCTATTAGCTCAATCTTCTTGTTAACTCTTATATCTTATATTAACCCATAATTCTTGTCTGTGTTAGCTATATGGCATGGTACCTTTAATCAGTAAGGCATTTTTATCTTGCTTCCTCTGCATCTGGGTGATGACTACAGACTGAGCCTTTCCTCTTCCCAGCATTCTTCTATTCTGGTTGTCCCGCCTCTATTTCCTGCCTGACTGCTGACCAGTCAGTGTTTTACTAAATTAATACAAGTGATAAATCTTTACAGGGTACAAGACAATTGTCTCACATCACTTCCCCCCTTTTATTCAAAACAAAACTTTGAATCTAATTTTTTTGTTTAGTTTTTTTCCTGACCGTTATCCATAACAACTTGTAACCAACACTATAAACAGAGAAAAATATCAATAATCCATTTTTTAGGAATTTGGGCATAGGTTTTTAGGCTATTTCCTGCTGACTGGGGGCACTGATAATTTTATGGAGACCTAAAGAAAATTTAGGATCATGGTCAAGTCCTGACTGAAATATTCTGTGAGGCTTGATTGTCTCAACCAACAGTCTTGAGGCTTTTCTAGATGTAGAACTCAGAGGAAACTCCAACAGAGGTCCTCTGAAATATTGAAACATCTGGGCCATCCTCTCCTATCAGAGATTTGTCAGGGGCTCTTCCCTGATTAAACTTGATTTTTCTTAACCCAGAATGAATTCACAGCCTCTCATTTCCTGTGGAAACAAAAGCAAAACCTCGTCTCCAAACAACATATCTTTTGACTTAAATTTTGAAGTCAAGGCACGTTCGAAACATATATGTTGGATTAATCTAGCAGCATTTATAATCAAACTTCTTTCAGCAGCTATTTCTCTTCCCTCAAACAATTAGAAGACAACACGATAATACATGGTATCCGGATTCTCTGTGCATTTTCCATCTTTAAAAGGTTTTATTTTAAATTCTATTTCTTCTATTTTTATTTTTAATTTTTGACTTTTTGAGACTAGGTTTCTCTGTCTATCTTTGGCTGTCTTGGAACTCACTCTGTAGACCAGGCTGTCTTTGAACTCACAGAGGTCCCCCTGTCTCTGCCTCCCAAGTGCTGGCATTAAAGTTGTGTAACACTACATCCAACTACTCTCTCTCTCACTTTCTTTTTTTAAGGACTTTATTCTTTTTCTTTCCTTTCCTAAGCCTACAGATATTTTTTATATGCACACTAAATCATTTAGAGGGTTTTTTTTTATCTGAATATATCTTTACTGTATATCTCTCTTTTTCTGACCACATGAGTCTTTAATTTCCTAAGCAATATGGTTAGGTTTAAAGCTGTGACTTTGACGGCTGGATCCACTCCATTTCTTGACTTTCTGAGAGTCTAGCTTCATGGTGTAGGGACTGGTAGAAACCATGTTTATTGTCATAACTCTATGGAGTTTCAAGGTCCCTGTCACCACTAAGAAGCAAGCTGATGGCTTAAAACACCTTTTAAGCAATTTGTGACAGAGTCTCTTAAAAGGGTTACAGGGTTTTTGTAGCTAAAGCTGACTCAGGAAGCCTCTCTTAAATGACATGTGTTTGCCTCTAGAAAACAGAGCCCACCTGAGAGAATGCTACAACCAAGAAGCCATGCTTAACTCTGTTCTTTTTGTGTATAGAATTCCTTCTGAAACTCTCTCAGGTTTTAAGTGGACTTAGTTGTCCACTTTGGTGTCAATTTTGTTGACAGAGGTTTATGTCCTACCTGGTCCTGTAGCCGTTCAATCCCAAAGACACATACAGAGGTTTTAAATTATAAACTAATTGGACTAATAGCTCAGTCTTCTTGTTAACTCTTAACATTAACCCATTATTCTTGTCTGTGCTAGCCATGTGGCTTGGTACCTTTTATCAGTGAGACATTCTCATCTTGCTTCCTCTGCATCTGGGTGACGACTACAGACTGAGTCTTTCCTCTTCCCAGCATTCTCCTATTCTCACTGTCCTGTTCTGTTTATACTTTCTGCCTGGCTGTTGGCCAGTCAGTGTTTTATTAAACTGATACATGTGATAAGTCTTTACAGGGTACAATAATCATTGTCCCACAGCAGGAGAGTCCATTTTCAGAGGTGCCTTTAAAATTTCACGTGTTTATGTGGAGATCGTGAGAGTTTCAGTTTTTACCATGTTCAAATCAATTGTTAATTGGTTTTGTTTGTTTTTTTGGTGCTGTATTTTATACTTGCTGATATTGGTTCAAATTTTCCATTTACTTAGATTATAGGTAATTTTTCTTAAGCTGTGTCCTGTATCTTTTATGAAACATCTGCTTTTCTTGTGACAACTTTTGGTTAGATTATTTAGATTCCTTTGAGTTTTCACCTACACTGAAAACAACAGTTTTGTTATATAAATGTCTTGCACACATTTTCCCAGAATGTTTTTCTGAATGTTATATCTGGATTAATGTCTTTCAATAAATAGTTTTAAACTTTAACTTAACCTCTGTTTATTTCTGTCTTTGCTTGTCTGTCTGTCTCTGTTTCTCTCTCTCTCTCTCTCTCTCTCTCTCTCTCTCTCTCTCTCTCTGAACATCTTTTTCTGTGTTTCCTCTCTGTCTGTCCTAGTAATTCTAAGAAAGCCTTTTAGTGTTAGATTTCCCATTTAGAAGATCATCCTAATATAATTTCTGCCTGTGGTTGAGGACAGGCACAGAAGTTTTATCTTATCCTTCTTCCCATGTCATTCTTGTCTCCGACTGCATAAGAGCAGCCATTTATAGAAACTTCTTTCTTCATTAATCTTCTTTGTATCTTTGTGGTACACACATCAGCCTTATAACTGGTGTTCCAGGTCATGTATTCTACCCTGAATTCTTTTGCTTTGCCTATTTTTAAGTCATTGTTATCTTTTACATCAATTTTTAAATGTATATATAGTCAGAGAATGGAAGTCTCTAACTTATTTTCACATTTCTTTCTGATATGTCTATCTATGGATTAACTTTAAACATTGGATTTGTGAAATTCGCCTATTTTTTTCTTTAGAGTTGCTGTATTGAAATCATCTGCTTTTTAAATCTCTAAAATTATTTAAATTAACTATTACTCCAATATAACCTGTAGCTATGTTTTTCTAATGATCAGTTATCTTTTTAATAATTGATTACATGCTAGATAATACCCAAGATCATTTTCTAGTTAAGAGCTATTAGATACTAGGAGTCCCACACTGCTCAGAGCGTCCTCCTATTGCTTTCCTATGGAATGAACCAACCAATGTGTCCACTAGGAGGTTTAATTTTAGGCAATACAGTCTGAACCTTTTGAGATTTGTATTTATGATATATTAGGTCAGGTTCAGAACAGCACCTGTCTATAGCCTACAATAGACGGATTCCTGGCATATATTTCTCTGGTTCATTTACCAAACTTCTGGTATGTCTTCATGATCAGAATTTCTCTTCTTCAGTTTTGCTCAATGTCTGAAGTTCACATTCATCCCTCTCCTCCTTGTAGGCCTTGGAAGAATACCTGGTTTTAAATAGTAACTAATTGCTCCAGTGCAGATGTCCAGCTGTCCACCTGTCTACCTTCGCTCTGTCAACCCTGTGTTCTGACGTTTCTGGATACTTGTCATCATTAAGCTCTGATCCCCACCATTTTCTGTAAAAATAACCAGACCATACAGTATTTAAAAATTTTTTTCATCTCTAAGCTTAAAGAAATTCATGTCTGAAAACATGGTTGCTTCCTGTGCATTTTGCTTGTGTTAAATTCTGCAAGTCCCCAAGAACCATCTGGTCCCTCGTACAATTCGTGCTAAAGCAGACATATCCACTAATTTCAAAATGAACTTTTCTTATGTATTTTAACCTTCAGCTTCCCACATATAGGGAATTACTTTATTGATTGATATGAAGCTTTTTATTTTCTTTTCTGTTTTTACAAATATCACAAGAACCTTTGCAGTGCATCTTGAGTCTGAATTTCCTGACTCTGATTATATGTGGCTAATTTGAAAGAAGGGATAATTAATTCACCAGACAAATGATGAAACACTAAGTGATTTAGTCACTAAACTGAATGCTATTTGTAAACGCCGCACACTGAAGGCTGTCATCCATCTCTCCCCACAGTCCAGAGTGAGTCTCTGCTACACAGCACATGAATAATTATATTTAAGTGAAACAGAAGGAAATGTTGCTTCTTTAATGTATACATTAACATAAACAAAATCTGAAGAAGAAAGACAAGTAGAATTCAATTGGGGTAGTTAATTAACTGTTAAAATGTATGTCTTTAAATTAGCGATTTTTTTATGTGTATGTTGGTGTGAGTTTACACACACACACACACACACACACACACACACACACGGAAACTGGAATTCATGGAGCAGGAGGTGTTTTCAGTTGTGAGCACCCTGACACATACACAGGTGCCATGAACTGCACTCAGAAAAAGAGAGGAATTATTCAGCCCTCAGTAGAACGTCTTTATCAACCACTGTCACCACCTCAGGGACCATCAGAGAGAGGAGCCTAAAATAATGTAAGAGTTAAGGATGGAGTGTCAGGCTGTGAAGTTTTCTGGACATCACATGGCTGTTGTATTCCTGAATGCAAAGCAGCCATGATTACTGCACAAGACCCTCACAAGCTCAAGCTAGCCAAAATCTTGGCAAAGATGGGGAGATTCTCTCCATACCACACCCCAAGTGAGGAGCAATTAGAAGTGCACACCAGAGTATGACTCATTCCTGATGTAGGTGGGCCTTCTATGTGTTATTCTCATTGGTTAATAAAGAGACTGCCTTGGCCCTTTGATAGGACAGAAGATAAGGTAGGCGGAGTAAACAGTACACAATGCTGGGAAGAAGGGAAATGAGGCAGATGCCATGGAGCCAACCACCAGGTCAGACATGCTGAATCTTTTTCGGTAAACAACCACCTCGTGGTGCTACACAGATTATTAGAAATGGGTTAATCAAGATGTGAGAGTTAGTCAGTAACTAACTCTCTAGGGATAATGGGCCAGGCAGTGTTTAAATGAATATAACTTGTGTGTTATCATTTCTGGGGCTAAGCTAGCTGTGCAGGAGCCGGGCAGGATGAAAAGCAGGCCTGCCCACAGCTCCTCTCTACAGATGGCACCCACGTGGATATCTGAATCCACAGAAAGCCTGAGAAAGTTTGGGAAAGAATAGAGTAAAGCATGTTTTGTTGGTAGCAGCAATTTCTCAGGTCTGCTCTGCTTGCTAGAGGCAAGCAAACACTCTCATCTAAGAGAGGCTTCCTGACTCAGCTTTAGCTGCAAAACCTTGCAGCTCTTTTAAAAGGTCCTGCCACGAAACACTTAAATGGTGTTGATGAAAAGCTGAATGCATGCTTTTCGGTTTTCAGCCATAGTAGGAAAAAAGCTGCACCACTTTAAAATGCTGGCTTTCTGGACCATCCTGCCAGGGCAAACTCTGACTTTCAGGCAGGTGGTCCGACTGACTGTAGTCCGTGATCAGAATGCTGCAGCTTGCTTGCTGGCAAGGACGTTGAAACACCATAGAGTTGTGGCAGTGAACACAGCTCTGGCTGGTATCTCAGCCATGAGGCTGGAAAGCTAAGGAATGGGCTGGATCTAACTGTCAAAGCCATGGCTTTAGTCTTACCCATTAAAGACTCATGTGGTCAGAAAAAGAGAGAGAGATACAGTAGAGGTTCAAAGACGAAGAAAACCTCTAAATGGTTTACTATGTGTTAAAAATATATGCAGACTGAAGGTTAAAGTCATTAAAAATAAAAAAGAAAGAAAGGGAGAAATAGGGTGTGGTGGTACACACCTTTAATCCCAATGCCTGGGAGGCAGAGGTACGTTGACCTCTGAGACTTTAAGGGACAGAGGTAGTTGACCTCTGTGACTTCAAGGTCTGGTAGCACACACCTTTAAATCCAATGCCTGGGAGGCAGAGACAGATCTCTGTGAGTTCAAGGTGTGGCAGCATGTGCCTTTAATCCTAGCACTGGGGAGGCAGAGACAGGTGGATCTCTGTGAGTTCAAGAACAGCCTGGTCTACAGAGTTATTCCAGGACAAAGATATACAGAGAACCTGTCTTAAAAAGTAAAAGTAAAAATAAAAGACATAGAGGTTAATATAAAGCCACATAAAGATGGAAAATACACAGAGAATCTTGATACTGTGTGTTATTCTGCTCTCTTTGAATTGTTTCAATGCTGAGGAAGGAGCAACAGCTGCTAAAAGATATTTGTTTATAAATGCTGCTGAACTAATCCAAGATAGATATTTTGAAAATACCTTGACTTCAGAATTTGGATCTAAGGATATGATACTTTGGAAAGGAGATTCTTCTTTTGTTTTCACAGAGGATGAGACCCTGTGGATTGCTTCTATCCCAATATGGTATGAAAGACCACGCCCTCCTGAAAGGTTGCTGTGAACACCCTCAAAAAATTACTTCATTCAACTGTCAACTGAGATGAAGCTAGCAAACAGGTTTACTGTGAAAGACCTGATTAACAGCACCCCTATTCAGCAGGAAGAAGTTTGGAGAGAAATAACTACGTCCATATTCCCAGATATTGTTTATAAATGTTCTTTTACATTTAATGGGGGATATGGTATAGATATGAATAATTTTCTTTGTTATGGATTTTAAGGTCAATTTTGTTATTTGTATATATATTTCTGATCTTGATTGATGTATTGTGATTATGTAGTTCATTAAAAATGCAATGTATAATTAAAAATATAGGTTGTTAATGGATAATCATTGATAATAGTCAAGCTTGTAGTAATGTTAGTTTGATTTTCTAGATGTATATAGATATATTTCAGATAGGCATTCTTCATATATTTCAAAGACTACAGAACATGGCTTTTAATGTTTTAATAACTTAGGGCTTTTCATGGCAATGAGACATGTCTGCTCCTGGCAGCACCAATCTACTTCAAGAGGAAGATGGGCATCGAAGAGGCTCCTTATGGAGTTGGTTAGCCATTTGGGCAAGACACTGCTCTTGCCTGGACTGTTGTATAAACTGGACATAGAGAACCCGCAAAGAGAGGACTGCTGAACTTTCCTAAAGGTAAGATGATCTTTCGGGGTTCCTGTTTCATGAAAGAGTCTGCAAGACATTCTGCAGGACACAGTAGCTAGTGACTGAACTGCCTTTGAAATTTCCTGCTTCTTGGAAATGTCTCTCGATATAATGGGCCTGAAGGCCGAAGATGGATGCCCCAAGGATACAGAGGAACTCTGGGTGACTGTCCAGGCAGCGAGATGTCTCTGTCATTTCTAGAGTTTTGGAAGTTGCTTACTTCTTGTTTACTTAGGTAATATTATATCCTTCTGGAGTCTTTGATGGAGTTGAAGAATGGTTAGTTATAGTTGTAGTTTTCCATTATTATGATAAAGATAAAATAGATATAAATATTGTAACTGTAATTCTTACTGTTTTGTTATATGTAATTTTACTATGTTAAAGTGAAAGCCTTTCTTTTTTGTTTAAATAGAAAAAGGGGAAATGATGTAGGTGGGCCTTCTATGTGTTATTCTCATTGGTTAATAAAGAGACTGCCTTGGCCCTTTGATAGGACAGAAAATAAGGTAGGCGGAGTAAACAGTACACAATGCTGGGAAGAAGGGAAATGAGGCAGACACCATGGAGCCAGCCACCAGGTCAGACATGCTGAATCTTTTCCGGTAAGCCACCACCTTGTGGTGCCACACAGATTATTAGAAATGGGTTAATCAAGATGTGAGAGTTAGTCAGTAACTAACTCTCTAGGGATAATGAGCCAGGCAGTGTTTAAATGAATATAACTTGTGTGTTATTATTTCTGGGGCTAAGCTAGCTGTGCAGGAGCCGGGCAGGATGAAAAGCAGGCCTGCCCGCAGCTCCTCTCTACACATTCCTTTTTCAGAATGCAGCTACTGACATTTTTCTCCTGCTCCAGTGTATGGTTCCACACTCATGTACACATGGGCAATGCTAATCAGACTCAATCAATCATTATACACACACACACACACACACACACACACACACACACACACAGAGTTGGGAGGAGAACAGCTTAGAGGGATTGGAGAGAGCTGGAAGAGGGAAATATAGGTAGATCCAGTTTCATTGCACATGATTAACTTCTCAAAATAAACAAAGGTTATAAATAAAAAACTCATTAAAAGTAAAATTAAACACCAAGAACTTGGGATTAATTTATAAACACAAATTCCTGATATTTAAATGAATATATCTAGTTATCTGCTAGGTGTGGCCTTTTTTGTTTAAATATGTTTAAAATTTTGTAACACTGTCACCTTTTTCATATTTAAAATCTCTTGTTACAGCAACACATTGAGCAATGTTCTTAAGTGGCACACTTTTTAAATGTAACGTTTTGTGTGTTGGAAAAAGCAGTAATAAGGCTTCATGCGGTGAAGGTGGAAACGACAAGGAAAGAGATAGCCAGTATTTGTCTTTTAGGACCATGAGACTCTTCCATCCTCTCTAAAACAGTAGCATTGGGGGGCAAATACTACATGAGGACTCTGTGTGGTTGATATTCTTTGTGACTTGCCGGCTTTGTGACTTGGGGTACCGGGTGGGAACAGATACCCCAACAAGCCGGCCCTCATGTTACAGGACTCCTCAGGTTTTATGGGGTACACACTGTAGAGGAAAAACAGTGGCTAGAATTGGAAACATAGCAATAAATAAAACACAGCAACACAGCAAACCCAGGGTTGATAATTCCTTGTTCCCCTAGTCCTTGCAAATGAGTGAGGAGAGAAGACATAAACACATGAATAAACCTGATGATGACAGACTAGTAAGTGTGGTTACAGAGAGAAAGATTTTATTGGGTGAGGTGGTCAAAGAAGGTCCCCTGTGACAGACGGCATTTCAGTGACAACTTTTATATGATTTAATCATGCAGAAAATTTAGAAAAAAATAATTCAGAAAATGAAATGTCCAATTGGAGTCTCAGGGGGGAAGAGGGACCATCATAGGGGGAGTCTGTGAAGGAGGTCTCTTCACCAGCTAGAACTGAATGAAATTCACGATGGTATGGGCTGAAACTAGAGGGTAGGACTCAAGACGGACCATGTCTGTACTGAACGTTCACAGTTGGGCTCAACCACGCTGATGCCTTCATCAGAAACGACTCTATTGTCTTCCCAGTGATCAACTTAAATCCTGGTCTTCTCCATTGACTTATCCTGAGTTCTTTGGCTTATCTGGTGATACAGTTCCAAATTCTAACCAAAGTCATGTATTTTGAGCCGAGAATCTCTATCTCTTCCCGATCTAGTCCCTACTCCCAAAGTCCACTGCTTCCACTTTGCAGAAATCCCAAGGTCTTGCCTAGAAAATCAAATTGACTCCCTTGCTTGTGGGCTATAGTTTTTACTGATTCTTTAACACATTCTTAAACTGTGTTTACAGGGATCACACAAAAAATATAATTCTTCTTTCTAAGTTGATCTTTTTCTTGAAATAAAGTGCCCTTCACTATACATATTATCATAATGTGGTCCCAGCAATTTATGTACATATATAGATGGATATATGGACATGTGTACACCTTCTTGAGTTAATGCCTATGGCTTATTATTAATGAGTACAGCTGATGAGCTGTGACACAGACATTACCAGGTAGCAAGCATAAAGGCCACTAATTATCTTGTAGTTCCTCCAAGTGATTTTGGCTGTATTTAGAGAATTGCTGGTTGACACAGTATAAGAATTTCTTATTCACTGATTTAGTGTTTATTAGAGATGACTTATTTCTGTTCTTTTAAATATCTGCCTTGATAATTAAATCCAATTTTCCCTGCTTACTAAAACAGCTTCCCAGAACTTATTGGATGATGACCGAGCCCTGTTTTTCTCTGAGATGTGATGCTGTTCACTAACAAGTCTCTGCCTTTAGTACTTTAGTACTTCATACCATTCCTTAATCTAAAGATACAGTTGCTAAAACACATAGAAAGACTTTGGAGATAAGGCAAAATCATTTCTTAGTTTGTACACATTAACTGATTATCTAGCACCATGACTTTGGGAAATGAGAGGATTGTATAGACTGCAGGTGCTCCCTCAGAAAACACAAGTGCTCCTAGTGTGGTCAACGAGAGCATAACAGAGAGCCATTCTCAGGCCTGGCTCACTCACAGCAAAGGAGTCTGCTTCTGGGATAGTCTGGCGATATGTTTTAAACACTCTCTTGGTGGTTCTTCAACGTCAGTTCTGTTCTCCTCAGAATCAGGTTTCATGTACTCCCACCCTGCAGCTGGAAAATCTATCTGTAATGAAGAAGAAATTTTCTATGTACTAAACAGGCATGCAAATACATTGATAATTTTGTAACATTTACTTGAGGTTTGTAGAAATGAAAGAAGTAGTAATTTCTATTTTGTATTGATTGTTTTAACATAATTTTTGAACAATTCAATAGTGCTTGGGTTGTTGTTTAATAATTTAGCACATATGGTCTAGATTAGTTATCTGTGGTGTTAGAATGAGAATAATAATCTATAATCTTTTCATGAAGCAGAATGTTTCTCTTTTGTGGAGTTTTAGAGCATTTTTTTCTACACTTCACCTTTCCAGGTATCTGTTATAATGTAAAGAAATATGAAGACAATCATATTTTCTTTTTCATGAACTTCTTATGAAAACAGTGATGCCAATATTCCCATGTCCCACCTTTAAGCCCTGTTTGCCATGCGCATTGTGTAACCAAACAATATTTTTGATTTGAGTCTGGATGTCCCATCTATTGACAGGACAAGAATCCTGTTTCCCTTATATCCCAAGTCCATATGTTTTTATTTAAATCTTGCTTCAGCGATAATCTGATCATAGCAAACAAAGTAATAGTTAAAACCACCACCAACAACAACAAAAATGACAACAGGATGTTTCTGCACTATGGCAGTGAGCTGGACAGTTTGGGCTCCATATTTTTTCTTAAGGTTAATATTTTTTTCCATTCTAAAGTTAAAATAGTTCATATAACATATTATGATCAGCTGAACTAGGTTAGATGGGTATCATGGAGAAAATATAGAAACATTCTAGTATGTGTGAGGTACAGCTTGAAATACAGTTTATTTTATTAAGTTTTTTTATTAATTTACATTAAAAACTGGTTAGTTCATTCTATTAATCCATAATATCTATTGTAATTATTATTTTATAATAATTTTTGTTATCATTTATTAATTATGGCTTTAACATGAAAAAATAAGACAATCTAAGGCAAAATGATATTAATATTACCAAGATGAATCTTGAAACAATGATTTTTGTGATTTAGATGAAAGCATACGCAGTCTCTGTAGTTCACACTACTTTCTATTTGGCCAGAGTTTACTGGGTACCAGAGGTGAGTCTCCTAAATACCAAGTGGTCAAACCCATACTACATGCACAAATGAGCCACATTTAATGAGTACGTGTGTGTGTGTATGTGTGTGTGTGTGTGTGTGTGTGTGTGTGTGCACCTCTGTTTTTGTAACAATGATGAGGAAGAAGAGGCCCTTAGTTTGGGGACTATAATATGAGTTGGTAGGGGATAATAAGGGCTGAAAATTATGTCTACATAGTATTCATGCATGAAATTATCTAAAAAACAAAAATTAAATAGCAACAAGATAAGAAATAGTAGCTAATGAACTAGCACAACTTTATGTCAGCCTGAAGGAACTAGCAGGGAGACTGAAGACCTTAAGATGGTGGAAGAGTACATGAATGTTAGCCCTGAGCTGGTTTCCCAGCTTCTCACACTAAGCTAAGGAAGTCAGCTTCAGACAGACAAACATGCTTTCTCTCGAAATGTGGTGTGTTGCTTGGCGGGGTGGGGAGACAGAGACAGGCAGATCTTGGGGCAAATATTGGCTAGTCATCCTAGCCCAATTGGTGAGGTTCAGGGCAATGAGAAACCATATCTCAAAAAGTCCAGTGAGCAGCTACTGCCAAACAATGCCCAAGGTTGGCCTCTGGCCCTTACACGCATGTGCACACATAAGCTCCTGCACATATGCACATGCCCTGATGGAGTTTCATATGGATTCCAGGCAAGTACAAGCAATAAGACAAGGAGACCCAAGAAAAGTCAAGTAGTAATCTGCTTGTTTGTTTCCACTCTGGATTCTATCCACTTCCGTCTGTCCACTGCTCCTGCTCCCTGCCCCCGTCTTGGGATGTGTCTACAGTTATTTACCTGAAGAATAACTTTGTGTGACTCATCAAGCCCCTGGGTGGCTGCTCTGCATCCTTTACTATTCATATTGTAAGGACAACCAGAAAAGAGGACCTGACTAACTACAGTGGGCAGTCCTTGAGTGCACAGAAGTGAAAAGAGGAGGAAAAAGACTTGTCTAATGCTTTGACATTCTCTGTCAGAGAGCAGAGACTATGGGCTGCATTCCCCCAACTGACAGTCTGATGTCTTTCTCTCTGACTCATACCTATTCTTTGACATAACTCTGGTTCTAGGTCCTGCTTTTAATTTTCTCACCATCTCCTAATCTTGTGTATGTGTATTTATGCATTTGAGGGTAGATGTGTGTATGCGTGTGTGTGTATGTGTGTGGAGGCTAGCAGACAAACTCCTGTGTCATGTTGTAGGCATTACCCAATGGTTATTTTGAGACTAGGTATGCCACTAGTCTTGAATCTACTAACTCAATTAGACAATTGGTCAGAGAAGTCCCAAGGATCTATGTTCTTACTTCCCTAGCACTCGAGAGTGTAAGCTTCTACCGCTGAATCAGCCATTTTCCCTGGGAGTTCTGGGTAGAAATGTCAGTTCTCATGCAAACACTTTACAGCAGAGTCAGCCCCTAAAATTCAACCTTGAATAAGTTTCCTGTTCTAGAATACAGCAGAAAGCCTGGCATGGTGCTTTGGATTTTTAACTTAGGACTTTTAATAATATCAATACAGGTTCTTCAGTAACAAGCTATTCACTTTATCAAAATGGGGGACCCTTTAAAACTAAAGTCTGGGATAGTAATGCCTCCAGAAGTTCCTTTATTGTATAAGATTGTTTTGGCTATCCTGGGTTTTTTGTTTTTCCATATAAACTTGATTATTGTTCTCTCAAGGTCTGTGAAGAAGTTTGATGGGATTTTGATGGGGATTGCATTGAATCTGTAGATTGCTTTTGGTAGAATTGCCATTTTTACTATGTTGATTCTCCCAATCCAAGAGCAGGGGAGGTCTTTCCATTTTCTGGTATCCTCCTCAATTTCTCTTTTCAAGGGCTTAAAGTTCTTGTCAAATAGGTCTTTCACATCCTTGGTTAGAGTAACCCCAAGATATTTTATGCTGTTTGTGGCTATCGTGAAAGGTGATGTTTCTCTGATTTCCCTCTCTGTTTCTTTATCCTTTGTGTATAGGAGTGCCACTGATTTTTTGGAGTTGATCTTGTATCCTGCCACGTTACTAAAGGTGTTTATCAGCTGTAGGAGTTCTTTGGTAGAGTTTTTAGGGTCGCTTATGTACACCATCATATCGTCAGCAAATATCCCTGACTTCAAACTCTATTACAGAGCTACAGTATTGAAAACAGCTTGGTATTGGCATAAGAACAGAGAAGTCGACCTATGGAATCGAATAGAAGACCCAGATACTAACCCTCAAACCTATGAACACCTAATTTTTGACAAGGGAGCTAAAGGTATACAATGGAAGAAGGAAAGCGTCTTTAACAAATGGTGCTGGCATAACTGGATGTCAACCTGTAGAAGAATGAAAATAGATCCATATCTATCACCATGCACAAAACTCAAGTCCAAATGGATTAAAGACATCAACATCAATCTGTCCACTTTGAACCTCATAGAAGAGAAAGTGGGAGGTAGTCTACAAGATATAGGCACAGGAGGCCAATTCCTAAGTAGGACCCCAGTAGCACAGACAATAAGAGAAACAATGAATAAATGGGACCTGCTGAAACTGAGAAGCTTCTGTAAAGCAAAGGACACTGTCAGTAAGACAAAAAGGCTGCCTTCTGACTGGGAGAAGATCTTCACCAACCCCTCATCAGACAAAGGTCTGATCTCCAGAATATACAAAGAACTCAAGAAACTAGACACTAAAACTCTAATTAACCCAATTGAAAAATGGGGTACTGATCTGAACAGAGAATTCACTACAGATGAACTTCGAATGGCCAGAAGGCACTTAAGGTCATGCTCAACCTCCTTAGCGATCAGGGAAATGCAAATCAAAACAACTTTGAGATACCATCTCACACCTGTCAGAATTGCTAAAGTTAAAAACACCAATGATAGCCTATGCTGGAGAGGATGTGGAATGAGGGGAACACTCATCCATTGTTGGTGGGAATGCAAACTTGTGCAGCCACTGTGGAAATCAGTGTGGCGGTTTCTCAGGAAACTGGGAGTCAACCTCCCTCAGGACCCAGCAATTCCTCTCTTGGGAATATACCCTAGAGATTCTCTAACATACTACAAAAGCGTTTGTTCAACTATGTTCATAGCAGCACTATTTGTAATAGCCAGAACCTGGAAATAGCCTAGGTGCCCCTCAATAGAAGAATGGTTAAAAAAGGTGTGGAACATATACACATTAGAGTTTTACTCAGCGGTAAAAAATAATGACATCTTGAATTTTGCATGCAAATGGATGGACATAGAAAATGCTTTACTGAGTGAGGTAAGCCAGACCCAAAAAGAGGAACACGGTATGTACTCACTCATAAGTGGATTCTAACCATAATTAAAGGTCTTTGAGCCTATTATTCGAGATCCTAGAGAAGCTAAATAAGAAGACGAACCTGATGAAGATTATTTAGCTATCCGCCAGGAGGTAGGAAATAGTCAAGAGTCCCAGGTAACCTTGGGTGCATGGGGGGGGTGGGAGGGTTGTTGGAAGGGGAGAGGGTTAGAGAGAAGGGAGTAGGGGAGGAATGGAGAAAGCTCGGTTGACCGGGATGGGGGGAAGGGAGGAAGGATGAATATGGGATCAGGGAAGAATATATTTCAACTAAGGGAGTCATTTTACAGTTTACAGGAAACTTGATTATATATGGGATCCCAGGTCCAAGGAGAGATCCCCAGATTGTTCTCTGGACAGAGGAGAGGGTGCCTGAACCGGCCTTGGCCCATAACCATACTGATGAATATTTTGCTTATCACCATAGATCCTTCATCTGGCGTTGGATGGCGATACAGACGGAGTCCCACGTTGGAGCACCGGACTGAGCCCCCCAAGATCCAAATGAGGAGCAGAAGGAGGAAGAAAATGACGAAGGACTGCGAGGGATGCTATCACCCACTGATACAAGGGGTCGGATCTAATGAGAGTTTACCAAGGCCAGTTGGACTGCGACTGAACGAGCACGTGATCCAACCAGATTCTCTGAATGTGGCCGGATTCTCTGAATGTGGCTGGCCTGGAGTCTTTCTGAAAAGCCATTGACAATGACACTGGGACTAGTTTCCTCTGCATATACTGGATTTTTGGGATCCAGTCTGTTTGGATGCTCACCTTCCTGTACCTGGAGGGAGGGGGGAGGAACTTGGGCTTCCCACAGGGCAGGAAACCCTGACTGCCCTTAGGGACAAAGAGGGAGGAGGAGAGGGAGGGGGGAGTGGGAGGGCGTTGGGAAGAGGGGCGTAAATGGAAACTTTTTATATTTTAATAAAATTACTTAAAAAAATTAAAAAAATAAAATGAAAAAAAAACAAAAAAAAACCAAAAAAAAACCTAAAGTCTGCTGATTCCTTGTGGCCTAGTCTGGGAATTTTTATGTGATTTATGGCGGATTTCCTTACTGGGCTGAAATGTCTCTTTGTGTCTTGTTGCAAGGCACATGCCAGTCGGTCATCATCAAGACCTGACATGCTCATATCTACGCTGACTCACCTATTTCTTGCCAACAAGTTAGTGCTAAAATGTTGTTCAGGGGGTTTCTGGAAAGACCTTTTCTGTCCTAAAGTGAAGCCACATTTTTATAGGATTAATTCTTTTCCATATTCAACATCTTTTTGTGTTTATTTCTAAACTCTATCCCTTACACCCTCGAACCTCATGCTTGTGAACTACAATTCTGCGTCCTCTCCAGCATGATGACAAGTGCAAGGCAATTTTGTTCCCAGGACTGGGGAGTGAATACTTCTACTGGATAGAAATACTGCTGAGCACCCGACTGTGCACAGGATGGGACCAAAAAGTGCCCAGTCAAAATGCTGCCAAGATTGAGAAACTGTGAACCTGAGGATGCCACCCAGTTTCTGTAGAGATGGATGGAAAGTCCACACTCCTGAACCTCTAGATAGCATTGCATCTATGTTGCTGATCTCTAGCCAATATGGATAGATGGACCACAGACATGAGCATAGTACTGTGTCTGTATTGCTTGTCTCCAGCTAGTGAGGTTAGATGGACCACAGACATGAGCATAGTACTGTGTCTGTATTGCTTATCTCCAGCTAGTGAGGATAGATGGACCACAGACATGAGCAAACAAGGTGCTGCTGGCAGTATGAACCAAAGCTGGAATCATTGAGCACTTTCCCTTCTCCATCACAAATCAAAGAGAATAGAGATGTTTTAAGGCAAAAAAAGGTATAAACATGGATTTTGTTTGCTATTCATCTCTTACAATCTGACCATTTGACAAATGTGCAGCAGGAGAGATTTTGATGGCTTGTCACAAAGCAAAAGCAGCTGTAAGGCACTGGGTTAATAATATATAACAATGACTTATTTTAGACAATAGAAAGAAGAATTGAATGCATTTAAGGAGAGTGTTGATAGCAAGACTTCTCTGCTATCCTTCAGGATGGTGAAGAGATCCATTCAATTGCTCTTATATAATCTGACAGAAAAATTGCTTGGAAAGTGCTGGGCATGAAACAAAAGATACAGAAGACACCCAGATCTAAGCTGGAGGAAGGGATCATGTATGTGTGACCCCAGAAGAAAGTGTTTCTGTAACTGGTCACCACACTGCTTAACAACATGAATTTTCTATGTGTACTTTAATTTCATAGTTCGACACTTACCTGTAGGGTCAGTGGGGAAGGCTGGCTCCCATCCCATACTCCTGGAGCTATCATTTCTATGGGAGGCTCACTCTGAAATGTCATACTGAATAGCCTAGACCCCATCATAGACTTTCTGCAAAAGATAACACGTACATCCAGATAGGAGTCACATTAAGAGGAAAACTATTCGTGTCTTCACAGTGCTTATTTTGGGATAGAAAGCAGCAGCAATTTCTGTGGCTTCATTCAGTAAGTAGGTAGTAGAGAAATAAAATATCCCACAAGTCTAGACATAGATTGTGAGCTCATTACTAACATGTCAAATGCAAAGCTGTTTCCATAGACACCACATATTTTTTGTCATGTGTGACCATTATTACAGTGGTTCCTAACAGGAGCATGTAGCGTGTATCAGTGACTGCCATCAGTGGAGATAACTAAGTGGATTAGGAATCTCAGATTTGCACTCTGGACTTATGGGTGCCTGAACTCAGGAAGGATAGTAGCTCTTTAGAGGTTCTTTTTCCTCCCACCCCCTGGAGTAAATAAATTCCTTGGGCATTTAAAGATTCTAAATTTATAAGAGTGCAAGGTTTAAATCAGCACAGCATATGAGCTGCAGAATCAAAATCGTTGTAGGACTTCACAAGGGAAATGTTCCTTCACATATAAATAGAAAGATTATTCATGTTCATAATCCTTAAAAGTCGGTTGTAAATTACCATAGTAAATGAGAGAGCATATAGGAAATGTTCTAAGCAGGGAGGAAACCACCAATGTTTTCAATGGCTGCAAAAACATCTAAGTCCACATACTTTTATAAAAAAAATATTTAGTGGTACCTGTGCACAAATCTGAATTTGGTAACATAGTCCAATGGTTAACTAAGAGTGGTGTTTAATTTCAATATACCAAACTGGAAAATCAGTTAATTAACCAAAGTAAATGTAACCTGAAGATAAATCACCTTTTCAGTACCCATCCAATTCAGGAGTTGACAGAGAAACTCAGGTGGTTGGGTGATGGCTGAGATAACCCAACTCGGGGCAACCCAGCTCCCTTGGCTACACAGGGAGATCCCTAACGAGCTGCCCTAGCCACCAGCTTCTGATAAAGAAAGGAGCTCCCAGCTCTGATGGGGACTGTGGTCTGGAGGTCAGAGCCAGCAGGTCACAAGATCTCTGTAGATTTTCCTTTCCTCTCTAACATCATTGTCCTTTTATCTTGTTAGGAAGAGAGGCAAAGTGAAAGAAAGCTAAGTGACTACACATTTTTATTCAAAAGAGATATAATATTTCAGCTAATCAGTCCTTGATGTAAGCTGAGAGATTTTTGCCTTCATGAAGTGCAGGATGGAGCTCGTGAGAAGTCAGTTAGATTTTCACACCCGCATTTTGGAAGGTGTTATATTTGTGATTTCGCTTGGCCACATTTGAAGCAAAACAAATCTGATCTACAGGAGCTGGTTTCTATCAAGAAGGAATCCAGTGATGTCTTTTCTTTCTGCCCCTAGATAGATTGCACTGTAAGAGCCTCCCCAGCCTCTATTCTGTGGCACAGGATTCAGAATGAAGTCAGAGTGCTTGCTGTAGGAGTGGGGTGCACAGAGCTCAGGAAAGAGGACATGAAGAATACGAATGCCAAGATGGTCAGTGGAGGGTAAAGGTATACAGATCTTAAGGCCATTTGAGGGGCTGAGAAAAATAAAGGGTGGCATTGTTTTAGAGGTGATTGTTTAGTTTAGCACTGGAGAGCTTATTTTCAGATAATAGATTATGCCAGGTGCTACAAGCAGGACTTTTATAGTTCTTTGAATAAATAAAATGTCAGGGAGATGATCAGTAGTGATGATGAAGATAAGACAGATCTGAGAGTGTTTGTGGCTTCAGAAGATGGGGGACTTTATCTTGAGTTTCACCGACCATGAGAGCACTAGGAATTAGACCTGACTTGTCTCTGAGTGTGTTGTTATCTTGATTTATTTGGAAAAAGCTACCTTTTAAAAATTAGTATTGAGGGTGTTCTTGTAACCTGAATTATTCTCCTTTCTCCTATTTAAAATGCACCAAATCATTCTATTAGAGTGTTATTTAACATATAACTTGTATTGCTATATATAAAATAAAGTATGGTTTCATTTTGAACAATTAAGAAAATTTAAATACAGAAACAATAAAAATGAACATGTTTGAAACAAAGTAGGTGGGGATCAGCAGTAATTAAAAAAATATCTACTGGGTTGAAGAGATGGTTCAGTGGTTAAGAGTACTGGTTGCTCTACCAGAGGACCTGGGTTTGATTCCCAAAACCCATTTGATATTTCACATCCATCTGCAACTCCAGTTCTAGGGCACTCAATACTCCTTCTCTGGGTTCTATGGGAGCCAGGCTCTGAAGTGGTACATAGGCATACATGCATGTAAAATATATATATATATATATATATATATATATATATATATATATATATATAACAAAATTTAATAAGATACTATGGTGAAAATATTTATTAGTCTGTAATACACACCAACACATACCCCAAAACAAAACAGAAGTGTTACAAAGGAAGTCTACATACATCAAACTTTGTGACAGGATGTGTGGAGCTTGCCTAAATCAGCCAGCCATTGCTAACTAAGCATCCTGAAATTTATTGGACAAAAATCAATGTTTTTCAAAAATTCTCACAGTGTGGTGGTACCTCTGTCAGTGGGGGTAGCTTTCAGAAAGGTGCTGGGGAGATGCTAACTCAATCTGACCACAAGACCGTAAACTCCCCCTGCAGGGCACGCCTGCAGTATTCATCACTCATGCACTTGGAGGTTTTTAAAAAATATGACATGTTTAGAAATTAGACTTTACTTTTTCATAGGTCTTTGGGGATACTTGTCCTGGCATAACCATAAGATTTTTTTAAAACTTGACTATTCAATTCAGTGATAAAAATTTCAACCTCAGATTTGCTTCACTGAGAAAGACAAATGATCTGGATTATGATTCCATCACCATGCTTCCTAAAACAACACAGTAATGATTATTGAGTTTAGTGATCGGGAGTCTTTGCATAAGTTCTGAGCATCTGGAGCCAGAGTGTACAGAGGACTATGCCACTGGGAGACCAGAAGAACCCAAGGACCTGATTCGATGAAAGCCCTTGAGAGACTGATGACAATAGATCGAGTGGGAAGAGCTCTTGTGACCTGAGCCAGAGGCTGTGTAGGGGGAGGACATCTTTACAATACATTCATGGACAGAGACGTGGCATGTCAAAACAGGAAGGGAGACAGTTGAAAAAAGAAAAGGCGAAGGCAAGAACTCAGACCTGATTCTGGTCCTCGTTCTGTTTTTAAGCTGCCTGGCACCTTACATCAGACCACCTTTCAACAGATCTCCTCAGTACCAAGTGTGGCAATTGGACTGAGGAACTTTTGTGGACCCGAAGAAAACCAATGAGCTTGAGCTACCGTTTACTACTAAATTCTGAAACAGTTGAAACAGGAGGTGAGCGTTAATAATCCAGGCAATTGCCGAAAGAATCAAATTGTTTGGAGAATAAGACTGATTTTAGGTCATGTTTGAAACTATGCAAATGATTTTTATTTTTAAGACTTTAACTCACCCCAGAAGTCTTGAAAATATTATTGCTCTCAAAAATAAAATAAAAAAAGAACTGAATCTGAATCTTTAGGGGATCCCTGGGATCTGGTTTTGTATTATAACATCCAAGAAAATGCTATTTTCAGTCGAGGTAGGGAATCTCTATGGCAAAGTAGTTTCCAGAATCAAAATGCTAAATAACAATTACACTATTTATTTGTAACTTTAAATTGGGACTGGAGCTCTTGGACATGACTGTGCTGAAAGAAATCAGTCCTTGCTGCAGCGGGAGAGATATGTGTTTACTGTGAATGTCGGTACAGGGACAATCTTGTCTGCAAAAGAAGATTCTAAAGTTTTTTCCAGCAAATCTTTCCTTTAAATTTGAGAACTGAAAGTGAGTGGTTTGGATGCCTGCAAATGTCAAAGTTGATTTTTGTATATAGACATTAACTAAGGCATCCTTCATACATCTATATGAGCTTAATCACTGTTGTTTTCTCAAAGCCCACTTGTGGAGGCCCTGAAGAGACAGAATGCCTCCAGGAAGCTATCCTGAGGTTATGTGTATGTTGGAAGCAATATCGATATAAGTGGTCATTATAACTGGTAAGGGGAAATTCAAACCCTAATGAGAGGTTCAACATCAAATGTTTATGGGAAAGGGTGGAAATAAAATTATGGGTGGAAATAAAAACAAGATGCATCTTTTCTGTGATCTGAAAATACCTACACTGAATAAATTGAATAAGAATCTCTACAAATTGTTGTGAAGCACAAAATGTAATTTATGGCTGTGTCACATCTGATGGATTTCTGATGTCTTAGAACAATCTGGGTTTCTTTTGACTGTTTATCCCAGGAGAGATGGAGATGCTTTCTGGTTTTGATAAGAAACGGTCTACTGGGAATATATTTCCCAATGCTTGTTGAAATAATCATCGAAGTCTATTGAGTTTTCCAATGCCTCATCATCATTGGTTTACATACTTTGCTTTCCAGCAGTATTATCTTGGATCAGTCCCTGATAATTGCTTTCTCCAGACTCCCACACTGGAAGGCCATTCCCTGAAAACAGCTCTAAGTGATGCGTGTCAACCCAGAGCCAATGTCTTGCTGGCGTCCTTGCATATGACAATCTGGCGAAGAGAACCTAATGCTCCAAATGCTCTTTTTCGTTAGTAACTGGAAATATGACTTTACCAAAGTGCTAGAAATGCCACATCTGAAATTCTGCTGATGAAACTGAAAGCAAGCTCTCTCACAGGTAGAAGGACACCTATAAGGCAGCTCTCACGGGCAAAGTCACGGATGCTCCTAAAGCTCCAGTCAGATATTTGGAGTGTCCCTCCCCTAACAGCAGCAGACACCTCTCCTAGAGCTGACCTGTGTTTTTTGCAGATTTGAACAATCTAAGTGCAGGGATTGATTTTTTTTTAGTAAACAAAGCTCTATTGATTGCCTATTTATATGATGCATTATGTAAGATGACAGACATTACAGAGATGAATACATTCCCTGCATTCAGCACACACATGGAGATGGGCTAAGATATCAAAACCTAAACCAAGCAACAGACATGTGCATACAGAGAAATACATATACTTACATACACAGGACATACACACACACACACAAAACACATAAACACACATGTATACAGAGAGATACACATGCATATGCACATATACACATAGAGAGACACATATACACAATTTACACATGCACACACACACACACACAGGTATACACCTACATATACACACAAGGAGATGTGCACATCCAGGGTCCAGATCAGAAATAATCCAGTGAATTTTCAAAGTTTGATCTGGTTTGTTTGGTAAACGTTGTCTATAGTAGATGAATGCTGGAACTGAAGACTTAAAAGCAATACTTTAAACGCTTCCATAACATCAAGTTTCTCTAAGACAATATGCGTAGAAACATACCTTATACTAATATTAGCATAACAGCACAAGTTCTGATTTTTGAAGGTCTCAGAATTTTTTATCTGATCTCAAAACCGGACTTCCTTTATTATTATTTGCTTATTTATCAATAAATAAATACATTGATGCCTCTGGAAATATTTTCCCTTAAAAGCATTAGCTGATTTTATTTTATGTTGTCAGCCTGAATAATTCTCAAGAATTATAGGATAAATGAACAGTTGACTTTGTAAAGGCTGTTAATCCTGAGAGAATATCTGAACTCAGTTCTGTGCATTTTTGGAAGTGGCCAAGTGTTTATTCTTGGCAATGAGAGACCAGTAACGCAGTCATGTTTTATAATTTTACTTTAGTCAGAATTTTGAGGCTTTTTAAAATTCTAAATGACAGCATAGTCATTTTGAATTAATAATTCCAGAGAGGTTAGCTGCTTGGAGAAGAAAGAATCATTGAGACTGGTCTTGCCAATCCCTCTCCATTGTAAATGACCCAGCTGATGAGCGGGCATGGGCTGCAGCTAAAGCCAGGTCTTCATTTCTGCTCTTCTATTCTGGTTTGAATACTCATGATTTATATCGAGCTACTTCATTTTAGTACAAAATGTCCTCTTGATTTTTCTCATTATGCCATAACATGAAGAACATTCAGTTCTCAGAAGGTTGAACTGGGACCCGAGTTCTGTTAATCATGGGTGATAGACTTACTCTTTTGGGAACAGTGGAAGGCAGGTCCAGGCCAGTAGATTTGCACTGTGGGTGGCAGAGTCAATCCCAAACACTTTTATAATGAGCATGGATTCTCTTGGAAGTGACTTTATCTCAAGAGGAAAATTGATTCTGAAAAGCAAAGGAAGTATCCAATTATAACCATGATTCTTCAAAATTTTCTTGTAATTATTTGGGGAAATAATTGAGTATTTGAATTGAGATGTTCCCTTGAAATTTTTAGTAAGATATACAAGACAGTAATATTCGATAAGTAATAATTTTACTTCTGATAATTTTGACATGCAGAGTCATTGAAATATAGCATAACCTGACATTCATATAATATTGTAAGCACATAGGAATGACTGGCTAAATTTATATTAGGGAGTAAATAACTAGAAATGAATCTTAGTTGTTGTTGGTGGTGGTGGTGGTGGTGACGATGGTGATGGTGGTGTGTGTGTGCTTGTGTCTGTGTGTGTGTGTGTGTGTGTCTGTGTGCGTGTGTGTGTGTGTGTGTGTGTGTGTGTGTGTGTGTGATGGCATGGCTTGTATGTAAGACCGGGAACAACTTGCTAGAGTTCTTTCCTTCTATCATATGGTTTCTTTGGGTTCAAACTCAAGTAATTAGGCTTGATAGAAAATTCCCTTAAGTGCTGAACCATCTTTCCAGCCTCAGAAACACGAATCTTTCAGTCTGGCTTACAATGAGATGAAGTTTCAGAAAACTATTCCAGGAAGGGAAAAATGTATTTCAAGAAGAGAAAAGTACATAATACACAGCATGGGGAAAAGAAGAGGATTCTTGTGAATTAAAATATTTCCTTTTAGGGCAGGAGAGAGGCTCATTAAGTCTCAGGAAGCTAATGAAATCAAGCTTAGGAAACTCAGGAAGTTTCAAGTTTAAGAAAAAGTCATGAGATTTACGAGGTCCCTCTCCAAGGTTAAAGGAAGTAAAGGTTGCCAAGAGAAGGATTCTCTCTGCCTGGAAGAGTCACCTGTGTCTGGAGCTGGGTGGGGTGAGCTTTACAGTAGCTTCCCGTTGCTCTTATAATTAGCACTATAAACTGACTAGCTCAGATGCTAGATTTGAATAGAATTATGTTTTGGTATATCATCCAGTTACAGATCTGGGTAAATACATGTATGTCACACCTCTTCAGGAAAAGTCATGCTACACATAGATTAGGAAATATGAATACAAAGATTAGCTTTGCCTGAGAAATGGTGAGTCATTCATAGTGGCTGCTGTAAAAGACGAGGTCAAGTCGGAAGAAGTAGAGGATGATACAATTAGAAGAACATGTGTTCCTCAATTCCTAAGAACTTTGAGTACCAATTATAGAAATTTGCACTTTTCCTCAAGGGCAAAAGAGAATTTTTGAAAGAAAAGAATGAAAGTATAAAGAGTTACTTAGGACTCTACATTTGTAACAAACTGAGACCCAGGAATTTGGGAGATGATCCAAAAAAACACAAACACATCTGTGTGCTGTATATATTGCAGTTGAGATGCTCTGAGCCCAGGTACTGGATGGCCCTGAGTTTGAGGGATGAATGGGGTTAAAGAGTAATGATGAAATACCATTCAGCTGTCAAAGAGTTTATTAGAGAGCTAGAGGGCAGAGGGTCCTGGCAGACAGCACTGGCTGGGTTTGAAGAATAGTGTACCCCTTTTCAGGGAGAGTAGAGATTTTTCTTGGGGAGGGTATACTATGGAGAAATAGACCCAACGCTGGCTGACATCACTTAACTGTATTTAGTTGCATTACATGTATGTAAAGAAGCACCTAGGGGTGATAATAGAGCAACTCACAGTCTGAAGCCCGGTTAATAAAAACTCAGAGACAGATATTGGGGATCATTATGAAGACCAGTAATGCAAAGCCACTGGTTCTTATCTCCATGTCAGTCCCGAAAATGGAGATCCTGCCTCCAGGAAACTTCAGAATGAGACTGTGTCTGAGAGCTGTCTCCTCCAATTTTATATTCCTCTCTTGGGCTGGGCTTAAAGATGTGCACCACTGGGATTAAAGGCATGCACCACCTGGTTTCTATGGCAAACTAGTGCGGCCAGTGGGATTAAAGGTGTGTGTTACCACTGTCTGGTCTGTAAGACTGGTCAATGGGGCTGTTTTATTTCTGATCTTCAGGCAGTCTTTATTTATTAACATACAGATGAAATGACTCTGCAACAGTCACAGAACCTGATGAGGTATTTTAGAGGTACAGTGAATGAAAGAAATTGACGGACAGTAGAAAAGGAGAGCAAGAAATTGATGGTGAATCCTAGCTTCTACACTGTAATGTAGCAGATAATTTAACTGATAGGAAACGGAGAAAAGGATTCTGGGATTGAAGCAATTTAATGAAATGTTAGTTTATGATGTTATATACTAAGGTAATACCAGCTGTGAGCTGTGAATGAATAAGATGCCTATGAGAAGCATGAGTTCCCCTTAACCTTAACTCGTATTTTTCCTCTTCCACAAAACGACTGTGGCATGACACAGCGGGTGTCAGGTAGTAGGTTGTCTATTTCACTCCGCTACTTCAGTCAGTCAGTCATGCAATCATTATATTAGCTGCTGTGTATTTAGATTTTTATTTATAAAAAGTTCCCCTTTGGAGAAAGGAAATGCAATTCTAGTGAAATTCTGGGGAGCATGATGGGAGGAAAGAAAACAGTGTTGGAAATCTACTTTTAAAGAAGGGAAAATTTAGACTTATTAAAACATTGCATATTTTTGTGTCTATGTATTCTGCACTTATATTATTTCATAGTTTTCATATTCATTCAAATGTTTCTGAGCTTAAAAGAATCTCTGGAATGGCATAAAATGTTGATGATAATGTAGAAGGCACAGTAATTTCTTGAATGTTCTTTTATCTATAATCTACTCTCTATTACAATTCCATTTTTCTGTTCTGAGATGGAAGCTATAATCTTATTCCATTTTTCACATAACCTAGAAAGTTCTTTTTCCACAGAAGAGCTGGGTTTTCCTGTATAACTTGAGCTTTTCACATTATGAATGATAAAAACAGAGACATTACAGTTGATGGTTGCTGCCAATCTCCATCCGTTCACTTTCATAAAAACCAATTTTAGGAAAGAGTACATGCATGCTAAATAGTGTTCTGCTCATCTTCTGAATATATGTGCACTCACATTCACTGGGAAATTGCTTCTGTTTTTAAACTTCTCCATGACTACTTAAAAACAAAAGAATGAACATTTCAGTTAAAAAAAAAAGAACTATACTTCATAATATACTGCAATAAAGGCTAAGGAGTTGATTCCGTAGTTAAGAGCCCCTACTGCTTTTCCAGGGGATCAGAGTTCAGTTCCCAGCACCCCTGACAGGCAGCTCACAACTGCCTGCATCCCCGGGGAGTCCACAGGCCTGCCATTTTCTTCTGGCCTCTATGGGCACCCTCACATGTAAGGCATGTACTCATACAAACACACACATGTTCATAAAAATAAAAAATACATCATAGAGAAAGTACAAATTAGTTGTCATTAATGTTTTTTCTTCTGTGTGAGAAAGTTTTTGCAAACCAGAGACAATGTGGTGCTTAGAATTAAGTTTAGCAATGAAATATACTTTCAACTTTGATGTAATGAATACATGCTAATAAAGTATGTAAAACTGTTTTTGCTTATTTATTTTTATTTTATGTAAATTGGCCTTTCACCTGCATGTACGTCTGTGTGAGGGGTCAGAACTCCTTGAACTACAGTTAAAGACGTTTTGAGCTGCCATATGGGTGCTGGGAATTGAACCCGGGTTCTCTTAACCAGTGAGCCATCTTTCCAGCCCCCAAGTATATAAAACTGTTATTGGCATCTAGGGAAATGAAATGTAAATATGTTTAATGGACGCAAAATGAAAAATGACTCTAGGTTGAAATACCTTCCTCAATTGACAGAAATCAAGGATCCCATAGAAAAATAACACTTGAGCAGTTTAAAGAAAATAAATGCATCAATACCATTTTCAAAAATATTAATGACTTCCTTATTTTTCTGTGAAGCTGACTGTATAATTAGACTTCTTTTTTCTCTTGAGGTAAAAGCGATTTTGATTTTTGGAAATAAGCAGAAATGGGTTTTAGTCAAATTGAAAGAATAATTTCATCAATTAAACAGGTTAATAACATTTTAAAGGAGCTCTTGGTTACATAAAAAATTATCAATTAACCAATAGCCTTCACAGAACTTTTATTCTACATTGTGCTCTCTTAGCTGACAGATAATGAAAATTTTTTAAAACAAACAAACAATCTAACAAAGTAATCTATACCACTTAGCAGATGCTGACAGAAATACAAAATAACATTTGAGAGAAGTTCAGAGTTCAGACCAAGCAGTGAAAGAAAAAGTGGATATCCATGATGCAGAGAAGATTAGTTGAGGAGAAGGAAGTTAAGGGTGTTTGCAAGGTGAATGGTTAGGAGCAGTGCCTTTCTGACCCAAGAGATCCTCTAGCAGTGAGGTCTCTGTTGCCGGTAGAGTAGATCCCATTCAGTGGCAAGATGTGTGAGTCAGGACTAGGGTTGGTCCTAGAAGTGAAGACACAGAGGCCAGAATCAGAGAGCCAGTGCTCTACACTAAATGATTTGGACTTGGGTTTAAATTGGAAAGACGTTGGAAAAGTTTACAGATAGAACTGATTCTGGGTTTTAAAACGGGGCAGATAATATAAGTTGCATCTCTGGTAAAAAAGAATTAAAAACCTTAAACAAAGAAGGGATGCTGGTAAATGTGAAAGTTATAGAGTAATTTAAATTTGGTGTGGAGTGGGAAGGATCCTGGGGCGGGGAAACAGAAGGGTGAACACCCTGTCTCAGACACAGTCTCTGTTGCCTGTGGCAGCACTAAGGTTGGACAGATGCTGTCACTTAATCACAGCCTCGGACTCCTAGACGCTCACACTTTTATTTTTCAGTGAGTTATGTTAATTCGAAGAACCAAATTGTTTTTCAGAGCTAGACCTGGTGAAAGCGCTGAGAGACAAGGGGCGGCTGAGGACACTGATCTCAGAGAAGCATTAGAGGCCACACAGAGGTCTAAGAGCATCAGGAGTAGAAATCATTGCTTCTGGAAACTTGAGTATGCCGTGGAGGGGGCGGTAAGACCAAGAGTTTGAGTAGGAGGGTTTGTGTTGTGGGGTACATGGGAAGGGATGCAGGGGTAGTGTCTAGAAGGTAGCTAAGGAGCTGGAGCTAGGACTCAGCAGGTGAGAACTCTGGCTGCTTTTTCAAAGGATTGGGATTCAATTCCCAGCACTTGCACGTGGTTCCCAACCATCAGATGGGAACCAGTGCTCTCTCCTGGCCTCCAAGAGCATTGCATGCATATAGCTCACAAAAGTACATTCAAACAACCACTCCCACAAATAGAATAAAAATAAATGAATTTTCACAAAAAATCAAGTACTTTGATGGGGAAGCTCAGCCAATCACATTCTGTTTAGGGTGTGGCCCCCTGAGGCCAAAAAAAAGGATAATAGCATCCAGGTGCGCACTCTCTCTCTCTCTCTTTGTTCCTCTCCGCACTCCTGGTGTTCGTTGGATCATTGGTCGTGTAAATTTTCTCTGTTTTTCCAATTATTAAATATATTATTATTTATCTTTGAGCTGGTCTGGTTAATTCTAACTGTCGATCGACCACACCCATCAATACTTGACTTCGGATTTTTAAGGAATGATCACTAGAGAGTGGAAACAAGGGTCTTCCTGCTATGGGATAACCCTTCTGTATGAGGTTAACATGTTTCATTCCCATCGGTTAATAACGAAACTAATTTGGCTTGTAGCAAAACAAAATAATGCGATGCGGGAAATCCAAATACAGAGAAGAAGAAGGGCAGAGTCTGGGAGATGGCAGCCAGCAGCCAAACCAGCAAGTTGTACTAGACCACAAGTAAGACACGAGACACGTGGCATTGCATAGATTAATAGAAATGGGTTAATTTAACATTAGGAGCTAGTTAGCAATAAGACTGAGTAATAGACCAAATAGTTTGTAATTAACATTAAGCTTTTGTGATTACCCAGGACTAGGCACCTGGGAAGCAAAGGCACAGCTTCTCTTTACACCCTTCCTGCCAGTTAATACATTCACACAATACATGCATGCTTGCCCTTCCCATTGTTCATTTAAACAAATTATGACTGACTTATATGAGAAAAGAGAAACCTCATACTCTCAGTTGATTTTTTTTCTTTTAGCTGAAACCATTTGGGTTAAACTTCAGAATATTCCTGATCTTCAGTATGTGAATGAGCAATAGTGTCTCTCCTAGTTATAATTTCCCCATTTCCCCTGCTTCTCAATTCAGTTATAAGAATGATTTGGTTGTTTAGAATTTTTGATGGGCTTTAAGTCTGTTGATGGAACAGTGTTATCTATGGACCTGTCTGTACTTACTGTACCATCGAATCAGTTAAATGGTGGCCAAACTCTCTCTCTCTCTCTCTCTCTCCCTCTCTCGCTGTCTCTGTCTCTCTGTATGTATATGTGTATATCTGTCTTTTATGAGTGTGTCTTTCTCTGTCTCTGTCTCTGTCTCTGTCTCTCTCTCTCTCTCTCTCTCTCATGTGGTGTGTGTGTGTATGTGTGTGTCTGTCTATCTCTCTGTCTTTGTCTCTCTATGTGTGTATGTATGTCTCTTTGTCTCTGGCCGCCCCTCTCCCTCTCTCGCTATCTCTTTCTCCATGTTCTGTTTAAAATGGAAATAAGGGCTGACTTTTCCTAGCTAGCCAACACAGCTGGAATAAAGATTAAACTTACATTTCATTCCAGTTGACCAAAAGAAAGAATGATTTTGTGACTGGCACGGATCTGTAGCTTTTCACTTGGCACAGCTTCTTCCCAGCATATATGAGCCAGCAGGAAAACGAAAATGCTTTGTAGCTGAAAAGAAACATTGATCCAATAAATGCTACACATGGAAGGAGACAGTTTCCTAAAGGGTCAATTATTGTTATTGTCAAAGTCAAGCGATAAAAATACATTTACTTGTGTTAAGTGTGCTTTAAAAATCACCATAAAAATTTAGGCTGAATGTGTGAGAAAGACTGCAGAATAGGCAATCCCATGACTCTTGGGTGGCTGTGGAGACACCAGCTCAATGACACAGGGACCAGTTCCCTCTGGAAAAACCGGAAACCTGTAGTGAAGATTCTATACCTGACTGCAAGAGTAGTTATAACAAAGCAGCCCTGAAAATGCATGAGATTCAGCCTCAGCCCCACCTCTGCCACCATGTGTTGGAGGAGGCAGTGGACTTCCAACCCCCAGAGAGCCCCTTAAGAGGGAGGAAACGCCTGCAATTTACATCTAATGGGACACAAGGGTTGTGTTCATTCTTCTGTGCATTTAAAGGCTGATAGGAGAAGGCATAACATTGGGGGCTGCTGAGAGCAAAACTGGAAGACAATAGTCTTATTTGGTGTGATGTTTGTTGTCACTGTTTTTGTTGTTGTTGATTTGTTTCAGAGACACTGTCTCACTCTGTAACCCAGGGTAGCCAGATAATCCTATGTAGTCCAAGATGTCATGAAGCTGGGTGTGGTCTTCTTGTCTCAGCTGCTCAAGCCTGTACAACAAGCACCAGTCACGGTAAAAGTCTGCTTTTTGAAAGAGTAATTAATTATTTTTATGAGCATACATTTATTGTACAAACTAATGTTTTCTTTGTGCTACACTCACGCGGGCATATCGTATATTTTAGTAACATTGGATATCCCGCTGCCTTTCTTCTTCCACCCCTCCTTTCCTTTGGTCTTCTTCAATCATAATAATCTCTCTGTTACTTTCATGTCCCATCCCCCAGTTTCCCTGCTAGAGTTTATATATGATACCAAACAGATGATATTTGTCTGGACTGTCTTGTTTAATCTGATCTCTGACTTTGTCCTTTTCCTGCAAATGACAAGACTTCCTTCTTATTTATGGGGCATGAATACACTGTCCAAATGGATTATTATTTGAAATTGTGTTCAAATGGAATATTTTACCTCTGTTTATGTAGTTGGATAACTAGCAGATCACATCACTTGCCTGTGCTGAGGAGAGCTGCCTTTCACAGGGTGTGTGAGTGTTCACATAGTAGGTCCATTAGGGGCACAGTAGAGGTATGCAGTAGTCCATCTGTGCATATTTGAGGACTCTGCATAGGGAGTTCCTGTCTGTGCTACCCACTTTCCCACCAACGGTGCACAGTCCAGTCTCACCATATTCTGCCAGTGGTTGTTGAGTTTCCCTTCCTTGGTGGTACTTCTGACTTGGGAGAGACAGAACCCAATACAGCTTTGATCTACATTTCCTTGGTGTGAAGACCGAACACATTCAAAGGTTTCTTGTGCCTTTCCTTTTTGTGTTCTCATATGCATTTCAATTTTTTTATTTTTATATTATTATGAAGAATACCACTGAGATTTGGATGGGAATTTCATTGAATCTATAGACAGCTTTTGGAAATATGGCCAATTTCCTTCAACATTAATCTAGCCAGACTGACTTAGAATAGCTTTTCTGCATTCTTGGATCCTGCTCAGTGTCTTTCCTCAGACTGTATGATTTTGTAAACAGAGCTCTTTCAATACTTGCCTGGATTCTTCCAGGAATTGGAAAGATTTTGCTTATTCCCCCCATACTATTTCTATCTTAACAAACTTGGTAGTGTCATCTAGTAAAACTTCCTGTTTTCAGAGCTGAGTTCACATTCTTCTCTTTTGCTTGTGATGAGATCTGAGATTCCATTGCTGTCCTGGGGCCTTTTAAGCACAAGCCCATCTTGTTTGCAAATAGCTAATTTGACTTATTTTCCTAATTGAATCCATTTTTCCCTTGCCTTATTTCTCTGGTTATGATCTCAAACATCATTTTTTAAAAAGTGCTAAGGTTAGGTATTATTGTCTCTGCCTGGAAGAAGTCCTGCCTAACCTCTCCTGCCTAGCTACTGGCTGTTTAGCTTGTTATTGAACCAATCAGAAGTCACACCTTCACCGTGTACACAAAGATTATCCACAACAGTTCCGTGCCTCCCTTGTGCCAGAGCCATGCTGTCTTTGTCAGGATGACCTCGCTGTAAACGTTGAGCTCATGGAATGCAAGACCTCTGGCACAGTGCTTTCTGTGTAGTACTCCTACGGCTTTCTTTTGTATTTTCATGTGAAATGTAAGACATTTCTTTCTAGTTCTGTGAAGAAGGTTATTAGAATTTTGAAGAGGATTGCACTGAACCTGTAGATTATTTTTGTTATTGTCTATTTTCATATTACTGATTTATCTAGAAATCTAGAATTTCTTTTTGTTTCAAGTCCTCTTCTTTTATTACATTACTATCTTAAAATTCTCACCTCAATTATCAGGTTTACTTCTAGATGCTTTTTTTGAAACTTCTTCGAATAGAATACTTTTCCTAATTTTTTTCAGCTAATTCATTGCTGCTATGTCTAAAAGTTTCTGATTTTTGTATTTTAATTTTATAACCCATAATTCTCCTGAAAGATTTAAAAGTTTTCCAGTTGAGCCCTTAAAATATTTTAAATATAAAACCATGATGCGTATCATTTACAAATAGAGATATTGTTCTTTTTCTTCTTCTAGTTTTTCAATCCCTTTTTATACTTTGTCTTATTGTTTTAACTAAGACCTTACACAGTATATTTAACAAAGTTACTCTAAATTTGTAGTAGGTAACCTTTATTAAACCGAGGTGCATTTTGTCTATTCATAGATTTTTTTAAGGATTTTTATCATGAAGGCATATTGATCTTTGTCAAATTCCTTTTCTGTATTTCTCAAGATGCTCAGGTGATTTCTGCCCTTAAGCCTCTATCTTGACTTTAATTTTCCCTTGATATATCAAAGTAATCTTGAATTCTATTTGTTAGTATTTCATTGAGAAATTTTACACCTTTGTTTGTCGGGAAGCCTGACCTGCGTTTTTCATTTTTCATTGTGTGTTTATATCACACAGTGACCTGGGTAATCCTGACTTTATATGAGTTCTTTCCCTTTCAGTTTTTTAGAGTAATTGGAGAAGGGTTGGAAAAATGAATTCATCAGTGAATCTGTATAGTTTCAGGCTTTAATTTGTGAGGAGACTTGTTATTACTGATTTGACCTAATTGCTTATCATGGATTTTTTTAAAAGATTTATTTATTATATATACAGTATTCTGACTGTATATATACCTACAGAGCAGAAGAGGGCGCCAGATCTCATTACAGATGGCTGTGAGCCACCACGTGGGTGCTGGGAATTGAACTCAGGACCTCTGGAAGAGCAGCCAGTGCTCTCAACCATTGAGCCATCTCTCCAGCCCCATCATGGATCTTTTAAAATTGTTTTATGCCCTGGCTTTAGTTTTGGCAGGTCATATGTATTTAAAAATTTGTCTATTTATTCCAAACATTCTAACATTTGGGATATAAATGTACAAAGTATTCTCTAATAATCTCCTGAGTTTCACTGAGGTCTATTCAAAGAGGAACATTTTTTCTCTAATTAATTATTAATTGATTAATTAATTAATTAATTATCTTACAGTTTGGCTGGGGCTCTGCCAATATTGTCAATATTATTCATCTTTTCAAAGAATCAACTCCAACTCATTAGTTTAATTAATTCTGAGTGTTACTAGTTTCTATTTCATTATACATACATATATATATATATATATATAAATGATTTTTAAGCTTACAGTGCATTGCTTAGTGAGCTCACAGTATTCATATTGCTTGACATGGTGACATGAAAATTTTAGATTAAATGAAGTTTTAATGACATTCATGAAAGACAGTCTGGTCACATACCTTTGGATAGCAAAGGTTACATGACAAGGAGCCTCTAGGAATCTCTCTGATGTGCCTCATCAGGAGAGAATCCTCTCACTAAGAAGCAATTTCAGTTCGCTAATGTGCTTGGAGTCTTCATAATTACAAATGTCAAAATATTTACACATGAATATAATTTATTATAGAATATACATTATTATGCACATAACGCATTTGTGCATAATTGCTCTGACATTCCAATTACCATAACACGGTATGCATTGTATTTTGTGAGTGATGGAAGAGATTAAAAATATTTCTTGCTCTCTACCTAGCTAAGATACTATTAACATTTGATAGTTTTTAGAAGAGAAAGAGTCAATTTTAATTAAGAATCTGGCCTCTAGTACATGGACCTTGCTTCCAGAACAGTGCTTATATCCAACAGTATTTGGGTAAAACAAGTTACACTCAATGAGTTTAAACAAAAGAACAGTGGGCATATAAGCACACACCTTTAATGCTGGCACTCTGGAGGCAGAAGCAGGTAGAATTTTGCAACTTCAAGGTTAGCCTGGTCTAGATAATGTGACCTTCACAATAAACTATATAAGCATATAAGCAACACACACACACCACAGACAGACAAATAAACAAAGAGAAACAGAAAGAGGGACAAACACAGAGAGAGAGAAAGATGAGAGGGAGAAAGAGAGAGCAAAAGTTATTGTTAGGCAGGTAGAAGTGATTCTGGAATGATTGTGGGATGAGGCAAATATGATCAAAACATATTGTATTAAATCTCAAGGAATTAATTGAATATTATTAAAACATTTTTTCAGACTTCTTAAGATAACTCCAATCTATAACATTGTTCTATATAACTCCTATTATTACCAGCAATGGCTCTTGTGGCTTTCCGATCAACCATTCTCCTACTGGCCTTAATTTTTCTGGATTGGTTTCCACTGGTGCTGGCCCTTGGACCTCAAGATCGAATACCTAGTACAGTATCTTCTTTGCTTCCAGAGTCTCCTGTTTATTTTACAATCAACAGTTGTTCAGTTTATAGCATAGCTTATTCCTGACTTTGGCTCTTCTGACCCATATAACCATTTCATAAATCAAACGACTTACAATTCTATTTAAAGATGTTTATATATACACTTTCAGTGGACTATTGTATAGATATTATAAAAGGCAACTTGTAGAAAATTCATAATTTGCAATTATGAAGACAAGTATTAATCAATAAATGCATGCGTAAGCAGATAAAGTTGTGTCTCTGATACACAGGCATCTTCAATATGTAGCAAGGATGAGCTTAAGAGAGAACTTTTATTCTATATTATGACTGTTTGAATATGAATATGAACTGAAGCTCTGCTAGATCCACCCAGAACTACTCAGCCAGATTGTCCCCTGCATTCTGATCATTAGAGGGTGAGATATTAGTCTGTTGTACTACATTGCTAGGTTTTGGAGAAATTTAACAAGTATAAGTGAATATCTAGGCCACCAGGGAAATTTACAATTTTGCGGTTTGTCAGCATTTCATTAGAAGGTTGGCTGGCCTTGAATTCCTTAAGAGAGAGAGTTTTGTGTATTTTGGGGGAGATAGCCTCAAATTCTAGTCTTGAAATTTGTTCCTTCTAGTGAATAAAATGTACATTAAAAAGTCTACTAAGGTTCTCACTTATGTATTGTAGTAGTTCTTTTGTAGAGAAGCATTATTTTGTATCCATAGTTATATGTACATGCATACGCAACTATCTTTGTGTAACAATGTTATATATGTCAAAATATGCTGAAACAATTTAGACTGAATACACATGATTTCTAGAGAAAAGCGAAGGAATAGATTATACTTACATATATACACACTATGATCAGATCTATAGTATACCTTCACTCATACATGTAAAAATATTAATGTGTATATTAATGTACAGATGACATTGTTACACATATGCTTATGTATAAATAGATACACAAATAAATATGTGTGTAAGCAGCATATATAGCTTTCGTTGTGTTTATCAAGTTATAGAGAATTTCCATATGAATTAAAAATAAGGTATATTTACTTATAACTAGAAAATTATAATAAATTATTCATTAGATTCACAGCAATTACACAGCATTCTTTTAAAATTCATCATAAAATCAAGACAGGAAATGCGCGATGGTAACATTAGGTGGATTCCAAAGAAATGCATGAATTCTTCTTTTCTTTCATATCACATAAATCTTTCCCATTTTACTGAAGAGATGAGTATGTAAATAGCTTTACATAAAGAGAGATAAATTTTATTTTTTATTTTAATTATATAAGTGTATACATATTTTATTTTACATATACATTTACACACACATGCACCTGATTAATAAATGATTAATAAAAACCCAAAGACAGATACCTTCCTCCCAAGACTGGAGGAACTTCCATGTAGAGTAGAAAGAAAGACTGCAACAGTCAGAGGTGACAGATGACGACAGTACAACTTTTCTGGATAAAACAAGGTAGATGCATGTATGAACCCAAAACACTGTGACAGCTCCCACAAGACTTGCAAAACCTCAAGTCAGACAAAATCCCAGCTCATAGAGGGAGATGTGCATGAAGGCTCTTCCTTAGTCTAGTCACCATTGGTATGTGATAGCTGCTGGTAGAAGGGAAGTCGGTTTTTGTCAAGGGTGAGGCCCCTTCTAAGTCAACCACTCTCCAGTGGATGGCCAACACCCATGGGATATGAGCAATCCGATTGGACTGGATTTATAAACAAGAAAATGAAACCATGAAATTCGGTGGGTACAGACGGGGTGGGTATGATAAGAGTTGTAGGAGCAGAAATGAACATGATCATTACAATGCATGGAATTCTCAAAGAATTAATAAAAATACATGAATTTTAAAATTATTCATTTTAATTATTAGTTGTTTCAGCTTTTCTTCCAGGTGACAAATGCTGTGGTACAGTATGTTCTTTAATAATTGATTTAATTAGTTTTAGTAAAGTTAATCAACCTGTATTCACTTGATAAAGAATATAAATTATTCAATGTTACTATAAATATGTTTTTCTAAAAAATATAGTTAGCTTAAAACCATCAGTGTTCAATAAATAAATGTGAAAATCAAATACTCTGTTGGTAACTCTTCCTTCATTAAGATACTCACCTGAAGAATTGTCTGTATCACTCAGCCTTCTAGGGAACAGAGAATTTAGCAATCCTTAGCTATCAATGAAATACTCTTAGTGCCTGTGCATGTACTTCATCTCCCCTCTATCCTATCAATTATTAATAATCACTTAAACTAAATAATGAAAAATAAAATTTAGAGAAGCCACTAACCAAGATGAACACCGTCTACATCTCACATGAGCCATTGCAGCCATTATCGTAATATGGTGAAAGGGGAAGGAGTAACTGTTTGCCTGGACTCTAACTTTTATCAAGTGATCTTAAAATGAAAAATAAATCTGCATCAATTGATTTCCCAACATTTTCTGACAGATTAGCTTCTTTGAGTGAGAATAAAGCTAATTGCTCTCAGGAGGCAATTATGAAAGCTCTCGGCTGCTCACCCGTGTGCCCAAGTCTCTGGAACATTGTGCAGGCTACACACTGTGAAGCTCAGGTGGGAATGGAGCCCATTGTGGCTGCTGGAAGCACCTCCAGGTATATGCACAGGCTGGAAATCTGTAGAAAAGCTGCCGCAATACACTTCGATGAGCTGGTAGATGGCCCTTGATAGCTCAGCTGTCACTTTCTCCATGAAGCCTACGGGAGGAAAGGAAAGAGACTGGGATGTCTGTGAAGGGTCGTATTTCTCACAAACCATCAATTACAGCTTTGAAATCTCTGATAATGAAATTTAAATAAAATTTAATTAAAATGACCCTTACTAACTAAAGCCAATTAGCCATCTGGGCCTCTGGAGGCAGCCTGGCAAGCTGCTGGCGGATCATCTGTCTACACACGTCCATATCTTCAGCAGTCCAGATTTTGAAAACATAACCTTTTAGTTACAAATCGGAGGCTCTTTTTATGATTAACTTGACATACCAATCGATTGAAATTTACAATCAATTTCCTTCTAGTTTTAAAAAAATTTAGAGTCAGCTTTAACTAAAGGATTATATTTTTAAATGGTTTTTGATTATTTCAAACTAATTTAATCTAAAAAGTTTTGTTTGCCTGTCTTGTGATGATATAAAAGGATTGCCACTGTGAGTATCAGTTTTTACTGTCAACTTGATACTCCTCCAGTTATCTGAGGAGAGAGTCCCAGGGATGGGTCTTATATATTGGGTTGACCTCAGTCTTGCTACCTAATGCAGGAAGGCCCAGCCCTTTGTGGGTGGTTTCCATTCCCTAGGCTAGATGTCTGCAAATATATAAGACAGAAGAAAGCTAGACCAGAGCAAGCAGATAAGGATATGCAAGGATCTACTCTTGACTGTGGGTGTGATACTTTGAGTTTCTGCTTTAACTTTCCTTAAATAATGGATTGTAACTTTGAATCAAAAGCCAAATAAACTGTTTTGTTTCTAAGCTGCTTTTTGTTAGGATAGCTTGTCATAATCACTTGAATGAAACAAGGGTAGTGATGAAGGAAGAAAAATGAATAATCAGGTAATAATTTTCCCAAAGGAGCAAAGGAATTGTTGAGGGGACAGATCAGCATGTCCATAGACCCTTCAAGCACACTCTGTGTCAAGTCACTTATGGAGACGCATGCAACTTTCTCCAAAGGCACTTCTGAAACATTAGTTGTGTCTTTGCCTCTACTTGTTTTGAAAAACAAATGGCACAAAGAGCTAGCTTTTTTCCCTTGAGCTTTCTGTACCATTCCAATGTTAGAGTACGTAGGCTCCTCGTGATTGTAACCAGCTTCAGCATGGCGCTTCTTCCCACATCCTGTCCTCCAGCAGTCCTGCCCACAATTAAGCACTCTTTGTTATTGCTCAACACATGCTATTATTCACTTAGTTATTCATAAACGCACACAAAATTTATGATAGACAAATTGTGCTTATTTGTCTCATTCCTGAAATGATTCTCCCCCCTCCTTTTTTTTTTTTGCAAGAGCCTGGGGGAAGATGAGCAGAGAGAAAGGCTCTAATTAAATTTCTCTGAGAGATCAGCAGTAGCAATTAATGAAGCAGAAGCAAAAGGCAGCATTATAATAGTCCTAAAAGAAGGCTTGTCAAACTCTGGAGGCCATCCAACAGAGATTTTTCCTGAATCATGGGTGGCAGAAATTTGTAAGTTTCTAGAAGTGTCTTGTTTATTCTTTTCAGATTGTTCTGTCAGTTCTTTGGAGCAAAAAGTGCAAACTCCTAGTTGATAACTGTAACATGAGGGGCTGGCTTGTTGGGGTTTCTGTCCCGCCCAGTACCCCACAGCCTGCAACTCCCAACGAAAATCAATCACACAGAGAACTCTATAAGTTATAAAGCTGATTGGTCCATTAGGTCAGGCTACTTATTAGTTCTTATGACTTATCTTAACCCATTATTCTGATCTATGTTAGCCAAACGGGCTCAGTACCTTTCTCAGTGAGACAGCTTACATGTTGCTTCTTCGGTGATCTGGACAGGAATGGCAGAGGAAACTTCTTGCTTCCCAGAATTTTCCTGTTCTCATTGCATCACCTCTACTTCCTGTCTGGTTTTCCCACCTATACTTCCTGCCTGGCCAATCAGCGTTTTATTAAAATACATGATTGACAGAATACAGATAATTCTCCCGTATCAGATAACTCCTAATCTCGAGAAAGTGTACCAGTGAATATGTATCTAACGTTACTGATGTTCTCAAGTTCATATTTTTGAGAACCTGAATTATTTTGATACTTAATCATATTCTACTCTTTACTGTCAGTGGAGATAGAGAGTTCTGGGTTATTCTTTGTTTCTGTGAGACTGCTTAGTAATATGTACCTATGTATTCTGTGTTTCTAGACTCTGGATGAAGAATTCATTTCAAGCGCATCTATGACAACCTGAGATCAGGTCCTAAGGACTCACTTCAAAGCTAGGCATGGGGGCTAGAGAGATGGCTCAGTAGTTAAGAACACTAGATATTCTTACAGAAGACATGAGTTTGGTTCCCAACATCCACATGGCAGCTCACTGCAATAACTCCAACTACCCTCTTTTGGACTCCATGGGCACCATCCATATTAACAATAAAAGCAGGTCTACACTCATACATATAAAATAAAATAAATATTTAAAAGTAAGACTTAGCACAGTTGTTTGCATCTGTAATCTCTGCACTGCGAGGCAATAATGGATGGCTTCCTGAAATTTGCTATGTAGTCAGCCAGGTAAACTCCAACTGTAGTAAGAGACCTTGCCTCAAAGAGGGGTGTGATTTCTTCAAAGCATAATGCATGCTCATATACACTTGCACACACGTACGTATACAATAATGACATCATCAGATTATTTTGTGAATCAAGACCTTGTGCTTGGTGGAGAAATATGGTGAAATAATATTTATAACCCCTGTATTTTTCTCTGAGAAAAGAATTTCAATGTTATTTTATTTTCAAAGCAAACACATGAATTGAAATCGGTTGTGATTTATTATGGAATATATGTTTTTGGGTACATTGCTGTTCATCTTTTTATGGAATCTCATATTCTAATGCCCTGAATGGTATGAGGTAAGAGATCTCATAATAGCACTCCCAAAACAAAATGACAGGGCTTCCTATCAATATAACTGTGTCTGTGCTCTCCACAGGTGATCATAAGAATCTGTGCCAGGAACATTTGAGGCAGCTGGTGTCTCATCTATCTCTCCATGTCCTGGAGTCTTCTGATCATCCCCTTTGCACCAGTTCTAGTGTTTTCTGCATTTCCTCTGCCCCTGTATCACCTTCTGTGATGAATCATGGAGGGTGACTCTAATATCAATGAACAATACTTCCAACTGTTTGAATTAGAATGAAGACTGCATGTTTCTCATGCAACTCCTGACTGTGTGGAAGGTGGGTTGTGTCAAATACATCTAACAGTCACCTCTGCATTCAAGGTTATTGGTTGTTAGTTATGTTGTCTCTGAAAGATGTTCATGTGTTCCTCTTCCAAAGATGATTTCCCTGTGAAAATAACATCCTCACCACAAACTGTCATATTTTGTGTCTATTACAACAGATGATAATTTAAGAGTTTAGTCTTGGGTGCCAGAGCTCAGAAGTGTTAGAGCTACTGTTGGAAACCAGATCTTCTGATCTAAAAGCGGGCCCTGCTCTGCAGCACATAAACACATATCCACTCATTACACAAGTAGGAAAGCCTTCTTCAATTTTCAGTGCCATCGTCCAAGATTATCTGTGAGTCCTGCTTCAAAACCCAATCCTTCTGCCTGGTCTACCAGTTGGTCTTTCAAATATAGCTTGAGTTTAAATCCAAAATTAATGACTTAGGAGACCAGTGCTTGCAACTTTTCTCATTACGAAAATCTGATTCATTGTAATTATTTTTTTTGCAGTATCTTTGGATTGTTAAGAGAACAAGTCTTTACTTCTACTTTTTTTGGGAGACAGAAGCTGGGAGACATCAGGGAGTTCAAGGTCTATCTTCAGTGTGAGTTCCAATATAGTGATACCATTCTATCCATCTCAAAAAAATGGAAAGAAGGAAGGAAGGAAGGAAGGAAGGAAGGAAGGAAGGAAGAAAGGAAGGAAGGAAAACAAAACTCCTTTCAGTGATAGGTCCCTCTACTTTTCTCACTTCATTTAAAAAAAACAGAACAAAAGTTTAAATAATGACACCCCTTTTATTTTCTCTGTGAACCCATGACCTCCATTAGTAGATAGGATCTTAAGGTCTGAGTAAGCCACTTTTCTCCTTGTCTGTGGACGTGTGTTACCACAGTACTTAGATGGGTAACTGAAAAAAAGTGAGGGAATTCTAAGAGTCATGCCCTTTATTCCCTTTACATTTTCCCAAATGTTTGAATGTATATTTTCATTACCTTTTTTTGAAGTTTCTGATTTCTGATGAAAATCCTAAAAAAAAAATAAAGAAATATGTGTGTTACAAACTCAGAAAATCATCAAGCTAGTAATATTCAAAATCAACACACTATAATTTCTTTGAAATGAGAAAATAATAAAAAATAACTATCAATATTATTTATCTCTGTTGCATGTTAAACACTGGAAATCTATACTGTATAATAAGAAAACCTTCTGGATATTGCAATGAGTAATGTAAGTTATTTGATTTTTAGAAAGAGATTGCTCAAACTGACTGTGCTTTTCATTATTAAAGCACTCTGCAGAACTTGTCTAAGCTCTGACTCTCCTCCATGACAGGAACTAATCTTCTGTTAGAAGTACATTTCAAATTCTCCTTGTTCACTGTCTACCTCTTCCTACTAGCAGATATTCAGACACAAGCTCAGGGGACCATCTTAAAGAGTCCTGATGAAGTGGGAAAAGACTCCTATAGAGTATTAATTAACTCATAGTTGAACACAGAAGAAAATACACTAAATCATATCACAAATAAAAATCTGAAGTGATACTGATTTTATTCTTTTCTTTGTCATTAATATTAGTGTCCACAGCATGATGACTATATTGTTGTGTGTATAATTCCTTAGCTGGCTTGAGGAATTGGCTGGTTTTAAGTTCATTACTCTGAAGACTATACATTGTGACTCACAGGTCCACTAGAAATAAAGGTGGAGCAGAAATGAAAGTTCAAGTTTCTAATAATATTCATTCTAATTGACACAATCTTTTGAAAGATTGAAAATTAACTTTATTTTACATATGGGGTCTTGATGCATAGACCATTCTTGACTCCTGTTTCTGGACTCCTCTCTTCTCCTGCTTCAGCTCTTCTGGTAGTTGGGACAACAAGAGTGAATTACTATCTAAGTAATTTTTTTCTTTAATCAAAAATATTGAAGTTTACTTATAGGGAAGTCAGTGAACTAAAATGCACATTTATTAAGCAAATAAACTAGAGAATAATTGTTTTCTTGTATCAAAGAACTTCCAGAGGATTCCTTTAGAGAAAGAATATTTACACTATGAAAAATATAATTAAATTTGAATGTAACCTTTGGCTCAAAATGTCATTTTATGATTCTCAGAAGCACTAGTGTAAGGTAAATGTTTCACTAGAATACAACATCAAATACCAGTCCCCGCAACTCCAGATACTATCTTCATCCCATCCAGGTGGGCTAGACTATTGAGCTGTTAGCCTAGCTTGACTAAAATTCAGTTTCTTCAGAAGCGTAGCCATGTATTATAAAATCACCCTGACATCCACCTACGGCACAGTAGGAAAGAACATATTTTCCACTCTGTGCTTCAGTTTTCTGGAGTATTTTACAAAAATATATTAAATGAGTTTCTGAAATAAAATATGAAGGCTAAAGATTGCTTTCAGTACAAAGTGGGAGCACAGAACAGAAGTGCGTTTATAATTTAATTCGTCATTTTGCCAAACTTTCACTTAATAGATACTTAATTACTTCCCTACATGGCCAAAAATAGTGTCTTGCAAAGAACACTGAAAATGAAGCCAAGAAAAAAGCAAAACATTCCAAATTTGAGAGTTGTTGTCAGAGACTTGGACCCCTCAGTATTTATTATCTTAGTTTCTAAGTGGGGAGAAAAGTTGGTTCTTGCTGGCGTTTTAACTGATGTTGGTTGTTGCCAAAAGTATTTGGTATTTAGGCTCAGTATTATTCTGTTTGCAGGCTCACAATCAAGACAGGATAGAAAATCGATAGGCAGGATCAGTATATACAACATGGAAACAATGAACTTCAAAGTCTGTAAAATAAGTAGGATCTTGGAGTTGGGACAGAGATGATTAAAGTATTTACCACTAAATAAAATGAAACTCTCAATTCTCTACTTTCTTTGTTCCTTTCCTTTCAAATAATTTCCTTCATGAAAATATGTGACTATATATGAGTTCAGTTGCTAAAAAAAATCACACATTCAGTACATAAACACAAAAGAACTGTAATGCATAAATCTAAGCTTTGCTTGCTCATGGCGTTCCCAGGAAATAGCCAATTTTCCCATAAAGAGTTCTTTTAGCTTCAGATTTACAGAGAAGCTGAGTATCTTGTAGAAATTTTTAGGGTTGTTTTTTTTAGGGGAATTAGGAGATGACTCCTTAGGAAGATCAGGCATTTCATTCCTTAGAGAACTTTAATATCATGTGAAGTTCATCTTCATCAAAGAAAATTTAAATCTGGCCAAATGTTCTCTACAGTGAAGATACACATCTGCTGTGACAAAGGTCTCTGTTTGCCATAAAGTGACTAGACAAGTTAATGGCCATGGGATGATGGGGGCAGCGGTGGAGCTTATGTGACTTAAACCTCCATGCGGACTTGGGAAGAAGACTCAGAGTTTCCACAAAAAGCATCTGCACCACCTCCAGGTGTTAACAGTGCTTGTGATTTAACTTCCACCACGGAAAACCAGAGAGGTAAATGGATTTCTCACCATCTGACTCAGATAGGAAATCGGAGAGCTTGGATCCCTGTCACATTTGCAGCACTGCACGATCGTTGTATTTTGCTATCAGCTCCAGATGTTTGCAGCGTCACCAAAGTGTGGTGACCAAAAAGACATGATTTATTCTTTGGAAGATAATTCTCACTGGTTTGGCATTCTGGCTTGACATTATTTAGTGGAATCGGAGAAACTTTCAATTATAAAGTTTATAGAAATATTTATTTTCAGAATACATGGGTGGCGTGCTTTTCAGGACCACAGCATTATTTGATTTTTGTCCTGACACAGGGAGAACAATACAATCAAATTAAATGCAGGCCCATATATTCCTCACCTTATTGTCACATGTAAAGACCTCAGATCTTAACATCTACACAAAATACGACAGAGACTACACAGTTATTTCATTTGCTTCTGTTCTAGTGGTGTGATGGTTATTCACTCGACACACTCTAGAGATTAGATTCACCTAGGAAACAAGCCCATGGGTATCCTGACGAGGGATTTTCTAGGTTATTTTAGCCTTTGAGTGCAGGTTGTATTAACTACTACTGCAGATGGTGCTATTCCCAGCCTGGAGTCCTGGACTATGTAATGGAGAGAGGGAGCTGAGCAGCAGCTTGTGTTCATTGCTCTCTTTTTTCGTCTTCCAAGGCAACATGACCAGCTATGTCCAGCTTCTGATGCCTCAACTCCCTTATGTGACGGACCGTTCTTCGAGCTGTGTGTGCAAATAGACACTTCTTTCTTTATTGGGATTTTGTCAGACATTTCGCCATAGACACAGGAAAGTAACTCAATAAATGGGAAATTAAAAAAGAAGATTTCTTCATGACTGAAAATTCAGATGTAAAATCATTGTTAAACATTAAACTTGGGGATTATTGATTATCTTAAACATGGCTGTTATTAATGCTGAGATGTTTTAGGTTTAAGCTAATGTTTATTTTTAGCATATTTGGTTATCTGTGTCTGGGATATTTTAGGATTGTCATCATCACTGTTCACAGAATTGCAAATAAATTATTTGTTTCCATTGTTTAATCACAAAACAACTTCTGATTAAAACAAGACATAGCCATGCATTCAATTACTGACTTGGCATAGTCACTCTGGTGTCAGCAACATAAGCAGGCAGCATAATTACTTCCATATCCAGTAAAAATGATTAGGCGGATTTGAAATCAAGTTTTTGAGAATTTCTGGACTAATATATTTAAAAGTAGCACCATCTTTGTTCTTCTTCTCCATACAGATAAAGAATTCATGTATTCATGTCTTAATCCTCTGCACCCAAACACCATGTGCAATTGATTTGAATAATAAAGAGAGCACACTAATACCAAATTTATGGCGTTGTAATGTGAAAGGGTTGAAGTGGAATAAGATTATATGAAATGAGTAACATTTATCAAGTGTTAACTATATATTTCCTCTGTCATGAGGTCCAAGCAGCCTATGGTCAAACCCATTCTGAATGTATTAGTAAGACATTTCAGAAATAAATGATTCACAAATTTTAAGTTGAACTTTATTCTGAGTAATAAATGAGAGTCCTCCCTCTCCAACTTCTTACTACCCAGGTCCAAACTCATTCCCAAGTCCCCGACATCCGCACAGTATTTGCTGCTGTAACATCTGAATCCACACAGTATTTGCTGTAACATCTGAATTGCAAAACTAGCTGTCATGGTTTTGGAGTATTTGTGTTCAAGTAACCATATTTGACTCATTGGCCTCAATGAGTCAGAATAATGATGCTTACAGTAGTGTTATATGTTATAATATGCAATATACTGCTATACTTTATCATTTTCATTGGTTTCTTTACACATCTATTTTATAAATTAAACCTTATCACCAGTGAACCTGTATACAGTGAACATGATACATGGGATGTGATAATGCAGGTGGGATCTTCACATGTTGTGGAGGGGACTATCATGTTGCTGCTCTTAAGGCTATTTTTATATTGCCATGATTGTTCTATTTCTGTTTGGTTGTTTGCTAGAGTAATAGACATGTGTGAATGGATTTCTTAAATATTGTTTTTGATTGGCACTCACAGTGGAAACTTCCCTTTATTCCACAGATTTAAAAACTTGCATAATGCTCTATTTTTCCAAACCCTTCGAAGTATTAAATGGCACAGGGCAAAGTTCCCAGAGATTTCCCCCAGAGTTCACAGCATCAGTGTCTGCTTCGCCATCTGTGAGAAAACACAGACACACTCTCCTGCTTCTGGCTGGACAGCGCTGTACCTATGCATGAGACCACCACCATCGGCCCATACACACAGCTGCTGAACACCGTGCAGTGCATCTTCTGACACACCAGTGGGCTCCACATTGGAGATTTTTGGGGAAGTCGCAAATTTCCCAAGTGTCAGTGTGTTAGAAATGTTTTTTTTTTCAATTTAATTGAAGCTCTTTCATGTAACATAATTGAGCTGCCCGTACCCACAGATAATTGACTTATACTGTTTGTGTACATACAAACACACATGTGCACACAGACATATGATTTCCAGTATTAAAAACATTTCATGGTCTTTAATTGTTCGTTGAATGCAGGTTTAATTATACTGCACCGATTGAATATATTTACCTGTGGTTGTCTCTTCTGAAGTAGATTTAGATCTTTCACTGTATCTGAAACCTGTTTGGTTTCAACACACCCCAGAACACGGCATATATTTTTAACTTCTTCAATAATATTATTCACATGTGTCTGCAGATGACAAGATCAGATATCATAGTTTATTAAAATTCATCGTCAGTTGACCTCTTTTTCATGAAGATGGAGTAGAATTGAAGGTGGTTTTTATTTTTTTATGACTGTCTTTATCCATTTGCTTTTCTTTCTTTTTAAGCATCTAAGTACATTTTAAAAATATACCTTTCTAGTGGTTTTATGTGTCTGGCCCTGGTCTTACTGTAAAAATCTTCAACATTCTCTGAACACTTGAGACAAATCTTTAACTGCTGTGCCGGCTGCCACCATGTGCCTCAAGTTAGGACATGGCACTGGTGGCTGGTTCCATGCTTCTTTCTGTATGGAAGTAGCCATGCTTCTGTATGCCAAGCACCAGCCTTAAGACTTCAAGACTAAGAAGCTTCATCTGGCTCCTTGTCAAGAACTTTTCTTAGCTTTCTTAGGTCCTGTGTTTGGATATTTGAGCCCCCATTTTGGACACCATATGTAATGAGTCTTTCTCTGTACCACCAGTTCCCGAATAAAGACATGAAAACTTATTATTAATTGTGAAAGCTTGGCCTTAGCCTAGGTTTGTTTCTAACTAGCTCTTATAACTTAAATTAACCCATTTCTTTTCATCTAAGTGCTGTCACATGACTCATGTTTTTTATGTCTCTTCCTGCAAGTCCTGCTTCCTCTGTCAGGCTGGCGACCCTCTCTTTTTTTTTCCCCAAGGCCTCTCTGTCCCCAGAAGTCATGTTTAACCTCTTTTTACCTAGATATTGGCCATGCATCTCTTTATTAAACCAATCACAGTGATACATTTCACACAGCGTAAGGGAATAGCCTGAAACAGTCTCCACTTCACATAACTGCTTTACTAACTAAATCTGATTTAACATGTAGAATAAAATGTGAGATAAAAAAAGGATGAGATACAGGAGTGGGGAATGAAATACAAAAGTAAGTGAGGCAAACACAAAGACTTGTAGCATAAACGTGCTTAAACCTGCTTATTCTGGAATATTTTCTTAACAGAACATTAATTAAATTTTACATTCACAAGCTTTTATATTAATAGGACACTATTTCTTCCTTTTAGTGGAAAAGAAAATCCCTTCTGAATCCTTTCCTATTATGATTTAAAGCACTGAAAAGAAAATTGGGGCACATAATTAATGACTACCACAGAGGAAAAATCAGGCATTCCATGGACTTCAACTAACCCGACTAATGAGCAAATATAAGAGGTTGATGTTTAGTTAAGATTTGCTCTTAATATTTCGCAGATTAAAAATATACAACTGTTCATTATAGCATGGAGAAGAAATATGGATGAGTAACTCCTGGGTTGGGGAAGAGTCAGCTGCTTCATGGCTATGCGACTCATCCCAAGTGAATATACTGAGAATGATGTGGGTACCAGAATCCAATTTAGTTGATAAAATAATCCAAAAGACATGCACTCCCCTAATAGCTAGAGAGCTAAGGTTGCATTTTCTATGCACATCATCAACGCTTGGTTGCAATTTGTAGTAACACGTGGCTAAGACTGGACTTGACAAACAGGATTGCCCCATAGAAAATCACTCTCCTGTTAATGAAATGTCAACAACACAGTCACCGAGGTCAGGACAGCTCTAGCGTAAGGCTTCATGGTCTACCCATAATCATCATTATGTATTAATGTCCATGTGTCTAGACAATGTCTTCTCTACAGTAGGAACAATTGTAATTGATTAGAAGGTTGCTCTCAAGATTAAAGGAGAGAAACTATTTTAAAAAATCACAAATGATAAGATTCTAATGTTTAATTTTGAGCCTTTCACATATGTTGTTGCTTATAAAAGAAGTCAGACCTAACCTCTTCTGCACAGATAACTAATGAGGTGAGGATTAAAATGCTATAAGATGAAGTGAGTGGGACACCTAAAGTGGTGCATTCTTATCTGGACACTAGGAAGAGCCAATTGGTGTATATTCCAAAAGATGCATAAATATTACCAATTAAAATGAAAATTCTGAGTTGTCTTGGGTCTCTGAGAATGTGGAAGTTAGTTTACTCCACATTTGTGGAGTGTGTCTTTAAGGGGTGCCCTATGTTGTCTTCTGGCCTCCACAGGTTACTATGGAGTGTGACCTCACATAACTCATATCAAACACACACCTACAAGTGCATTCACATGCACATGCTCTTCCCACGGGGTGTGGGAAGAGCATTTTAAGCTCAGTAGAGATTCAGACAACATGAGATTTTTTTAGGAGTGCCAGCCAATTCAGGTAGTTTTGTACACATATCAGGAGCTACCCAAGCGAAGTAGAACAAGGTCCTAGATCTTGCAAGTGTCAGATGAAGAAATACAAATATTCTACACACATGCCCACAAACCCTATGTGCTCAGATGAGAGTGAGTGGGCAGCTTAGCTCATAATATAGATCGATTAGTTCTCCAGATGACAGACAGCTAGAGGCATCTTCCTGTCTGAGCTTCTGCTCAAACACTGGTCCTTCAGCGGCCTGAGGAAACTATCAGTCTGAATGCAGGTTCTGACACGAGGACTTAATGTTTCTGACTCACATTCTGACAGGTACTGATAGATGAGACCTCAGATATTTGGATGGAATGGGGGAAGGGATGATTTGAAGCTAAGACCCAGAAATAGACAGAGGACTCTGGTTGGCTGATGACCTCTGAAGGGCAGAAAAAGACAAGTCTGAGAGAGAACTTCTAAGAATGCCACTTCCTGGCCACAGCTTTAACTGAAAAATTGATGGTGACATCTCTTGTTATACAAATCTGAAGCTATTAACCTATATTGTATATACAGATTCTGTTTTAAGAATGATCGTAGGTCAATGTGGTTTGGATGTGAGAGGCCCCGTGCAGGCTTGTGTGTTTGTAGACCTAGTCCTCTAACTGGTGGGGCTCTTGGGAGAGGTCATAAAACCTTTAGGATCTGGGGTTTGTCTGCTAAAAGTGCTTGATGGCAGGGCTTATAGATTACATATTAGTCCTTCCTTCATCCCAAGTCTTTTTTTTTCTGTTTTAGGCTATGAGGAGAGATGAAAAATTCTGGTCAATTACCCCACACCACCAGGAGATGGTTGCTGCCAAGCCTGCTACTAGAGTGGAGAGTGGCCTCTCAAACCATGAAACACAACTAACTCTTTTGTCTTCAGTTGTCTCTTGCCAAATTGCTAGTTACAATTAGTAAAAAGCAACTATTTCAGAGGTTATTGCTATTGTGAATTCAAGCAGAAGCAGACCCAAAGCATCTGTGTGGACACACTTTCCAACCGTACTCAAACATATGTGTTTATGTGTGTGGGAGGAAGAGGTATAGTATCTGATGTATATTTATATATACACACATGTACACACAATACACTCATGCACATATTCATAGACATATGTGTGCACAAACATATATATATACATGCACATAAATACACACACATACATGCATATGTGTACACACAATATACACAAACACAGTGGTTTTTTTTAGATAATCAAATCCTATGAAAGTCCTGTATTCACATATAAAGGAATGCGGATTTTGGATCAATAGGATAAGAGAGCTTTCTCAAAAGTAATGGCTTAAGAATTGAGTAGGTAGCCCCAGGAAGACTGAACTCTTCCACTTACAGGCACAAAAGCACTGGGGAAGTTGACAGAGGAGTTCTGCAATCCACAGGAGTTTTGACTGGGTTAAAGTCCTCCTGAGTATGATCCATTGAGTTAGTAAAACCACAAACTGTTCTGTAAGACAGGTTCTGGATTTTTCTTCAAAGATATTTGGTGTGTCACAGGCCTCGCGGGCTCAGCATTCTGATGCTTTAGACAATAAACATACCCACCTGGATAGGATTGGGAGCACTGGAAAACACAGCTGACAAATGCTTCTCCTCCAGATCTTCCTGGAAAAGAGAATGGAGCATCACTCAAGTGAAAGAAAGCTAAGCAGCTCGGGCTTCTGTAGTGGAGACAGAGACAAAGGCGGACCGTATCTAAACAGTCACACTGTCAGCCCTTTACCCAATTCCAGCCTTCACAGAAACCCGAGCGTGTGTCTGTTTAAACATGCTGCCTGAAAGGATCAAAATCAATTCATGAATTCAGAGACACACTGAGAGTTTAGGATGCTTTCCTTTCCATTTCTTTTTCTGTCGTGAATTTTTTCTTCGAAGAGATGAATATTTTCTCTGAAGAAGAACTTTGGCATGAAATGCAGAATATTAGGCCTGTTGTGAAAAGTGAAAGCAGCTGCCATATTACATGCAAAGTTGCAAATTGTTAAGACCTCTAAAGAGATGTGAGATCTCAAGGTAACCGAGTGATCCTAATCACAAAGACTAACAGCAGACACGGGGCTCACCAAATGTTCAACCTTTGATATAGAGTAGATCCACCTTTCGAGTGGATCAGAAGACAGGAGGGGCATTTAAAAAAATTCTCTGTGACAAGGCTTGAGTTACCATGCCATTTGGAAGTGAAGATCAATGCAAAATAGGTGCGTGGGTGATCAGGGATGTCCGGGAGCAGGCACAAAGTCCTGTCCACCACTGTGGACTTATTTCATAAGATTAAAATCTCTTGATTCCTGGATTCAGGGACAGAAATCAGTTGTCTCCTGGGTACAGGTACAAGGCTTTGCTTTTAGGAAGTAGAGAACAAATGAGAAGTAGATAGGACACAGGTGACTGCTGTCTGTTAAGGAAAGAAGATTTCAAGTTGATCCACTGCACAGGAAAAGCCCTGTCTTGACTCTAGGATCATACTGAATGTCAGCTCCAGGTCAGGCACTGATGGCAAGACCCTCTATTGCCAAAGACTATGTCTAGACACAGGAGGGATTTACCTACTGTGTCTAGGAAGGACAGAGCCTATATCTGAAGCTCAGATACAAAGTCTACTTAAGACTGTACTTGACTCACCTGATTTAAAGCCTTGCTGGAGAGGTGTCTCAGCAGTAAAGAGCACTGGCTGTTCTTCCAGAGGACCTGGGTGTGGTTCCCAGCACCCACATGTGGCTCACAATCATCTCCAGTTCCAGGAGCTCCAAAGCCCCCTTCTGGCTTCCACACATACAATGTACTCATGTGATGCACATCCATGTAGGCAAAACACTTGTGCACATAAAATGGAATAAAATAAACACAGAGCAGGACAGGTCATTTAGAACCTGATCTGCAACCACATGGCTAGTAGTTTTTGAAAATTATGCTATGCTCTTGCAATTGAGGAGAGCAAACTATTTTAAATAAATGAGCAACTTGCTGTGCACATAAAAATTAAATAAGGAGGCACTGGGAAACTGGGTGTTCTGAAATACCACCCCGCACAGAGGAACGATGGAAAGTTGAATGTGCTAGGGGAGGGGATAGGGTTCATTTCCTTCGGTGATATAGTCACTAGTAAGTGGCTGCACTCCAGTCACTAACCCCTAATCCATGCCTATGCAGGTGACCTGTACTAATCACAGTGGGTCTCACTCACCCACAAGCCAAGTCAGAACAAAGGACAAGACATTAACATATGAAGGGAAGAAGAAATGGGGTTAGGTGTGAAAGAGAGGAGGGATGAGAGAAGGTAATAGGGCCTGAAAAATAATCAAATTCATTGCATGCAAGTATAAACATGTCAAAGAATTTAAAAATTCAAGGATTACCACTTTAAACACAAAGAGAACATAGAATTATAAGGCAGAAAACTGTAAATAATCCTAGGAAAAACTGAGCAAAAGTTTGCAAATCTGTGGAAGCCAATCTTCAGTTAAAAGTATATAAATCATAAAGTATAAAATGGTAAACTTAGTTTTAAGCATAAACTGAAGAGCTGTAGAGACAGCTCCATGGTTAAGACACCCACTGCTTTTGCAAAATATCTGAGTTTGGTGCCCAGCACCTAAGTAGCTGGCTTACAACATGCATGTTATAAAATATTGAAGATGATTATTACATTTATTCAAAAGTAAATAATCATGAATTTGTTAATAAAATTAATACTGGACATCATAACATAGGCATCAAGTTGGAGTCTATCACACGTTGGTGCAAAAGAGGATGTCTCTTATGTTGTGAAATGTAAATAAACTTATTGGATGGATATGCATGAATGGTCCTAAATTTATATCCTAGAAAAATTATTGGTATTTTCTCAAATGTCTGCCAACAGTATAGGAGATAAACTGAGGTCCATTTTTCTAATGGAATACTTACTATTTAACACTTAAAAATGAACATATAACCACCACATGGAGCAAGATGAATATATATATGTATACATATATATAAATATATATATATAACATATGCACAATAAGATATATATATTTTGATTTCATTAATATACAAAAAATCAAAGGACACAGAGATCTGTCATTACTAATGAATGCATAGCATGGCGAAGACAAAGAGATAAAAAAACAAATACTTTCCACCAAAGGACACTTCTTTAAAAACTTTTAAAAATTATTAACTTCATTGGTCTATGTAGTGTGTGGTGGTGTTGATGTTGTTGTTGTTGGTGGTGGTGGTGGTGGTGGTGTGTTCCATTGCAAGAATGTGAAGGTCTGAGCACAGGATGGGTAGCATAGGCTCGCTCTTTTCACCATGTTGGTTGCCAGGATCTGCCTCAGGCTGTCAGACTTGATGGCAGGGGCCTTTACAAGTGACAGGTTGAGCCATCTTGTGGGTACAAAGGGCATGTCTTCTAAGAAGATGAAAGGACACAGACAGAGCCTATGATGCCAGCAGTACGTGGTCCTTAGCAGTGACCATCACATATCTAGTCTGTGTTCTGTATGTACATTACTACATGTTCTTTCTGTGATACATAACAAGCTGCTAAACCCCAGAGAGTGTAGACAATGGTGCTTGCTTTGTTCCAGAAAGTTTCTGGTGCTGTGGCTCTCACTAGAATTCCAGATTTCTGGCTGTGCACTCTCTTCCACTTCAAGGACAGAGATTGAGACTTCTTTTGCTGTAGGAAATCCTACATCCAGTAGTTACCCGCCCACTGGGCGTGGCCTCTTATACTATTTATGCTGATGTAGAGCATGCATCCTTTTTCCGGCTGTGGGATTTGGTTGCTGTTCTCCATTCCAGCAGAGGATTCTGATTTGAGTCTACCCTTAAATAAATAACGGTCTATTTTTCTCAGTTCTGAGCTGTGTGGGATTTCTTTTAAGTGTCCTTCTTCATTCTTTTATGTGTTTCTTCAGTCTGAGGGTGAGTATTCTTTACATAATAGCTATGACATTTAGTCATTTCAGTCTGGCTTACAAATCTGCTAAGGAAAGCTTCATTTCCGTAATTGTGCCTTATTTTTATGACCTGATTTTTTTTTCTGCCCAGCTTCTGTTTTTCTGATCTCTTTACTGGTCCTCAAGATCTGTTTATTTTTTATTTTCTTCTTATAATATTTTTTTACTCCTTTCCTGAGCCTTTTATTTTTTCTGACTGTGAAGACAAACTTGTTTGATGACTCTGTCCTGGATTCTCTGTTATCCTCCTCTCAAATGGGAGCTGCAAGAGCAGTACGATAGCGATGGCACCTGACTCGTCCTTCTCTGGATGTTCTTCCAGTCACTGCCCTTTGAGAAACACATTACCCGGGTCCTTCTCTTTCATCTTTAAGGATATTCCTGTATTATATGTTATTTTCTCTACTCTTGCAGTGAGGAATATGAACTAGGAAGGCTAGGTAAAACCTCTCTATAGTGTTGGTGTTGAAAGATAGGTTTGTCGCTGAATTCTGCTTAAATAATTTTTGAAATTGGACATTCTTAACATCTACTGGTTTATTTGCTGCGACTAAGAGGGTTTCACTGCTAAAAAAATATAACATGTGTTCTTATATCCTGTACTAATTCTTTGTCTTAGATTTTTTGAGTTTTCGTCTTCTCTGGGTGGTTAATAGCTTTAGAGGCAGAGCATGTGTGAGGTACATATACTTATTTCTCCTGAGCTATTTAAGTGAATATAAAAGATGCATTATTCTTTTTGATCATTGTCTTGATACAGTCTCTGGACCATGGGCCAGATGGTGGAAAGACTAGGGAAGAGAGTAATTAGGCCCTCCTAGGCCAGGTAGACATTACATGGAGTCAAACCACATTTCAAAGAGGAGTTGATCTCATGTGATCTTAGCTATGTGCTCTGCAATTAGATTCTCTGATTGATCATTGGGATTGATTAACTCTAAAAGTTCTGACTGACATTTTAGTTGAAACTTAGCAAAGTATTGAAATGTCCCAGAAGAAGTAATTTTGAACAACAAATCAATTCTTTCAGTTGGGGAAAGATATACTTTTATAGTGTGTGGATATGATAGACTCCACCCTATGAATTACTTATGTACTTGTACCCAATCTCAACCCAGGTTCTCATCTACTTCAGGAAAGGCCACTCACCACCTCTCATTATCTAGTGAGATAAACATTTAATTATTTACATCAAGTAAGCATTCAGCAATATACTTGGGGGAAACATTTTAGTTTTCATTTCTCTCAAATTTTAAAGATAAATATAAGAAACAGAATGGATTCAAAATTATATTCCTGAAAATTTAAAATATTTACACAATGGAACTGAGGATGAAAATATCTCATGGAAAGTTTCCATACAACCTATCTGCACAATGAGTCACCTAAGACACACGCCAGGACTCCCAATCTGAAAGCAACAAAGTCGAAAATTTGCTGAAATAATTACTTCAAGGAACAAATATATCTATCAGTTTAAATTTGCCACATTATTCAGAAATATTCGTGACATCTGTCTTACTGAGGGTTTGTTGTGTTGTTTTCAAATCATACATAATAACCTAAGTTTGTAAGAGGTGATAGAAACATTATTTTTCACATTGATTCTGTTTGGGACATGAATGCCATGTTATTTGTCAAGGAAGCAGGTGGTGTGATACGGAGGTCCCGATAGAATGCTGCTTAACTCACTCGTCAATAGGCAGGTGCAGCACTTAGAACTGGCAATGTTCCAGTCTGCCCCCACACATTGATCTGGATGCTCCTCTTCAGAAACCCATCTGAGGAGAGGCTCAGTGGTTAAGAACATGTACCGGGACAGGGGACCCAAGTGAAGTTTTCAACATCCATGTCAGGTGACTTACAACCACTTGGAATGCAGCACCAGAGAGCCAGGTGCCCTTTACTATCCTCCAAGGACATCTGCACTCATGTGTACATACCCAGAAAGACACACAACTTTACAAATTAAATCTAAAAGAAAGCTCTTTGTTTTGGAATGCGTTTATCTGGAAACCTACAGGCAGGCACAGTGGCCTATTTATAACTTAATCCATTGGCAAGTGATGGCTGTGATTTGCTCGTGATAATGTGAAGACAGTGTTTCTTTGATCTTTTGCCAATATTTTAGTCATACTGGAAAAATTAACACTAGCCAATGGTTTCCTTCAGAGTGAACACAGGGATGGTTTCCTATTTGAGTAATGCCATCAAGCTTCTAAATTTGGAAAGCCAGAAATGTTACAGATCCTCCAAAGTCTGAGCATATGTATGTGGAAAGGAGGTGCCTACAACACTCTAGCAGCACGAAGATGTTCAGATAAGATGACTCAGCTCTTCATTAGCTCACTAACCATCAGAAGCATCTCTGCATAGATGATCAATGTCTTAATGTGTCCTGACACATTGCAAAATCTACTTTAGAGAGAAAGATTATTACAGGATTGAAGAAATCAAGTCTAAAAGAGGACAAATTATAAAACTTTGTGTATGTGAGTATACATATTTACACATATGTTGGGAGAGGAGGGAGAGAAAAAGGGGAGAGGAAGAGAATGGATACATGTGTGTGCCCATGAAGCCAGAAGTTGATGTTTGGGTGTCTTCCTGAGTCTTTCTGTGCTGTACTTTTGGAGACAAGGTATCTCAAAGAACAACCTGGAGCTCACTGCGTTAACTGAATGGCCTGGACAGTGAGCTCTCAGGGTCCTCTTGTCTCTGCCTCCCCAGATCTGGAGTTACAGATGTGTGCTACTGTATCCAGCTTTTAGCCTGAATGCTGGGGATCCAAACTCAGGTGTTCATATTTGCAATGCAAGCACTAGATCTACTTAGATGTCTCTCAGGACCCACTTATGACCATTCTATAAAAGAACTGTATGAGTAGGGGTGTTTCTGACTCTTCTGTCTGCTCTTGGGACCCCTTTTCTCCTGGTGGATTGCCTCCTCTAGCCTTGAGATGAGGGTCTGTGTTTAATCTTATTGCATTTTATTATGCCAAATTAGGTTGATATCCCTGGAAAACCTGCTGTTTTTCTGAAGGAAAACACAGGAGCAGTGGATCTGAGGAGAGGAAAGGTGGGGAGAGATTTGGAGGGAGGGGAAGAGAGAGAGGAGGCTGCAGTCGGAATGTATTGTATGAGAGAAAAGTAAATAAAAAAATTTAAAAATCAGTGTCATGTTTTTTCACTCAAGCTCCCTCTCTTTGCATTCCAAGTTCAAGACAGGCCCAAGAAAGAGAATTGCAGTAGAGAGAATACTAGACTTCAGGAAGGAAGATTAGGTGTAAAATTGTACTGCCATCACCATATTGCTAATTATTTGTATAGAATTTATATTCTATAATACGCCATCCCTATATTGCTAGTAATTTGTATAGAATTCACATTCGTATACAAGTTCTGCATCCATATCAAGACCATGTTCATTCCTGCTGGGAATCATCAGTGGCCTAAGAGTATCACCTTTTTATGGACCTGTTGACCCCGCTGATTCATGACAAAAGAAGGAGCATCTGCTCAAAGTTGGATTTTGATTTACAGAGCCTTGAGGGAGGCAGTGTGGTATCTTTCTTTTTGAAACACCAGCCTTTCCCTAAAAGCAGCTCTCAGATTTGATGTGCCTAATAGAGATCACAACCCGGAGGCCCAGCAGGTGCCAAGATTTTAGTAGCCTCGGACTGAATCCATCACTCTCTCCTGCTGAGCCATCTTCTTCTCTCATCGTTATTTTCTGGAATTGATCTCTCCATGCATTCAGCTGCAGCCAGGAAATCTGCAGTTATTTTAGGCTTCCCGAGTCTTTCACCTAATCATGCAAATTTCACATTTCACCTCATCTCTCTCTTGCAGTATGATGCTGGACCAAGCCTTCATTATTATGTTGGGCTAATGGGATGCCTCCCTAATCGCCTATCAGTCATTGTACAACTATGAACAACGGCCTCTGTCATCAGCTGATATATCAAAAGTCATAAGGTTGGTTATACAAGATTCAAAAGTATCTACATAACTCTTGCCAGTCCCTCACCTTGAACATGGTTGAAGTCGCATAAAGCTTAATGTAGTTTCCCAACCACAACAAGTTATTCCTCAGTTCACTGGCCCTGTTTTCTATTTTTATTTTGTGGAACGTTTTCTGCACTTTTCACCATTCACCTCTGACCAAGAAACACATGCTGATGTTGTAACAAACAGTTGAAATGTGTGATATTCATTGTCCTTTTTTTTTGAATGTCCTATGTTCATATGGCATTTTGGTAGCAGCTACAGCATTTTACTATATATTACTCTATATTCCCATGGTGGATGGAAATCCTCTTGAAATGTGGGCTCTGTTTTATTCATCTGAATTTCTTAAGAAACTTGCAAAGTTTTTTTTTAAAAAAAGCATAGATGTTTAATAAATGTTCATTGACTAGGTGGCTAAAGCTATGGGAGCCAATACCTGGTTTTCCAGCAGCTGTTTGACATAGAAGCTGTATTTCTTTACTACTGTGGAGAGGCATTGTCTACAAAGATAAAAAACAAAAATTTGATTAAATTTGTGTGGAAATTTAATGTCACATATTTAGCACAGACAATTAACATGAGTTCTAATTTTTCTAACATTCTCTATTAGGCAGAACATGAATATTATTTGATATTACTTAAAATTTTACTTTGCAATTTCTTTTCATAGATTTTCAGAACTAATTCAGAGAGTTCTTGTATGAACTCCCCCAAATCTATCACACTTAATCTATCATCCTTTAAAATATGTTTAAAATTGCAAACATTTTTTCACAAGCCCGTCATTCCCACAAGGTGCACAGATCATACTTCCGGGGTGTGATTATGTAATTGTTGGTGTTAATTTTCAACTCGACAGGATATAAACTCACTTTGGGGAATAAGAAGTCTCCTGGGCATGTTTTGATTTAGTTTTAAGTGAGATACATAGAATGACCGACTGTGGGTGTGTCCATTCTAGGAGAAGAGAGATTCTGGGCAGTCTAAGACGCTGAGCATTAACACCGCCATCCTTTCTCTCTGCTTTTACTGTGCAGACAATGTGATCATCTGCTCAGGCTCCCACTGCTGTGCCTCCATAATGATGGGCTGTAACCTTAACCTGAGCTGAAATAAGCTTTTCCTCTCACGAGTCTCCTAAGACCCTAGTCTCTGAGATGTAGGAGCCAGTTGTGGAAAACATCTGGTAAGATCAGTATGTCTTTCCTCAACCTCTGGCAGTTGAAGACTAGTTACTAAAGGCCTACGTGATCTTGTTAATAGTAAACTTGACAGGATCTGGAATCAACTAGGAAATTCACTTTGAGACATACCCCTGAGGAATTATTAATATTAGATTAGCCTCTGCCTCTGACCTTGACTGTGAGGCCTTATCTTGATTACATTAATCAAAGTGGGATGATCTGATCTACCCTGAAAATGGTGGCATCATTGTTCCTCAGCCTTGGGTCCTAGACCTCCCTCTTCTTCCTGACCACAGAGGCATGCATTCAACTACATCAGGCTCCCATCACCTTAACATCTCTGCCATAATTTTTTTAGCCTCAAATTTTGGTAACTGCAGGAAAACCTGCCCTTTCTTATGTTGTCTGTGTCGTGGTATTTTATCACATTAGCTAACACCACAGCTAATACATCCAGTACCATGATCTATCACATGTATATAACCAAGGTCCTTGGAAGTCCAAAGACTCAGTGTTTGCAAATAGCTGACCACAGGAGACTTCTGGGAGAGGGATGCGCCTACAGAGAGCTGGGCTCTCTGCTTCTTTTCTTGTTCTTTTGAATCAGCTCACTCCTGACTCCTGTTTGTCTTATGAGTAGCAATATGCACTCTTGAGTCCCTCCTGCCACGATGAACCTCAGAGGAGGATTACAAGGCCTTAGTTGAGAGTTGGTTGATTACAAATATCAGTGGTAATTAGCATCTGATGGTAGCTGGGGGGTCTCTGGTGGGTTCTGAGCCCTCCACGTGTTTTTTTTTTTTTTTGTGACACCACCTCCATAGAAGATGTCTACTACAAAACTGAGCTGTTTCTCGTTAGTAGGGTGAACTGTTCACATCTTTTAGGGTCACAGAAACTTCTGTGTTGATGTAAGACCAGAGGAGAAACAGATTGCTCTACAAAACTCAAATGCAATTCATAAGCAGATAATGGTAAATTTTATTACTGGAAAATACTAAATACGTAGACTTAAAAATCACTGGTCAGGTATTTATGATGGATGGGCTTGTCCTAGGCAACAGATTACTGCATATTTCTTTTCCAAGTTCTCTTACTGTTCCAACCTCATCTATGTTTAGGTGGGGTGTATGTGATTTGAGCAGGGGTCTTGCCAGCTTTGCTGTTCAGAGCTCTTTCTAAAATATTATTAACTTTATCTCCTTATTTGTCCTGAGTATTCCTGAATGAAAATGAATAATGAGTTATAAAGACAAAAAGCCTACATGGAAAACCCATTAATATATTTTACAGTAGCTTCCTTCTCACGCATTATCACATTATCACTTTAGCTGTCGTTTCTCAGACAAAACATATAAAGTCTATACAAGCCAGTGGACTGGTTAAAAAAAAAGAGTAATGTGTTTTTACATAAAATCTGCTCCCAGTGCTAAAAGCACCTCCAGGGGCACACCTATTCTTTCACTTTGTTTGCAAATACATGCATATATCTTAGAGAAAAAAAACTAACTGGAAATATTGTTAGATAATAATTTCCTCAACCTGTAAGAAATAGATGAATCATAAAAGGTAGAGGACTCAAAGGAAATCTTGTCTTTATTCTAGTCATCAATGGGTTGGCCCTGTGTTGTTTATAAAGTGGTTATCATGAGACAGGGTAGGAACCCGCACCAGGTTACACTGGAGAAAGATTGATTGGAATGAAATAGAAGCGTTCATTGAAGGCTCGACCTGGTTCTGCTCATGTCTGTAGCTCTGTATCTATGTGATAGTTTTGTTTTGTTGGTGTTTTTTATTTTTAACTTCACTGTTTAGGTTCCTATAACAAAGGAGTAGACACAATGGGTTGTGGTATCTCCTCCAGCCTACTCAGTTTGCTAACACTCTCAGGACGAAGCTAAAGGCTGAGAAGTTTAATCTGAGCCCAGGCTGTTACAGTAGGATTTATTTTTACTCTGATTTAACCCATTGGACACTTATGTACGGCAGTCAAAACCACCAGATGGGTGAGGGCAAGTGTGAGACAAGAACAGGAGGGTGTCAGCTTTGGGATCATTTTCTCACAGCCCTGCTTCTTCATTCTGTGTCCCAAGAACCAGGCCCAAGTCACAATCCTCAAACAAACCAGTTGGAAGCAACACTTCCTTTCCCAGGAATTTCCCTTTTTCCCATTTGTACAATAACTTGTTAGTTCGCTATCTCTCTACCTTACTTCCAATTTCCATCTTTGGTGTTTGTTTCTATACAATCCATGGATAGACTTAGTTTGTAAAAATGAAGCTGCGGCCTTAGTTAATATTGCCAATAACCCATATGTGGTTCTTGTGAAGAAAACATTTGAATTGGATGTTGTTGGAACTTCTTTTCTGCCTTAACCACTTTTCAATGGTATAGAATGAGCCTGGATGTTTTGGGAGTGGTTCTGGGGGAATGTCAATATAAGGACGCAATGATTTAATGCAAAGATGCAGCCCTTGGAGATTTCACTGCACCTGAATTCAGCACTCAAGCTAATAGTGACTTAGGAGCCTGAGGTCACTTTTATGACCTCTTAGAGCCTCCATTTCTTTGATTCTGAAGCAAATAAAATGAGTCACCACAGCACTGAGAGGAGATTTAGGTAAGAAAACCCATGCAAAATAAATACTAGCTTCAGAAAATGCTGAGTTTCATCAAGACAGCACAAGCCAATTTGACTATCTTTACAGAACGCTTTGCTTCAGACTTACACCACCCTCCACACACACCCGAGTTACACCTCCTACATCCCAGCTTCTTCCTGGTTCTGCTCAGAATAGTTATTTAATTCCAGAGAAAGTGCAGCCCTAGAATCTTCTGTTTTTACTTTCTGATGCATCTATTCTAAGCAACACAGGCATACTTTTAGGTGTGAGGATCAATTATGAGGCGACCGTTTCCTGTCAGTTGAGTTTTCCAGTTTGAATTCTCACTCCTCTATTTATGACATACCAATTATATCAGGGAGGTCCAGAGGAATTTTAAGCAGCTGATGGTGACTTTCAAGGTGTGGAAATTGAGTTTTACAATGAGCTGAGTTACACGAATGCCCAAATTCACAAAATAGATAAGAAAAAGAAATCTTTGGAGTGTAATAACCAACAGCAAAGATATTTCAAAATGAGAGTCATATCATTCCTCAAGCACATCTGAGTAGCTGTGAAGACTAGATAATTATTAGTGGGGTTTGCCAAAGGAAGATGTCTAGTCAAGTGCAAAAGCGTCTCGTATGGACAATGTTTCCAACCAACTGAAAAGATATTTGATCTGGCATTTGAGAATTTGGTGAGAGATAGAACATCTTACCTGGATATTTTCCAAATATGTGTAAATTCTAGGAGCTGATTCAGATGAAACAGGCTGTGGTCATCTTCACTCTGTAGACAGAAAACTGTATTAATATTTATGGAGTGAACAGGAATGAGGAGCAGATAAAAATAGCTTCCTGCTGTCGCTTCACTCTCCTCTTTGATAACCTCTCTCTGTCGTTTTAAGGCTTGGTTTTAAATAGCTTCCACTACTTTCCTTAACGGTGTGAGCTCTCTTTCCAAGTGAAACAGTAAGCTGAGCTTTGGATGAGGATAAACCCCTAGGATGCTGGGAAAGCATCTGGGTACCACCCAGGTCAAACAGTAATTTCTCCTAATAAGGAGGCTGGCTTTTGACACCAATTTTTCTACTTTTCTCCTCTCTTTCCCCATCTCCCTTTCCTTCCCTTTCTACTCTCCTCTTGAGCCTCTGTCTCTTCATCTCCCTCCTTTTCTTCTTCTGTGTGCTCACCAAGCCATGGCAGTGTGACACCTGATAGAAGACACCTATGATTCCAATTTTTTTTCTTTACTGTGTCCTATTGCTGAAGTGTAAGAGAGCCACTCATGGTGGCAAATAAATTACAGCTGTCAGTAATATAGGTCCTTGAAGTTATTAATTGGCAATTAATATTTTGACAGGAGTGTCTACCTTTAAACAGTATTATGGCCCTTATGCACAGGCTCACATAACTGAATACACACACACACACACACACACACACACACACACACACACTCACACACACTTCCCTTGATTCGAGCATGTACATAGTACATGCAAACTATTTACAAGGGCTCAGTGTCCTATCTTCAGCGCAATGGCACTGTTGACCACACGGGGGCGACAAGTTTTGTTGTTGGAACCTGTTCTTACCTGGGTTGTAAGTGCTTTGAGCTCATACACTCTATTTTTAAAACTGCCTGTGTTCCTGACAGAAAATATCAGAAGAAAGTCCTAGGTATTGCTGTAGGTCAAAGGTGAATTCATTTTTACGCGGTCTAGTTCTGTGAGTAGGCTGAATAGGAACAAGGTGGCATGGAAGGAACTATGTCAGGATTATACAGCAAGTTTGGGAGCGTGCTGTTAGAAACAGCGCAGAAATGCTAAGAGGGAGGACGTTACATTAGAGTCACCAGGGTGGTTATGGCAAAAATTGTGACACTGATATTGTTTTTCTTTTTGAAACAGAGAAAACTAAAGTTTAGCTATATAAAATTTGATAAAACACGGGGAATTACAAGGGGTGGGGAGGTGAGAAAGAGAGACGGTTGAATTTGTTGCCCTCGTGTGGTCAACCCATGCCATTACAACGAAGGATATGCCTTGCTAAGAAGCTCTTTGGCACAGGTTTTGCAAGAATCCTTACTGGAAAAAAAAGGCAGAAGAATTTAGGGGCGCGCGCGCGCGCGCGTGTGTGTGTGTGTGTGTGTGTGTGTGTGTGTGTGTGTGCCATGCGACTAATGTTTTAGAGATACTTTAGATAACTAATGTAGTTAAGATGTTGTAACACGTAGAACTTCAATTTCCACAGATGTTAAATCAAAGCAAGCTTGTAAATAACTTTTATTTATGGGTGAAATAATTTTATTTCATGTCTCCATATTAAATCCTCATATATACTGTGAAAGCTTTTTATTTGCCCCTAGACATGCTTTTTGAGGAGGAGGAGTAGAAAATTGGTCTTTTTTTTCTATTGCCATTTATTAGGAATACTGATTTCAAGCATTTACTTATTTTACTTGTATGACGTTTGCCTGCTTGTACATATGACATCATATGTTGCGATAGCTGCAGCCAGTAGAATGTACTGGATCCCTGGAACTGAAGTTGAATAAGAATGTGAGTTGTTTTGTGGATGCTGGGAACTGAACCTGAGGACTCTGTAAGAGCAGCCAGTGCTATTAACCAATGATTTATCTCTCTGGTTCCTAGAAATGTTTTGTGAAGTATCTAGAAAGTACAGAGAGAACCTTCAGTTGCCATGGAACATACTGTGCACTTCATTTTTCCTAAAACTGACACAGTATTTTTGTCTTAAGGAAAAAAAATAAATTGACTTTTTATCTCTCATTTGAAATATATTACTGAGCCAGTTCTCAGAATTTGAGAGACTGAGGCAGGAGGATTAAGAATTGGCAAGATCTCATTTTGAAAAAAAAAATTCTATTACTGTCATTGTTCTGTGAACATCCTCTGAGCTAGAGGGAAATCGTGTTTCTGTGATTAGTTTACACAGTTGCAACAGCACTTTTGATCAGCACTTTTGAAAGATTTTAAAAGAGAATTGAAATGTTAAGCGAAAGGTATTCAGTTATTTACATTGTATTTCACTGAGGTGAGAGCATTAAAAATTTTGAAACCTAAGTTGATTTCTAATGACCATTAGGTTACTCACTAACCAATCACAGCAGTGGAGATGAATTGAGTGCCGTAAGGCTTTGCACAATTAGAAATCACTAAGGTAACTGCTGAAAGGCAACAAGTCCAATAGATTGAGTCAAGTGGTATCAATGACTGCATTCCTGGTTTAATGTAGAAAGGTAACTACATCTACGATCTTCCCAGAAAGAAACTATGTTTTTCATAATTTTTACAGTTGAAATTCTGAAAATAAAAGAATTTCATATCACTTTAAAAGTAAAATTAAGAAAGAACATTCACTGTTTATGAAGACTATAAAAATAAGGGCCAGTTATTATAAGTATGGTAATTAAAAAAATAAAAAAGTAAAACCAATGAGCTATACCAGATGTATTCAATTCACCAGCACTGCAAGAAGAGAATGTTTGTTAAAGTTGTGTTGAAATGGAAGCAGCTCTCCTGGTTGGCTCTCTGCCTATGTGATGAAAACACCATGACCAAAATAAATTGCAGAGGAAATGGTGTGTTTGGCTTATGGGTTATATCACTGAGGGAAGGCAAGACTGGAATTCAAGGCAGAAACCACAAGACAGGAACAGAAACAGAGACCACAGAGAAATGCAGCTTTACTACTTTTCATACACAGCCCAGGCCCCCTTTCCCATGGAGGATACTGTCCACAGTGGACTGTACTCTTCTACATCAATTACTAATCAAGAAAATGCCCCACAGACACACCCACCAGCCCATCTGATGGGAATAGTTCCTCAGATGAAGTTTTCTGAGCTGACTCTAACTTATGTCAGCTAACTAAGACAGGAACTATGGTGACTTGTGTGAGAATGCCCCCCTTAGGCTCACATATTTGAATGCATGGTCACCAGTTGGTGGATCTGTTTGAAAAGGATTAGGAGGTGTGGTCTTATTACAGGAGTTGTTTCACTTGTTGGAGGTGGGCTTTGAGGTTTCAAAATTCTATGCCAATTTAAGGTAGCACTCCCTTTGCCTCCTGCTTGTAGATTAGATGAAGCCAAGTGCCTAACTGCTACAGCAGAACGATGCTCCTCTGGTTCGCTTGCAGTCACCTTCCCTTCCATGTTGGTCATTGACTCTAACCCTCAGGAACTGTGAGCCCCCAGTTAAATGCTTTGGTTTATAAATTGACCTGCTGATGATAGGGAGACAAGAGTATTTATCACCTGCTTTCCCCCACTTCACCTAGTTAATCCTTTAAGAGCTGTGGTTAGAGCCTACAACCTAATACACACACAATGGGGTTCATTTTTAAATCTCTATGGTATCACAGGCTTTGGACAGGGTGGATATAGCTAGAGAAGACAAAAGAAAGTAAATGAAAATACACATTGTCCTACTTAGCTTCTCCATCACTATGATAAAATGCTGTCCAAAACCAGCTTGTGTGTGTGTGTGTGTGTGTGTGTGTGGGAATGGTTTGTTTTATCTTACATTTTACAGTCTGTCATGGACAGAAGCCAAAACAGGGGACCTGCAGCGAGCCATGGAAGAACTATGCTTATTGGCTCTCTTCCCATGGCCGGCTCAGTCTGTTCCAGATCCACTGTGGGGCCTGACACCAACCACAGTGGGGCTAGAACCTGAGCTGTTAACCATCATTCAGAAAATGAGCCCCAGATGAGCTCACAGAACAACCTAAGAGAGACGATTCTTCCTTTGAGGACCCCTTTCCTCAAGTGACTGTAGTTTGACAACTATACCCATAGAATGAAAATTTTGTCCAGATATCATTTATCTCAAATCTAAACACAGTGTAGCGTATGAATCAATGTCTTTCTCCTATGTAAGTTGGAAGGACAGTGTGCAATCTCTGAAGCTCCGTGGCTTGGCTCAAACCTAAGATCTCTGGTTCCATTTCTGAAACCTGAGATAATTACAGTGGGATGCTGTTTCTGTATTTGTTTTAACAGAATCATGAATATGAAATATTTTTAGATAAATGTCTCATATAAAACATGCTTTAAGAACATTATATCAGTGTGTTAGAATTGAGTGAGTTTTAGATCTTTAACAATTTTTAGTTCTTAATTCAGTTTATGCATGTGTGATTATGTATGCGTATATGCATCTGTGTGCAGATGCTTGTGGGTACCAGAAGGGGGCACTGTGTACACTGGAGCTGGAGTTATGGGCAGTAGTCAGCCACTGCATCTGGGTTTTAGGGGTTGAACTTAACTCTTCTGCAAAACCACCAAGAATTTTTAGCCACTGAGCAAACTCTCCAACTCCTAAGTACGTTAATTTATATGAGAGGAGTGCTAGTGATTTGTGGACTACTACACAAGTCAAAAATTATTTTATCAACAAGTAAATTAGAGCCACATGTTTCTTCTTCCTCCCTGTGTGGCAATAAAATATCACAGTTTCAACTTTTTTTGCAACATTGAAGGTAATTTGAAGAAACATAAGCTTATTAGCATTGAGGTATCAGTTGGATTTTGTGATATTACTCTGCCTAGATTTTAGATGTACAGTCCTGGAACTGTCAACAATCACTGAGCCAGAAGTCAGTCCCAGGAGAAATTTCTAAACAACTCTCTTTTGGCCTCATTATGTTATATTCCACATAGATATATTGCAAATGGATGTGATTTCTGACATTTATTTTTATGATGAAACAGCTCATACCATAAAGAAAAAAATCACACACTAGAAATCTGTTATCTGATGGAAATGACAGGACGCTGGGATTTCTGCTTAAAGCAGAAGATTCCTTGGTTGAAACCTGACAAAATAGCAAAGTCCATGCTCACTGTGCAATTTGGGCTGGGAGTATCTAAGATATCACACAGGGAATAAAATCCACATCTAACCCCATGAAATCATATCATTAAGTACCCTCATCCCTTTCTAGACAGATTATTATATGCAGTCATGAATATTAATCTGGTTGGATTTAAGCTACATTGACAAGACATAATAGTCTTCACACAGGACAAGGACTGTGCTATTTTTCTGCCACTAGTGGGGCTCTTGTTTATATTTGTGTTTCCTATTGTTTCTGAGTGATTATGTGGAAGCATGCATATTGGGACCTCAGTAGGTCTCTCACAAACTGTTTTTTTAAGAAATCAATTGGCCTGCTGTCCCGAGATGCTATAGCCAAATAATACCATTAGTACCATAGATTGTTAAAACAATAGACTTTTTATAGTTATAGAGGCCAAGGGGTTTAAGTTCAAGGAGAAGCATCTGCCCAAATTGCCCAAATTGCAGCCTTCCAGGCTTTATTCCAATGGAGAACATCCAACCTCTCACATGGGCATTGATTTTAATAAGAACTTGTTCTCTGATCTCTTCTAAAGTTAGGTGTGTACCATTTGATGTTGTCTCTTAAATCCTAACCCTTGGAGGTTCAGCCTCCAACTTATGAATTTTGGGGTATATTGAGACAAATTTCCAGCTTACCACCTAAAGGTTAAAGTTACAAGTTCATTATTATTGTTTCAGTCTGTATTGTTAAAGAATTTCATGAAAATATTGTATCATGGTTTAATAACTATACTGAAATAAACACCTGTTCATTAAACTAAGTAATTGCAAACTGGCAGCAAGCCATCAAGATAGAACTATGTTCCTTAAATGTTTCAATGTGCCAAACTGACACCCACATTTAGAAAGTCTTACCTTCTGACAGAACTTTCCTGGGGCGTCTCTGTTTTTCTGAAGATGAAGTTGAAAAACAGATTTACTTTTCTGAAATATTTTGTGGCTTCCTAAACACTGATCCCTGAAGAAGAAGAACATGAGGAAAAGGATAAACACAATTATAACTTCACAAAAATTCTCCAAAATGTTTTAAGTCATGCTTCCCTTGATGACTTCATTGTCTCTTTTTTCTTAAAACTTAGCCTAGTAAAGTTTGGTAATGGTAAATTGTGAGCACATGTATGCATTGCATTCATCCATGTTCCTACGAATATTTATACATTACATATATACATTTGAGTACTATGTTAAATGAATACTTAAAGAAGATATGCATGTCTAGCTGTATATGACAATGTACTGAAATTTTTAATGCATTGAAGAAAATGACTACTTGTGGAATGGGCATATTAAATTACAGTACAGGATAATCTATATGTGTTCAGAGTTGATTTCAACAAGCTACCTCAACATGTTTTGGATTGGCCTAGTTGTTGCTACGATGTCTGTATGGGGACCATTTTATCCAGTCAGCAGAGTGATATTCTGGAAACAGTGTGGACTTTCAAGGCATATTTACCAGCTCTATTACATTAGTTATGCCAATTAAACTTAAACTATCTGGAATTAAATACTGTCTTCCTTAGAACTGATCAACGGATTAACAAGACAATTTTGTCTAATTTATTTCATATTTTTATACTTGTATAATTATAATATGTAATACTAAAATAATGCATTAAATATATAACAACTAATCATTTAATTATATAGTATAGTACAGGTTACACGCCAAAAAAGAAAATTAATATAAAAAGTCATTTTGTATTAAAGGGGTATGTATTGACTTTGTTTCTTTCTATTTCTAAGCACTTTTTACCCTGTAAATTATTTTCCCAAATACAATTTACATGATGGGCAAAATTAATATTCAATTAAAAGCATGCCATACCAAACAAGAATTGTTTTTCTGTAAAACAAAAAAGGACTTTTGTATCACCAGCAATTCTGACATTTTGAAATAATACTTTCTACATATTAAATCCATGTGAATTGCATACAACACTAAAGTGTTTTACACATTGATTGCTATTGTGATTTGTAAGAAAAGTTTTAAATAATATGACCTTTTATTGACTCTTGTTATTCTAGAGAAAAATGAAGGAAAACCTAAGAAAAGAGAGAAAAGATAATGTGCACTGGAGAGGCCAGGAAAGAGAGGACTCTCCAGAGGAAAGCGCCGTCACTAATCAGTGCTGATGATGAAGGAAGAGACAGATACACCATCTTAATTAGATGTTAATACACATGACATTTTCAAAGGAAGGTTTTAGTTACTATTGGATTTCTTTTTCTTTTCTTTTCTTTTCTTTCTTTTTCTTTTTTTTTTTTTTTGAGACAGGGTTTCTCTGTAGCTTTTAAGAATACATTTTTAATCCTCTGGGTTCTAACATTCTTCAATACAGCTGTAAATTCCAGTATCTCTGACTGTTAGTTATTGCAAAGGTGTATTGTGCTAAAGTATTCTGCTAAAAGGTCTTTTTTAAATGTACGGATGTAGTGGCATTTCATTTGCTTTTTTTAAAAAATAAAGCTTGCCTGAAGATCAGAAAAGATACACTGGCCTTACAGACCAGGCAGCAATGACACACACCTTTAATTCCAATAGCCAAACTAGTTTGCTATAGAAACCGGGTGGTAATCGTGTACGCACTTAATCCCAGAACGAGAGAGGATTATCAAACAGGAGAAGATAGCTCTCAGTCTCAGTTTCATTCTCATTCTGAGGTTTTCTGGAGACAGGATCGCCATTTAAAACTGAGGTTGAGGTAAGAACCAGTGACTGGCTGCTTTTCTTCTCTGGTTTTCAGGTTGAACCCCAATATCTGTCTCTGAGGTTTTATTAATCATGCTTCATATGAAGATTACCAAAATGAAAATTTAATGTAGCCATTTGGGGTCTTTTCCACTAAGAGTTTATTGAATATCTGGGAATATTTGTTCCTAATCATGTCAGATAAGTACATCACACTGTTAAAATACTTTAAATTATCTATAACTTTAGAAAAGATTATTTGTTTTTAATTTACGTATATGAGTGTTTTACCTATGTCTGTAGCTGGGTGCCTATGGAGGACAGAAGAGGATATCAAAACTCCTGGAACTGGGGTTACAAATGGTTGTTAGCCACCATTTGGATGCTAGCAATTGAAGCTGGGTCTTTTGGAAAAGCAACCAGTGCTCTTAACTACCGAGTCATCTCTCTAGGACCTCTTTAATTTTTAATTGAGAATTTAGAGTTGTCATTCTTGTATCTAACTGCAATATTACTTTATATAGCTCAACCTAGGGTTGAGCTGTTTACTGTAATGGTCTTTGGACACTCAATACCAGTTATATGCTAAGGCTGACTAGATTACCATGTGCTATAAGTGTAAAAAACACACTGTTGTGAAGGTTTACCATAAGAAGCAATACAAAATATCTCAGTACTACTGACTACATGTTGACATAGTGCTTGTATCTATTTTTTTTTTAGTTAAACAGGAGAGCTAGAAATATGGCACAGAAACTGAGTTTGGTTCTCAGCCCTCACACTAGGCTGTTCAGAGAAGCCTGTAACAGCAACTCCAGGAATTCAACCCCTCCCTCTGATCCCCACTGTCACCAACCAATATGCAGTGGGACATGCTTGCACACAAACTCATATACACAAATAAATGATAAAATACATATTTTAAACAAATATATTTTTTACATTTTTTGTGACTTGAGAAAAACTAGGCCACCTGTTATTGTTGTGTTAGAGAGAAAAAAAGCGAAGGCTGAGGAAAGCATTGAAAAACAAGTAAATAAATCGCTTCTATGTAGAGTGTAGTGCATTAATGAGAGGAGGGAGAATCAATCTCTGTCTGAGGATTCCACAACCCAAGAGGAGAAGAAGGAGGTTAATGTTTCAAGAGAAAGAGAATGGCATAGTTTGGCGACAGAAGAGGGCATTGTAGGGACAGGTTTGAGCATCAAAAGAACTGGCCAAGTTGACAATATCATATAACTCAGAATGTGAACACAGAAATCACAATGTCAGCTTGGATATCTAGATTTTAAATATGACTCTTGGGCATATATTTTAATAATCATATGCAAAACTTTACCTTTTCAATTAACTGAATCTCTATGAAACAGACAAACGTTTATGCTTCTTTTATTATTCATGTATCAAGATTTCCGCAATCGGAATTGCTGGGTCTTGAGGGAGGTTGACTCCCAGTTTCCCGAGAAACCGCCACACTGATTTCCACAGTGGCTGCACAAGTTTGCATTCCCACCAACAATGGATGAGAGTTCCCCTCTCTCCACATCCTCTCCAGCATAGGCTATCATTGGTGTTTTTGACTTTAGCTAATCTGACCGGTATAAAATGGTATATCATAGTTGTTTTGGTTTGCATTTCCCTGATTGCTAAGGATGTTGAGCATGACCTTAAGTGTCTTTTGGCCATTCGAAGTTCTTCTGTTGAGAATTCTCTGTTCAGATCAGCACCCCATTTTTTAATTGGGTTAATTAGAGTTTTAGTGTCTAGTTTCTTGAGTTCTTTGTATATTTTGGAGATCAGGCCTTTATCTGATGAGGGGTTGGTGAAGATCTTCTCCCAGTCAGAAGGTAGCCTTTTTGTCTTACTGACAGTGTCCTTTGCTTTACAGAAGCTTCTCAGTTTCAGGAGGTCCCATTTATTCATTGATTCTCTTATTGTCTGTGCTACTGGGGTTCTACCTAGGAAGTGGTCTCCTGTGCCTATGTCTTGTAGACTACTTCCCACTTTCTCTTCCATCTGGTTCAAAGTGGTCAGATTAATGTTGAGGTCTTTAATCCATTTGGACTTGATTTTTGTGCATTGTGATAGATATGGATCTACTTTCATTCAATTCCACTCTTGGGAATATACCCAGGAGATGCCCTGTCATACCACAAAAGCATTTGTTCAACTATGTTCATAGCAGCACTATTTGTAATAGCCAGAACCTGGAAACAACCAAGGTGCCCCTCAATAGAAGAATGGTTAAAGAAGGTGTGGAACATATATACATTAGAGTTTTACTCAGCGGTAAAAAACAATGACATCTTGAATTTTGCATGCAAATGGATGGACATAGAAAACGCTTTACTGAGTGAGATAAGCCAGACTCAAAAAGAGGAATATGGTATGTATTCACTCATAAGTGGATTCTAGCCATAATTAAAGGTCTTTGAGCCTATTATTCGAGATCCTAGAGAAGCTAAATAAGAAGGTGAACCTGAAAAAAATCATGTAGTTATCCTCCTGGAGATTGGAAATAGACAAGAGAGCCAGAACCTTCATCTGTCGATGGATGGAGATAGAATCAGAGACCCACATTGGAACACTTGACTTAACTCCCTAGGTCCAAACGAGAAGCAGAAGGAAAGAGAACGTGAGCAAAGAAGGCAAGACCAGAGGGAACCTTCATCTGGCGATGGATGGCGATACAGATGGAGACCCACATTGGAGCACCGGACTGAGACCCCCAAGGTCCAAATGAGGAGCAGAAGGAGGAAGAACATGAAAAAGGAAATCAAGACTGCGAGGGGTGCGATCACCCACTGATACAAGGGGACTGATCTAAGGAGAGTTCACCAAGGCCAGTTAGACTGGGACTGAAGGAGCACGTGATCCAACCAGATTCTCTGAATGTGGCCGGATTCTCTGGATGTGGCTGGCCTGGAGTCTTTTTGAAAAGCCATTGACAATGACACTGGGACTTGTTTCCTCTGCATATACTGGATTTTTGGGATCCAGTCTGTTTGGATACTCACCTTCCTGGACCTGGAGGGAGGGGGGAGGAACTTGAACTTCCCACTGGGCAGGAAACCCTGACTGCTCTTAGGGATAGAGACGGAGGGGGAGAGGGAGTGGGGGGAGTGGGAGGGTGTTGGGAGGAGGGGCGGAAATGGAAACTTTTATAATTTAATAAACTTTGGGAAAAAAAATATTTCCGCAATCGGTTATTTATTCTCCCAAGGACTCCTTGACTCTAGTTGCATGCTACTTAACATCCTAGGAACAGCTATGTACAGAGAAGCTGCTTAAGATGAAAGGTTAAATACGTGTACATAATTACCCCTATTTCCTACTCGCAAATAGCTCATGCTATTTGAAAGTAAAATTATGGCACTCTATTTATGTAAATAATGAATAATAAGCATACTATCAAAACGATATGCAAATATTCATACATGTCTTATGGGGGAAAAGGATTATAATAATGTACAGGTGTGGATGCGGATTCTCATAACAGTGGGTTCACTTTACATCTACATTCACACGGGTGCTATTTTTGCAATAAATATATACCACAGATTAATAGGATAATAAGGTTCGAAGCATTATTTTCTCTGTGTTATTTTGAGACAAAGTATGTGTCATGGTTTGAATGAGAAATGTCCTGTTGTTGTTTCTTTTTTACTCTATACTCATTAGGCTTTTTTTGCTGCTTTGGGGGCCTGCCACACAGCACCCAAATAAATCACACATGGAGAGACCTATTATTACTTATAAATGCCAGCCTTAGCGTGGTGTGTTTCTAGCCAGCTTTTCAAAACTTAAATTATCACCACTGCCTTTTGCCCCTGGCTTTTCCCTTTTCTTCTGTATATCTCCCTTTCATGCTTACGCTGTGGCTGACTGTGTGACTGACCCCTTTTGTCCTCTTCTTGTCCTTGTTGCTTCCCTCTTCCAGATTTCTCCTTCTATTTATACTCTCTGCATGCTAGCCCTACCTACCCTTGGTCCTGTCTCGCTATTGGACATTGAGCTCTTTATTAGACCGTCAGGTGCTTTAGCGAGGCAAAAAAAAAAAAAAAAAAGAAAAGAAAAAACCCACAGCTTCACAGAGTTAAACAAATGCAGCATAAAAAGCAATGCACCTTAAAATAATATTCTACAATAATGTCCCATATGATTAATGACTTGAGCACCTGGTCCTGGACTAGCGTCTGGTCCAGAAAGGTTTTGGTAGCCTTAGGAAAGGGATCCTTGCTGAAGGAAGTATATCATTGGGAATGGGTTTTGAGGCTTTATAGCTCGTCCCCTTCATCCCCCTCTGCTTTGTGTGTGGGCAGATATGTGATCTTCCTGTTCCGACCACTATGCTTTCTCTGACTGTTGCCATGCCTTCCTTTCCACGACAGACCTCTTTTTCTGGTGCCATCAATCAAAATGAATCATTCCTTCCTTCCTTCCTTACGGTGCTTTGCCAGGATGATTTGTCACAGCAGCATAAGCTTAACTAATACAATCTCTCTTGGTAGGCTCAACCTCCTTAGCGATCAGGGAAATGCAAATCAAAACCACTTTGAGATACCATCTTACACCTGTCAGAATAGCTAAAGTCAAAAACACCAACGATAGCCTATGCTGGAGAGGATGTGGGGTGAGGGGAACACTCATCCATTGTTGGTGGGAATGCAAACTTGTGCAGCCACTGTGCAAATCAGTGTGGCCGTTTCTCAGGAAACTGGGAGTCAACCTCCCTCAAGACCCAGCAATTCCACTCTTGGGAATATACCCTAGAGATTCCCTAACATACTACAAAAGCATTTGTTCAACTATGTTCATAGCAGCACTATTTGTAATAGCCAGAACCTGGAAACAGCCTAGGTGCCCCTCAATAGAAGAATGGTTAAAAAAGGTGTGGAACATATACACATTAAAGTTTTACTCAGTGGTAAAAAACAATGACATCTTGAATTTTGCATGCAAGTGGATGGAAATAGAAAACACTTTACTGAGTGAGGTAAGCCAGACCGAAAAAGAGGAATATGGTATGTACTCACTCATAAGTGGATTCTAACCATAATTAAAGGTCTTTGAGCCTATTATTCATGATCCTAGAGAAGCTAAATAAGAAGATGAACCTGATGAAGATTACTTAACTATCCGCCAAGCAACCTGTATTGTTCAAATTTGAATGATTGACTAAGAATCAAATGCAAGTCTGTTGTTTGCTATTTTTGTGGTCAACTAGTTGTGAATTGATACTACAATTAATTTAAAACTTTAGAAAATGTCCTGGGAATGAACAAAATGAAAGTAACCCAAGGTCTTCTACTGCACCAGACACAACATGCTCTCAGCTGCATGAGAGGGCTCAGTGGGGACTTGCTCCTTTCTACTCTGTGACAGCCCTGGGTTCTGACTAATGAAGCCCTGGGTGCTCAACAAAAGTTCAAAATGTATAGCAGAGTCTTTAAATGTGGTTAAAAAAAATATTCATTTCTTTGCTAAATGCTATTCCTAATTTTGTTGAGAAGATACACGCCCAGAATGGCTAAAACCCAGTGCCTACTGCCCATTACTCTGCAGTATTGTCCTAAACTGTGTGTGCCTTAATATTTCTCTCACTTGTGACTACAGGTTTAAATTTTACTTTGAATAGAAGGCAACTACACTTTACAATCAAGTGTTTAATGGTCCAACCTATACGAATTATGGAGATGAGCTGAAAGCATTTATAAAGGGAAAATCTTCAAGATGATTTTAAATTCTAAGTAAGGTGATTTATGCTTTAGGTAGACACGGAGTCTCATGTAGCCCAAGCTGACCTTAGATTTGTTATGCAGCTGAGGATGAACTTGAACTCATGGTCTTTCAGTCTCTACTTTCCCAGATCTCAACAAGTATGATTGAGATTTAATATTTAAATAAGATTGTCTTATAGTTAGAAAAGGACTACGGCACTGGAGAGAAGGCTCAGCAGTTAATAACAATGGCTACTCTTAAAGAAGACCCAGGTTCACTGCCCAGCACCCGTATGGTTCTTTACAATCTTCCATAACTCTAGTTCCAGGGTATCAATTGCTCTCTTTTTGTCTTTAAGGGCACCTGCATGCACGTGCACGTATTCACACAGAGACACACAGACATTTGCATAATTAAAAACTGAAAACAAAAGGAATATAACATCTTCTGTAGAGAAAGAGAAAGCAGACTCTCTGGTGGAAAGTCTCCTCAACCTAATCAATGCTGCTGATGAAAGAAGACATAGATGCTGCCATCTTAATTCAAATTCAAAGACATATGCCTTTTTCAAAATGAGGCGTTCAGGCACTATAGGATTTCATTTTCTTTCCTCATATTTTTTAAAATGTAATCCTCTGGGTTCTATCATTTTTGACAACAGTAAAGTAAATTAAATAATAAGCAAAGTCTGTCTTGTGTTGTTTAAATTAAGACAAACTTGACCATGGAATTAAGAAACAAAGAATATTCAATTTCTTCATGGGAATTACTGGTGGTTTCCTATTGAGTGTGAAGTCATGATTTATTCAGCAAAAGCTCTTATACAGAGCCAACTTTATTGTTTCACACAGTAGCGACTGAGGAGAATTATTTATAAATTGATTAGAAAGTAAGGCCGCAAGGTCTTCGAGAGAAAAAAATTTTAAAGCACATAGATTCATGTTAAGAAAAACTTGTATTTTTTGTAGACGCTGGGCCTCCAGACAGCGGTTAACACTGCATTGGTGTCTTTCTTCTTAGTTATGAATAGCATGTGTGAGAAGTGTCAAGCTGAAATGAAGGTGCAACGGTCATCACCCCAGAGAGAAGACAAATGCAGTTAAGTAGTGAATAGCTCATCAAGCTCCGGGTGTCTTTCCCCCTCTTGTGCTCAAGCATGAGGAAAACTCCTGTTTCTGACTGCAGGCTGCAACTGGAAAGTCAGATGGTGCCAGCCTGCTGGAGGAAGCTGTGTGAAGTGGGTTACTGAAGAGACCTCTCTCCATGGTTATTGTACTGGAGGCCAACGAGCAGAACGGTGGTGAAGAATTTAATATTTTATGAATAATCCAAGTGATTTCTGTCTCTCAGTTGTATTTATTCTGATGTTAATTGGCAGGTACCATGATTCTATGTTTCACATTACTGAATATTTTATATAAAGTTTATGTGGGATTATAATAAACCTGAAGAAATTTCTGTTATAAACCTTGAACTGACTTTCTATTCATAATACAGCATATTATATAAAATCTCATTTTCAAGGGATGAAGAAATTTGACATCAGCAGAGGATAGTTTGCCCTGTCAACAGAAAGGAATGACCGTGCTTCCCATTATGTAAAAGGTTTGTTTTGATGATATTTATTTACTTACATTACCCTGAAAATTTAAAAAATGCATGTAAGCAGAAATTTACAATGACAATTAAAATACAGTAACACAATATGAAACTTCTAGCCATGTGTGGGGAATTTAGTGTCTTTACTGTTTTTCCTATTTTTGGTCTCTTTTTCTTAAGCTTTCCTGAGTCAGGTTTTTATACATTTATAAATTTTCCTTAGAAATATTTGTAAAGGCAAAGGGTTGAGGATGTAGCTCCGTCTGTAGGTGCTTACCTGATGTGCATGAAGCCCTCCCTGGTCCTATTGACCCCTTGTAACCTGAGTGCAGGGGATTGGGATATGTCTGCACTCCCAGCATTTCAGAGGGAGAGACAGGAGGATCAGAAGTTAATGGGACAACACAGCAGGTTCAAGGCTGGCTTGATAGACACGAGGCCTGGTCTTTAAAAAGACAAGTTGTAGAAGCAGAATTGCTTAGCAGATTAAAGACACTATAAAGTCTTTAGATGAATTTTATATTTGGAGCAAATTCCCTTCAGCTCCTGTTGCATCCATTTACATCTTAACAACTTTTTGAACGATGCCAATTATTTTACTGGACTTCCTCAGTATTTTAACATGTTTTTATTAAAACGTAATAATAATTGGCTGTTTAAATGCATGTTTCTTAAACTCTTTTAGTACCCTTGTCCATTTGAATTGCGACTCACTTTCTTGAGCCTGTTTTTTGTTGGTTGGTGGTTATTTGTAAGAACAAATTATTAGTACATTTTCCATATTTTGAGCTGTTGAGACAATCGATCACAGAGTGCCTGTCTGGGTGCTCATGCTTTAGTAGAACTTGGTCATTGACTTTTCTGTGCACAACTTTCAGTTCTTGTTATTCACCTGCCTCCCCCTGACCTGCAGTCTGTTGATTTCCAGTCTTATAATGACACTCATACTAGGGCCAGGAAGACAGCAGGGATTGTGTTGGAGTCATCTGTGTATTTTAATTCGCTGATCAAACATTTGTAAATGTCACTTTTAGTACTGTGGGAACGGGCGACTCTGACCCTCTGTCTCTACTCTTCCCAACCCCTGCAAAATTGTGTGTATTTTTCTGATGACCACAGCACAAAAAACTAGTACTGTTTCTTTCCTGAATTCCAATCAAGTGTTTTACAGTGGAAAGTCAGAGCAGTTCAAGCAAATATCAGTTTGAATTTACTTTTTATTCTAGCTCTGTATGACCTGGAAGAAAGATTGAATGTTCCCATGTATAAAGTAGGGCACTATAATAACTATCTCCTGGATGTGCTCCATGATCTTAGATGTCTAGACAACACAAAGCAAGCGATTATGACTTACTGACAGATGCTATTGTTATCATTGCAATTTTATCAAATAGAATATTCCAGACCAGTAGGAGTGTCAGGATGAAGGTCTAAAGTATTTCTTATTTCATAATTCATTTGCTGCATGTTACACGAGTTTCTTCTGTAGAAAACATTTCTTTTCATGTGAGTTCTATGTACACAAGTGTATGCAAGTATGGCTAACAATGCAGATGTGTATGAGCCAGAGGTTAATGCTAGCATGTCTTCCTCAATCACTCTCTTCAGCACTTTTGAGACAGAGTCTCTCACTGAACTGGAAACTCGTCATTTCAGCTAGACATGCTGGCCAGAATGCACTGGAACAAAAGGACCACATCCCCATAAGGAACTTTAACATGGGTGCTAAGGGGATGAGCTCAGGTGCTAGGGGTATGAACTCTGGTCCCTCTGCTTCTACAAGCACTTCACCTACTGGGCTATTTCTCCAGCTCCCCAGGGAGCCTCATGAGCAGATTTTTACATTCTATAGATACTCTTTAGAAAAATGATACAATAATTAATTGAAAAATAAAATTTAAATAGCATATCTATATTTCTTTGGATATTCTAAAGAATGGTAATACTATCTGGATGTCAAACATAAATATATCAATATTGGAAAACTGTAACTCAAATTATTTTATATATGCACACACACATACATACACACTACTTTGAGTATTTTGGTTCCTCAGTTATTTTTAGGGAGCTAATGAATGTAATTAAGTCATGCAAATACTCTGCAACTTCCTCACTGTCCAACCTGACCAACCTGATTAAGACAATTAGATGACTATAAAAATATTGAAAACCCATGTTGCTGTGCATAACAAAAATCATATAAACATGAAAGCATGTAATATATTCTGTGTAACACTTCAATGAGACAATGACTGAAGTCTTTATGGGTGCTTTACTTATTGGAAACAGTTTTTAAAAAAAAACATATCCTGAAAATCACACATTCTGGAAGTGTGACCTCTTTGGTGATACAGTTTCCTGTGTTATACTTCCTCCTGCTAAAATTTGGCGCAGATATTTGAAGTTCTTTCATGTTCTTTGATCTCAGTTTTTGGCATTGAAGACCAGGCATGAGGTTAGAAGTTTATGTATTCAGAAGACATTTTTTTGATATGGGTCATGATGAAATCAAATAAACTATAACATTTTATTGAGGTTGAATTGAATATAAGCTACAATCATAGGCTGAGGGAAAACACCAGCCTTGTTGTTGAATGTGCCTCAAACAGATAAATAATGTTTATTTGCATTATGTAGCAAAGCAATCATGACTACAATATGACAATTATTGTTATAACTCATAACAAAAAAAGTCAAACAAGAAGTTCAAGGAGTCACTCCCAGTTAATCTGGTACCCCGGACTATTGGATTGGGTGTGATTCATCTCCGACGTATTTTCAAATGCATTTGTGTTAGAACAACGACCAAATGAAACTCTCAAACAGAATGCTTTTTGGTCTCATGGGATGTTCGTAAAATTTATAATCATGAACAAACACAAGGGAAAAACATGACTGCAAAACATTTGAGTCTTTGTGTTCTATTACAGAGAAGTATTTATCTTTTCTTAAAGCTGCCTTGTGTTTTCCAGGCTGGTCCCTAAGGAACGACAAGTGAGTGGCTTGTTGTGATAACTGAAAATGATTTTTAAAAAACTAAATAAATATTTAAAGTTTAAATTCATAGCAGGCTTCAGGTTGTCTTAGTGAACTGTCTAAATTATTTTTAAAAGTTTTTAAAACTTAATGTTTTTTCTGAGTACTGTTTCCTCAAGAACATTTGTTTTCACAAGTACATATGTTATTGGCTAGAATGCAGATGCGGGGGCAATTGCTGTATTTTTCTTTCTAAAATTTTTGACCACTGTTAAGAGTATAACTCTTATGATTATCTTTTTATGTGGAGTTGAATAGGATTTATATGTGTGTTTGTGTATGTACCAAATTATCCTTATTTATTAATCTGCTGATGTAAAATTTGGTTGATTTAAATTAATTTCTGTCATGAATAAAGTAGCAATAAATATGGAGGTAAAATATCTCTAAGTTGCTCTGGAGTTCTCTGGTTATATTACCAGGAGTGAAACAACTGGGCCATGTGGTCATTATTGTTTTAAATTTGTGCAAAGTCTTCACAGTAACTTCCACACTGGCTGTATTAACTTGCACAGCAGTGAATAAGGGTTCCTTTCTGTCTACATCTGCACCTACATCTGTTGTTGGATTTCTTGATGATAGCCATCCGGACTGGGGAGTAGTTCACGATGGTTGATAGCAGGAGACAGGAAGAACTGAATGCAAAGATGGACTTGAGATATGAAGAGGATACAAAGCTAATTATTTATATGGTTTTAAGTCTACATTGGATCTCTCTCTCTCTCTCTCTCTCTCTCTCTCTCTCTCTCTCTCTCTCTCTTGCTCATCTGTGTGTGGTGGATAAATGGATAAAAATGGTTTTGATATTAAATTATTAAATGCATAAAAATAGTTTGATAGTTGAAAGTGTAAAATCTAAAATCTAAATCCAGCCCACACCTTTTAAATGGCCATTCAACTATCTAGAAGTTCAGTGAGATGTATAGACTTTTTATCTGGTTGGTATCAGTGTGTTTTGATTTGCAAATTTTATAATAAAATTCATGAAAAATAAAATAAGTATAAACTAACAACTTATTGTTTTATGAAAATTATTATAATTCTTAATCTCAACATTCCTATATTTTAAAAATCATTATTTATTACTAAAGAACTAATTTATACTCCAAACTGTAATCTTTCCAAATAGAATCATTACAGGTAGAGTACCCAATAGCTTCTGAGTTTTAAAGCTGAAAGTCTCCTTCACTGGGGATCATCATCCTAGGATATTTGAAGCAGTTTGTCACCCCAAGTCACACAAGTCACAGTTCGTATAAAACATCTTTTTGGGGGGGGTGTAGAGAGATTGCTTAGCAGTTAAAAGTTCTTGCTATTCTTCCAGAGGACCGGGGTTCAATGCCAGCATCCTCATCTTAGTTCACAATTGTGGGTAACTCCAATTCCAAGGGATCTGATGCTCTTTCTGGCCTCCTAGGCATTCTATGCACATGGTACACAGACAGGTATACATGCAGGTGAAACATCGATACACTTAAAACAATAACACACAAATCATTATATCTATACATAAAAATACATAATAATATAAAATAATATTAAAAGGAAGATAGATCACCGATATGATTCACAAAATTTCCAAATCTTTCCACAGAGGATAAAATTTAATTTGTAAGTCATAACTTCATGTCACGGGGCTGCTAGTGCGAGACTCTGAGTTCTTTTCCCAGCATGGTTTCTACACTAATTACTTTCCCATGACTTTGGGCAAGTGCAGAAATGGCTTAAGGGGGAAGGTTTTAGGGGGTGCCACCCATCATGTTAGGGATGCTAACATGGCAAGGGTGCTCTGTTTGTTTAGATGGGAGCTTGTGGCTGTAGATTCTCATATCCTGGTGGATCAGAAAGCAGAGGTGTAACCCTCAAAACCAACCCTCTAGTGACTAGACACTGCATCCCAAAGGTTTCAAAATGTCACACAACAGCACCGTCATTTGGAGACCAAGCATTCACATACCTAAGCCTAGAGTACTCCATTAGCATATCCTCAACAGACATACTGTTTGTAAGATGTCTTTTTAAAACACAGTAAAATAAAAGCTTGCTGCTTAAAACTGACAAATTATAGCAACCAAAAATGACTTTAATAAGATACTTACATCTGTAAAAACTCTTCAGAGCCACGCACTCTTAGAAGATACTCGTTGGGGGAAAGCTGCTCATTTGCACATAAAAGCAGAATCTCAGCAATTAGGTCTTTGACAAGATAATTAGCTGGAAAAGAAGTGAATAATGAAAGTGAGTAGAGCGTCTGAAACATTGGCTGTGAAGCTTTTGAGCACAAAACCTGATAATCTCATTACGAAGCATTGTAGCCAGCTAGCTCCACCAGGGGGGATTAAAGTACAACACATTTATTTGTCTATTTATTAGGTTCGTGGTTATTTTAGACAAAGGGTGCTTGCAATCATTTTTAAGTTCGGTTCTGTCTGAATGGAAAATGTCAACGCTAGTTATTGTGCTTCTCGCATTAAAACCGTTTGATCCATTATGGCTCTGCACAATAGATATTCTTAGGAGACTAGACAGATGGTTCTGCACTTAAGAGCACTGGCTGCTCTTCCAGAGGACATGAGTTCAATTCTCAGCACCTACGGCAGTTCCCAATTGTTTATAACTCCTGTTCTAGGAGATTCGAGGTTGTGTTTTCTCTCCAAGGGCACCAGATGCATGCACAGCAAGAGACAAACATGCAGGCAAAACATCCACACTCATAATAAAAAATAAAATAAACTTTTAAAAGAAAATGAAAGAGATACGTTTGGGGCAGGAAAGGTGGGTTAGCGATAAGGAGAACTTTTTGCCCTAGCATGAACCCGAGTTTGGTTTGCACCAACATCTGGAACATCACAGACACCTGTAACCTCAGTTCCAGCAGAGATGGTGACCACTTCTGGCCTCAGCAGGCACTGCACATACATGTTGCAGGTACATACATTTGTGCTCACACATATAAACATAAAAGTAAAATAAACATAAATATTTTTTTTAAATATATGCTATTGACTTGATATTAAGATAATTTTACTACCATAAACTGTGGTTCTCTGTTTTATGCTAAATCATGGATATAATATAGACTTTATTTTTTTAGTAGATTTACATAAACATGTTCTTCAACCGCTGGGGCTGAGCTTCCTTATCAAAAAGTTTGTAATGACATAGTCTCTACTCTTTGTGAATATGACATTTGGTTGACAGAAACAAAATAGATCAATGTGGTCAATATATTTTAAATGTTTCATGCTTGCATTTTTAGTGTGAGTCAACGAACTTTCAGTTTGAACCAATGAACTTTCAGTGTGAGACAATCACTGAAAGCGGGTAGTGCTGACTCCTGCAGATACTCAGCCAGTAAGAATTTTTAGAAGACAATTTTAAATGTCCAACTGCATTTTCCAGTGGAATTTTACTTAACTGTGGTTTATTTTATATTTGCTTCTTCTTCTTCTTCTTCTTCTTCTTCTTCTTCTTCTTCTTCTTCTTCTTCTTCTTCTTCTTCTTCTTCTTCTTCTCCTTCTCCTTCTCCTTCTCCTTCTCCTTCTCCTTCTCCTTCTCCTTCTCCTTCTCCTTCTCCTTCTCCTTCTCCTTCTCCTTCTTGTAACATGAGGGCCGGCTTGTTGGGGTTTCTGTCCCGCCCAGTACCCCACAACTGGCATACCCCAAGGAAAATCACACACAGGACTCCATAAGTTTATAAACTGATTGGCCCATTAGGTCAGGCTTCTTGTTAACTCTTATAACTTATATTAACCCATTATTCTCATCTATGTTAGCCATAATGGCTCCGTACCTTTCTCAGCTGGGCAAGTTACATGCTGCCTCTTCGGTGGTCTGCACAGGAGTGGCAGAGGAACCTCCCTGCTTCCCAGAATTCTCCTGTTCTCATTGCATCACCTCTACTTCCTGTCTGGTTTTCCTGCCTATACTGCCTGCCTGGCCAATCAGCATTTTATTAAAATATGATTGACAGAACACACACAATTCTCCTGCATCACCTCCTCCTCCTCCTTCTCTTCCCCTCCTCCTCCTCCTCCTTCTTCTTCTTCTTTCTCTTCTTCATTTTCTTCTTCCTCCTCCTCCTCATCTTTTCCTTTTCTTTTTCCTCTTCTTGTTGGGAAAAAAACAACTTTGACTAAAACGGGGTAACATAACAGAGTCGTACAATTGGTGTTACTGCCATAAAACCGAGACATGCTACATTTAACATATATTTTTTATGGTAGATCAAGATGTCATTATAGAAATTGTTAGATAAAAAGTTATAGAGAAGAGGTCATGAGGGAAGGGCAGATGGCCATACATTATCCTGGCAGAGAAAACTTAATGATATTATAGCTTGGGAATATTGAAAAGATGGTATGAATTAAAGTTAGCTCAAAACGAGGCCACTGACAAAATTATTGGCAAAGAACTCTGTTAAACAACAGAAAGAATCTCCAAAAACACCTCGGTTTGACTTTCCTTTTGTCAGGGCTGCAGGTGCTGAGCTACATGAAGCATATACAGATTATTACTTAGTTACAAATATTCTCTTAATGTTCATGCAAGACTGCACAGTCCACTGTCTACCTTCTTTCTCCCCTACTTTAGCTTTTTTTTTTTCAGAGCAGATGAGTCTAAGATTTACTCTGAGACAAGACAGACCTTAAAGTTTCATTACAGGAAGCTTACACATGGAAAGGTAATGGATAGTTAGTACAATATTCGTAAGTGTTTTTGCCTAGCTGTGGAGTGAGGAAACATAGTTTCTATTGTCAGGTCTGTGGGAAGACTACAGAAGAGAAAGTTCCAAAGAGGACTGGTCCCAAACACCTTCTGAATTCCTTCAGTTCCAAGCAACTAGTTACCCAGAGTGTGTGTGGAGCTTCAGAGAATGGTCTACTGAGCTCCTGTGAAATGATGTCTCCTGTCGCCTGTTGCTTGTGACCTGTTGGGTGTCTCATATTTAGTATGCCTGAACCTGAAGCCACTATCTTTATCCTTAAGCCTTTATCATCAAGTGATGCTTCTCATTCACATATTGTCAGCAAACACGTACCAGGGCTTCCTTTAAGTAGATTTATACTGGCATTTTTTGTAGCCCGTGATAGAATCGTTCTGTTCATTTCATGCAGCTCTTCTCATTCTTTAACCCTTAGGCCTCCAGAAACTTAAGCACCTGGACTCAGAATCTGTGCTGATGAGATCAAAATACAGCACCATTGGCTGGAGAAACACAGTCCAGATTTTGAATATTGGGAGCTGGATCTAAGAGAGAGACAGACTGACTATAGTGGTCATTGAACAAACAGTGTGCATGCTTGAAGGCTTGGCTTTTTTTTCTTGTTTTGGAGAAACAAGTCAATGAGTGAATCAGCTGAGAACAAGCTGTGGGAAAGAGTGACAGAGAGACCAGCTTGGGGCTTTAAGGGAATTCTGAGTTTTGGCATTTTTGACACATTCCTACTCTTAAACTCTATAAGAAACACTTATATTGTTTAAGAATGTTTTCTTTTCTGCTTCAATCAGCATGACTTGGTTTAAAGCCAGATTTTTAGCTGGTATAGCAACCCACCAGGTCTCTGTCTGTATCCTCTGTGCTTACTCCAGCCTCAGCTAGAGCGAGGAGGAAGACAGTACAAATATTAACCAGTGAAAAACACTTCCTAGTCCACTGTGTATCTGAAAATTGTTGCCTGGTATTGAGTAATAACCCATGTAGTCACAGCTAGATTAGTAAGCAAGCATTGCTCTGAAATATAAAAGACCAACCAACAAACAAAAAACAAAAACCCAAAACCAAAACCAAAAAAACCCAGCATTCTATATAACTTTAAAAAAATCTTCAAGTAATAGAAAAGAAAATGCCTAGTAAAAATGATATAATATAAACTTCTTGGAACCATAGCCAGGGGCTCATTCTCAGTCAACTGTATTGATAACTGGGTTAGCGTAGGCTGCACAGAGCTCTTAAATTTCTCATGGTGGGGGCAGTTGCCGTCTCACTCCCTTTCTCACGATTTATTCACCCACCTGAACAAAGTACTTGTTCCTGCTGGGTAGGAAATGACATTTTCACTTACACGTCATCTTCATCTGGAAAGCTTTAGAAATTCCATCTATTTTAAATCACGCCAAAAACTTGCTCCACCTGCTATTATAAATTGCAAGGAAACAAAGATTTCTGGAGAGCTATGTACAGAGACTCCCTATTCACAACTCAGATGTCTTCAATAAATAGCTCATGGCTGATTTCCTCTTACTTCCCTTCAGGGTAAAACAGTACCAAATGGTGGTTCCTTTAGTGATTTCAGGATGTCTACTGATACTGAGATTTGCGTGTCTGCTTGTGAGTTTTCTTACCTTGTGGCAGAAGATGAAGCGTCTGTGCCGCATTAATAGAAACATTTACTCTAAACTTGGTGCCCTCGAAGAGCTGGGATGGGTAAACCGTAGTGATTGCCCAGATCTTTCCAGAATTGGAATTAATATCACTTGCACTATACGATTCTCTTATTCTGAAAAGTATGCACAAAGGATAAAAGGGCTTAGGACATGATCTGCAACATTTTATTATTTTTTTTAAAACTATCACCCAATTAAAAAGAACCCCAGCAGGATCTATAACCCTGAAAACCAAGCAGCCACCTTCCCTCTGTGGCATGGCGCATGTACTCAAGCTGGTTTAGTAGAAATTACAACCAAGAACAAGGACAGAGGCATCCCTAGACTTCTTGGGAATGTTCCAATTAAAATTATTGAGAATGTGCTTTCTAACAAGAGACAGGAGGATCCAGCCAGTGCAGCGTGACTTACTTCTGACTTTGGTTCGGATGCCATGGCTCCTCCCTCAGATCCGGCACATGCCTAGTTCTCTAAAGCTTTGAGTACGCTTTGGATCTTGATTTTTTTTGTTGTGGCCTAAGCCACAACATTCTTGTTTCTCTAAAATCTTTAAAGCTGTGGATTTTACAAAAACAATCGAGATATGAGTACATGCTGAAAAATTAGCAAACATTGGAGTCAAAGAATTGCTAAAAAGTTAATGCTTGGAACACCTTGAGTTTGAATTCTCAAGCTTCTGCTTTGGAATCTTAGAGTCAGAGACACACTATTTGACTTGCCTCTTTACACACAAAAGGAGCTGTTACCACCTACTTCAAAGGCTTTGTGTGAGGGTTAAACAGCAAAGACATAAAGGATTTACAGACTCTGAAGCCATGTAAAGCATCATAATGATCAGTCTGCATTGCCATGACGGGCCCCTGTGGGCCCATGTTTAATGCCATATGTAGAACACACTCCAAAGATGCCAACACATACAAAATACTTCCTGTGGTCAAACAAAATCTTGCTGGAATTTATTTGTGTTGGTTTTACTGACATCTAAACACTTCTTAAATGGAAAAATATGATTCTATATTAATCTTTGAATCCTTCATGTTTGACTCATGTAAAATATTATCCATGGTCTCACATGCCCATGTGTTCGAACACTTGGTCTCCAGATTGTATTGCACTTTATAGAAGTAGAGGAACTTTTAAGATGTGGATTCCAGCTGGAAGAAGTGTGTCAGTGTGGGGCGGGCCTTGAGGTGTATAGCACAGGGATGCTTTCTGTCCCCTCTCGGATTCAGATATTGGCACTTACATAACAAGATACTGTTCAGTGCATGAACAATTTCAGGTTCTTCCATTGGGGGCAGTTAAATTTAAAGTGCAAACTCATGATTGATTCTTCCCTAACCTTTGCAGGGCATTCAGTGTGAACTGGGATTTCTTTTGTGTATTACGGAATTATACTATGTTTCATAATCATATGGTATTTCTTTTTAAATAAGATTTGAAAAATTATGTCAAAATAATCCAATCAAGAAATTAAGAATATCTTCAACAGGTGCATAAATGAATGCTAATAACATTTAACTAACCGTATTTAATTATTCGAAAAATAAATACAATAAGATATTCAGATCTATTTCATTGTGGGTTGGGAGAATGTCTTGTGAAACTTGGTCATCATATTTCAAATTGATTTTCTTATTTCCTTGTTTAGTTTTGAATTGAGAATTTAAAGTACTGAGTGAATTGTAACAGATCTTATTAAGGGAATACTGTGCTTAGATTGGAAATCATTATGCACACAGACATGTAAGCGACAGATGTAATCATTCATATCTCTTCACTACACCAACCTTACCATGAGGTTGGTTGCTTTGGTGCTCATGATTACTTAAAAAGAAATCAATGGGGAAAAGTGCCTTTTAAGAGTTTGGAACACACAGCACAAGTCACTGACAAAATCATTAAGACACATCCCTTTCGCTGTAGCATCCACATTTTATCATCTAAGAATAACTACATGTTAGAAAATAGAAGCATTGTTGGAGTTTATAAATGCTCCCTTTAGTGATGCATTAAGATAGCTGTTGCTCACACTATGTAGGTAGGAATTACCAAATTACAGCTTGGAAGACTTGTTTTTATTAAAAATTTTAAATTATGTGTATATGCACATTTCTACACGTGGGTGTTGTAATTTATTTAAAAATGGTGGGAAGAAGTAATGCTATGCAGCAAAGCTCATATAGGAGGTTTATTGGAAGAGGAGGTAGAAGGGGCAGAGAAGGGAACAAAGAAGGGGGCAAAGAGGGAGCCAGAGACCAGTCCCTGGAAACAAGAGTGATGGAAGAGAAAGAGAGAGAAGGGGAGAGAGAGAGAGAGAGAGAGAGAGAGAGAGAGAGAGAGAGAGAGAAGAAGAAGGAGGAGGAGGAGGAGGAGGAGGAGGAGGAGGAGGAGGAGGAGGAGGAGGAGGAAGAGGAGGAGGAGGAGGAGGAGGAGGAGGAGGGCAAGACCCACCTTTTGAAAGACAAAGTAGAAGATTACACAGGGGGTGCTCTTAGTGGCTGCTGCTGAGGACATATTCTGTCAGGATCCCAAGGGCAGGCCAGTGCAGATGCCCAAATACTAAAATTGGGCATGTGCAGGTGAAAATGGGCATGTAAGAGCACACCAGATTCCCTGGAGCAGGAATGACAGGTGGTTGTGAACGACCAGATGTGGGTGCTGGAATTCATACTTGGGCCCTCTGTAAGAGTAGCAAATGCTCTTAACTGCTGAGCTTCATTTTAGTAATGAAAGCATCAATATTGTTGTCTTTAATGATTCCAATTTAAGAATCTAAGGGATCCTTTAGATTTTTGCTTCATAAATTAGCAAGGAATTAATGAAAAATTGAACATTCATACAGTTTGTATATATATATATATATATATATATATATATTTGTGTGAATGTGTGTGTTTGTGTGTGTGTGTGTGTGTGAGAGAGAGAGAGAGAGAGAGAGAGAGAGAGTCTTCAAAAGTGGTTGTCAGTGATGTTTTTGGTTGGTTTTGATTTTAGCTATCTCTAACATTATTTTTATTTTTTATTTTAAAATATGAACTTATATAAATAAATGAAGAAATTTTAGGAACAAAAATATCCTTTAAATTAGTTAGTGGTTCAAATCTTTAATCTACTTTTATCTATTAGTTGGAAGCCGAACCATCAAAGAAATATGTATTTCTTTTATTTAAGACAAAAGTTTCAAATAAATAAAAATCAAGAAGACTAAAGAAAATGTATCAACTTCACTAGGATAACGAATTATAGGCTCAATGTCCTTTAATTATAGCTAGAATCCACTTAGGAGTGAGTACATACCATATTCCTCTTTTTGGGTCTGGGTTACCTCACTCAGTAAAGCGTTTTCTATTTCCATCCATTTGCATGCAAAACTCAAGATGTCATTGTTTTTTACCGCTGACTAAAACTCCAATGTGTATATGCTCCATACCTTCTTTAACCATTCTTCTATTGAGGGGCATCTAGGTTCTGGCTATTACAAATAGTGCTACTATGAACATAGTTGAACAAATGCTTTTGTAATATGATAGGGCATCTCTTGGGTACATTGCCAAGAGTGGAATTGCTGGGTTCTGAGGTAGGTTGACTCCCAGTTTCCTGAGAAATCGCCACACTGATTTCCAAAGTGGCTACACAAGTTTGCATTTCCACCAACAATGGATGAGTGTTCCCCTTACTCCACATCCTCTCCAGCATAGGCTCTCATTGGTGTTTTTGATTCTAGCGATTCTGACAGGTGTAAGATGGTATGTCAAAGTTGTTTTGATTTGCATTTCCCTGAAGGCTAAGGAGGTTGAGCTTGACCTTAAGTGTCTTTTGGCCATTCGAAGCTCTTCTGTTGAGAATTCTCTGTTCAGTTAAGTACCCCATTTTTTAATTGGGTTAATTAGAGTTTTAGTGTCTACTTTCTTGTTTTCTTCGTGTATTTTGGAGATCAGACCTTTGTCTGATGAGGGGTTGGTGAAGATCTTCTCCCAGTCAGAAGGTAGCTTTTTTGTCTTAATGACAGTGTCCTTTGCTTTACAGAAACTTCTCAGTTTCAGGAGGTCCCATTTATTCATTGCTGCTCTTATTGTCTGTGCTACTAGGGTTCTACCTAGGAAGTGGTCTCTGTGCCCATGTCTTGTAGACTACTTCCCACTTTCTCTCCTATCAGGTTCAATGTGGTCAGATTAATATTGAGGTCTTTAATCCATTTGGACTTGAGTTCTGTGCATGGTGATAGATATGGATCTACTTTCATTCTTTTTTAAAAAAATATTTATTTATTTATTCATTTATTTATTTATTATGTCTACAGTATTCTGTCTGCTTGAATGCCTGCAGGCCAGAAGAGGGCACCAGACCTGATTACAGATGGTTGTGAGCCACCATGTGGTTGCTGGGAATTGAACTCAGGACCTTTGGAAGAGCAGGCAGTGCTCTTAACCGCTGAGCCATCTCTCCAGCCCCTCTACTTTCATTCTTCTACAGGTTGACATCCAGTTATGCCAGCACCATTTGTTAAAGATGTTTTCTTTCTTCCATTGTATACTTTTAGCTCCCTTGTCGAAAATCAGGTGTTCATAGGTTTGTGAGTTAATATCTGTGTCTTCAATTCAATTCCATAGGTCGACTTCACTATTTTTATGCCAATACCAAGGTGTTTTCAATAATGTAGCTCTGTAATAAAGTTTGAAGTCTGGAATGGTAATGCCTCCAGAAGTTCCTTTAATGTATAAAATTGTTTTGGCTATCCTGGGTTTTTTGTTTTTCCATATAAAGTTGATTATTGTTCTCTCAAGGTCTGTTAAGAATTTCGATGGGATTTTGATGGGGATTGCATTGAATCTATAGATTGCTTTTGGTAGAATTGTCATTTTTACTATGTTGATCCACCCAATCCAAGAACAAGGGAGATCCATCCATTTTCTGGTATTCTCTTCAATTTCTTTCTTCAAAGACTTAAAGTTCTTGTCAAATACATCTTTCACTTCCTTTGTTAGAGTTACTCCAAGATATTTTATGCCATTTGTGGCTATCATGAAAGGTGATGCTTCTCTGATTTCCCTCTCTGCTTCTTTATCCTTTGTGTATAGGAGGGCAACTGATTTTTTTGGAGTTGATCTTGTATCCTGCCACATTACTAAAGGTGTTTATCAGCTGTAGGAGTTCTTTGGTAGAGTTTTTGGGGTCGCTTATGTACACTATCATATCAACTGCCAAAATTGAAAGTTTAACTTCTTCCTTTCTAATTCAAATCCCCTTGATCACCTTATGTTGTTTTATTACTATTCCTAGAACTTCAAGCACTATATTGAAGAGGGATGGAGATTGTGGACAGCCTTGTCGTGTTTCTGATTTCAGTGGAATTGCTTTGAGTTTCTCTCCATTTAATTTGATGTTAGCTGTCGGCTTGCTGTAAATAGCTTTTATCATATTTAGTTATGAACCTTATATCCCTAATCTCTCCAACACCTTTATCATAAACGGGTGTTGAATTTTGTCAAATGTTTTTTTTTTCAGCATCTAATGAAGTGATCATATTTTTTTCCTTCAGTTTATTTATATGATAGATTACATTGATAGATTTGCATATGTTGAACCAGCCCTGCATCTCTGGGATGAAGCTCACTTGATCATAATGGATAATTTTTTGAATGTGGTCTTGGATTCAGTTTGCCAGTATTTTATTGAGAATTTTTGCATCGATGTTCATGAGTGAGATTGGCCTGTAATTCTCTTTCTTGGCTGTGTCTTTGTGTGGTTTTGGTATCAGGGTAACTGTAGCTTCATAAAAAGAATTTGGCAATGACTCTTCTGTTTCTATAATGTGAAATACATTAAGGAGTATAGGTATTAGCTCTTCTTGGAAGTTCTGGTAGAATTCTGAATTGAAACCATCTGGTCCTGGGCTGTTTTTGGTAGGTAGGTTTTTGATAACGGCTTCTAATTCTTCGTGACTAATAGGTCTATTTAGATTGTTCACCTGGTCTTGGTTCAACTTTGGTATATGGTATTAATCTTAAAAAATGTCCATTTCTTTTACATTTTTCAAATTTGTGGAATAAAGGCTTTTGTAGTAAAATGTACTGATTCTCTGAATTTCCTCTGTGTCTGTGGTTATGTTCCCTCTTTTCATTTCTGATCTTAATAATTTGCATGTTCTCTCTCTGCCGTTTGATTAGTTTGGATAGGGATTTGTCAATGGAGATAGAGACAGAGACCCACATTGGAGTACTGGATTTAGCTCCCAATGTCCAAATGAGGAGCAGAAGGAGGGAGAACATGAGCAAAGAAGTCAGGACCACGAGCGGTGTGTCCACCAACTGAGACAGTGGGACTGATCTAAAGGGAGCTCACCAAGGCTAGCTGGACTGGGAGTGATGGAGCATGTGATCAAACTGGACACTCTGAATGTGACTGGCAATGAAGGCCGATTGAGAAGCCAAGGACAAAGGCACTGGGTTTTGATTCTACTGCATGGACTGACTTTGCAGGAGCCCGGTTTGTTTGGATGCTCACCTTTACAGACCTGTATGGAGGGGGGAGGACCTTGGATTTCCCATAGGGCAGGGAACCCTGACTGCTCTTAGGACTAGAGAGGGAGGGGAAGGTGGGAAGCGGGAGGGAAAAGGGAGACGGAGAGGAAGTGAAAATTTTTAATAAATAAATAATATAGAATGAGTATTGTGAGCACAGAAGCAAAAAAAAAAAAGAAAATATATCAAATTTTCAGAGCAACAGAAAAATTCCCACTAGATCAGTGGTAACAACAGAAGAAAAGCAATCACCTTTATATCATAATATTAATGTTTACATTGGCAAAGAGATCAAGGACATTGCTGGAACATTCTCTAGAGAGCAATGATGTTTTCAATGGAGAAATATGTCTGAGCCTGTTCATCATCATGGAATCTCCCTGGAGAGAAGACTCAGCTGCTGGAAGGCACTCACATGAACAGAATGTCCCTGGTGGTAGGTGAACCTGTGACAATTTAGGCCTGATCTATAAGGCCCAAATGCCCAAATATTTATGTCATAAATATGACATGAGCTATAAATACACTGAAAATCAAACTACCAATGTACAAGGGGAGTTCTGATAGAGAAAGTATGTTTCAATCAAAATTTCAATGGAGCAGTATACTTGTTTGAGTGGAAAAAGAAAAGCCAGTCATCAAGATGATCAATGATAGTTTGTCAAAAATTGTTTTATTGTATTAGCAATCTTCTGTAATATGAGGGCCGGCTTGTTGGGGTTTCTATCCCGCCTGGTACCCTACAGCCGGCAAGTTCCAAAGAAAATCACATGGAGTCTACATTAGGTTATAAACTGATTGGCCCATTGAGTCAGGCTACTTATTAGCTCTTATAATTTATGTTACCCCATTATCCTTATCTACATTAGCCACATGGCTCAATACCTTTTCCAGTGAGGCAGCTTACATCTTTCCTCTCCAGTGGTCTGGGCAGAACTGCAGAGAGAGCTTCCTGCTTCCCAGAATACTCCCAGTCTCTTTGCTCCACCTCTACTTCCTGTCTGGCTTTCCTGCCTATACTGCCTGCCTGGCCAATCAGCAATTTATTAAAATATAATTGACAGAATACAGACAATTCTCCCACATCATTTCCCTCTCTTTTTTTTAAACAAAGGAAAATACCCATAGTCCATTTGTTGGGAATGTGGGCGTAGTATTTCAGGCTACTTCCTGCTGGTTGGGGGCGCTGATAATCTTATGGGGACCTAAAGAAAATTTAGAGTTATAATCAATTCTTGACTAGAGTATCCTGTGAATCTTGATCATCACAAGCAGCAGTCTTGAATCATTTTTGGATGTAGAACTCAGACATCTGGACCATCTGTTCCTACCAGAGATTTCTCAGGTGGTCTTCCTTGATCAAACTGGATTTTTCTTAACTCAGAATGAATCCACAGCCTCTCATTTTCTGTAGAAACAAAAGCAAAATCTCTTCTCCAAAGTAGCATACCTTTTGACTTTGATTTTGAGGCCAAGGTATTTTCAAAATATCTATCTTGGATTAATTCAGTAGCATTTATAAGCAAATATTTTTTAGCAGCTGTTGCTCCTTCCTCAGCATTTAAACAATTTAAAGAGAGCATAATTGCATACAATATCAAGATTCTCTGTGTGTTTTCCATCTTTGTGTGATTTTATTTTAACCTCTATTTCTTTTATTTTTACTTTTACTTTTTGAGACAGGTTCTCTGTATATCTTTGTCCTGGAAAATCTCTGTAGACCAGACTGTCCTTGAACTCACAGAGATCCACCTGTCTATGCCTCCCCAGTGCTAGGATTAAAGGTGTCCACCACCACACCTTGAATTCACAGAGGTCTGTCTGCCTCTGTCTCCCCGGCATTGGGATTAAAGGTGTGTACCACCACACCCAACTACTTTCTTTCTTCCTTTTTACCCTAAGAACTTTAACCTTTAGCCTGCATATATTTTTAACACATAGTAAACCATTTAGAGGTTTTCTCATCTTTGAATCTCTCTTTACTGTATCTCTCTCTCTTTTTCTGACCACATGAGTCTAAAACTGTGGCTTTGATGACTGGATCTAGCCCATTCCTTAGCTTTCCAGCCTCATGGCAGAAGTACTTTTGGAGGCATTTTTATTGCCACAACTCTGTGGCGTTTCAAGGTCCCTGCCAGCAAGCAAGCTGCATCATTCTGTTCACAGACCACACTCAATCGGACTGCCTGCCTGAAAGAGTCAGAGATTGCCCTGGCAGGACAGCCCAGACAGCTGGTATTTTAAAACAGGACAGCTTTTTTCCTGCTACGACTGAAAACCGAAAAGCTTGCGTTCAGCTTTTCATCAACACCGTTCAAGTGTTTTGTGGCAGGACCTCTTAAAAGATCTGCAGGGTTTTGCAGCTAAAGCTGAGTCAGGAAGCCTCTCTTAGATGAGAGTGCTTGCTTGCCTCTAGGAAGCAGAGTAGACCTGAGAAATTGTTGCTAAGAAAAAACATGCTGTACTCTATTCTTTTCCCAGCTTTCTCAAGCTTTCTGTGGATTCAGTTATCCACATGGGTGCCATCTGGAAATATGAGGGCTGACTTGTTGGGGTTTCTGTCCTGCCCGGTACCCTACAGCCAGCAAGTTCCAAAGAAAATCACATGGAGTCTACATTAGGTTATAAACTGATTGGCCCATTGAGTCAGGCTACTTATTAGCTCTTATAATTTATGTTACCCCATCATCCTTATCTACATTAGCCACATGGCTCAATACCTTTTCCAGCAGGGCAGCTTACATCTTTCCTCTCCGGTGGTCTGGGCAGAACTGCGGAGGGAGATTCCTGCTTCCCAGAATACTCCCAGTCATTTTGCTCCACCTCTACTTCCTGTCTGGCTTTCCTGCCCATACTGCCTGCCTGGCCAATCAGCATTTTATTAACATATGATTGACAGAATACAGACAATTCTCCTGCATCAAGCTACAGGTATTTTTCATTTTGCCTGCAGAACTAATTACTGAGTGGACTGAAAATTAGAGACATTTATTTAGACACAAAAACTTCAAAGTTTATTAAAAGAGAAATACTCACTTTCTTACTTTGTCACAGAATGAGGCCAGGCTCTTGCTACTCCCCTCGGGTACTTCAACTATTTGAATGTGACAACCAACTCTCTGGAAGAAAAAATTGTTAAATTAATACAGCTCAGTATGGAGACAATATCAACATTCTTATGTAATTTTATTATCTTTTAAAGATCAATTTGGATTTAATTTTACCTTTTTAATTCTATTGAAGAAATATTTACATATAGAGAAATATATAGAACTTAGGTATACAATTTTAGTTTTCAAGAATGCATACATCAGTGTTATCAATAACTAAGGAAATATTGAACAATTATGTCTTCTTTTTTGAGGTATAGCATTTGTTTAATGGGTTATAGAGGGGAAAGAAAAAGAGGAAGGGCAGAAGAGGGAAGAAGAGAGAGTGGCAGAGAGAGAGGGGGGCAGAGGGAGGAGGGAACAATGCTGTCTTCTAAAAAGTTTCCCCATATCTCTGTTAGATTATGCTACCCACCCATTTGTAATTATTAATGTTTAGATTTCTAAATTACTTACAAAAGCTTTTTTTGGCATCTGCCACTAACTGATATATCTTTTTAGAACATCTTCCTATTGTCACCTACCAGTACTCCATTGTTTAAACCACTGAGCATTGGCATTCTATTGCGTAACTATCCCATCATTCCTTTGGTCCCTTTCCTCCTGTTGGTCATTTGAATTGTTGATAGTTTTTTGAGACTATGAAGAAATCATCATTCCATGTCTTAGTGCCTTTGTTGCCATATGTTTAATATGTTCATAATATATGAATTAAACTTTCAGTTAGAGGGTGCATATGTTACTGCTTTTAAATCACTTTGCCTCATATATTTGGAAGCTCTATTATCAACGGTGTACACATTAAATTTATTATCTCTTTTTGATAGACTCTTTTGCCATGACAACATGATTTCTTTTAACTCTAGAAATATGTCTTAAATCATATTTTGCTAGTATTAGAACCACAGCAATCATGGTTCAGGCTGAGAGTTAAAACCTTGGAAATTTTCCTTTTTAATCTATCTGTCAAGGTAATATTTTTCTAACAACAATTGTGCCTTTATGTTTTTTTACATCTATTGTATTATTTTCTGTTTATTGTTTGGACTTTTCTGTTTATGCATATTTAATATGCTTATGAAAATGGTTTGATTTCGGGTCATCATGTTTACATGTTTTAATGTGTGTTTTTAATTTTTTACCTTTTCTTTTTCTCTTATTCAGTTTTATTTAATTTTCTATTTATCTCTTGGTTCAATATAATTTTATTAGTAAATTATTCCAATGTCTTGGCTCCCAATATCTCTGACTCCCCTTGTCTCTGGCTCTCCCTGCCTCTGACTCCCACTGTCTCTGACTCACAATAATTGGCTCCCACTGCCTTTGTCCAGTGACTCTGACTCACACGGCCTCTGAATCCCACTGTCTTGGTGTCAGTTTCTTCTGTTTCCAGTCTCTAGATCTCAGTGTCTCTAGGTTTGTTACCAATGGCTCCCACTGCCTCTGGTTCCATTCTCTGGTTCCCTTTGTCTCTAGTTCCACTGTCTCTGACTCCCACCTCTCTTATGAGAAGTTTCACTCCATCAGATAGTTACCGCACTCCCTGTAATCTCTTTCCAACTCCTTGTAAAATGCTTCTTTCATTTTGACTATAAATATTTGAATGTCATTTGCCTATATTTGGATGATTTTGCATTTATTTGCAATTTATTGCTTCGTTGACTCTATAATTAGTTATTTTCAATTAACTTGAGAAATTTTCTCAATATTATCTCAAGTCTTCCAAATAACAACCCCACACTTATCCAAGACATAATAAATCCCCAGAGACTTCTGAACCCACCCACTGCATAGCTTCCTCTTTGGCAACACAACATCCAGCAAACACAAGCTGCTTCTGAAACCTGCAGCTGACTGCCCAGCTTTACTCTTCAACTCCACCAGACTGCACAGCAGTGAGGAGCTACCTTTCAGGCACAGACTCAGATACTGGCAACTCTTAGGGACTCTGTGTACTGTCCTGACTGTTGTCTAAAGCCTGAATTCAGCAGCTTTTATACCTTTGTCTAATGTTCACAACATTTATAACAGTAGGGAAATTTTGACTTGGGCTGTTCTTCTGTATGTATCTGTTGTTTTTATTGGTTGATGGATAAAGTTTTTTGGCCAATGGTTTGGCAGAGTAAAGCCAGGTGGGAAATCTGAACAGAGATATGTATAGAGAGAGCAGGCACAGTCAAGGAGTTACCATGTAGCTTGCCAAAGGAGACAGACACCAGAACCTTACCGGGTAAGCTACAGCCTTGTGGTGATATACAAATTAATAGAAATGGGTTAATTGAAGATGTAAGTGTTAGTTAATAAAAATCCTGAGCTAATAGGCTGAACAGTTATAATTAATACAGTTTTTGTGTGATTTTTCAGGTCTGAGCAGCTGAGAAAACAGTCTCCTTCTACAAAATATACTGTCGTGATAAGAATTAGATATCCGTAAGATATACTCAGTTTTCATTCAGATAATTTAAGGTGGCATTTCTTATGCAATGACCTTCTTGCAGAGTTAGGTATTCTTTTGTTCATATCTATTGTTTTACCCTGTTGCTGTTTTATATCAGAAGGTCAGTTTGAGTCACATCCCCAAATTCAAGAAATCTATTTTTATTACCCTAAATTCTTTCTGTTCAACATATAAAATATTATTAAAAGCATTACTTAATAAAACTTTTTGGTTCCTCTTATATATTATAACTGCAGAGGTCTTACTCTCTCTCTTCCTTTTCCTGTGTGCCTGTGAGTGTATATGTGTGTGTGCATATATATGAGTGTGCATATGTATGTATGTGTATATATTTGCACATATAACTGTGTGTGTATGTGTATGTATGAGTGTGTATATATTTGTGTGTATGAGTGTGTGTATGTGTGTGTTTTTGTGTATGAGTGTGTGTGTGTGTGTGTGTGTGTGTAGGACAGAGAAAGATGTTAGGTGATTTCCTCGAGCAGTTCTTCACCTCTTTTATTGATGGTCACTCACTGAACCTGTAACTCATGTATTTGGCTTGACTGGGTGACTAGAAATCTAGAGATTGGCCTTTCTCTTCCTCTCCAGTACAGGGATTGTAGACTCATTTCACCATGACTAGTTTTTTAAGTGGTTGCTGGGGATCTCAGGTTCTCAAGTTTATGTGCCATCTCTCTATCCTCCTCTTTCTTATTTCTTATGGTCTATTTTTGGCTTTATTGGTGTCTAGATATTATAAGCAGAGAAGATTTTGAACATGATGCAAGAAACTCTATGGCTATTGTAGTGACCATAAACTAATCAAAGAAAGGATTAGCATCAATGGCACAGTAATGACTTCATTTCCTACTTTTGTTTGGTTCATAAGCAACTTTCCTGCCAATCAAATAATACAGGAGCTTTCATGTATAGTAACATTTCCCTCTGCAGATAAAGATAATAAGATTTTAAAGCATCAGTGAGACTCAATTGATAACTGTAATGAAATGTATGTGTACTCTCATGAAATAGGAAGAATAGGTAAATGCCACCAGCTAAATTTCAAGCTATATTTTTATTCATTAAAATGTATTGTTTAAAGATTATTTATTTATTAAATACATATTTGTGCTCTGTCTGCATATACACCCGCGTGCCTGAAGAGGGCATCAGATCCAATTATAGATGATTACAGCAACCAGTTCTGTAAATTAAACTCAGGACCTCTAGAAGAGCAGTCAGTGTTCTTAACCATTGAGCCATCTCTCTAGTCCCTCTGCTAAAATGTACTAGTGTATGCTAGTACAAAATACTATCATAGGCTATACTAATATAACATATTAATAGGTTTGTTGAAGTGGGAACTTTGAAAATGAAAGATAAGTGTCCTTTTTATTACAATAGTTTTTAAATTAAAAACGTGGAATTTTTAAAATAAATAAAATGTTCTAAAAAATACTCATAGATTTTTCTACTTGAGATTATTTAACTTTATTATCAATTAATGCAATTCTTTCCTGAGCGATTGTTTCCATGTTCCTGTGTATTGCACATACCTCCACATTATCCAGTGATGTGCTCTCCCGTGCCCTGGGTAGAAGGGGCTCTTTAGAGGACATCAGAGAAGGTTCCACAAGGCTCACCTCTGCACTTCCTTGATTGTCTCTATAGAGTATGGAGTCCATTGGGTATGATAAATAATGAGGGAGGATGCTGCTTTCATGTTCTCTGCGGCAGTTATGATGTTCATTTCCTGATTGTCTTTGTAGATTACATTTATCCAGGCCGATAGATGATTGAGTTAGGGTATTAAACCTGGGATCCTCAGTGCTGTGATATATATCTGTGGGATTTCTCCAGCAGTCTCCCTCATTTGTCATCTGATGAATAGGTAATACAGTGGGATTAAAACCAATGGCTGATGTTTTTCCATACTGGAAGTGAGAGATGTCAGGGCTCTGAGAAGTGAATTCATTCAAGTGTCTTGGGTGTGCTCCATGGATGGCTTGCCATTTTGAACCCAAGTTTGGTGCATTTGGCATGAAAAGGGAGCTTTCTTCTTTGTCACTCGCACACAGTGGGTTTTTATTATTGATCTCTTCCACTATCTCATCAAAGCCCAGTTTGACCCGGTGGGAAGAATGGTACTGGTTTGCATGGCGAAAGTGTTGGTGATCATATCTATCTTCCTGTGGGTCAATGGGGTCTCTTGGCCAACTATACGCCATTTTTTATTTTGTGCCACTGAGAAGATTTTCTTGGTCCCAAATATTTCCTTGATATTATAAAAGAAGTTACAAATTTTCCTAGAAAAAAAGAAACAAAACTGTCTTTAGTTACAAAGTAACTTACAGGAAAGAAACCTGTTGAGTAAATATACAAAGGCTTGGATTGTTTGTTTGGATGGTGAGAGACTTTCTCGAGTACTAAAGTAGTCCATGAGGACCAATGCATGGGGAATCTGAAGGAGATTATTGACTTTGGCTTGACTCATAATATTGTTTAGAGAGAAAACCGAGTCTTTCTTAATTCTGGTGTGCTTCTTTAAACATTACTTTGCATGAATGTGCACCACTTGAGGACCTGGTACTGAGGATGTAAGAAGAGGGCCACAGGATCCCCAGAACTCGAGTTACAGACAGTTGTGAGCCACCATGTGGGAACTGAGCTAAACCACAGTCTTCTGCAAAGGCACAGCCAGTGTTTCTAACCCCTTAGCCATTTCTCCTCCCACATGTTTCTTTAGTCCATACAAAACCCATCTTCCCCTTGAATTTGACTGCTTTTTTTGAGACCAGTGTTTCCTCAGCCATTCAGCTTTCTATGTGAATGCTAGCATGTTAATGCCTAAGTGGTAGCTAAACTGTCTTTTCATTATTAACCATTATCCCATTCCTCTGAGCAGTCTTAATTCCCTCCCACTCCGACACCGAGTTACCAATCATCTTACAATAGTTAACTAGAGACTTTCCACTCCAAAACTCCTTAAATTTAAGTAATTGCAAATTCTTTGGTTCACTTATCTAGAACTACTTTCATTAAACTTATTAATGAGTTTCGTGCCATTAAACTTAAGAGATTTTGCTCTTTTGAAAAAGCTCTGGTCCTGTGCAGCATTTGGTATGCACTTTCCATTCTTCCTTTGCGGTGCCTTGCTACCAAGAACCACACTCTAAATTTCTCCTATTTGTTATTTCTCAAATATTCCTTTGTCTATTCATTATTGTCTCCTTGATCCTTTTTGTAGTTTATTTTCTCCTGAGTTATTGTTTCTCTGTAGGTTTTTTTTTCATTCTGTTTATGTTCTAGAGATTTATTTTGCATTTATCTTTGTATATGTGTGTCTGTGCGTGGGTATGTGTGAGGGTATCTGTAGAGGTCAGAAGAGAACATCATATCCCCTACAGCTGAAGGTGCAGGCACTTTTGAGTCACCTGAACCTAGGGACTAAACCTGGCCTTTGGCAGCAGCCCTATTCTGTGGTTTAAATTATCGTCCATGCCCCATGACTTTACGAAGGACTACTGAACCTGTTTTGTGTTCCCATTCAATCTATTTTTACGCTGGTATCATTCACATAAAGTCTAGAAATACTCATACTACTTGGTAGTATTAAAAGTCAGGATAACTAATTTGTCTGGTTTTGGTCTGTTGTTATTCATGTCCACCTCTTATGCCTAAATAGACTAGGTAGAATCACTTTTTCACTTCCTAATTGGTAAAACTTAGAATCCATTAGAACCCATCCAATGCAAATCTTTCAGGTATAACAATGTTTAGTTAAGATGGCAGTGATGATTTTACCAGTGTGCTAGTTTGGTCTCTGGCTACATTTTCATTATAAAATGAATTAATTTAGTTGCTTAGTAAATTTCAATTACCTAAGACTCAATTCATATTCCATTGTTCTCTGTGGCACAAAAAGTCCCCATCCCCCACCCAGTCTTTAAACCAGACACCGAGGTTTGATGGTTGAATCTCCTCTCTCCTTTATTCTCCTCTATCCGATATCCAGAGATCCACCAGTTAGTTTCTCCAATGAACACATCTTTAGTCCACTGCCTATTGTATACCACTCCTCACTTCTAAGTCAAAATTCTCTGGTATACATCACCTCCTGCATACCCCTTCCCACTGCTAAGTTAAAATCACCAACTTTCACCTGAAATATATAACTCTCCAACTACTTCTGTATTTTCTGCAACCCATTTTGTTCCTCATTTTCTTTCATATTATAGCGTTTTATTTCAGACACTGACTGCATATTTCCATGGTTACAGATTTTTCAGTGGTTTTTTCACATTATTTTAAGTCCCTACATGACCTGGCTCTGCACTCATTTTCCGCTCATATTATGTCATCAATTGCCCTCTTATGCAGTACACATGGCAGCCTCCAGAACCCTGGGATGGATTGAGTTTTATTGCTCTTGATGATATTTTTCTGGGTTAGTCACCTTCCTGACTGCACTGGTCTTTCTCACTATAGTTATTAATCAAGGCTTAGTTGAACTGTGTGTGTGTGTGTGTGTGTGTGTGTGTGTGTGCATGTGCGTGTGCGTGTATCTCATCTGACTCTTCAATCCACACAGCTCTCCAATTCACCGAGGTATTCATTAATCATCCAAGATTATAGGCATAAGACACCATGTTTATATTATTTCTTACAAAGAAAAAAATCCAAACTGGATTAGGTTACAGTGCGTCTTCTACATTTTGCTTCTCTTCTGTTATGTATCACACTTTTAATGGTATTTAACACTTCCCTTTTCAGCACTACCATCAGCTCTTTGATTTTTCTCATTTATCACTCAGTACTGAGCATGTTTCTTTACTGAAAGCAATGCTAATTTGTATTGGTTAGTGTACTGATTTGGTGAATTTATAAGAAAATACAGAATCAAGCTATACAAGAAGGAAAATGAAAGGAGCTTGGGATTCATTCCTTTTTACCAAGTAAATATGGTATGTTTTTGAGAGTTAGCATCTAGATCTTTGAAGGGGCGTGGTGCGATTGGTAATTAATGATCCGCCAGACTAGATTAATATAAAATATACAGCTTTAATAAACAGAATGAAGACTTACACCAGAACTCCAGGTCCGGGGAAGTGCTCCCGCCAGGTTTATAGGTAAACTTTTGCCTTAGGGCAACAAGCCCCACGGACAGAATGTGATTGGCTGAACTCCCCTATCAGATCTTCTCAGCTGAGAGATTACCTTGGATATGCTAATTGATGGGACACCCCTCCTACTTAGAGTGGGGCCATTCCATAAATGGATTATCTGACTATATAACTGGGGGAAGATAGTCAACAGGCAGCATGTATTGCCCTTCTCTATTTCTTCTTGCAGATGCTCTGTGACAAGTGGCTTTAAGGGTCCATTGCCTTGTCTTACTCATCATGCTGGACTGCACTTTGAACTGTGAGCTAAGACCAACTCGATTCTCTATCAATCTTTTATAAAATGGCAAATTACTCTCGTTTTATTTGTTTTAAAGATTTTTTAAAAATCATTTAATTAATAATTTATATTGATAATGCTCTGCACACTCACAAATGATTGAATTGATAGATTTGGGAAGATTTTCAAGAGATTTTTGCAAAGCACACTGAGTAAAATAGTACACAGAAAAGTTTAAAAGTTTGTGTAGGGTTGAAGAAATGGCTCAGCAGTTGAGAGTACTTGCAATTCTTGTAGAAGACCAAGCTTCAGTTCCCAGGACCCACCAACAGCTCACAACTGTCTACAATTTCAGTTCCAGGGTTTCTGATGCCTTTTTCTGGTCTCCACAGGCAATAGATGCACATTATACACAGATCTACAAGCAGGAAAATCCTCATACAAGTAAGAAAAATATTAAAATGTCAATAAGTATCAAAATATTATTTAAATTTCTCTAAAATTTGAGTTACATAGACACATATCCTCCTTTCAATAACTGACATTTAAAAAACTTATGTTTTCATTTTAGTGACAACTGTGTTTCATTTCAATATAGTGCATTTTTTTTCATTTCTCTGTCATAAAGTCAGAATTTTCAAGCAGCTGAACCTTTGACTTCACCACCCTGATCCACAGGTCTTCCCTAACGAATGACCCATTCCTCCTTATTCTATGAGGAGAACTGAGGCAATGCTAACTCTGTATAACTGTTCGTCTCATATTGCTAGAGGTCAGACTTGCAGAGGGCTAATTACCTGGGCACAAAAGAAATCAAATTCAAAATAGGCTCTTAAGGCAAGAGCAGCCCTGACTGTTGCCTCTATCCTCCATATACACAAAGGTGTCAACATTAGCTAAACAGCTTCAGAATTTAGATTATGAACATAAATGATAAAAGACCTTTCTAAAGATGTCAGTTCTTGGCCCCAAATCTGTGTGTTCTTGTTACTCAAAAGGACAACACTTAGAAGACATGCAGAGTCTAAGTAATGGGTTAGGTAAAGATGAGCTTGGGTTCACACAAACTCTGTACATAGAAAACAGATCCATTTTTTAGATTACACATAAGTAGAAGATAAAGCGGATGAGGATTATATGAGCACAGAGCATAGCAAAGCTAATCCATCTGTATTTTCAGGATGATGCAGGGAAATATGTAACCATCACAGCTAACGTGGTTTCTGAGAAGACTTTGAGATGGAGGATTGATTTACAGCCCTGGAACCCTTTATCTGCCACACTAAGCTTGTGCAGGTATCACTGGATGCAAAGAAAACCTTCAGACTTTATCCTTACAGAGTTCTCATCTTCAATGCAATCTGGTGTATGACATCTATCTTTGTAATATAGTATATGTTTACAGTGTTCTTAATATTTGTACAGCATGCGTGCTCTTTATAGCATTCTACTTTTAACTTCTAATTAAAAACTGAGTAATATAGCCAAAATTGCAAACTCTCTTACTATTTTCACCTAAGGGAAGGCACGGGTGATTGGAGACAGTTTCTGCTGTGATTTTCACAAATCACGCATTTCCTTGATCATGGTTGGTCCTACAGAAATGTCATTTCCTTTTTGACACCCTAAAGCTTCTCATGTCTGGATGATTGACAGCTCTCACTCTTTTGGAAAGATAATGACTTGACCCAAAGCAATTTATATCTTTACACATGTGTATCAGGCTTTTCCTTTTGGGTTGCCAACCAGCTCCCAAATCATGACACAGAGACTTAGCATTAGTTTTAAATGATTGGCCTAGCTTAGGCACATTTCTGGCAAGTGATTTTAACTTATAACTATAACTCTTTATCTACCTTTTGCCTCATGGCTTATTACCTTTCTTCTTTATATCTTACTTCCACTGCTTCTGTATTTCTGTCTGACTGGGGGCTGGCATCTGCCTGGCTTCTTGCCCTGGTTGTGTTTCTTTTTCTCCTCTCCTTCTTTCATTCTTCCTTTCACTCTCCAGCCTAGGTTTCTTCTCCCTATTTATTTTCTCTGCCCACCAGCCCTGCCTATTCTTTCTCCTGCCTAGTTATTGGCCATTTAGGTCTTTATTAGACCAATTGGGTACCTTAGGCAGGCAGGGGAATAAATACAGTATATCTTTACATGATTAAACACATATCCTTACATCATTAAAGAAATGCAGCATAAGCAGAAGCAAAACACATTTACACAGTTAGTAATGTCCTGCAGTATAAACAAATATAAAATATCTTTGCTTAGTTGAAATAATCCTCTACAGCACACATGTACTTCCCAGCCTGTACATTTATTTATCCAAGATCATTTTTCAAACATTTTAGGTCAAGCACGAGAAATACAAAGACAGAAAATGTAAAATGAAGCTCTTGCTTTCCAAGAACACAAAGACTCAAATTTATAATTAAACTAAGTATGGCAGAGTTATACTAGCAAACAGTAGGGACAGTAGTTTTTTGGTGGTGGGTACAGATAATATTGGAAAGCCAATTTTTTTTGAAAGAATAAAATATAAGAGAGTATTTGAAGCTTACATTTTAGGTGTGTTATTGTTTATCAACTTTAACACCTCAGAGATAATTTAGCCCATGTCATGGGATCTGGTTTCAATGACTTTCTTGCACATACTGTTGGGACAGTAATTATTTTTTAAAATATATCTTACCATTGAACAGGCATATGCAGACAACCTTCAGTTGTATGTAAGCTTTGGGAGATAATATTGAGGGTTGCCTGTTTCATGCCAGCTGAGAGTCAGGAAGTACAGTTGCATCCTGATATCTCTGGTGAGGGGTACATGTTATAGCTGCTTATATCCAGCCAACCAGTACTGGACAATCTTGCTGTAGAAAGTCTCAGGACAAAAAGAGCATGAAGCAGTCGAGGCAACTGTTTCCATTTGAAGAACAACCTATTCCCCTTCACATACATTGTAGTAAGGAGGGGTGGGCCGAATCCCACCACCTGAAGAACTTAACCCTGAAATAACCACACAGATACTGTATTCATTTAAACGCTGCCTGGCCCACTATTTTTAGCCTCTTATTGGCTAACTCTCACATCTTGATTAACCCGTCTCCATTAATGTGTCTTGCCACTTGACTGTGGCTTACCAGCATGAGTCTAACCACCGTCCGTCTTGGGCAGGAGAATAATGACGTCTGCCACACTGCCCTTCTTCCAAGCATTCTGTTCTGTCTACTCTGCCTATCTAAGTCTGCCCTATCAAAAGGTGAAGGCAGTTTCTTTATTCAACCAATGAAAGCAACACATAGTGAGAAGGACCTCCTACACCAACACACCTTTGTTATCGAATGGCCTTGTAACAGATGAAAAAGCTAAAGGATTATTTCCAACAGTTTACTTAATGTTCAGAGATATATTTTACATTAAAACCATTCATGGAAGTAATAGGATTAGTCATAAAAGACCTCAGTTTGTAGAGTTTCAGGATTATAGAATTTTCAGTTTAATGGAATGGAAAAAAAAGAACTTTCTAGGTAGGATTGAGATATGGAAGAGAAGGCTGCTTTTTTGAGAAGAAGGTGATGAAGGAGTCCCCTCCATATGCTGTGATTATCATTGGTTAATAAAGAAATAGCCCTGTGCAAGGCAGAATAGAGGTAGGCAGAGAAAACTAAACTGAATGCTGGGAGAAAGGAGGCAGAGTCAGGAGAAGCCCTATAGCCCCACCAGAGACAGATTCCTGACAGAACCTTGCTGGTAAGCCACAGGCACATGGCGATACACAGATTAATAGAAATGGGTTAAACTAAGATGTAAGAGCTAGCCAATAAGACGCTAGAACTAATAGGCCAAGCAGTCATTTACAGTTTCTGTGTGGGTATGTCAGGGCTGAGCAGCCAGGAACAGATAAGCTGCTCCTTACAACAAGAGGGTGTTAATTTTGCAGGGCCATAAGGAAAACTATGGAGGACACACGAGAGGAGGAAAAGGAGGAGACAGAGGAGGTGTAATGCTCAGAATAAGAAGGCAGAAACAAATGAAGAAAGATGAACATGTCAGGAGAAACTGCTACAAGCAGACCTAAGTGCTGAGTCATGGAGTAAGAAACACCAACACGGTTTAAAAACACCCTACGAATGGTTGTGTTGTCAGATATCGAAAAGAACAAAACATGCAAGGAAGTGAAGATCTGAGACACGATGTAGTTAAGAGAAGAAAACTGACCAAGAACCTAAAATGATAATTGGAGCCACTCATATTGCTCTGGATATGACAGACATGCTACTCCCAAGGTTTGGCTTCCATACAATCAAGGAGACAGTGATATATCAATGTAAGTACAGCAGGAAGTTGGTGAGCACATCTGCGGTTGGTAATAACAGTAGCACAGATTGTGAGGCTACAGAAATAGGGACTTATATTATCTCATGCCTTCGGAAATGTGAGGTATAAAGCCTGTGTCTGGTGATGGACTTCCCACAGGGAAAATTCCTAGAACAAAATAGCTAAGAAAAGGTTGTGTGCATGTGTGTGTGTGTGTGTATGTGTGTGTGTGTGTGTGTGTGTGTGTGTGATGTTGTGTGTCCCATCATATAAAGCTACCAGGAATCAAGATAATAACCATAATTAATCTTAAGTACTTCCTGGAGGGTCTACTTTTAACAGCACAATCATATAAATTTTGCACCCGCAAAATCCCTACAACAGGGAATTATTTTTAATAGATGCAGTCTGAGGCTTTATCAGATGCAAAGCGTATCCAAGTGCCAGGCACAAACATTGCATATGTTCATGTGTTTTTAGGTAACTTGGATAAAAAGATATTTTAAATATGGTCCAGTACAGCTGCCTGCTTTAACAATTTAGTGGGGGGAAATGTAGACTTTCTGAAATTATCAGGATGAGTTTATGAAGTTAAAGCGATGCCCATCATTTCCATCTCTGCCTTCCTTTCTTTCCTTCAAATAGTACATAAATACTACTATGGATAGGACACACGAGGGTACTGCAGCTTATGCTTCAGGGCGAGGTCAACAGTTTTCAACTTGTAGGTCACAAACCCATTAGGGGTCAAATGGCCCTCACAGGGTTTGCCTAAGACAATCAGAAAACACTACTCTTGACTGTAGTAATGATGTGTCTTAAGGCACAAACTAGAAAGCAGTGTTGGGGGTCTGTGAAATTTCTGTGCTTTTGCTAAGCCTGAGGATCTGCATTCAAAGCCTAGGATTTACACAGTGGAAATAGAGAACAGACTCCCTCAAGTTGTCCCATGACTTCTACATATTTATTGTAACATAATACACACATTTATAAGTTCACACACACACACACACACACACACACACACAAACCATGCACACATACACACACTAAATAAATGTAATCAAAATATTATTTTACAAAGTATTGCTTGGGAGACTAACATCAGGGTGATTAATTGGTGAGATAAGTTGAGATAGCCCATAATGCTTGTGGATATTGTAAGCAAAAAAGGTTTTAAGAGTGCCTTTTAACAGGGAGAGGTTCTCATTGACTCACAAATGTAATGACAGAAAATGAATTAAGCATATCAAATATGTTTAAATCTATGAATTGATAACAAACATATGCAATTAGCTAATTATTGTACAATCCCTAGCATTTTAAAGACCTCTAATGCCTTTCCTTTCCTCTTTTTTTAAACTTTCTTTTTTTTTTCAAAGTTTATTAAATTATAAGAGTTTCCATTTCTGCCCTTCCTCCCAACATCCTCCCACTCCCCCCAAACCCTCTCCTCCTCCCTCTCCATCCCTAAGAGCAGTCAGGGTTTCCTGCCCTGTGGGAAGTTCAAATTCCTCCCCCCTCCCTCCAGGTCCAGGAAGGTGAGTTTCCAAACAGACTGGATCCCCAAAATCCAGTATATGCAGAGGAAACAAGTCCCAGTGTCATTGTCAATGGTTTTTCAGAAAGACTCAGGGCCAGCCACATCCAGAGAATCCGGCCACATTCAGAGAATCTGGTTGGATCACGTGCTCGTTCAGTCCCAGTCCAACTGGCCTTGGTGAACTCTCATTACATCCGTCCCCTTGTATCAGTGGGTGACCACACCCCTCGCGGTCCTGATTTCCTTCTTCATGGTCTTCCTCTTCTGCTCCTCATTTGGATATTGGGGGGCTCAGTCCGGTACTCCAATGTGGGTCTCCGTCTGAATCGCCATCCATCGTCGGATGAAGGTTCCCTCTGGTCTTGCCTTCTTTGCTCACGTTCTCTTTCCTTCTGCTTCTCGTTTGGACCTAGGGAGTTAAGTCCAGTGTTCCAATGTGGGTCTCTGTCTCTATCTCCATCCATCGCCAGATGAAGGTTCTATGGTGATAAGCAAAATATTCATCAGTATGGTTATGGGCCAAGGCCGGTTCAGGCAGCCTCTCCTCTGTCCAGAGAACAATCTGGGGATCTCTCCTTGGACCTGGGATCCCATTTATAATCAAGTCTCTTGTAAACCCTAAAATGACTCCCTTAGTTGAGATATATTCTCCCCTGATCCCATAACCATCCTTCCTCCCTTCCCCCCATTCCAGTCCCCCGAGTTTTCCCCACTCCTCCCCTACTCCCTTCTCTCTAACCCTCTCCCCTTCCAACAACCCTCCCACCCCCCCATGCACCCAAGGTTACCTGGGACTCTTGTCTATTTCCAATCTCCAGGAGGATAACTACAGGATTTTCTTCAGGTTCACCTTATTTAGCTTCTCTAGGATCACGAATAATAGGCTCAAAGACCTTTAATTATGGCTAGAATCCACTTATGAGTGAATACATACCATATTCCTCTTTTTGGGTCTGGCTTACCTCACTCAGTAAAGCGTTTTCTATATCCATCCATTTGCATGCAAAATTCAAGATGTCATTGTTTTTTACCGCTGAGTAAAACTCTAATGTATATATGTTCCACACCTTCTTTAACCATTCTTCTATTGAGGGGCACCTAGGTTGTTTCCAGGTTCTGGCTATTACAAATAGTGCTGCTATGAACATAGTTGAACAAATGCTTTTGTGGTATGATAGGGCACCTCTTGGGTATATTCCCAAGAGTGGAATTGCTGGGTCTTGAGGGAGGTTGACTCCCAGTTTCCTGAGAAACCGCCACACTGATTTCCACAGTGGCTGCACAAGTTTGCATTCCCACCAACAATGAATGAGAGTTCCCCTCTCTCCACATTCTCTCCAGCATAGGCTATCATTGGTGTTTTTGACTTTAGCTAATCTGACCGGTGTAAAATAGTATCTCATAGTTGTTTTGAAACAATTCGTAGACTTTCCTTTTCTCTTTATCACACGTTCTTGGTCTTGTTCTTTATTTCTCTCTTCTTAATCTGTATCCTTGGCTGGCCTTGAACTCATGGTAATCCTATGGCCTCAGTTTTCCAAATGCTGAAACTACAAGTACTGGGTACCTTACCAGGCCAAAGTTCGAATGTACAATAAAGATGCTGAACCACAGGGGACTCAATAGAAATGTCTTTGATGGGTGTGGAGGGAAAGACAAGGTTCCCTGGTTACCTCAGGTATAAAAGACCTAAGGTAGTCTGCATCAACTTATTACAGGACCCTGAGGAGAGGACTGTTATTCCGCGTTGGAACTAAAATGAACATACAAGAAGATAACACTAGGCTGGAGGAATGTGGATGCTGTTAACTATTCCTTGCTTTGAACACAAGGTCTTGGGTGTTTGCAAGTGAGCAGAAACCAGAGGAAGGACTCAGTTTCTCTTTAGGAGAGTAATATGGTATGCATGAAATAAAGCAATCAAAGTACTCGTGTAGATTAAACCTCAGTGAACGCCGTTCTGTTGCCCTTCTATATTCGAGATTCTTCACTCTCCATGCTTTCAGGAGATGCTAAACAGGAAGCTAAACAGGGTAGCTCTTTAAATTATATTGAAAATTGTATGTAATTTTCCTTTTTATGTATTTGTGTGTGTGTGTGTGTGTGTGTGTGTGTGTGTGTGTGTGTGTGTTGCATGAGGTCCGGGCTTATTGGGGTTTCTATCCTGTCCAGTTCCCACAGCTGGTAAGCTACCAAAGAAAATCACACAGAGGTCTCCATAAGTTATAAACTGATTGGCCCATTATCTCAGGCTTTGTATTAGCTCTTATAACATATATTAACCCATTATCTTTATCTATGTTAGCCACATGGCTTTTTCAGTGGAGCAGGTCACATCCTGCTTCTTCCGTGATCTGAGCAGGACTGCTGAGGGAGCTTCCTGCTTCCCCGAATTCTACTATTTCTATTGTGCCACCTCTACTTCCTGTCTGGTTTCCCTGCCTATACTTCCTGCCTGGCTATCGACCAATCAGCGTTTATTTAAAATATGATTGACAGAATACAGACAATTCTCCCGCACCATGTATTTGTAGCCCTGGATGTTTTGGAACTCTCTCTGTAAACCAGACTGGACTGGCATCTGCCTCCCTAGTGCTATAAGGGCATGCACCACCACTGCCCAGCTAGTTTGAAAACATTTCTAACTTTTTTACTGATAAAAATTTGATTGTTCCTAGTTTTAAAAAAAGTCTCATGAGTTCAAATGCATGTTTTAAAAATGTGATCCCTCCTTAAAAATATTGCGCCTTTTCATGATAAATTTTCAAAAGGAGATTGTCCTTTGGCATTTTGTGCTGACAACAATGATAGGAAAAACCACAAACAATTCTGTTAGCATTTTGCAGAATCCTGGTCCAAAAGTATTACATTGATTACTTTTTGTTGAAGCCGTTCGATTTCTTTTTCTTTTTCTTTTTTTGACTTTTCTTCCTTTGCGGTCCAGGATGACCTTGAATTCACAGTGTAAGGTATCTCACATGTTAACCCTGGATTTGCTGATGCTCTTGCCTCAGCCTCCCATGAGATGACAAGCTGCATCTGCATCATCTTGCCTAGCTCTTACTTTCATCCCTTTGATAATTTTGTTGAAATGAATCATAAATGAAGTCTTTAAATATTTTACTGGAGGAAAAAAATAGCTCTTGAGCCTAATCAAGTCTGTGTACAGTCCTCACACATAAACAGTATTTCCTCAGTGTCCACTCTAAGGTAACAGGAATTAGCAGAAATGAAAGCAACAGGTCAGGGAACGCAACTTCACCTTCACTCACCAGTGCACAATGTGCTCTAAACTAACGTCTATGACTCAGATTCTGTGGGAGACCACAGAGTTGGTCCATTCCACCTTGACCAAAGGTGGAATTCACATGCCTCTACCCTGGAGTGTGTGAACCCCTTCAAGGCTGGACCCCAACAGATGTCACCCCAACATTGGACTACGTCAAGATTCATTATTGCCTTTCATCATGGACAGTCAGTTCTTTACGCTGTAAATTGCCAGTATGTGACAACAGGTTCCTGTAGATTTATAGTTGCTGATCTCCTGTAGTCTCTAAATATAAACGCTTTTGCTTTGCCTTTCTTACTAGTTTCCTGATTTTATATACTTGCAGTAAAATACAAAGGATGTATGTCTCTGTGTGTACATACATGTTCATGCACATGCATGCATATGCTATATTCATCTTTATTTCCATCTGGCTGTAGCATCACTGTTAATTATTAATATATTATAGAAAAATTTCCAAGCATATGGATGTTCTCGTCACTGTTGTAAATATTTGCCTAATGGTGGAAGTGGAGGGAAAATAATTCAGTGTATTTTTATTCTTTGGAGAACTTGAATATGGGTCTGGAATCAATGGGATGAACAGCTTTATCTCATAAATAAAGTTTCACAGAGTGGTACTGTCTTCCTTGTACATGGTATGGGAAGCATTGTGTTGCTGTGCAGAACTTATTGATACAGAATGTCTTGTTTCTGAGTTCATAAATGCAGGGTAGGGAAAGAAGGTTGTCTCAGTTTACAACTTCTTTCCCACATAATCTTAAATTCATAGGTCAATTAAGTGTTGCTAACAGACCTGTGCAGTCCTTCTTTTATATCGCAAGGAGGGAAGAGCAAATTTAGTGCCAGAGTCAAAGGTCTTAGAGAAATCTCAGAAGGAAACTACAGCAAAAAATCAGTAATAATGTGAAGATATTTGTCTTTTACTATATTAAGGAAGAATTTTATTTTAACAACATAAAATACTTTATACTATTGAGAATTCCTTTGTAGAATATAATGTGTCCTCTCAATGAATTAGATTAATAGTTAAATGAAAGAACACAAGGGGGCAGCTTAACAAAATCATAAACATGGAAGGCCTCATTCCCTATCAATATCTTTAGATGTGACATTATTTCTTCAGTGGCATATGTCTATTAATGTGACTTAATTCATCAAAAAATCTTTTAATGGAGAAGCCAGAATCTATTTATAGTTTAGCATCACCAGCTGCAAAGTCTGACAAGCATTTTGTCAATCCATTTTATGCCGTATATTAAGTAAACTGGATCAGATAGAAATGGAAGAAACAAATATCACATCACATGATACACACACACACACACACACACACACACACACATACACACCCCACACGCATACTACATATACATACATACACACACATCACACCACACACACACACATTCTACATATACATACATACACATCACTCACATGTCACACACCACATACAGATACCACAGATACCCTACACATACACATACCACACACATACCATACACATACCCACACATGCACATCACACATACACTCACATGCATCACACATACCATATACACAGTCTACATATATATGCCTACACATATACACACACACGCCACACACCACATACAGTTACCACAGATACCCTATACATACACATACCACATGCAAACACACACACATACACACACACACACTTACATGCCACTGACTGGCACTTATTTTATCATCTGAAGAAACTGTGGGCCTGAAACATTGGTAGGCAGATGGTTTATTCTCTGTGGCTACCTCACTGGGTGGGTAAGCGCTGGTCAGTTCTTTCTACCCCTTTCCCTGCTGACTGCAGTCTACTTCAGTGGAAGCCCCCCAACCCTTTCTTGTATGCTTTCTATGACTAAAATTTGCCTTAATATAAATGTCAGTGATTGTTCAGCATTTAGTTTGCTCTTTCTGGGAAGGGAGATAAGTTTAGGGGAGGTAAATGAAGAGAAAGTGTGGAAGAGGCCATGCTGGGTAAGAGAAAACTATATCCTTTTTTTTACTTACCTACGGGAAGCTTGTCTGCTTTAACTAATTAGCAGGACAAAGAAATCAATAAAAAAAATCCCAGAACTCAGAAATTAAGCTACAGCTAAGGACAAGAAAAGGGCTGAAGGATATTCTCATCTCCTGTATTTCACGCTTAAAATGTTGGAGACCCTGTTCTAACAGAAGCTAGGCAAAAAATGAGAAAACCAATAAGCTACAAATAATATGGGGGATTGATGGAAAAAAAATACTCACTCACGGTGAATGAGTAGTTAAATAAAATTGCTTTTCTAGATGAACAAATATTCGTCAAAAAATAAAGTAAATGTTAAGAATATATTGTTGCCTGGGCTTCAGTGCTCAGCATATGGTCCTAATGCTTGGGAAGCAGATGAAATAAACACTGTAATTGTGAAGCCAGACTTGTCTACAGTGTTCTCTAAAACAGTCAGACTTTCATAGACTATGTCTCAAAATACACAGACACAGACACAGACACACACACACACACACACACTCATACACACTCATACACACAGGCACATACATATGTACAAGTAGGTATACACACACAGGTACACAAATGAATACACATACACAAGCACACCTACACACAGAAAGAAAGAACATATTAGGTCTAAAAATAAATGCTTAAGTAAATAGCATAGAACACTAGCTATATAAACTTTGAAAATTAAGAAACAATTAAATTTTAAACAACATATAAAATAAAATACAAAATAGCATTGAAATGAAAAATTAAGTTATAAAGGAAATTAATAAGAGAAGATATCAAATATTGAACATAATGAGATAACATAATCAAAACTGAAAATATAATCTTTTACTTAAAATATTAATTAAATGAATAATTTATAGAGCATGGATATGAGTTTTATCATAAAAATTTAAAAGACTATCACATCAGAAAAGGAAGGGGTGATGGGAACGGATAAGATATGTTGCTAAAATTTTAATGTATAGAAGAGACCAATCATTTCATTAAAAACAACTCCAAAACATAAAGAGGAAAAAACTAGAGATGGGTACTAGTACAGATAAAAAGATGGTGCTAAATATATTTATCCGATTCACACACACACATATGGTGCATATATTTCTAAATATGCATATCAGATTCACACACAGATATGGTACATACACCTTCATAAAATAAAATAAAACCATTTGAACCACTTCAGTGTAGAAAGATATGGGTAATAAAAGCCACTGTGCTCAACTTTATTGCTTTATTGTTAGGAAAAAGTTTCACTGTTCAGCAAGTAAACATGTTTTATAACAAGCCTTCAGATTTTTTAAATTTTATGTAAATTAGTACTCAGAAATCTTTGTAATTTTCTAATGTGAAATGTGTAATAGGAGAAGTTATTTCATAACCAGTTGCTATTATCTTAGTTTAAAATAGTATTGCAAATATTTTTAAACTCATTACTTTAAAAACCATATTATGGGAGGGGAAGATGGCCCCTTGGGTAAATGCATGAGAACCTGAGTTTGAATCCCTAGCATTCATGCAAAGGTCAGACCCAAGGCCATGCACCATCAGTGCTGGGAAGGCAGAGCCAGGTAGACAGCTGGGGCTCGCAGGCTGGGTAATCCAGGTAAAGTAGAGAGCTCCACGTACAGTGAGAGGCTCAGTCTCAGCACATAAATAGAGAAATGGTAGAGGAAGACAACTGTCTTCAGGCTCCAGACTACACAGGCACACACACACACATGCATGCACATATGCATGTTCTCTCTCACTCATACAACACACACATACACACATGTTCACTACTAATAAATGAGGAGAAAAATCTGAGATTATTTAAAGCAAAATTGAGCTCCACACAAAAATTTCCATTTTATAACCAGAAAGGGAAACATTGCTGCTGCTATTCTATCATTTATTAATATAAAAGATTCATATTTATAATTGGCAAAAATTACAAAAACAGCAGTTGAGGAAAAAACATTTATTATTTACAGGTGACACAAAGGGATTATAATTTTCTTACTTTCTAGCAACAACAGGAAGCAGCTCATTACAGCTGAGGTTCGAGAACAGAAATCTGACTGAATCAAGGCTTCTCAATTTTGTCCTTCGTGCCAAAAATGAATTAGAAGTAGTTGATTGAGTCAAAGATGTTATTCATGGCAAATTTGCCCTTCGTGTCCTATCTGGAGAAAATCTTGTCTCCTCAGGAAAGGTCACACAACCTTGAGTGTCTAGCTAAGGTTTTTCTTGTGTCATGGCTCAAATTCCCCAAAATGGTAAATATGTTAGCAAATGATTCAGAATACTAAATATGAGATAGAAAAAGAGAGCATTTTTTTAATCAGTTGAGAGACCTCAACTAAGCAAACATAGTGAGCTATAAGCAGGATTCAGGATGGCTAAGTCTTACACCTGAGACTTTTCCATGTGCTTGTTACAGCAGCAGTGTAAATTTGAGACGAAGTCTAAAATACTCCTGATAACATTTACTAGCTCTGTGTGTCCCTGCAAAGTAATTTAAAGCCTGTAGTCAGGAGGAAAACGGCCAGAGTATAACTGAGGAGGGGTTTCTTCCACACATGAATTCATCATTATAAATCAAGGAAAGTTTTCCCCTTAAATTCTTGAGAGACTCTCGCAGAGTACTACCTAGGCACATATGTAGACACAGGAACACAGAAAGCCCTCATATGTGCACACAACAACAAGACAGCTAAACTGCTGTTTAGGACAATATTTCCCTTCCATGAGATGAGACTGACATTGTGTAAACTCTAAGGAAGATGGCTCTCAGGGTTAACTGAGATTTGGAAATTAGAACACAGGTGAGATCTACGTGAGTTAGGTCTGGGATATCTAACCTTCACAATTTTTTTATCACTCAGGAAGAAGTAGAGTCATAGTTTTAGGCTTCTGTAGAACACATGTTCAAGTTCAGATGTTTCTAGGATAGGGAATGTCTTTCCTACTAGTCCTCAGAGAAAATGGAAAAACAACAATAAAGCAAGGCAATCAAACTGGAAGAATTATCTAATGTGAGTGTGTATACAGAAAAGGGGTGTACTGATCTCAAGCGCCTTGTCATATCTTAATTGAAATAGAATGAATATTATTAAAATATATAGCATATATTACCTTAAAATATAATATAGAATTTATAATTTTATTTTATACACACACACGCACATATATATATATATAAAACTATATGTGCCACAATTAGGTAAAGGTAAATCACCTGCATATAACATAAAATCTACAAGTCATTAAGCTGTGTTTGTAAAAAGGAACAATTAACAAAGGTAAGTGGAAATTTTATTATGAATACACGAGAAAGAAAAGCATAAAGATTTCCTAAAATTCAAAACAGAGAAAGAAAGATATCCTAGGTAATTAGTAAAAAAAAAAAAAAGCAACAACAGTTAACTATTCCAGTTACATGAAAAAACAGAGAAAACAGGGCTACAGCAAGAGCGGCTAAAACGCAGAGGAGGAAACTGTGTACCATGCTGGCATTTGAAGTGTGTGCCTTGGGAACATTGTTAGAACATACATGGCAATGCTTTGCTGCACCACACGAAAATAATAAATCTACATTCTTAGTAGAACTGTTAAATCTAAATCTCACATTTGTAGATAAATCAGACAAAATGTCATTAGCTACACTGAAAATTTGACAAATTTAGTTCATTAATTTGGTGTAGTTGCCATATGTGGATATTGTAACAAATAGTAATTTTCTTTCCAAGGGCAAGTATTACTTATAGAATTTAACTACACATTTGGCTACTAGTAATATAATTAAAAGTAAGTATACAGGTTATTCTCCCTAAATATGGTGTAGTAAAAAAAAAATAAGAATCATGTGTCCTTAAACTTCAAAAAGATTCCTCCATAATTCACAAAGGGTCCAAAGGGGGGAAATCACAGCAATATTTAAAGAATTAGAAATAAAATTTCCAAGAAAAAAACAGGTTTTTTGGGTAAATTCTGTGTTACACAACATATCTCTTCTTAATCTGGAGCTGAAAATTACTTCAAAATATGCAATACAGAACCCAACTATTTAGCACAACAAGAAATGAAAATAAAATGACTTAAAATGCATGTGTTTTTCATAAAAGAATTATTGCTAAGAACTGATAATTTGAAAATATAAGTAAGTATTAAGATTCATTTTGTCATGACTAACTTTATGCTGTTTCATCAGGTCGTAAATTTGAAAGAATAGCAATAATTTAGATAGAAACAAACGTAATAATTTTATAGACAGGAAATGACTGTTTTGTCATCTTTTCCTAGCATTATGAGAATTATATTAATTTTTGCTTGCTAGGGAAGGCTTTCTCATGAAAACTGATATCAGTTATTATGCATGTTATGAAATCATGATCCTGAGGTCTCACAATAGCAACACAAGAGCCTGCATATTGGGGACTACTTCTCTCTCTCTCTCTCTCTCTGTCTCTCTCTCTCTCTCTTTCTCTCTCTCTCTCTATCTCTATCTCCCTGTTCAGCTACTTTATTCTTGTTTCACAGACTTGCTTCTTAGCTGCCCCAAATGCCAATAGACACAATAGAGAACAAGAGGCATGACATGGAATGAGATGTTGAGTTGAAATAGAAAAGGTTTGACTCAAATTGGAGCTGACTGGTGTCATTACTACTGTGTGTGGCACGTCTACATCCTCTCTCTCTGTGCTTCCTGAGACACAATTTTGCATTTGACAGTTCTTTCCAATATGAACAGGGTACACATGCTGTATATTAGGGTGAGCTTTAACTATCTTATTCTTGTTTCAATCCCATGCATCAGAAAAGCTATTGTCTGTCAAGACAGATGGTTAGGGGAGTAAATGGGATGCACGTTAGCCCATTTTGCTCCTCAGTGGATTTTTAGTGAAGAAGTAGGCAGACAAGATACAGCAAGATCCCAGCTTGAGCGACACACAGAAACTACTTCTCTCCCCAGGACCTTCTGCCAGTTTGGAACCCACAGGTTAAAAGGACATCCCCGTCTATTGAACAATAATTTCCTTTTGCAGTATCATTGAGGATACGCCAGACTGGAAAACACGAATTTGAAAGAAAATCTGCCAGCAGATAGGGCTGAATGTAGCTCACCACTGTCAGGAATGTAGAATTAAGAGCATTTACAAGACAGTATAAATAATATCAATGGAACTGAGGGTGGTGCACCAGCCTGAGAGGAGCAAGAAGAGGAGACAGAATGGGAGCAGGAGGAGAGCAAGAGAGGAGGACAGTATAGGGGAAGGGCAAGAGAGAGGGGAGGGATCAATGTTCAGATAATGGAGGATTACATGCCAGATCTCTATTGCAAAACATGGCAGAGACATTGCACAACACAACTCAACTTTGAAACAATACTATACTTGCAGCACTTTATCTTCCCGTGTGTTTAAGACAGGAAGCATTTCATTTGAATCTCTTACCTGAAGCAAATTTCTCCCTGAAATTGCACATGTCCTCAGTTCTCTTCAGGTCCCAGGGAAGCGAAGACAGGTCTATCTCACATGCTCCTGATGCCCTGCCTGACCGGTTTGACCTGTTTAAGAACCTAGTTTTCATCACCCTGGAGGATCATGTGGAAAAGAAGGATTTGTACTGACAGGATAGATACAGATTGAAGCCACAGCCCTAAACATGAGTTAGATTCTGTGTGCTATGAAGAGTCTTTACAAAAAAAAAAAATCCCAAAGAGCAGCATACAAACAGAGATGCAGTTTTGAAATTACATGCATAAGGTAGGCACTTTCTTTCTCAAATCACATTTGCTTGTGTTGGCGTATAGAGAAGACTCAGTAATTCCAGTGCCAGGAGCTGTTGTGAGCCTGCAAGTCTGGGCCACCAAAAGATTATAAATCACTATGTTCCTTTCTATTTTCAGTTTAGAAATGACAAGCATTACTTTTTGCCTTAGAACACATAGTAAATTTATAAAGAAACACCCCCCCTTGAAAGTATTTTCAAAGATCGCAATGAAATAGACTAGTATGTTTGCTGTTGACTTTGAGTCATGTGTGGAAACTTTGAGTCAACTCAAGTCAATGCTTACTTGGCTCCAGGTAAGGGAGGCTCAGCCAAAAGCAGGGATATGATGCCATCTGTTGTCCCTTTCTCTTTTTGTCTGTTTCTTAACTTGATTATAGTTTCTTCTAAGATCGATTTCCTACATGCAAGGGCAGAGAGCAGAACTTCCAGAATCACGTTCACTTTAAAAAATACACAGAAAAAGATATTTACTATATTTACATTTCAAAATTGGGAATCCCTCATGTTCACTTTTTCTTATATAGAGAGAAACATACTACTTTTCTATTATTATAACAAAATATGGAGATAAATCTTAATTTAAAAGGACAGCACTTATTTTGCCTCAATGTCTCAGTGGTTTGATTCAGTCACTAGTCTCTTGGACCCATTGTGTTGAGTTTCATTTCTTTCAATGCAGTTGAGCAGTAGCATCAGCAGAGAGAGTGGGAAAGAAAGAGAGAGAGAAAGGGAGAGGAAGAGAGAAAGGGAGGAATAGAGGAAGATGGAGATGGAAAGAGAGCGAGAGATGGGAGAAGAGAGAGAACTGAGTTCCAATATACTCTTGAAGAGACGTTCCTTCAGAGTGGTAGGTGATTCAACCTTGAAGGAGTGTGGTGCCACCATGAGGAACACTGACAACCTTAGGTTTCGGCGATACTTTGGATTTCTACACACACACACACACACACACACACACACACACACACACACATACACACACACATACACATACACAAACACACACACATAAACACACACATACACACACACATACACACACACACACACACACACACACACACCCTTGCACATGCCAGGAAAATGTTCCACTCTGAGCTACACCCATAGAGCTTTAAACAGTCAAGGAGATTCATGATAATTTTATTTGTAACAATTGTTCTTCAAGTCAACAAAACACATAAAACATTTGAGTTATTTTTTAACACAAGGGATTATTATAAGGAAATTTTCTCCAAACTGGAAATATTTGTATCCGTAATTCTCTTATCATGCATTAAGGTAAAAAGACTACACATAGTTTACAGGGTGGGGCTGAGAGCTGGGCTGAGTAAATAGGAGCAATCTAACCTTGGTAAACTAGAAGATTATGGTTGAACAGTCTGATAGCAATTATTCACCGCCAGGAAAGGACATGAAATTAACCTTGCCTGTGTTTCCTTTGGAAGTATGCCCCTTAATGTCATAAATATCCTTGTTTAACATGTGTTCTTAACTATTTTACTAGAAATTTTATTAACAATAAAATCAAGTGACAGTTATGTTTTTTCTATAATTTATCCTATCAGGGTTTGTTTTATACATTTGTTAAATAATGTCATTCCTTGTATCTATAACTACTATATTTTGTTTTTAGACAAAACAATTACATTGTACCACTGAAATTGCATACAAAAAACGAGGGGCTATATGGTGTGTGTGTATGAATATATGTGTGTGTGTATGAGTGTGTGCTTTTGTGTGTATATATATATATATTTATGTGCACATGCATATAGTTAAATATGTGTATATGTGTTTATATGTGTGTGTGCATATGTACATGTGTATGTCTGTGTGTGCTTGTGTGTATGTGCACATGTGTATATTTATAAACGTGTATTTCTGTGTGTGCATGCACATGTCATGCCTGCATGCTATTTTCTGTGGGGAATGTGCAATGTCTCTTGTGTGAACTTCAGGAGACAGTATTCAGATGTGAGTTTTCACCTTTCAACCATGTATTGAGATAGAGCCTCTTTATTACTATGTAAGAGGCTATTTGGTTTGTAAGTTTATGTATTCTCCTGTCTCTGCCTCCCATCTCTCCACAGGTGCACTCTGGAATTAGAGAGGCCTGTGATAGTTCTGCTGGCTGTTTTTTAAGCTTGGCTCATAAGAATGGCAAGTGTTGCTGCCCATGGTGGTGTGTGCTTTTCATCCTTGCTCTCGGGAGGCGGAGGAAGTCAGATCTCTATGATTTCGAGTCTAGTCTGGTCTGCATAGCAAGTTCCAGGATAGTCAGGACTGCACAGGGAAACCCTATCTCAAAAAACAAAACAAACAAACAAAAAATCAAATGTCTTCCTAAAGATTTCCCGGATAGAATCAGTGCCCAAGTCCATGTTGTTTTCCGCTCTAGGTGTCGCCTTCTCCATTCTATAGCAAATCAGATTCTTTGTTCAAAATGCCATCTTGTCAAGCTGCACACTTGCTATAAGTCTGACAGTGACTTTATCATTGACCTTCGATATAGGGAAGAATTTGACAATCCTTTCTAACACTAAATGCAAAGACTGATGATCAAAACCTTGAGACTGACTGCATGAATCTTTTAAATATGCTTAGCATGCCTCTCTCTCTTCCTAATATCATTGTACAAAAATCCTTTGAAGCAGAAACCTATTCACTAAGAAACAGATGCCAAGAAAATCTTCTGGAATTCCAGAAGCTGATTATTGTTAGGGAGGGTGTGGTGAAAGGAAGTAGCAATTCCCTACTCTTGCGGAGTGTGTTAACACAGCTTCGGCTGTGTGTTATGCAGCTTCTGCCTAGTACTATGGCAAGCGAAGCACACCAGTCTGAACCACTCAGGATCTTGGTGAAAAGTACACGGAGTGGGTTGTGAGTATTATGCTGTCATTTGTGCATCTCTATTTTAAATAGGAAGCTGAAAAATACAGGAGCATTTCCTTAAAAAGTTATCTGAAAATCAAGCATGAGACACATTGCTCTTATATTAAAAGAAAGTTGTTTATCCTTTCCTTCATTTCAGATAAGGATGAGTGAACAGGGATCAATAGAATATGAAGTCATCATGAGCTAGCACTGTTAAGCTGTCAATTTTGTGTGTGTTCAAACCCAGGATAAAGGAGCAAGAAATTGCTATGATGTTTCCAAAGCTTGTACAAGCCAAGCCTGGTGCTTGTTAGTGAAATTAATCCAATCACTTTATTTTGAAATCCTACCTAGTTACTGAATAACAAACAAGTAAGAAGAGTTCGTTGAAGACCAGATTGGATATATGCACAATGGAGTACCGCTCAACAAAGGCAGGAGTGACACTTCCATCCAGACTTTTGATTTGGATCTTAGTTCTAAAGTGGGATATTGCTACTCCATAGTTCTAGCGGGATCATCTCAGACCCCGGAGATTCCATTCCAACTGTGCTCTGCTTCAGCCTAGAGTGCACAACTTCTACCTTTCATTGCTGTTGAAAGCACGCGATTCTCTTGGGGAGATCCATCCTGTATGCTTTAAATATTCAAGAACACATTAGCATGCCAGTCTGCAAAGTGTCCCCCATATACCTTCCTAATTTCTTTTCATGATAGAATTTCAACTGGCCATATGAAACTCCAATGAGAGGTATGTCAGTCTAAGTTATAGACATTGAGATTTAAGCTATAATTAATTCTCTGGCTGTTTTACGTGTATGGGCACGTTATCCTTTTGAGGACAGTATTTCCAGCATCCTGGCACGTAGCCCTCTTGCTGACCACTGTTCAATGGTAACAGTTGAGTAACTTTCCTGAGTACAGATCCAGGATGACAGAATGGCCCTGAAGGTACTGAACCACCTACCACTTGGCTAGCAATGGCTTAATGAGATGTCCTTTTTAAAACTTCATTTAAAGTCACAGGTCTTGGCTGCCTTCTTTCTTTTAAAAGCACCCAAATGTGGTTCATTTACACAATGTAGTACTACACAGCAGAAAAATTATTAATGACGTCTTGAATTTTGCAGGCAAATGGATGAAGCTAGAAAACATCATTTCGAGTGAGGTAATCCAGACCCAGAAAGACAATTATTCCATGTACTCACTCATAAGTGGTTTTTAAACATAAAGCAAAGAAAACCAGCCCACAAAATCACAACCCCGGAGAACCTAGACAACAATGAGGACTCTAAGAGAGACATACATAGATCTAATCTACATGGGAAGTAGATAAAGACAAGATCTCTTGAGTAAATTGGGAGCATGGGGACCTTGGGAGAGGGCTGAAGGGGAGGGAAAAAGCAGGGGGGGGGGAGCAGAGAAAAATGTAGAGCTCAATAAAAATTTAAAAAAATCTCTCTTGGGGTCTGGAGAGATGGTTCTGTAATTAAGAGTGTTGGCTGTTCTTTCAGAGGACACAGGTTCACTCCCCAGCAGGACATGGCAGCTCATAACTATGTGTAACTTTAGTCCCATGAGATCTGCTGCCTTTTTGACCTCTGCATGAGCTGCATGCACATGACATAGACATATATGCTGGTAAAAATATCCATACACATAAAACACATTTTTAAAAACTAAGCATGCACTGGCTATGAAAATTAGATGTATTCCTGAATAATAATCAAAGAGACATGGGTCCCACAGTTAAGAATGGGCATCCAGGAAAAGAGACTACATTCTAAGGATGTAGAAATCTACACTATGGCTACAAAACGTTTAACTCTTGTAAGTTGTTTAGGAAAATTTGAAACACTGAGAAAATGTCATGCGATGATGGATGGTGATCATTTCTTAGTGTTCTGTGGTAAGGTGTACTTTGGCTATTTATGGCTTTAGACAAATAGTTTTAGTAGTGAATATTTCTCTGGATTCTTTAAGTGGTCACATTAAAGCTGTCAGTCACTGGATCCAGTCTGGTTCCAAAGGTCAGATAAAAGCTGATGTTTTATTAGCTAAATGGATGTTTTCAGATAGCTTCAAAGTAAATTCCCTTAAATTGAGGGAGAAGAAAATTTTCTAAACAAAGAAACCAAAAAGTAAAGGGAGATATCCTGCAAGCATAGTAACGCTGCCTCAGAATTTGAACTTCAGTTGTGGTTATTTGCTGGCAACAGAACCAGAAGAATATAAGGTTTTTGTGGGGATTGTACTGGTCTGGGAAAATTAGTGTGTGCCTGACCTTTAAAACAAGATTAGAGTTTCCAGCTGTCAACAGCGTATCCATGTGTAGAGCTCCAAGGAAGGAACAGTTGGTCATTTTCTCAGAAGAGGATGATTATAGGGTAATCAAGTAGTTTTCAGATTGTAATGGATAAATTAGAATAAAAAGTGACTCACTGAATATTGACATTACCAAGGGATGTTGAGTGGAGATCAGTCAAGTTAGCCATGGGCAACTTATTTCCTCTGGTTCTATGGACAGAGAAGAGACAAGAGGAACCCTAAGTGTTCCCTCTCTCCCTCCCTCTGACAATGTATATATCACTCAATCAAAGAAATTATGTCATTTCCCAGGCCAGAAATATTTAAAGCACCTCTCTAGTAGGATTTGTATGGTTTTGAAAATGGCAGTGGTCAGATTGTCCGTTCTTCTACTTTATTTGTTCTTCATTTTCCTGGAATGGACTCTTAAATATAGAGCATGTGTATGAATGAATATCCTTATATGCATTCCTGAGTCTGGTGAGGGCTGTCCCAAGCATCCTTCCTCCTCTCCATTCATAGTCAGCACTAGCCTGTCAAAGGCCTCATTCCCCTTCCTGCCTTTCTACCAAGTTAGTAGTTCTACAAAATGTAAAATGGAGGTATCTCAGGCCTTAAAATAATCACATACTCTCCCTCTTGTCTGAAACCTGGTCCCAACTCACACACCTGCTTCAGCAGTGTGTTGTGGAGACCTGGGGCTGAGAAGGGCAAAACTCAGTTGTTGATTCTTACTGGAGAGCAAACATAAAAAAGAAGACGAATTAGGTCTAATTTAGTGTTCCACTTTTTGTATTTTGATTTCAGACCCACAGATTAAAGCTATATTACCTACCATAATTTACTTTCATAGGCTCTGAGAACTATTTTATGAAGATTTACTAGCATAAGTAAAATATAGTCTTATCATATAGGTTTAAAATTCTGAGTTTGATTCCTAACACTTAACAAAAAGAAATTGAAAATGTATAATAGTATTTGTTCTCTAAATTCTATTAGAATTACAGTTACTTCAGAAAGGGAGTATCCAGACAATGTTATTGTCCACTATTAATATTTGGGATTAGGTTGATTTAATTATTTTAGGGTTTAGACAAGAATAGACAAAGATTATTTCAAATCTTTGGACAAGAGAATAGAATATAACTGATGCTATAGAATTAATATGTTGCATATTAATGACTCCCTTTTGTTAAAGAACAGGGATAATCATTCCCATGTGCTATGTACTGTGATCAAGCCTACGAACACACTGGGACACCAGGATTTTTATTGTCTGTCAGAGTAAATTAAATACTGTCTGGACAGGATAATCCCAGAGATCTATAAACGTGGAAATAAAATTGGGTGATCATGTAAGGGAAGAAAATGTAATTTCTTTATGTCATGATTCCTGTCAAAGCTACCTAACAAGAGACAGATTAACAAGAGAGGTGACAGACTCAGTTGATAAAAGTTTCCTGTGGCGTAAGACCTTTCATAAATGAAGAACCAAAGGAAGAGGCACACTTGTGCATTGTTGGCGTGCTTGGTTCAATTTGTTGAAATGGATAACTCTGTAAAACATGCGATTAGACAAGAACAGGGTGTGAGCTAACAGCAATAAACAGCACATCTTGTTTGCTTAGATTCTACTGTGCCCCTGTGTCTTTGGCAATAAGGACACTTCTTTCTTCACCAGAATGTGGACCTTACACCGTACTTTGAAGGAAAGTGTTCGTTTTGCTGTGTAATCTACTTTAGAAGTAGAGGGTGGGAGAAGGTCATAGGGTGACTTACCCGATACTACTGCTTATCAGTTGTCACCATGGGGTGGGCATGCTCTGAACCCATTACCAGAAAAGTAGACAATAATTATCCCTGGAGACATAAAGGGGGCTTACATGGAATGTGTTTGAGGAAGTCTCCATGAGGTGGTTGAAATGTTCTAGTGTCTGAACAAGCTTACAGTCTTGTGGCATTTCACAGCTCATAAATGGTGTTCTAAAAATTCTTGAACCTCATCATATTCACACTACGTTACGAAACAATAGCATGAAAGTAAGAGTGGGCCTCTTGCTTCCCTTTACATTGACAACAGGGAGTCAGGGATGGACATCACTTCATTCTACACTAATTCATGCTCCATAAGGAGTTGAATTCCCTAGAGATATGCAGTCTTTTTGTTCATGATCTAAAAATATTAGACCTATGTGTTTCCAAACATTAACATTTGCTAAGTTTTACTTACAGTTTTCAACTGAGTGTTTCTCCCTGAAATATAATTTTCTTGAAAATAACTGTAATTTTAATATAATTTGAAGGATAAATACAGCTGCTGTATGTCTTCATACAGTTGAGTAGTTCATGGCCTTCAAGATGTATTACTGGTATAAAGATATCTGTTATCCAAATATCATGCATAATTTGTGTACCCTTATTTTTTTCCTTCAATAAAAATTACTAGTTTCACATAGGTAATTTCTCTCAATTCCTAAAAAGTAGGCGTGGTGTGAATATTTATATAATCTGTGATATACTGAGATTCAAAGTGCCTGAAGATCAATGGTTACATTTGAAAAATCCAAACCTTGTTTCTTACATAGTTTAAGAAAACCGTGTTTGCTATGCAGTTCCTGCACTGTGGAAGCAGAAACCGTGGTTATTAGGAGGAAGAGGGAGCCAGCAGAGGTGTGTGAGAGGTGGAGATTTGGAGGGGTGAATAAGAGTACCCCTGTGAAGATACAGAACTGTCTAAGGGAAGACCCCCTTTTGAATGCCACCTTAGAATGTTAATGTAAGATAACAAAAAAGAAAAAAGAAATGCATGAACTCTAACATCACATTCCTTCAGATGTTTAAGCAAGAGGTGTTTGTCTTATTTCAGTGTAGGTTTTTCAGCTATAACACATTTTTAAGATGATTACTGCGCGGTAAGAGGGGGTACTCCTGGAGATATTTATGATGAAGTGGCTGCACCTCTCACCTCTCACAGGTGTTTGTGTGGGACCCACAAATGCGAGCCTTTTCCACTTTGGCTGGAAGTCAGAAAGTTTGAGCTTATTTTTGCTGTTCCAAAGTTGTTGACAACAGATAGGGCTACACACCCTGACCTAGGGTGTTTTGGACATTATGGTGGTTCATAGAAGTGGATCACTCCACCCTGACCAAACTTCAGAGAATTCAGGGCTACTCCTGCTCCTTTATTTAAAATAGGATGTTTGACATAGGGAGCGGCTGCCTACAGGATACTTGGTCCAGGGTGTGTTCACTGCATATCCTGCCCAAAACATCAACTGCTTTACTCAGGAAATAGTGATTTGATGTCTCAAGTATTGAAGGAACTAACTGTCCCGGTTGTCCTTTGTGTCATGTTAAAGCAGACTTTTGCCTCCCACCTCCCCGACCTTTGTATTGGGGTGTAAAAGTGTATGAAGAAAAATACAGGCAAACTCAGTATTCGGTAGTCACTGAGTTGCCCTCCCAGTATCCGTATCTCTGAATTTCTTTCATATCTCCCTGCTTCCTACCTAACATTTCTAATCCATATACCCCCACCCTGGAATGCACGATCCCACTGTGGTTGAACCACAGCAGAAGACACCCCCAAAAGGTGGCTTATGACATGTTTGCAGCTTTCTTGTGTTTGTAGCAATCTGTAAACATCATTACACTCTCAGTTAACCCAGTGCCCCGTGGCCACGCATTCTGTCATGTAACTGACAACTCCCAAACTTGCTCTTAGATTAACAAAATTGACCATACCTGAAACTTCCAGGTATTCCAGAAAAAGATTAGTTGATGATTAAAGTGGACATTCCTCTTCTAAATACAGTGACTTCCATTTCACTGAACGATAAAATCCCTGTTACAGACTTAAATGAAGGTGGTGTAAGTTTGCAATGTTCTGGGTGTCACAAATACTGTAGATCTTGGCACACGGAATGAACAATTTGTTAAAAATCAGTGTTTCACTTCCTCAGTCTACACACGAATCCACAGAACGTTTGCTCCCTTCTCAGAATAAATGATCTCCTTCTACTCCACACCCTCAGCTTTTTCTTTGTTCCTACAGCTGAAGTCCAAAGTTTCTCACTTGTGATTGGTACTAACTCTTGCAACTTCTAAAGCCAACTAGTTTTGCATTTTGATTCTCTAACATCACAAAAATTTCATATCTACTGCAATTATATGATACAGAATATCGATGTAATAACTTGACACTAAAGAAAAGAGAACAGCAGTTGGAATGATCTTCGATTAATTGATGAATTTTTGTGATAATACCGGTTGTGTTCACATGTCTAGTTTCCTTTCTTGGTGCAGTCAGTATCTAAACTGCTGTGTGCCGGTGTTTTCCAGAGAGTGAGGTAAACCACAGATAAAGAAAGGCATGAATATCTTTCCATTTCTTGTAGAGAGGGAAGCAGGGTGCGGGACTGGTTCCGTTTTCCAAAGTCATCCAAGGTGGATGTTAATAAACCTGCGCAGGCTTTTTTTTTTTTCTTTCCAGGAAGCAAACCTGCTTTTCACTATTGCAGAGCGCCATCTTGTGGACACGGAAAGCTTCTCCAGCTACTCGGTGCTGCCGCTTGTTTGTAGGTGGGAGCAGGATTAGAGCTGAGAGCAAGCAGGCCTCCTGAAGCCTGGATAACTGTCATTCAGGACCAGCTGACCTCTACCACCCCTCTAGTTACTATGTTCCCTCCAATTACGGGACATGCATTGTGTTTGCCTGTGACAGGAGACAGATGGCCTTTCCTGAGTCTCATTACCAGGATCAAATGAAGCATGCAATTTCTGAAGAGTTCGGGTTTGATTCAACAATACGCTCATCTTAGGCAATTAAGAAAAGACCATACTTTCAGATAGTACAAAAAGCTTTCGGATTAATAATAACCATTAACAATTTCTGTGTTGGAAAGTTCCCTGGGTTGAGTAAACAAAGTCTTTAAATCTAGCATTCTATTTGTGTTGGGAGTTTGGGGAAAAATATTCAAAATACAAGAACCCGGTGTGCCAAGCAGTCTGAATTAAGAACAGCAGAATGATCACTGTCTGGCATGCTGCTTATGCATGCTTATGGTATGCAGAATATGCTTATTCTGCATGGTTCTGTGATAAGCACTCAACTGAGCTGAACTCTCGGCTTCCAGGCATGACCTTTACTTTGGTACAACAATTATGTCTCATCATCAATTCACCCTAAGGGTTGTTGCTTCTGCCTTGCATTGGAAACACCCACCCGCCCATCCTTGGGGCATGCTTTGGTTTTGACTTTCAATTTGTTCTGTTCTAGTTTGTGGAAGTAGCAAGTAAGGCAATATTCTAACACATTCAATCTTCTGGAGGCCTCAAATTTGAAACATTAACTGCAAAATATACACATGTGTAAATTTGTATAAATATATATATATATATATATATTTGATAATGGCACTGGGACTTATTTCTACTGCATATACTGGCTTTTTGGGACCCTACTCTATTTGGATGCACACCTTCATAGGCCTGGATGGAGGGGGGAGGACCTTGGACTTCCCACAGGGCAGGGTACCCTGCCCTCTCTTAAGACTGGAGGGGGAGGGAGGAGGGTGAGTGGAGGAGCTGGAGGGAAATGGGAGGAGGAGAGGAAGTGGAAATTTTTTAATGGAAAACTAAAAAAAATTAAAAATGTTATTTTGTCATTGAAATCTCAACTAACTCGAATTTTGAGTGACTTATGGTTTTCTGGAAATGACTTTAAACTTCTTAATACTAAATATGTTATTAAATTTATTCCGAAGAAATTTGAAACTTTAAAGTTTTTCATTCTTCCTATTTGTATCTCTATATCTTTGTATAGATACACACACATTCACACAGCTCATCTATTTTTCTTATGAATTTTAATGTCGTTTAATCGCCTGTTAGAATTCTGGACTTTCTTCTTTTGTTATATGTAAAAGACTATAACGTCAATAAATATCTTGTGTCTGTGAAGCCTGGGACTTAGCCAACTTACAACATTGTTATTTATGTCAGCACTTGGTCCTAATTATATATTGCAATACCTAGAACATCAACATCCCTGGCACATTTAATACATTAAATGCCTTAAGAGTATTTTAAAATATTCTGTACAGTGTGTAGAATTTTGTTTTCCATCTTATAAACATAATTTACATTGGTAAAATAAAGTTTGTATCAGCGTTACGGGTTCTCAAATTTGAAATTCTTTGTGGCAGCGAAAGAGGTTACAGCCAATGTAGTATGCAGTTCCAATGGAAGTCATTTTCAGAAGCCAACAGACGCAAAATATTAATTGACAGCGTAGGGATAATGACGTTATTTTCTTGTCCTTGGCATCTTGAGAACCCATCATTCATCCTTCATAAAGACTGCACTTCAGTTCAGCACGCTTGTTCAGCGTTTGCAGCCGTCATCAGGAACTCGAATCCTTTTATTGTATTCCATTCTTTTCTTAAATTTTAGCTGTGCTTTGGCCTGGGTGAAAGTACAGTTCTATTATGACATATAATAAGACCTTTCTGAGTCTTTAAAATTTAATTTTTTTTACCTTGAATCTCAAAAGCTAAATTCTGACAGTAATAATTCCTACTACACCCTGCTCTTTCAACTAGTATTATGGAAGGCAACATTTGAAATTAATCAGTCGATAGCGCGACAGAAAGAGAGAAATGGAAAGTTTGCTTATGGATTTCTAATTGCATTAAAGAAGTAGTGCTTTTGAATAAATCGAGATTTTTACAACTACATAGAGCAAACATCGTATTGAAAATCTTTTTATATTATCTCATAGAGCACTGTACCTTCGTGTTTTCACCGTCTTTTCCTCCTTTGCCGTCAGGAATGCTGAGAGCGAGCGAGCAGCTGGCGGCTCCGGCTGTGTGTAATCATTTACTAGGCCTTGGTGGAGTTTGTTCGCTGCCCTCTCAGCTTATCAGTAGCTGCACAAATAAAACGTGGTGTTCCCGTGACTGGCTCGAGCACCTTAAGCGACTGGCACGACAACCCTCAAAATCACATTATCATCACACTAGCATCCATTTTGCCACAGCTTGGCAACCCGCTGGCGGTAACAGGGTCCTAGGTGTTTAAGCTTTCTTTCTTCACCAACTCCCAAGAAGTGGTCTGAAAGTTCCAGGAAAGCAAGAGGCTTGCTCTCCCTTCTCTAAGGCTGTTAGTCTTTGAGAATCTTACACGTCTGCTCTTGTCACTGTGGCTCTAGACGCCACACGGTCTACAATTTCTCTGTAAGACTACCGACTTCTTCCCTCTCTTCAGGCTTAGAGCTCCATTCTGCTCCCCTGAAAGCTCTCTGATGGCAGCATCTTTTTTCCCATATTCTTAAACTTTAACATCATTGAAGAGATTGTACATGGCTTATTATGATATAACATATTAGAAATTAAAAGAGAAAAACGTGTATTTATCAATCAGGTTTAAATATCAGCATGCAAGATAACACAGTAAAATAACTAGCCATTTTAAAGAAAAAAGTGCCTTAGAGGTGCCATAAACAAAGGAGAATACCGGCATTCAATTTCACTCTTCATGAGACTTATTAATAGATGAATTCTGTTTTCAAACTTATTTTGTTGTAAAATGTAATATACTTTTATACTCAGTCTTTCTTCATGATCTGTTTGGAAAGGGATTACTATTTTACCAGGTTTTGGTCCCATGGATATTGCTATTTAATATTATACCCAAAGTCATCAAGTAGTAATTGCTGAAATATTAGTTGCACCATGGAAACAGTAATCCAATTAATAAATGATTTATGCAGAATTAAATTAAAATTCACTAATTGATTTTGCAGCATTATTTATTTCTATGACTTGGGAATATGGAACTTTATTTGAAAAATTCAGATTTTCTGAGTTATATCACGTTCTAATTATCAATACATTGCCATTTTGCAATAGCGAAATTAGTCACTAGTCACACTTACTAACTTCACTCGTGACCCACATCTTCAAGCACTCAGAATATACAGAGTTCAGAATGGTAGATACACGATTTATAAAATTTGGTCTTTCACTCCAAAGGATGATTTTTGTTGTTGGCAGGAAGTTTACCAGGTTCTTTTCCCTGAAATAACAAGCTGACCTTTTCAGTTCTGTGTATCCTAACATCCAACACTAAGCCTGTCCAGCCAGTTCGTACGTCACAATGGTGACTGGCACATGCTGTTCTTGAGGCTAAAGAGATGGCTCAGCAGTCAAAAGCCCTGGCTGCTTTGGGAGAGGACCCAAGCTTTGTCCTCAGCACCTACTCCATGCAGCTCACAACAGATCCAGGGGATCTGACGTCTTTTCTGGGCACAGCACCCACCTACATACATATGGTGTACTCACTTATACTCAGTGACACACATATACACGTGAAGTAAACAATACAGGAAAAAAATGAAAAAGGTGTCCTTTCACTCTCAGGAGGGTTGATTCAGATCTCTGGTCAAACTCTCTTGTGTTTACATTTTCTGGAGGTATGGTTGTCACTTCAAAGAAAACTGGGCTTTATCTGTGTATATCGTATGTAAGGTAATAACACAGACCACTAAAACTAGCATTCACTGGCTGGAGTGATATTAGTAAAGGATAAAATATGCAATGTATGTGGTTCTGGGAATCACATTTGGGGCTTCACTGATGCTAGGCAAGCACTCTACTATTGCACATCGTGTGTTTGTATGAGGTTTTGCTGCATGTTCTTGCAGCTGCCTATTGGGTTCAGCAGCATCAGATCTAGACTTAGAGGAGTCCATGAAACCCCTGATGTGGGTGCTGGGAATTTAACGTGGGTCCTCTGCAAAAGCAATAAATACTCGTAATATCTCAGCAGCCTGTTCATCAGTTTTAGAAATATGCTTAATTTTTGTAAGGAGCATTGGCTTCCAGACTGAATCACATGAATCGTGGAAACATGCTACTCTAGCACATTTCCGTAACTACTGCTGACGTTCTTGTTCACACCCATATGTAAACCTTCCTGTCCATAGTCTTTGTGCTCTATACATCAACCTAACGTTGAGTGCTGCTATACCTTGGGTCTGAAGTATTTCCTAATACCCATGTGTTAAAGACTTGTTGCTTGGATGCTGTGGGCCGGTGGTTAACATGCTAAGAGTTGATGTTCATGTAGGGTTAGTGGGAAGAAATGAGCCCATTGGGAGCATTACTTCGACACTATTGTTGTGATGCCAGGCACTTCCGCTCTGACTTTACTTTTCAACCAGCTTTTTTTGTCCCACAACCACTCCATTCTGTTCTGTTTCACTGGTACCCAAAGGCATAGAGGTAACCGCCATGATACAGACCACGAGCTAAAGCTAAGCTCACCTTCCTTTTAAGTGGATTTATCTCAGGCGTTTGTTTACAGTGACAGACAGTTAAGCAACGCTAGAGCTTCACTCATTAAAATTAAGCGCATGTATACTGCAATTCGTTCCTCCATATAATTGCCATTTGAGCTAATGCAAAATGTATTCTTTATTAAAAATTGAGTGCAATGAATCTTGTAGATCAGTCATCACATTTCTCATGAAAAGACAAGAAAACTCCCATAGCGGAGAAGAAGCACATCTAAAAGGATGTATGTGTGTGTGTGTGTGTATGTATGTATTTATGTATGTGGTGTGTGTGTGTGAAGGATGTCAAGTGTACATGTTGTTTGTCTGTGCTCATATATGTGCATGCATGGAAGCCCAAGGTCACCACTGAGTGTCTTCCTCCATTTCTTTATCCCCCTCCTCCTTAAATATTGAGTCCAAGGTGATAGAGATTCATGTTAATTCATAACCTTCCAATATATCTGGAGCTCGTTATTTCACTGACCCGTGCAGTAAGCCTCTGGAGTCCTCCTGTCTTTGCTTTTCTAGTACTGGAGTTACTAGAGGTACAGAATGCCATGCCTGGCTTTTATGTGGGTCCTGAGGTCCCAACATCTGTCCTTGTACTTGTAGGACAAACACTTCAAACACTTAACTCATTGAACCGTCTTATAAGCCGCTGTGAATAAATGTTTTTAGAAACTGGAAGAGATATATATTTACTAATTCCCTTGTGACATTAGTCTAATAATATGGTTAGAGAAAAATAAACAAATAAATAAAATACCTTGAAGGCAAGTAAACAGAAGCTATAGTTCAAGATTATGCTTGAATATACAGGCAAAATTTCTGTGTACAGCATTTTTATAAGACCTCAAACAACAATCTCAACCAAGCTGATTTTAATCTGACAATGGTCTTGTCATTGAAGTACCTTAATATTTATTTACATACCATCAACGAAGTAGAGAAACCGGTGATTAGCTCAGTTCATGTAGAAACTGTATGTGCATTTGACTATGTGTGTTCCCATGGGTGCACATGTGTGTGAGGTTGTGCATTCATGTCATGAATATGGAGGACAAAGCCTGACACTGGGTCTCTTTTACTGTCTCCCTGTCTTCTGTAAGCAGATTCTCTCACTTGGCCTGGGCCTCACCACATGGGCTAGGTCAGCTAAGCAAAGAGTACAAGACCTGTCTCTACCTTCCCAGGGCTGAGATTACACACTTGCTTCACTACACCCAGCTTTTCCATGTGAGTTATGAAGGACTGAACTCACTTTTTCATGCTTACATATTACTGAATGAAGTATCTTCCTAGTCTATGAGAAACTTTTAAAATTAAAATTTAACACTAAGTCAAAGTGAAAAATAATCTTGGCATTGGATATGTGTAGCAGCAGGCTGCTTGACCAATTGTTCATTTCCAGGCTGCTCAGACCCCCAAAATAATCACACAGAAACTGTATTGATTAAATCACTACTTGGTCCATTAGCTCTAGCTTCTTACATCTAAATTTAACCCATTTCCATTAATGGCATTAATGGCATTAATGACATTACCACGAGGTCGTGGCCTACCAGCAAAGTTTCAGCATATCTGTCTCTGGTGGCTCCATGGTGTCTCTCTGACTCCACTCTTCTTCCTCCCAGCATTCAGCTTAGTTTTCCCTGCCTACCTAAGTTCTGCCTTGCTATAGGTCCAAAGCAGTTTTTTTATTCATTAGCCAAAAAAATCAACACATAGATAGAAGGACCTCCCACACCAAATATGTGTCAACAAAGTTACCCAATAGAATAGACAATGAATAAATTATATAAACCTTAGTTAAAATACGTTTTTCTGAATTTTGAAAGATGTATTTTTTATTTTATGTTCATAAGCATTTTGTCGTATGCATGCCTATGTGCCACATGTGTGTGACTGATACCTAAGCAGCATAAAAGAGGGAGTCCTGACTTATAAACCTGGAGCTGCAGATGGTTGTGGGCTGCCGTGTGGGTGCTGGTAATCAAACCTGACTACTCTGGGAGAGCAGCCAGTGCTCTGAATCACTGAGCTGGCTTAAGAGCTGTATTTTTTTATAAACATTATATAAAGCACTAATATTACTTCTATCATTGCATTGGAAGCACTAAAGAGCATATCATTAGGAAAATAAAGATAATTAAATGTAGTTATAAAATTATAATTTTACTGTATAGGGAAATGTCAAAGGATGTTCCATTTATGACTATAGACTAAATTTAAAATTAACAGTGTTCCAGCACTTGTAATTTATAATTTTTAAAGTAGCTATAGATAAATAACCTTTACTGCTTCTAATAAAGGAATAGTGATTATATATACACATACACATGTGTTCACGCTTGTATGTACATACGCATTATTGGTCAACTAATGAAAAATGAATTGAATTGTGAAGTAAGATTCTTTAAGATTTTTTTCGAATGCCTTTGAGGAAAATGCCCTAAGAAATTATTATATGGAATACATTATAAACACAAACTTTAAAGAACATATTCTGACTATGTTAGCAATTACATCACAAGCAGTAAAAGCCAAGAGGCAAACTTTCAATACGTGAAAATATAAATAACTGAACAAGGTCCTCTTCATGTGGGTGACAGTTGTGTAGCTTCGCCTGTTTGTGGGGCCCTAGAGAGTGGGACCAGGATCTATCCCTGGTACATGAACTTGCTTATTGGAGCCTATTCTCTAAGGAGGGATGCCTCGGTCAACCTCAATGCATGGGGTGGGGGCTTGGTCCTGCCTCAACTTAATGTACCAGGCTTTGTTGATGCCCCATGGGAGTCTTACCTTTTCTGAGGAGTGGATGAGAGTGGTTTTGGAGGAGGAAGTGGGGAGCAGGAGGAGGGAAGAGAGGGAGAACTATGTTTGGTATATAAAATAAATTAAAAATTTAAAGCTACAAAATTATGGATTACCAGAATATACGAACAAGAAAAATGAGGATTCTGACACTTTCACAATGTAATAGTGCTTGTTTAAATTCATAATTGGTCAGTGCTATCAAAAATGGTATGCCGTGCCACAAGAGTGAAACCAGCAGCCACCTAATGCCTTGATGTGCATTGTTGGTCCATGTGTGTACGTGGGCACCCTTCTCCTGGCTGCAGTACTAACTATCAGTGCTGTAACACTTGGTTTCCGTAAGCGTTGTTCGTTGCTCAAGAGGTGGAAATGTCGACTTTAGCAATTTTTCTCAAAGTTGTTTGCATGAGCATCTTGAAGGATCAATGACAATTAATCGCACTGATAAGCTATATGATGTTCGGTAATATTCTGTACTAATTTCAAACTACAAACAGCATCCAGATGAGTAATGGCTAAAATACTGCAGTTCATTTGTAAAATGTGCATTAGACAAAAGGCATTACAGATATGGGACCTAGATTTTTACTCTTTATTTATGGCTTTACCCATTTGTTTTTCACGTGTGTGTGCACACGCATACATGCCTCTGTGTGTGTGTGTGTGTGTGTGTGTGTGTGTGTGGTGTGCATCTCTATGAAGGTGTGCTTGCCTAGTGCAGATGCAGAGGTTAATTTTATGAATTGTCTGCTATTTACAGTTTCCACTATATTTTCTTGAGAAGAGGTTCTTTCACTGAATCCAAAGCATGCCACAGTCTAGATTGGTTGACCAGCAAGCCCCAGGAAAAGCTAGCTCTGCACATCCCCCATGGATGGGAATAAAGGCAAATGCTACAATCCTCAGCTTGATGTGAGTGCTATAGATCTGAACTGAGATTCCCAGGTACCATACAGCAACTAACCGTTGAGTGCTGAGCCATAATCAAACACTGAGCTACCTGCCCGTGGTTAGAAGTTTACTTGTCAATGTCAAAAGTTAGAAAATATAATTAGTAGTAAAAAATTATAAAATATTCCTGTCATATAAGTATGTGATTTTCATGACTTAATACAGTCATCTTTTGAATTGTAGATTCACAGCAGTTATGCATGGATGGATATAGGCATATACTAGTTGTACCAGTTACTTTTCTCCTTTATAGGACATAATACCCAACACAAGGAATTTGAGGTAGGGAAGACTATTTGGACTCCTGATTTGAAGTTACAGTCTATCATGGTGGCCTTATATGTGGAAGGGAAAATGTCACTTTTCTTATTGTTGCTGCTTTAAAAATGATTGACAATGAGCACCATTGTCCCTTCACCAAACAATTGAGATGTTTTTCCCTACAGGTGCTCTCTGGAAGAAATTCTGGTGTTGAATTTTAATTTTTTAACAGCTCATTATAATTATTCTTTGCATATCATGAAAAGAAATTATTTCCTGATAATTTTCTTTCTCCTTTAAGAGGTCAAATACAGGAGATCACTGTGCTGTATGATGCAGGAGTCATAAGACCACTGGACATGAAAGGCCTTTCTTTTGTACTTAATTCATAATATGAAACAAAATTCACCTTGATACAACAACAAATTGTTCTGTGAAATAATCATCATGCATACTCTAGAATTAAGAAAGTTTCAATGACAAAAAGTACATATTTTCTATAGATTTTTCTATTTTTAACTTGTCTTTTTAACAACCTGTTGTTGTTTTATGATGCCAGTTTTGTCTTGTTATTGATAATCATGTCATTAGTTTCCCTGATTTCAATTTATTTGCAATAATTCATGAGCACAGCTTATGCTGACTTCAGTATCACTAATTTTTATTTATAGTAATTTTTGAAGAAAATGCTAGAATACTGGAAGAAAAGAAACAATGCAATTATGATTTTAAATTTTATAATCACATTCTCTTATTCTTTCCCTGAACATTTAATTGCCTCTCCCAACACACACATATATCTATATTCACAAATTGTCTGAAATACTTTAAAAAGTATATTTTTATATATATAATACATACTATATATAATAAATATATTTTATTATATTTGTCATCATGATTGCAATGTTGGACTTCAGCACCGAATTTTAAGTAAGACATGTTAGATCAAAATTAATCTAGTTTTGGAACTTTATGTTTCCAATCATTTCTCAGCTTCAATTTTCCCTGATCCATTTTAGTTTTTCAAATTCCTGCAAAATTCCTCTGGAGGGCACTATTACCCTAAGCAACACAATTAGCTCTAGAAGGTTGTGACTGGAAAAGGCCTCAGATCTTTCAAAAGTTATTCACCTTACTTCAAATCTTCAAATTCTAGTATTCATCTACACTTCAACTTTTTCCTCTCTTTAAAGGGACAATAAAATAAAGCAAAACAAAACTATTCCTTTTGAGAGGGCTAGAAGCCATCCTTAAACAATGCACCTTACTTGATAATCAATTTCTTTAGTGATTTATGTGATGTTGAAAATCCAAATGGGCAGGGAGTCAATTGAAATAATTACATAAATAAAGAAAACTAGATAACCTATTTATCTGTAGAAGTGTGGTCTCTTGGGCTTCAAATCCTTTTGTGCTTGAAATCCTTTTCTTTTCTTTTCTTTTCTTTGTAATGATCAGAAATTTAAGGCTATCTGTGAGATGGCATAGAGTATTCAAATGTACCATCTTTCGCTTTAATTATACCTAATGTATAAATAGCAGACACTATAAATTCTGATATTCATAAACTATCTGAGGGGGGAGAGAAGAAAGAAATATACAAATGTAGTGATGAGGCAAGCAGGCCTGCTTTTCATCCCGCCCGGCTCCCACATGGCTAGCTAGCTTTACACCCAAAATAACAACACATAAATTGTATTTATTTAAACTCTGCCTGGCCCATTAACTCTAGATTCTTACTGGCTAACTCTCACATCTTGATTAACCCATTTCTATTAATGTGCATAGCACCACGAGGTGGTGGCTTACTGGGAAGATTTTAACCTACGTCCATCTTGGGCCAGAGCTTCATCGTCTGCCTGACTCTGCTTCTTTCTCCCATAATTCTGTTCTGTCCTCCCTGCCTACCTATGTTCTGACCTATCAAGCCAAGCAGTTTTCTTTATTAATTAATCAATGAAAGCAACAGATAGATAGAAGACTCTCCTACATCATAAAAGGAAGCAATATGCGTACAAAGTATTTCTCTAAAAGCATATCTTTGTCTAGCACAGGCCATATCCACCTACACACAGTTCTCAGCTAGTATCAGATATGATCACGTTTATTTTATCATTGACTCTTCTACTGAAGCAAACTATGGCATATCAAGGATCTTACAGGAAATATGTTGTTTCTCTCAGAGAGAAGAATGTTTTCTATTTTCCCATAGTTCACTCAGCCATGTTAATGGCTACCTCACTGTGGTTTTCAGTCCAAGGTGGTCATAGAAAAGGGACCCAGATTGGCCATATTTTATGTCTTACAGATTCTGATCTGGGAGAACCTTACCACAAGGTGACCTCAAGCTGTAGTTGTCTCCAAACCCTCTGCCGATGTAAAGTTGCCAGCATTTAACTAAACAAAATCCACATTTGCTTTAAGAGAAAGAATATACAAGACACTGCAACGTGTTTAACCTACCATTTCCCATCAACACCGATGTAAGAAATGAGAAGAAAGGAAGCTGTCATTCATAATTAATAAATGGACATCTCCAGGCCTAAGTCACACCCAGTAAAATGCAGTAAGCTTTGGATTGAACTTGTAAAATTACTGCTCAGAAAAGTTAATAAACTATATCTGATGGTATGGATATTAAATGCTCCCCAAAGACCCATGTGTTGTAGATTTGTTTACCTTCTGATAGCACTGTTTGGAATTTTTGGAACCCTTAAGAAAGGGCCTCACGGACGGATGTTAGATCAGCCTGGGCTGTCTGTGAGGGGCACCAAGTGGGAGCCTGCCTGCCATCTTCATCTTTTTTTCCACATAGGGGATGACTTTGCGATATCACACGCTTTCCTTCTGTGATATCCTGTGCTCCAAATCCCCAAAGTTACAAGACTAAGCAACCAGGAACTAAGCCCTACAAATCTGTGGCCCTAACTAACTTTTTAGTGATTTTGTTTTCTCAAGTATTTTGTTCTAGCTGAATAACCCAACAGAATACTGAAATTTATGTGTCTGAATCTCCCAGTCGAGTGGGAAATTAATAATGGCAGTTTTATTTTACTAATAAAATTTCTGAGGGTTAAATGTATTTCTTGTTAGACTATTAACAATATTCTTCACACAAATGGCAAGAAAAAATTACTTCAAATTTTCTTTGAAACCACAAAATTACCCTCAGTATCTGAAGTTATATTAAGTCCAAAAAATTAAACAGTTGTTTCAGCTTAGTTTTGAAATATGCTACAAAGCTTTAGAAATCAAAATGGCATGGTTCTGACATGGACTCATATGCAGATCAATGTCACAGGGTAGAGCATTTTTAGGAGCAATTGACAGGTCTACAGCTAATGGATCTTTCACTAACATTCCAGAAATATATAGTGGAGGAAGGATCATCATGTTAGTGGGAAAATGTGTTATCTATCTGAAGAAGCAAATAAAACCCTGAACTCTTACTGGTTAAAAGTCAAATGGATGAAATAATTAAATTAAAGATTTGAGACAAAAGAAGTTACTTAAAGAAAATAAAGAAGTGCTCCTGACATTGTAACTGTCAAAAAAAATTAGGCAAGACTACTCTTAAGCACAGAAAACAATAGCAAGCATAGATGAAACACAGCTGGGTTTTAAGGAGGCTTTTCCTCAGCGGAGGCTCTTTCCACTGATGACTCTATAGCTTGTGGTCAAATTTACACACAAAACCAGCCAGTACAGTCAGGGATCACAGAGTGGGTCAGAAGTGGGTCAGGTTACACACCTCAGACACTGCTCCTAGTGACCCACTTTCTCCAGATAGGCTCTACCTCCTAAGCGCTCACAGCTTTCCATAACCAGTGCCACCAGCTGGAGGTCAAGGGCTCCCCCTGTGGGGGACAGCATACCCCAGTCAATCATAGCAGAAACATAAATATTTGAGAAACTAGCTATATTTATTACGTTACATAGCATTTAAATGTATTAAAATGAATTATTCCATCCTATAAATTGTATATTTTTTACATATCCATTTAAATACAGTTAATTTCAACGAAGCATAAACATTCAACTTTTCCTCTTTCCTTACAGATCCATACCAGGTAGCTAGTTATAGGTCATCTTTCTCTTCCTTCTTTTATTTAATTGTGAAAGGAAACTTCAAATGTTTAAACAATGAAAAAAGTTCCTAACGGCTCGCTTCTCTAGGTGGAAGACATCTGGACACAGAATCTTTTCTCTTTTTATTAGCTAACACAAGAGTTTGTTTCTGATGAAAATGTTGTGTCACTAACAATGAAAACTGATGTGATCTAAGTGAAGAAATTCAGTAAAGCCAGCCGCCAGATCTGAATTAATTTCCCTAAATAACGAGTCTTCCTGGGCGAAATATTTTCCTCCCGCCTTCTTTTTTTATAGTTTTACTTTTTTGGGGAACTCTTTCATCGTTTTATTGCATTTGAAGTTCTTTCTTTTTTTTCAGGGGAGAAAAGAGAACTCTTTGAACTTTACAAACAGATATAAATGGAAAATGAAAAGAGGAAGGTCAACTCTTGGGCTGCTCACCTTTGTGGTGTCCTTTGAAAGGGGTCCCCAGGTAGCCTTAACTCCTGCCAGCTCATGTGAGCCTGGCTTGCTCCTGGGCTTAGCCTACTTGGCAGAGTGACAGAGGTCAAATTTTCACACAAGTGAACAATTTGCCTGATAAAGTGAAGCTGCTCCTTCAGTACAAGCTCTAATGAGTAGCCCCCCTCTCTTTAGCTCCTACTCTGAAGCATCCCCAAGGTTTCCGGTACAATTTTATATGACCTTTAGCTGAGGCTGTATTTTACCAGATCACCAGTTTCTCATCTCCATGGACTGCTTGCTGAAGTCAGCACTTAAGAGAGACCCAGGGCGCACACAGCAGGTGTTCATTACCTATTCTGGAAATCTACCTTCCCCTCTCCCAGGCCACTCCCTCCCACGCACCTTTCCATCCCATCTCCAGTGGAATAATGAAAGCTTTGGGCATGCTCAGAGCCTCCAAAGACCATCCCTCAGAAGCATGCAGTTTCTTACAAGGGCAAAGATGGCACTGTATTATTCTATTATTTTTTTATATTCATCAAAAAATGTAACTATAATTTTAAACGCATAGTAAGTTGAGTATTTGTTTTCTAGGGACCTCAAGTCAGGGATGCATGGTTCCTTTTGTTCTAGTCTGTTTCTAAAGTAGGATTGTGTAGCAGATTGTATAATATATTTCTTAAATGGCTGGTATGTTTGGTTGATGACTGCCTTTAATCATATCATATTGATGTTGCTAAGACAAAGCCCAACACACGTTTTGAATCAAACAATGTGCAAAGAGTATGACATAGATACTGACAGTTTCCTTCGACTAATTCCACATTCATAAAGGCAAGTCTTCCGTTTGGTTTCCAAGTGACACAATATTTGGGTGGGATTCTGTCATCCCCTCCACCCTTCCTCACTGTCTCCTGCAAAGGAAATTGCCGTGAGTGGCTCTCGAAGCCCTGGTAACCCAGGTTACAATGTGAATTGCTGCTCTTAGCATGAAAGCCACACCAGGGTGAGCTTTACTCTTACCAGGGAGCAATTTACTTATGGAATGAAAGATTTGGAAACACATTACAATCATGTACAGAAAAGACATGCAAGAGTTTGTATATGTGTGAGTCCACATGTGTATTCAGGTGTACATGTAGGTCAGGGGAGAGCCTAAGATGTTATTCTTGTAGAGCCAATCCCCCTTGTTTTTGAGACAGGATCTCTCATTAGCCTTGAGCTCAGCAAGTGCATGAGGTAGACTGGCTAAAGAGCCTCAGGCATTTGCCTGTCTATGGCTTCCCAGTATCAATGAGCATCACTACTTCTGTCTTTGTATGGAATTTCTAGGGCTCAAACACAGGTCCATACCCTCTCATAGCAAGGAGTTACTGTTATTGTTTATTGTGGTTGCTTTTCCCTTTTAATGTTTTAGGAGTCTGCCACCAAGTTCCCAAATAATACACAAAGGCCTATTCTTTCTTATGACTCCCTAGCCTTAGTTTGGCTCGTATCTAGCCAGCTTTTCTTAAGTTAAATTGTCCCTTCTATCTTTTGTATCTGGGCTTTTATCTTTGTCTATTCTCTATACCTTTCCTTTCTTCTTATTCTGTGGCTTGCTTTGTAGCTGAGTGGCTGGCTCCTGGTGTCCTTTAACCTCCTCTTCTTTGTTCCTCCATCTCTTCTCCCAGATTTCTACTCATATATATCCTCCCTACCTGCAGCCCCAGTTACCTTTCACCTGCCTTGCTATTGGCTGTTCAGAATTATTATTAGACCAATCAAGTGTTTTAGGCAGCCAAAGTAACACAGCTTCACAGAGTTAAATAAATGCAACATAAAAGAATGCAACACATCTTTGCATCATTAAATATTCCATAGTATAAATAAATAAATGTAACACATCTTACATTAATATTCCATAACAACTTACAGGCTGAGCTGTCTTCTTAGCCCCAACACACAACATTTACAAGGTTTCCTATATGATGGTTAGTGTTAACTGTGATCTTTAGAGACTTTAGAATCTACTGGGAGACCATCTTGGTAAGCTTGTGGGGAATTATTTTCATTGTAATCATGTAAGGAGAGACTCACCTATTGTGGCTCCAGTCTTGGGATAGTCTCCTGGCTGTACAAACGGAGACAGGAAGCTGAACAGCAGCACACATGCATGGTTCTCTTCCTAATTGTGAACAGCTCCCTCAAGCTTATGCCACCATGGTTTCCCCATCATGGATGACTGTACCTGGAACTGTAACCCAAGCACATCCTCTTTTAAACTGCTTTTATTGGGACAGTGAAGATGGATGCTTCAAAGACATCCCACACTAGCTCAGAATTGAGAGTAATAGATGGTTATGTATTTAGGGGTAGACTCACAAATCAATATCCTCTGCTGGAACGGAGAACAGCAACTGAATCCTGCAGCCAGAACAGAGGCTGGATGCATGCTTTACATCAGTATAAATAGTATAAGAGTCCACGCCCCAGTAGGTGGTTAACTTAAAGGCTATTGTCTGTAGGATTTCCAGCAGTAGGACAGTTTATGACAGCACCAGAAAGGAACTAAGATGTTTTGAAATTAAAAAGTGATCCAAATGATCTCAGTCACCACCATTATTTTACTCATTTTCATAAATATAATTTGAAAGATCTAACTTGTTTTGTCTGGAATGAGTCCAAAATCAAAATCAGAGAAGCTTAGGTGCTTGTAGGAATGCTTTACCCCAGAGCTTTTAAAATCTATGGTCCCTAAATCCTAAATTCTATCAGTTAAAATCAGAAGCAACCTTTAAAATATAACTTCATTTTGCTACTTACTTTAGATCTAGCAACACACAGGTAGCATTTAAATGATATTATATATAGGTCAATGACTATAGTACACATTTTGTAACTTTGTTGATATGCATATATACTTGTCAGTTTCTCTCCCTAAATTACTTATATCATCTTTAAAACTAGGAAATTTAAATTAAATGGTAAGAGGAATTATTACCAGAACTTCTCAAGAGGGTGCTATATGGTATTTATTACCATAAATATGTATACAGTAGATTCTTAATTAGATATTAATTAGTGATATAGTATTCAATTGGCAGAAATGCTTGTAGGTACATGTTTTTATTCATATTCCAAAGCTGAGGAAGCAGAAACAATATAGATAGCAGAATTTCTAAGGTATTATAGGTCCCCTATGCTTGCAATTGCACCACTTAGCATGTAGAAACAGGAGGCTTGAGAGTTCAGTTTGAAATAAGTGGCAAGATTCTGTCTCAATGGATATGACTTAAGACTGAATTTGGATTCATGTGCCAACTGTTATCTCCAGACCACAAAGTATCAGTCAGTATGCTTTCTTACCTTCAAGAAATAATATGGCTACATTTCATAAAAACATTTGTCTAATAAGCTTGACCATAAAACATGACTGTTATGTTTCTTTGCTTCAAAATGACTGTATTTCATTGATATTTTATTCTTTTTGAAGTTCTAGCTTAAGCAATAAGAAAACAAAAGGAGAACAAGGGGATTCAGATTGGAAAGGAAGAAGTCAAACTTTCGCTGTTTGCAGATGACATAATAATATATATAAATGACCCCCAAAACTCCTACAGCTAATAAATACCTTCAGTAAAGTGGAAGGATTCAAGATCAACTCAAAAATATCAGTAAAATTCAAGTTTTGTAGATTATTTTATTATAATACAAACCACATTGTCAACACATCCAAGTTATAAATATATGTTTCCCTAGTTTATTTTTAGCACCATGAAACTAATGAACATCTGTTGCTGGTTATGAAAAATCACCTGTGAATTTAGAAAAGTCTTTTGAAGAGTTCATATTGGTAGTTTTCATAGATAACAAATACAGGTGTTACACTGAGGAAGGAGAGATGATTTTACATGTGGCTTATTTGCTTTATGACATTAGACTTGGAGTCTATATTTCAGAAAACAAGCACACTGGGCTCCGTTTCCTCTTACACACAAAGGCCATTATACATTAAAATCATCTCTCTTCACTGTAGCCTATCAGAGAATTACTGGCATAGTCTCCATTAAATGTAAAAACCCATCAACAGAAGCTTGGAACTTGGCACTTACATTTTTTCCATGGACTTCACTTAGATATATATTTTCTTTAAAAACACATTTAAAAGTCAGAGATAAGTGCACCCCAGGATGGCAGATAAAATGATAAACTAACAGGTAAATGAAGCACTACCAAAAAGCTAATGCTCTGTGCAGCAGGAGGTAGGCAGCACTTGACTAGTTCTATCCCAAACTGGTAGATTATACCATAATCTTCTTTCTTGGATTGCCTACAGCCGTTGACTTTTCTGATTTTTGAGACTGAGTGTGGGAATCAGGACAGTGTTTGGCAATGTAGGAAGTTTGGTCAACCTAAAAGGGAAAAGAAGATGCAGGTAGAACCAGTATTTAGCAATGCTAAGAGTAAGAGTGACTATGTCCTTGCTTCCTGTCAGTCACTGTTTTAGGGCGATTTCTGTGGACACCCCATGACATCAGGACTCTCCTCTTATTTACACTCTCAAAGAATCAGAAACACAGAGACTTTCCTGCGAATAGAGTGTCACAAATCAGGGCAAAATAAAACATCTGGGGATTGTGCAACCATTAAGCAGTGTGTATTAACATTATGTAGAAAGAGGTTCAAATGAAGTGTTGCTAGTGATCTTGAAAAGGCAGGGGGAGTTTAGGAGCTGTGTCTAGTCCACAATGAGCACAATGGAGTGAAACGTGAAGCACCTGGTTGCTGATGACATCGCTGCAGCAGGAACATAGGTTCTTGGGAAAGAGAAGTCTGCTAGATGTTGTTAGTAAGTAGGTTAACCAGACTGTACAGAATTTTCTTTGTTAAAGATCTGATAAATGATGCTCAGAAAATGTGGTATGGACATGAAACTATCACAGCCACAATCAACCACAGTAACCGTAAGAAAGAGCCCTGAGAAGTTAAAACTATGTCTCCTGAAAACTCACAAATGACTCAAGAGAAGCCTGGCACGGTGGGGCTGAGGGGCAGAGGCACTGAGAGATGAAACAGCATGCGAGGTACGTGATTGCCTGCAACCAAGGAGAGAGAAGCAGGAGGGATTAGAAGTATGCTTGCATGGACGAACGGATAAAGTAGGATTCATTAACTGTGAGTGATTTGGAAAGTCGGGCAGTGACGCAAAACTGACCCAGAGAGAAGTCACAAGTGGTTTAAACATGAGCATGATTCTCTGGAATGAAAAAACTGACCAGCTACTCAGTTTTCATTATTCTCTACACTGTACCTTAAGTGCCTAAGGTGAGCCTGTCGGCAGAAATGTTAGGAATCTGGTAAAATGAACCTGGATTTGGAACTCATGCAAATCTCAAAGCAGCCCAAAAACAAAGATGAAATCTTGCGGCTAGGTGCCCAGTCCGGAAAGCTAGTGTTACTTTGACTCCATGAAAAATGGAAGCAGGATACAAGAACCTTTACTCCAGCGTTCACTTTACTCCAGACATGTCACATCTCATAGCCTTGAGGCTTCTACTCAAAGACTATTTCACCAGAGTAATCCATAAACATTAGTTATTAGTTATCAAACGTTCACAAGGTAACACAATTTATTATAGAATTTGCTAGACACGGCCAATATAACTCCTTTCCACTAACAAAACTGCCTTGTAAGATAGCAATTAAAATAATGCTGTCAAGTTTTCTAATGTTTCAAAATGATACCTTATTAGGGCTTACAAAATGTATAGGTATTTCCACAAGGTATGTTCGTATACCTGTGTTCTCAAGCACACACACACACACACACAAACATGCACAAACTCAAAAACTTAAATATATAGACACTCATACACACATTCACAGACATATATACACATATTCACATACAAATGTGAATACATACATGTATGTGAACATGTATGTACACAGACACTCATATAGACTCTTCAAGGAGGTCAAAATACCAAGAAAGTTATCATCAAACAAGGATGTAAAACCAATTCAGTTAAAAAAAAAACCTTTATTGTAAACCTTCTGCATATAAAGCTTTTTCCTCATGCTCTGTCCAAATGAAGTCAAATATAAGGCTTTCTCATCTTTAACAAATGGTGCTGGCATAACTGGATGTCAACCTGTAGAAGAATGAAAATAGATCCATAACTATCACCATGCACAAAACTCAGGTCCAAATGGATTAAAGACATCAACATTAATCCGACCACTTTGAACCTGATAGAAGAGAAAGTGGGAAGTGTCTACAAGACATAGGCACAGGAGACCACTTCCTAAGTAGAACCCTAGTGGCACAGACAATAAGAGAATCGATGAATAAATGGGACCTCCTGAAACAGAAGCTTCTGTAAAGCAAAGGACACTGTCAGTAAGACAAAAAGGCTACCTACTGACTGGGAGAAGATCTTCACCAACCCCTCATCAGACAAAGGTCTGATTTCCAAAATATACAAAGAACTCAAGAAACTAGACACAAAAACTCTAATTAACCCAATTAAAAAATGGGGTACTGAACTGAACAGAGAATTCGCAACAGATGAACTTCGAATGGCCAAAAGGTACTTAAGGTCATGCTCAACCTCCTTAGCGATCAGGGAAATGCAAATCAAAACAACTTTGAGATATCATCTTACACCTGTCAGAATAGCCAAACTCAAAAACACCAATGATAGCTTATGCTGGAGAGGATGTGGAATGAGGGGAACACTCATCCATTGTTGGTGGGAATGCAAACTTGTGCAGCCACTGTGGAAATCAGTGTGGCGGTTTCTCAGGAAACTGGGAGTCAACCTCCCTCAGGACCCAGCAATTCCACTCTTGGGAATATACCCAAGAGATGCCCTAACATACTACAAAAGCATTTGTTCAACTATGTTCATAGCAGCACTATTTGTAATAGCCAGAACCTGGTAACAATCTAGGTGCCCCTCAATAGAAGAATGGTTTAAAAAGGTGTGGAACATATACACATTAGAGTTTTACTCAGCGGTAAAAAACAATGACATCTTGAATTTTGCATGCAAATGGATGGAAATAGAAAATGCTTTACTGAGTGAGGTAAGCCAGACCCAAAAAGAGGAATATGGTATGTATTCACTCATAAGTGGATTCTAACCATAACTAAAGGTCTTTGAGCCTATTATTCGTGATCCTAGAGAAGCTAAATAAGAAGGTGAACCTGATGAAAATCATGTAGCTATCTGCCTGGAGATCGGAAATAGACAAGAGTCCCAGGTAACCTCGGGTGCATGGGGGGGGGAGTAGGAGGGTTTTTGGAAGGGGAGAGGGTTAGAGAGAAGGGAGTAGGGGAGGAATGGGGAAAGCTCGGTGGACTGGGATGGGGGGGAAGGATGGATATGGGATCAGGGAAGAATATATTTCAACTAAGGGAGTCATTTTAGGGTTTACAGGAGACTTGATTATAAATGGGATCCCAGGTCCAAGGAGAGATCCCCAGATTGTTCTCTGGACAGAGGAGAGGGTGCCTGAAACGGCCTTGGCCCATAACCATACTGATGAATAATTTGCATATCACCATAGAACCTTCATCTGGCAATGGATGGAGATAGAGACAGAGACTCACAATGGAACACTGGATTTAACTCCCTAGGTCCAAACGAGAAGCACAAGGAAAGAGAACGTGAGCAAAGAAGGCAAGACCAGAGGGCACCTTCATCCGACGATGGATGGCGATGCAGACGGAGACTCACATTGGAGCACCGGACTGAGCCCCCCAAGGTCCAAATGAGGAACAGAAGGACGAAGAAAATGAAAAGGGAAATCAGGACTGCGAGGGATGCGATCACCTACTGATACAAGGGGACGGATCTAATGAGAGTTTACCAAGGCCAGTTGAACTGGGATTGAACGAGGACGCGATCCAACCAGATTCTCTGAATGTGGCCGGATTCTCTGAATGTGGCTGGCCCGGAGTCTTTCTGAAAAGCCATTGACAATGACACTGGGACTTGTTTCCTCTGCATATACTGGATTTTGGGGATCCAGTCTGTTTGGAAACTCACCTTCCTGGACCTGGAGGAGGGGGGAGGAACTTGAACTTCCCACAGGGCAGGAAACCCTGACTGCTCTTAGGGATGGAGAGGGAGGAGGAGAGGGAGTGGGGGGAGTGGGAGGGTGTTGGGAGGAGGGTAGGAAATGGAAACTTTTATAATTTAATAAAATTACTTTCTCATAAAAAAGAACAAGAAATATATATATATATATATATATATAAGTCTTTCTCCTTTGTTTTTATTATAAATGCTTTTGATGATATAATTTACAAAGCAGTTCTTTATGTATAATCTTCTTTGATTTTTACATATAATGTGCAGAATAAGTAGAAATAAATTCTATTATTCATAGATGGTGTATGTGTGTCCTTTAGATGTGGTATCACTGTATATTTAGACACTGATATGATTTCTGTATCAACATTAGAAATGAAATCTTTAAAGGGAGAATAATTGGTGATCTAGAGTGAGGAGTTCAGATCCCTATGAAAACCAGTTTCCCACCCCAGCCACTGGTTCTAACATCAACAGACAACGCATCAGTGCTTCCAATGAATTAGGGCAGACCTTGCAAGCTCTTGGAACTCACTACAGCCCACTAGCAGAGACTTTGTCATGTAAGCTGTTTGTCTCAGCTTTAGAGATGAAGAAGAAATGTCTGAAAATTGATACTAATAAAGGAAGTAATTGCAGAATGCTTGAAAGAATTGTGAATAATTGATATTTTCATGAAGAATTTTGAGAAGCTTGGAATAAAATCAATGAAAATGTAATGAGAGTCATGCAATGTAACATTTGGGATGACAGTAGCCATAGAGGAAATTAAAACAAAAGATTACAGCTGTTGGACATACTACCCAAATGGGACATAAGTTCTCAGTCTGTGTACCCATTCCTCCCTTTTTGTTAGTCTGTCTTTGACTTCATTCCCAGAGAGATGACCTGGTGTAGCCATTTCTGCCAAGCTGAAACATCACCTCTGGAGGGAGGGGGCTCTCAAGATTCAGACAGCTAAGAAAGTTACTAGATTCACATGCCTTCCTTAAGGATATAAAATCAGCAGTGGTTGGGGAAAGGGGCCTGGCATGCAGGGTGATGGAGAGGTGCAGCTCTCCTGAGTTGCTGGCCAAGTTGGGTGGTCTTTGCAGTGATGTAGCAGCCTTGAGTTACCCAAGCTACTCTAAGAATACAGTCACCCAGGCTCCTTTTAAGTAGACCCCAAAGCTCATTGTTTCAACAAACTAGGCCAGGGAGGAGTAGATTCTTTAGTCTGTAGGTGTTACTTTACCTTGGTTGAATAGGCATTTGTTGACACCTCCTTGGGAAAAGTCACACAACATAAGGAACGTTTTTGTTTAGAGAACTTGATGGACCTCTGATCAAATACTCAAACAGCTCTGAACTGCATGAGCTACCTCAGGAGAGGCAGCTAGTTCCTGTAAAAAAAAGAATTCCTATTCTCACTATCCCAGTTAGCAAGAAAATGATGAAAAGATTACTAGTTATATTTGGGATATTAACCTTAGTTTGACAAATGGCTCATGAACATCTATCCTCATTGTTTCTTATACTACGTAGAAATTTTCCCAAATTTGTAATCTCGTTTTCCATGTATTGCTATTAAGTTACTCAATTCTTCTTCAGAAAGTCACTGTGTGCGGATCTTGAAGTATTTCTTTGAATTTTCTTCTAGTCCTTTCAGAGTTTTGATTCTTACATTAATGTCTTTGATTCATTTTGAGTTGACTTATCCAGGGAGCAGAATTAATTCAGACTACATCAAGTATTGAAAAACATGAAAGCATAAGTGTTTTAGTCATTATTTGGACAAGTAAACTAAGCAGACCCATTCCAGATGAGTCAGAAAAAATTCAGACAAATACAAGAATGTTCCATATACTTAGGAAATGCAAACCAAAATTATAATGGAGATTCCAACTCACTCCACTTAAAATCAGTATCATCAAATGAAAACCAAAAAAAAAAAAAAAAAAAAGGATATCAATGATGATGTGCTCTAAAAGGAATCCTGTTGTGCTTCTGGCTTTAAAGCGTTCCTTACATTGCAACAAGTGAATTAAAAACAATTGACTAATTCTCAAAAATACAAATATGTAGAACACAGGATTTATGGTGAATATGATAAGCATTTAAAGGAGAAGAAAATGTTCTGTGCAAAAGAGCAAGAAAAATGCTGTAAATAAATTTGAATGCTGAAAAATAACAGAACAGTTACCAAGTCTCTTCTTAATAGACACAAGAACATGTTTCCAGACAGAGGAAGGTCAGATGATGTGAGGCTGGAACAAAGATAGAAAGTCAGGGACTTAGCTATGTAGTCTTTATTTCCTTAGGTAACTGTCTGTGGAAGCTCGACCTGAGCAAAATCATCACTGGAGAAAAGAAAAAAAATGAATAAATAAAAGAAGCTAAAGAAAGTAAGCATCAAGCACTCCAACCCACGAAAACCATGAAGGGGTATTTTGGGTTGTGAGCAAGCAGCAAATGTCGGTAATAATTCATCCATTTTCCTAATAGGAGAAAAGGAAAAATAATGATTACCTAATATGCTTGGCTATTCAGGGGAAAGAAATTGTATCTGTGAATGTTGGATCTAATAAGACAGTTGGGCGATTAAAAGAAAAGTTTAAAGAAAATGAAGGCAATGGAGAACAAGATAGTAACTAAGAGTATCTTATGGAGACACACAAGAAAGGCAGACACAGGCACTGTTGACTTTTCTGCCAGGGAAAACACTCACTATATTCAAAGAATGCACAAGGATATTTTCTGAGCTTTGATATTCAATTATTTTCCTATACTGAAGCTTACACACATTTGATGAATTATTCCAGTTTATACTTAATGTGTTTATTATAAAACATTTCTTTGACAATTGAGAAAGAATTAAAAAGCAAATGCTTTGTTTTTATGTGAGTCAGATTAAGGCTCACATGCATTAGCAGTGATTGGGCACGAAGATGGGTTTTAAAGAAGTGAGAGAATGTTTTTTCAGATTTCTTTTAGTACACGATTACTAAACTGAATGCTTCAAAAAATATAACATGACTTCTACAATGGTTTGAATTAATTATAACAAAAGAATTTGATAATTCACTTACATGTTTAAAATCTTACCAGACGAAATCAGTAGTGAGATCTGACACCTACTGATTTATACCACAGGACTTCAGCGTTAGTTACGTCTGAAAACTAGCTTAGGTTATAATGCTGAAGCCATCGTTTACCTGGAGACTGGGGAGTGAGTGGCAGGTTACAAAGAAATGAATTTTTTTTTTTTTTGTGAAGGGAGGAATTCAGGACAGGTTTTCTCTGTGTAGCCTTGATTGTATTGAAACTTTCAATGCAGACTAGTCAAATTCACAGAGATCTACCTGCCCATGTTTCCTGAACACTGGGATTAAAGGTATGCATCACCTCTGCCCGGCTCAAGAAATGAGTATTTAAGCTGGTCAGTGGTGGAGCAGGCCTTTAATCTTTAATTGCAGTACTTGGGAGACAGAGACAGGCGGATTTCTGTGAGTTTGAGGCCAGCCCAATCTACAAGAGTTAGTTCCAAGTCAGGCACCGATGCTACAGAGAAAACTTGTCTCAAAATAAAATAAAATAAAATAAAAAAGGAAAAAGAAAAAAATGAGTATTTAAGTCTCAAAATAAATACCTATTTAATATCATTTAATATCAATTTCTTCTTTCTTACTTTTTCTTCTCTCATACAATACATTCTGACCACAATTTTCCCTCCCTCCACTCCCCTAGGTATTTCTTCTCCCCCTCTCCCCCAGATCCCCTGTTCCCTTCAGAAACGAGCAGGCCTCCTAGGGATATCAGCTGAACACAGCATAACAAGATGCAATAAGACTAGGTGTAGTGATATTTTCTTTGTGTTTTAACAAATGAAACTTATTTGAAGATCAGAGTGCAGAGCTAACTCAGTAGAGCTAGGGTGTGATGGTACACACTTTTACTCCCAGGACTCTGGAGACAAAGGCAAAGGGAACTCTGTTAGTTCAAGGCCACCCTGGGCTATCTGAGATTGAATCTGTCCAAAAGAGACAGAGAGCTCACACAAAGGTGATTCCAGCACTTGGGATCCCACACCTTTAATCCCAGCACTAGGGATATGGAGACTGTAGGAGCCAGCCATGATAAATATGAACAGATCACACAAAGGAAGTTCTTTACTTCCAACCATTATCACCTGCCCGAGTAGGACTCAACCATCCATACGTTTAATGGAGGCTTGAGTCTAAGTAGTTTACTCTGAAGCAATACTTGGTTGCAGGAAGGACCAAAAACTAAGATTCCCTGAGCACCACCCAAGAGCAGCCCATCTAAAGGAAATGCCTAACTTTCTAACTGCTGTACTTAGGATCACCTGCCAGCACACACTCACCAGGACACCCCTAGACAAATGTCAGCCAACCAGAGGTCCTGAACTTCAGAAGCACCTCATCTCCACCTTTACTACTATAAAATCTCAACTCTAACTAAGCTTGGGGCTCTCCAGTTATTCTAATATGTTGGATATGTGGAGATACCGAGTTTGCAAACTTGCATAAAATAATGGCTATTTGCTTTTACATATGGGACTCGGTCTCCTTGTTGGCTTTTGGAGGACTTCACAGATTTGGGCATAACAGAGACAGGAGTGATATGGCTGGGCAGATAGAAGAATATAAGAAGGGAGGTGATGGAGGAGGGTTATCTGTCTATTGTGTTATTTTCATTGGTCAATAAAGAGACTGCCTTGGCCCTTTGATAGGACAGAAAATTAGGTAGGAGGAGTAAACAGAACAGAATGCTGGGAAGAGGGCTATGAGGCAGACGCCATGGAGCCAGCCACCAGGTCAGACATGCTGAATCTTTCCCGGTAAGCCACACCTCGTGATGCTATACAGATTATTAGAAATGGGTTAATCAAGATGTGAGAGTTAGCCAGTAACTAACTCTCTAGAGATAATGGGCCAGGCAGTGTTTAAATGAATACAATTTGTGTGTTGTTATTTCTGGGGCTAAGCTAACCATGCGGGAGCCGGGTGAGGCAAAAAGCAGGCCTGCCTGCAGCCCCTTACTACATATGGCTCCCAGACGTGGATAAATGAATCCACAGAAAACCTGAGAAAACTTGGGAAAGAATAGAGTAAAGCATGTTTTGTTGGTAGCAGCAATTTCTCGGGTCTGCTCTGCTTGCTAGAGGCAAGCGAATGCTCTTAGATGCTTCCTGACTCAGCTTTAGCTGCAAAACTTTGTAGCTCCTTTAAGAGGTCCTGCCATGAAACACTTAAACGGTGTTGATGAAAAGCTGAATGCATGCTTTTCGGTTTTCAGCCGTAGCAGGAAAAAAGCTGTGCTGTTCTGCCAGGACAAACTCTGACTCTTTCAGACAGGCAGTTCGACTGAGTGTGGTCTATGAGCAGAATTCTGCAGCTTGCTTGTTGGCAAGGACCTTGAAACGCCATAGAGTTGTGGCAGTAAACACAGCTCTGGCTGGTACCTCAGCCACGAGGCTGGAAAGCTAAGGGATGGACTAATTCCAGCCGTAAAAGCCACAGTTTTAGTCCTCTCCTTAAAGACTCATGTGGTCAGAAAAAGAGAGATATACAGTTAAGAGAGATTCAAAGATGAAGAAAACCTCTAAATGGTTTATAGTGTGTTACAAATAAATGCAGGATAAAAGTTAAAGTTCTTAAAGTAAAAAGAGAGTAGTTATGTGTGGTGGTACACACCTTTAATCCCAATGCCCAGGAGGTAGAGGCATATTGACCTCTGTGACTTCAAGGGGTAGAGGTAGATTGACCTCTGTGACTTCTAGGTGTGGTAGCACACACCTTTAATCCCAATGCCTGGGAGGCAGAGACAGAAGGATCTCTGAGTTCAAGATGTGGTAGCACATGCCTTTAATCCCAGCACTGGGGAGGCAGAGACAGGTGGATCTCTGTGAGTTCAAGGACAGCCTGGTCTACAGAGTTATTCCAGGACAAAGACATACAGAGAACCTGTGTCAAAAAGTAAAAGTAAAAATAAAAGAAATAGAGGTTAAAATAAAGCCACATAGAGATGGAAAATACACAGAGAATCTTGATACTGTATGCTAGTCTGCTCTCTTTGAATTGTTTGAATGCTGAGGAAGGAGCAACAGCTGCTAAAAGACTTTTGTTTATAAATGCTGCTGAACTAATCTAAGATAGATATTTTGAAAATACCTTGACTTCAGAATTTGGATCTAAGGATATGATACTTTGGAAAGGAGGTTCTTCTTTTGTTTTCACAGAGGATGAGACCCTGTGGATTACTTCTATCCCAATATGGTATGATAGACCACATCCTCCTGAAAGGTTGCTGTGAACACCCTCAAGAAATTACTTCACTCAACTGCCAACTGAGATGAACCTGGCAGACAGGTTTTACCATGAAAGACCTGATTAACAGCACCCCTATACAGCAGGAAGAAGTTTGGAGAGAAATAACTACGTCCATATTCCCAAATATTGTTTATAAATGTTCTTTTACATTTAAAGAGGGATATGATATAGATATGAATAATTTCATTGGTATGGATTTTAAGGTCAATTTTGTTATATGTATATATATTTCTGATATTGATTGAGGTATTGTGATTGTGTAGTTCATTTAAAAATGTAATGTATAATTAAAAATATAGGTTGTTAATGGATAATCATTGATAATAGTCAAGCTTGTAGTAATGTTAGTTTGATTTTCTAGTTGTGCATAGATATATTTCAGATAGGCATTCTTCATATCTTTCAAAGACTACAGAATATGGCATTGAATGTTTTAATAACTTAGGACTTTTCATGACAATGAGACACGTCTGCTCCTGGCAGCACCAATCTACTTCAAGAGGAAGATGGGCATCGAAGAGGCTCCTTATGGAGTTTGATAGCCATTTTGGGCAAGAAACTGCTCTTGCCTGGACTGTTGTATAAACTGGACACAGAGAACCCGCAGAGAGAGGACTGCTGAACTTGCCTAAAGGTGATATGATCTTTCGGGGTTCCTGATTCATGAAAGAGTCTGCGAGACATTCTGCAGGACACAGCAGATAGTGACTGAACTGCCTTTGAAATTTCCTGCTTCATGGAAATGTCTCTGGATATTATGGGCCTGAAGGCCAAAGATGGGTGCCCCAACGATACAGAGGAACTTTGGGTGACTGTCCAGGCAGCAAGATGTCTCTGTCATTTCTAGAGTTTTGGAAGTTGCTTACTTCTTGTTTACTTAGGTAATATTATATCCTTCTGGAGTCTTTGATGGAGTTGAAGAATGGATAGTCATAGTTTTCCATTATTATGATAAAGATATAGTTATAAATATTGTGACTGTAATTCTTGCTTGATAACTGTTTTGTTATATGTAATTTTACTATGTTAAAATGAAAGCCTTTCTTTTTTGTTTAAACAGAAAAAGGGGAAATGATGGAGGAGGGTTATCTGTCTATTGTGTTATTTTCATTGGTCAATAAAGAGACTGCCTTGGCCCTTTGATAGGACAGAAAATTAGATAGGTGGAGTAAACAGAACAGAATGCTGGAAGAGGGCTATGAGGCAGACGCCATGGAGCCAACTACCAGGTCAGACATGCTGAATCTTTCCCGGTAAGCCACACCTCGTGGTGCTATACAGATTATTAGAAATGGGTTAATCAAGATGTGAGAGTTAGCCAGTAACTAACTCTCTAGAGATAATGGGCCAGGCAGTGTTTAAATGAATACAATTTGTGTGTTGTTATTTCTGGGGCTAAGCTAACCATGCGGGAGCCGGGTGAGGCAAAAAGCAGGCCTGCCCGCAGCCCCTTACTACAGGGAGGAGGCAGGAGCTCAATGCAGTCTGAGGAGACAGTCTGAGGAGACAGTCTGAGGAAAGGATTGCCCCCTTGGTTTGAGCATTGGTAGAGGTAGAAGATCTCTCTAGTGGCTGGCTGCAGTGCTTCTCTGATCATTCAGCTTTCACCTGCTAATATCTGACTCTGGTTTTAATTATTAAGATCAGTTAAAATTTGTGCTACAACTAGGCACAGACCCTCATATCAAGATGGCTCATCACTTAATCACATTTTTATTTATAGTGATCTATTCCCTATTGTGTTATAGGGGATCACAGAACCATTTAACTGCCAAATTTAAAAAGCATATTCATGCATTAATTAAGCTAGAGTAATTATATCCGACTAAACCATTTTATTTTAAGGTTGTTTTATAGATGTTCATATTCACTGGTCTCTAAAGACTGTGCCACTTTGTGATTCTTCTGAGAATACTAAATGTGAGAAAACCAATCATTTAAATTAGATAATAAGAAGGGAAAGTCGGTGACAGTGGAGTGGACAGCAAAGGTATTATGAGAAAGGCATTAAGAGAGGGCTTAATCCTTGGTTGTACCCTTGAAACACTGAAAACAAAATATAAAGAAAGCCAAGACACAAGATAAAATGTTACCCTTTGAAGTTTTCCCCAAAGAATTCCCAGCAACAGTAATTGTTATAAGAAGCTGTACAGACCCCGGGGCAGAAATAGATTCATACCTATTGTTTGCCCGGTATAAATCTGTCATCTACTTCATAATGTGTCCAAATGTATTTGACATGGACACACATTAACGTTATGTGACTTTTGATGTTTATATCATATTCCCCTTAAATTCATCATTATAAGGTTGCTGTCGTTGAATCTCTGTCTTCCCTGTCCTTAGGCATGTCTACTGTCATGATGTGGAAGAAAACACTAAAGAATAACAATAGGGCATGGCATTAAGAAAGACAAAGCATAAACCCCTAAGAAGCTGACTGCATATTGACACGAGGAAGTATATGCAAACATGGATGGAGGATTTTAAATTGCTTGTAGGAGGATTTTAAATTGCTTGTATGACTTAATTATTCAGTGAACATCTCCAAACTCATGATCAGTGACTGATATTAAGAGATGGTTTTTAGGGGCTGGAGAGTTGGCTTAAGAATTAAGAGGTGTGGTTGATTGCCAGAACCCAGAGTCAGTTTCCAGCACCCACATGGTGGCTGCTAGCTTATTGTAACTCCAGTTCCAGGGATCAGATGCTCTCTTTTAGGTTTATCAGGTGTTGCCTGCACATGGTGCACAGCCACACATGCAAAGGGAGGTTTCTCTTACTTGCCCTGTCCCACAGTCATTTATAAATAAACACTCAGAGACTTAACATTAGTTACAGAATGTTTGACCTATAGTTCCAGCTTATTACAAATCAGCTCTTACATTTAAATTAACCTATTTATATTCATGTATGTATTGCCAAGTGGCCATAGCTTTTCTTTGTCTGTTGGCATCTTATTTCTGGGGCAATTGGCTCCTGTCTCTCTCACTATACCCTTATTTTCCCCTATATCTCCATTTGGCTTTTCTGCCTGTCTTTATTTTGCCTTACTGTAGGTCAAATCGTTTTTATTATAAAGTATTTGGTGAAATTAAAAAAAAACTCTATTATTTATCTTATCTTGGTGAGTCTAAAGTTTTATAACTAATTTATCTTTTTAACATAACTAAAGAATACTAATTATAACTATCTAGTCTTCAAATCCATCAACAACTCAAGAAAGAAAACAATGTTACCTAATGATAGGGACCTCACAGTGCCCGGATAGTCACCCAAGGTTTGTTTGTAACTTTGAAGCATCCATGTTTGGCTTGCATGCCTAGCATAGTTGACAGACTTTCCTATGAAGCAGGGAAATTTGAAGCAATGTCCTACCTTTTCTTCACAAAGTTTGGTAGCCTGTTTAGCCTGGGTTAGCTTATGGTGTTTGGCAGATGGCTCTATCTCATGCTCAGTTGTCTGAAGACAAGTCTCTGTACTGTGATTGACAAAAAAGATTAGGAAACCCAGTATGGCTTTGTTTCTTCATGTTGAGAAGCTTTTTAAAGTTTTTTAGGTCTTATGTGGCTGCACATCCAAAAGTGAATACCATATGTAAATGGAGGTTTTTCTCTCTTCTCCCATACTGCTGATACTTTTAAATAATCACTCAGAGGCTTAATATTAATCACAGAAGTTTGACCTATAATTCAGGCTTATTACTCACTAGCTCTTACATTTAAATTAATCCACTTCTATTCATCTACGTATTGTCATTTAGCCATGGTTTTTACCTGCCTGATGGCTTCTTTTTTTTAACCTTAAATTTTTATTGCTATGTAGAATATATTTTAAAGCAGAGTTGAATCACATATCAGTATGTTGAAACATAGCATATATTTATCATTATTTAAAAGTACAAACCAATTTAAAATATTTGAGACTTGTTGCTTTCTTAGTCTACAAGGCGATAATAATGAACAAGTTTCATGTATGCACAGATGAATTTTTTTGGAAAAAAATGAAAATCATACCTAAATTTTATTTTAAAAAGAAATCTGGGTTTAAAGTACAGGAGGATAGACAGAGTACAAGGTTTCTATGTAGTGAAAACTCTCTTGCCACTATAATGAGAAATATGTCATTGCATAGAATGAACCCTGATAGAATATGGGTGTAGGGTGGTTATGACATGTAGTGAAGCTCTGTCGATGGTCACAATGTATTACTTTCAAGGGAAGTTCTTATTGTGTAAGAACCTTTACTTATAAAATCAGACATATTTTAAAAAATAATCTAACTATCTCTCTAGTTTTTCTGTGAACCTAACAATGCCTTTATCTATTTTGTCAGTCAGATCTTTATAAGACAGAAAAAATGTTCCATGTTTTTCACTAAACTTTTTTTTTCTGTTTGAGATTACCATTTTCAACTCAGAAAGCATTTAACATTTTAAGTGATATTTTCACTCACCATCAGCTTCTCTGTGTTTGCTCTAATGGTTCTCTTTGTCAACCACTGCAAACATGATGAAAATATGATAAACAGTTTGTATTACAAACTTGGTTGTCATGATCACTGTATGCATAAGTTCAATGACATTTAGGACACTCATGTTGCTGCTGGAGTCATAACATCATCTGCAGTTTTATCTTGTCAAACTTGGCACACAGAACTTGTTAAATGAAAACTCCCCATTTCACCTCTGATTCTGTCAAACAGTATTTCCCTTGTATGGTATGAATGTGGTTACAGTAGGTGCCACTTGTGGGTAGAATTATACATTGAATGATACTTACTGTAGGTGTATGTCCCATTCCCTGACTTGGCTGATGGATCTTTGGGATATAATCCTGTTTTTGCTGCTGTCATTTAGTATGAAAGTATGAATATCTGTTGAAGTCCTCAGTTTAATTTATTCTCTTCTTTTCTATTTATTTATTCGTTGGCATTTTTTTTCGGTTATACACCTGCAGGTGGACTTGTGAGTACAAAAGATACTTTGAGTTTTAAAAGAAAGCTCTTTTGTGTAAACTGCACACTATTTCCACAGTGGCTATACCATTTGACTTCTCCACTATTAGGGCACTGGAGTTCAAACCTCCTCACCTCCTTGCCTACACCTCTTATTTTCTGAACTCAGTTTCAGTTTTTTGTTTAAATTTACTTATTTATGAGGACCTGCATCAGCTCAGCAAGAATCCTGGCCAGCAAGGGGCACTGATCCTCTAGCAGAAGATTCATCAGAGGGGGGAACCTGTCTCAGTACCAGAAGATCCACTAGAGAACAGTTGAAGGAAGAGATGCGCAGATGCCAAGGCAAGAATTCCTCCAACAATCTGAAAAACAACATGAAAACACCAGATCCCAGCGACCTTACTACAGAAGGACTTGAAAACCCTGTTCCGGAAGAAGAGGAAAACAGTATCATTATGAAAGCAATAGAGTCCCTTAAACAGGGTATGAATAACTCACTTAAAGAAATGAAAGAGAAATATAACAAAAGGATTGAAAAAATGAGTAAAGAAATGGAAGAGAAATATAACAAAAGGATTGAAGAAATGAGTAAATCCGTAAACGATACCCTGGGAAACCAAGAAAAAACAATCAAATAGGTAGTGGAAACAGTTCAAGAATTGAAAGCTGATATGGAGATAATGAAGAAAACACAAACCGAGGGCCAGCTAGATATGGATAATCGAGGTAAACAAACAGAGACTTCAGAAGCAAGCATAACCAATAGAATACAAGAGATAGAAGAACGAATCTCAGATTATGAAGACACCATAGAGAAAATAAATGCTCTGACCAAAGAAAACAGCAAATCCAACAAATTCTCATCACAAAACATTCAGGAAATCTGGGACATAAGAAAAAAACCAAATCGAAGAATAATAGGGGTAGAAGAAGAACTGCAGATCAAAGGTCCAGAAAATATATTCAACAAAATTATAGAAGAAAACTTTCCCAACCTAAAGAAAGATATTCCTATGAAAGTTCAAGAAGCATACAGAACACTGAATAGACTGGATCAAAAAAATCCCCTCACCATATAATAATCAAAACACAAAGCATTCAGATTAAAGAAAGAATATTAAGAGCTGCAAAGGAAAAAGATCAAGTAACTTATAAAGGTAAACCTATCAGACTTACACCAGACTTCTCTATGGAAACCATGAAAGCCAGAAGGTCCTGGATAGAGGTACTGCAGAAACCAAGAGACCATGGATGCAAGCCCAGATTACTGTACCCAGCTAAGCTATGATTCACTATCAATGGAGAAAACAAAATATTGCAGGATAAAAACAAATTTAAACAATACTTAGCTACAAATCCAACCTTACAGTGAGTATTAGAAGGAAAATCATAACCCAAGGAATCCAACATTCCCAGCACTGCCTACAATAATTCAGACAGCTATCGAACCTTCACAAGTACAACTCAAAGAAGGGAAACACATACACTCTACTACCCCCCCCAAAAAAATATAACCGGAGTCAACAACCACTGGTCATTAATATCACTTAATATCAATGGAATCAATTCACCTATAAAAAGGCACAGACTTAGAGATTGGATACAAAAACAGGATCCAACATTCTGCTGTTTACAAGAAACACACCTCAACCACAAAGACAGACACCTACTCAGAGTAAAGGGTTGGGAAAAGGTTTTCCAAGAAAATGGTCCTAAGAAACAAGTGAGTGTGGCCATTCTAATATCTAACAAAATCGACTTCAAACTAAAATCAATCAGAAGAGATGGAGATGGACATTTCATACTCATAACAGGAACAATCCATCAGGAAGAAGTCTCAATCCTGAATATATATGCCCTTAATATAAAGGCACCCACTTATGTAAAAGAAACACTTCTAGAAGTCAAGGCAGTCATCAAACCACACACATTAATAGTAGGAGACTTCAACACACCTCTCTCACCAATGGACAGGTCAATCAGACAGAAACCTAACAGAAATAAGAGAATTATTGGAGGTATTGATTCAAATGGACTTAATAGACATCTATAGACCATTCCACGCAAATAGGAAAGAATACACCTTCTTCTCTGCATCTCATGGAACCTTCTTGAAAATTGACCACATACTCGGTAACAAAGCAAACGTCCACAGATAAAAAAATATTAGTAACCACCAGTGTCTCGTCAGACAACCATGGATTAAAGTTAGAATTCAACAACAATGCTACCCCCAGGAAACCAACAAACTCAAGGAAGGTAAACAGTCAACTACTAAATCACCCCTGGGTCAAGAAAGAAATAAAGAAAGAAATTAAAGTCTTCCTTGAATTAATGAAAATAAAGACACAACATACTCAAACCTATGGAACACTATGAAAGCAGTGCTAAGAGGAAAGTTCATAGCACTAAGTGCCCAATTAAAGAAAACGGAGAAATCACACATTGGAGACTTAACAGTACACTTGAAATCTCTAGAAAAAAAAGAAGCTGATTCACCCAGGAGGAGTAGAAGACTGGAAATAATCAAACTGAGGGCTGAAATCAACAAAATAGAAACACAGAAAACAATTCAAAGAATCAATGAAGCAAAAAGCTGGTTCTTGGAGAAGATGAACAAGATTGACAAACCCCTATCCAAACTAATCAAACGGCAGAGAGAGAACACGCAAATTAATAAGATCAGAAATAAAAAGGGGGACATAACCACAGACACAGAGGAAATTCAGAGAATCATTAGATCTTACTACAAAAGCCTGTATGCCACAAAATTGGAAAATGTAAAAGAAACGAACATTTTTTTAGATAAGTACCATATACCAAAATTGAACCAAGAACAGGTGAACAATCTAAATAGACCTGTCAGTCGTGAAGAATTAGAAACTGTTATCAAAAATCTCCCTACCAAAAAAAGCCCAGGACCAGATGGTTTCAATGCAGAATTCTACCAAAACGTCCAGGAAGAGCTAATACCTACACTTCTTAATGTATTTCACAATATAGAAACAGAAAAGTCATTGCCAAACTTCTTTTATGAAGCTACAGTTACCCTGATACCAAAACCACACAAAGACACAACCAAGAAAGAGAATTACAGGCCAATCTCACTCATGAACATTGATGCAAAAATTCTCAATAAAATACTGGCAAACCGAATCCAAGAACACATTAGAAAAATTATCCATTATGATCAAGTGGGCTTCATCCCAGAGATGCAGGGCTGGTTCAACATATGCAAATCTATCAATGTAATCCATCATATAAATAAACTGAAAGAAAAAAATCATATGATCATTTCATTAGATGCTGAAAAAGCTTTTGACAAAATTCAACACCCCTTTATGATAAAGGTATTGGTGAGATTGGGGATACGAGGATCATACCTAAATATAATAAAAAGCAATATATAGCAAGCTGACAGCTAACATCAAATTGAATGGAGAGAAACTCAAAGCTATTCCACTAAAATCAAGAACACGACAAGGCTGTCCACTCTCTCCATGCCTCTTCAATATAGTGCTTGAAGTTCTAGAAATAGCAATAAAACAACATAAGGTGATCAAGGGGATTCGAATTGGAAAGGATGAAGTTAAACTTTCGATATTTGCTGATGATATGATAGTGTACATAAGCGACCCCAAAAACTCTACCAAAGAAATCCTACAGCTGATAAACACCTTTAGTAATGTGGCAGGATACAAGATCAACTCCAAAAAATCGGTTGCCCTCCTATACACAAAGGATAAAGAAACAGAAAGGGAAAGCAGAGAAACATCACCTTTCACGATAGCCACAAATAGCATAAAATATCTTGGGGTAACTCTAACCAAGAAAGTGAAAGACCTATTTGGCAAGAACTTTAAGTTTTTGAAGAAAGAAATTGAGGAGGTTACCAAAAAGATGGAAAGACCTCCCCTGCTCTTGGATTGGGAGAATCAACATAGTAAAAATGGCAATTCTACCAAAAGCAATCTATAGATTCAATGCAATCCCCATCAAAATCCCGTCAAACTTCTTCACAGACCTTGAGAGAACAATAATCAAGTTTATATGGCAAAACAAAAAAACCCAGGATAGCCAAAACAATCTTACACAATAAAGGAACTTCTGGAGGCATTACAATCCCTGACTTCAAACTCTATTACAGAGCAACAGTATTGAAAACAGCTTGGTACTGGCATAAGAACAGAGAAGTCGACCTATGGAATCGAATAGAAGACCCGGATATTAACCCACAAACCTATGAACATCTGATTTTCAACAATGGAGGTAAAGGTATACAATGGAAGAAGGAAAGCATCTTTAACAAATGGTGCTGGCATAACTGGATGTCAACCTGTAGAAGAATGAAAGTAGATCCATATCTATCACCATGCACAAAACTCAAGTCCAAATGGATTAAAGACATCAACATTAATCCGACCACTTTAAACCTGATAGAAGAGAAAGTGGGAAGTAGTCTACAATATATAGGCACAGGAGACCACTTCCTAGGTTGAACCCCAGTAGCACAGACAATAAGAGAATCAATGAATAAATGGGACCTTTTGAAACTGAGAAGCTTCTGTAAGGAAAGGACACTGTCAGTAAGACAAAAAGGCTACCTTCTGACTGGGAGAAGATCTTCACCAACCCCTCATCAGACAAAGGTCTGATTTCCAAAATATACAAAGAACTCAAGAAACTAGACACTAAAACTCTAATTAACCCAATTAAAAAATGGGGTACTGAACTGAACAGAGAATTCGCAACAGATGAACTCTGAATGGCCAAAAGAAACTTAAGGTCATGCTCTACCTCCTTTGTGGTCAGGGAAATGCAAATCAAAACAACTTTGAGATACCATCTTACACCTGTCAGAATAGCTAAAATCAAAAACACTAATGGGAGCCTATGCTGGAGAGGATATGAAATGAGGGGAACACTCATCCATTGTTGGTGGGAATGCAAACTTGTGCCGCCACTGTGGAAATCAGTGTGGTGGTTTCTCAGGAAACTGGGAGTCAACCTCCCTCAGGACCCAGCAATTCCACTTTTGGGAATATACCCAAGTGATGCCCTATCATATTACAAAAGCATTTGTTCAACTATGTTCATAGCAGCACTATTTGTAATAGCTAGAACATGGAAACAACTTAGGTGCCCCTCAATAGAAGAATGGTTAAAAAAGGTGTGGAACATATACACATTAGAGTTTTACTTAGTGGTAAAAAACAATGGCATCTTGACTTTTGCATGCAAATGGATGGAAAGAGAAAACGCTTTACTGAGTGAGGTAAGCCAGACCCAAAACGAGGAATATGGTATGTACTCACCCATAAGTGGATTCTAGCCATAGTTAAAGGTCTTTGAGCCTATAATTCGTGATCCTAGAAAAGCTAAATAAGAATGTGAACCTGAAGAAAATCATATGGTTATCCTCCTGGATATTGGAAGTAGACAAGATTGCCAGGGAAACTTGGGTGCACAGGGGGTGGAGGGTGAAAGTAAGGGGAGATGGTTAGAGAGAAAGGAGAGGGGGAGGATTGGGGATGGCTTGGGGGGATGGGGGACAGGGAGGAAGGATGGTTATGGGAGCAGGGAAGTATATATCTCAAATAAGGGAGCCATTTTAGGGTTTGCAAGAGAATTGATTCTAGAGGGGTTCCCATGCCCAAAGAGAGGGCTCCAGATTGTTCCCTGGGCAACAGAGAAGAGGGTGCCTGCACTGGCCTTGGCCCATAACCATACTGATGAATATTTTGCATATCACCATAGAACCTTCATCTGGCGATGGATGGAGATAGAGACAGAAACACATATTGGAACACTGGACTTAACTCCCTAGGTCCAAATGAGAAGCAGAAGGAGGGAGAATGTGAGCAAGAAAGGCAGGACCAGAGGGAACCTTCATCTGACGATAGATGGAGATAGAGACGGAGACCCACAATGGAGCACTAGACTAAGCCCCCAAGCTCCAAATGAGGAGCAGAAGGAGGGAGACCATAAAAAAGGAAATCAGGACCTCGAGGGGTGCGTTCATCCTCTGATACAAGGGAACTGATCAAATGAGAGCTCACCAAGGCAAACTCAACTGGGACTGAATGAGCATGTGATCAAACCAAAGTCTCTGAATGTGGATGACATGGGGGTTGACTGAGAAGCCATTGACAATAGCACTGGGTCTTGTTTTGTCTGCATGTATTGGCTTTTTGTGATCCTAGTCTGGTTGGATGCTCACCTTCCTAGACCTGGAGGGAGAGGGGAGGAACTTGAACTTCCCACAGGGCAGGAAACCCTGACTGCTCTTAGGACTGGAGGTAGTAGAGTGTATGTGTTTCCCTTCTTTGAGTTGTGCTTGTGAAGGGTCGCTAGATGTCTGAGTTATTGTAGGCAGTGTTGGGAATATTGGATACCTTGGGTTGTGATTTTCCTTCTAATATTCTCTGTAAGGCTGGATTTGTAGCTACGTATTGTTTATATTTGTTTTTATCCTGCAATATTTTGTTTTCTCCGTTGATAGTGAACGATAGCTTGGCTGGGTATAGTAGTCTGGGCTTGCATCCATGGTCTCTTAGTTTCTGCAGTACCTCTATCCAGGACCTTCTGGCTTTCATGGTTTCCATAGAGAAGTCTGGTAGGTTTACCTTTTTAAGTTACTTGATCTTTTTCCTTTGCAGCTCTTAATATTCTTTCTTTAATCTGAATGCATTTTGTTTTGATTATATGGCGAGGGGATGATTTTATTTTTGATCCAGTCTATTCAGTGTTCTGTATGCTTCTTGAACTTTCATAGGAATATCTTTCTTTAGGTTGGGAAAGTTTTCTTCTATAATTTTGTTGAATATATTTTCTGGACCTTTGATCTGCAGTTCTCCTTCTTCTACCCCTGTTATTTTTAGATTTGGTTTTTTTAATTATGTCCCAGATTTCCTGAATGTTTTGTGATGAGAATTTGTTGGATTTGCTGTTTTCTTTGGTCAGAGCATTTATTTTCTCTATGGTGTCTTCATAATCTGAGATTCGTTCTTCTGTCTCTTGTATTCTATTGGTTATGCTTGTTCCTGAAGTCTCTGTTTGTTTACCTAGATTTTCCATATCCAGTCGGACCTCGGTTTGTGTTTTCTTCATTGCCTCCATTTCAGTTATCAAATCTTGAACTGTTTCCATTACCTGTTTTATTGTTTTTTTCTTGGTTTCCCACGGTATCGTTTACGAATTTACTCATTTCTTTAAACTTTTTGCTATATTTCTCTTCCATTTCTTTACTCATTTCTTCAATCTTTGGTTATATTTCTCTTTCATTTCTTTAAGTGAGTTATTCATACCCTGTTTAAGGGACTCTATTGCTTTCATAATGACACTGTTTTCCACTTCTTCCAGAATAGGGTGTTCAAGTCCTTCTGTAGTAAGATCGCTGGGATCTGGTGTTTTCATGTTGTTTTTCAGATTGTTGGAGAGGAATTCTTGCCTCGGCGCCTGCCCATCTCTTCCTTCAGATGCTCTCCAATGGCTCTTCCCTCCGCTGGGTCTTCTACTACAGGATCAGTGCCCCTTGCTGGCCAGGAATCTCCCTGTCTGCAGTCCTACCTTGCTGTAGGCAGGCTATATTAAAACAAAGGAACTCCCTCCTGCCCAGTTGCACTTACTACCACCCCATCCCGGTGGCGCCCACACAGGCTGGGTTGGAGAATTTTATGCCCAGAAAAAGGGAGGGAGGAAGGGAAGGGGTTCCTGGCTGAAAGCGGGGATGGGGTAGGAGGAGAGAGGGCTTAGCTGGGGGAAGCCGCCCCTTCGGAATACCCAGGGAGATAAGGGTGGCGGGAAAATTGTGTGTTCCCTTACAGGGCTTCTGTGGCAGGTCAGGAGCACACTTACCCCTCCATTGTATCTTCTGCTACAGGATCAGTGCCACTTGTTTGCCAGAAATCTCCCTGCCTGCAGTCTTACCTTGCTGCAGGCAGGCTATTAAATCAAAGGACCTCTCTCCTGCCCGGTTGCACTCACCACCCCATCCTGGTGGTGCCCACACAGGCTGGGTTGGAGGATTTTATGCCCCGAAAAAGGGAGAGAGGAAGGGAAGGGGTTCCTGGCTGAAAGCGGGGATGGGGTCTGCACAGATGAATTTAAGCTGCTTACAAGATACACAGAAATAAAGCTAGCTTACATTGTTTATGTTCACACATAAAGTTAAATGGCTTCTTATTTCTTGGGGGACTGGCTCCCATCTCTCTTACTCCACTCTCTTTTCCCCTGTATCTCTGTTTGTCTTTCCTGCCTAGTTTATTCTGCCTTGCTATAGGTCAAATCAGCTTTTACTATCAACCAATGAGAGCAACACATAATCACAGCATGCAGAAGGATTATATTACAGTACATACATGTGGACAAAATACTTGCATATATAAAATAAAGTAAGTTTTTAAAAATCCTGCTCTTTTGAAGAGATAGATTTTTAAAGTGGATCTTAAAAGGTGACTACAATTACTCAGATGTATTTGGTGACCAGACAGAAAAGCATGTTACTCATTGATGATGTGTGTGCAGTCACATGTGGTTTGGCAGACTATGAACTGTGCTGGGGACAGTAACAGTGATTATGATTGCTTTGATGGGTTACATTGTGACTGGAGATTTCTCTCCCACCCACCAGTTCCTGATTAATTCCTCAGAGGATTAATATTAATTGCAATTGGTTTGGCCTGTTAGCTCAGACTTATTATTAACTAGCTCTTAGAACTTAAATTAACATATTTCTATTGTTCTTTATTTTACCATGAGGTTTGTGATTTGTTACCTCACATCTTGCTTCTCTGGTGACTGCTGGCATCTTCCTGACTTTGCCTTCCTTTCCCCTTTATCTTGGCTTGTATTTACCACCTGGCTTTATTCTGCCTGGCTATTGGCCAAATCAGCTTCTTTATTAATCAACGGTAATAAAACATATTTATAGCATACAGAAGAGCATCCCACATCACTAGCTAGTGTCAGGGCTGGGAGATGAGCAGGGGATGGGGCTAGCTCATTACTTGAGCTTTTGTTGAGTAGAGACATGAATAGTTTACATCATTAGAAAGCTGGAGTGAGGACAGGAACTGATAGTGAGGAAGGACTGGAGTCTGAATTGTAATCTGAGAACCACGTGAGAAAGCATGATGGCTTGAGTCTAAATAGAAAGAGTATGTATGGATAGGATAGATGTGCTAGATTAAGAAGGATGATCAATAGGACCAGAATAATTAGAAATGGAAAAAAAATCTAAGGAAGTCAAGAATGGGCTCCAGAACTGAGAATGGTAGATGTGAATACTGAACTTGAGTTTAGAAGTTGAAGACAGCCCACATTTGCTATGTGAACCAGGGCACATAATTTAGATTTGGTCTCCAGAAACTTCTCAGTTTAGTTTAAATCTAGAGCTGGCAATACAAACAACATACAATGGGTTTGGAAGTTCTCTCCCTATTCATTGTATAAGTACTGTTTGCTGTCCTAACAACAGCTGCACTTGAAATATTAGCAATGTGGAAAACGTAAAAACTATAGGAGTGATTCCCTGTCTTTGGCACTCAGTAGCATTCTCTGCACTTTCTTTGCTAGATCCACCTGCATAAATTTTGGAAGCGTACTTAAGTTTCTCATCTCAATGCAGGTTCCCTGGCTCTTTAAATAACACTATAGAAAATTAATAATACATAATTGTTCTGTTCTGTGTAATTAATATTTTTACTCAAACTGGTAGGTCAATGTTAAGTGTCTATAGGATATTTAATCATCAGAAAAAGTCAACAGAAAGGATAAACTCATGGATCTAATTTCTGAACAAATAAAATCCACAGCTAGTGATGTATGTTTGGCAATGACTGATGTTTTGTGTCCTAAGAATTTTCTAGAATTAGTTTATCAAGTAGTAGGATGCAAATTCCACAGTTTGTAAAAGAGTGAATGACAGCAAAACCATCCAATTTCAAACAAGTACAAGAATTTAATTAGAAATATCAAGCAGAATTTTTACCAGAAATGTCCACGAATAGATTGCTTTTGACAAAATATGGAAAATTTTATGATGAGGAGACAAAATAATATTAAAAGATGGATGGCAATAGTTACTTTCTACATTTTTATTTTCTCATATTTTATCTTCAGTTCTACTCCTTGTCCTTAATAGCAGATTTGTGTAGAATTAACAGCTTTACATCTCAAGATCCCTACTCTTGTCTTCATAGTAATTTGTTATATGAATAAAAAAGCAAGCTTACTTTCTCAGTAAGGATGAACATATTTTTTTATGGTAGTTACATGGCCTCTTTCAGATATTTCCTTTAGTGTTTTTGACAGCTGTGCTTTCATTATATACTCTTATTCATATTTAACTTTTATTTACTGGCCCTTAAATTAAATATTAAAAAAAACATGCCTTAATGATATTTTTAAATCAAGGAGTCAGCATAGGAGCTGATCTTAGTACATTCACAGTACATATTTGTTTAAGGAGAAATTGAATGAATCATAAACCAATCATAGAGAAATTGTACATCTCAGGTTATTAGGAGTAGGGGGTATGTATGTGTGTGTGTGTACACATGCATTTATGTGCATGTGTGTGTTTGCATTCACATGTATATATGGTTGTTCTCATATGGGTCATGTGGAATACAAAAGTCAGCATCTCTTGCTGTCCTCTGGTGTTTCCCAACTTGACATGGCCTTTCACATGACGCTTTGTCTTCAAACCCACCAAGGGCTGGGGTTACAAACACATGACACTGTGTTCAGTTTTTACCTATGTGCTGGGGTTACAAATTCATATCGACATGGTTACTATGTGAAGGCTTAACTCTCTGAGCTGTTTCCAAATTCCTAAGATTCATTGTTCCTACAGGTTTGTTGTGTAGTACTCACATCTGAATGGAAAGATTCCATCCATCCTGTAGAAAGGCTCATTGAGACTTAGGAAATAGACAATTCACAAGTTCTGGAAGGTTCCTGAAATTCAGAAGAATCATACGTGTCTGTCTCACCTCCATATAAAGCACAACAACTGTGGGGAGGGGACACTGCCCTATCTGTGAGGTACCTGAAAAGCTCTGATCAGGCTAACTGCCCAAGGGTTGCTTAGGGAGCTCCAGGAAGGATCATACGTGAGCGATCAGCTTTACTTTAGGGATTCACAGTGATACAGTTGACTTTGAATCCTCTGTGCTCCTGTAAGTAACCCCTGGCCAATACTCTTGTATTTCTCAGCTAGACTTGAGTGGAACTACGCATTTGGTCTGAGTCAAGTCTGAATTAGTGTCTTCCCACATCTTCCTAGAAAAAAAATTCACACAACAACATCAGTACTTCAAAGAATGCCTACTATTGGGAAGACAAAAATGACACTGGCTTCCTCTGTCACTCTATCTCTTCTCTGTTTCTCTGTCCCTCTGTCTCCCTACTCTTACACACATGCAAACACACACACACATACACACACACACACACACACACACACACACACACATACGCACACGTTCATATATACACTAGTCTGATGAGGCCTGGCTTGGAAGAGAGAGGGAATCAGAGTGAGTTATTGGAGGCAAAAGAACACCACCACTGGGAAGTAAACATTATAAAAAAAACCATTGTATATATGTGTGAAAATGTTATAAGTCTATTATTATGAATAATCAACATATGATAATAAGAATACAAAAGACATCTGACTATTTCTGTAGGGTGTAGCATAAGGAGTTTAGTATTTGAAGGCTCGTCAGAAAAGTTCCATCATTACCCTAACAGAATTCTTAAAATTTGAACACATTTTATATCGTAATAAAACTTTCCCATTTGATGCTGTGAGACTAGCAAGAGAAGAACGAACTGTTTTCTAATAAGACTTCACAAAATGAATGCTTTTGGGGCAATTTGTAAAATCCCAGTAAAAAGAAGATAGAACTTAACATCTGTTTCACAAACCATCGACCTTTGTAAATAAATACTCCGTGATTCTCCTTATTTCTCCCTGACAAGTAAGGCTCATCATTCTTAGAACGTTTACTGATTCCATATGTTATTATGAGCCTCAATATGGAATTAAGGATGGAAATAGGATGCTTTGTACATAAAATTTGTGTATAAGATCTATTTGAAAGAAGCAGGTGATACAGGGATGATTAGACGGAAATGCTGATCCTAGGATGCTTGCATCTTGCTATTCAGTAAATGTTTTTTCACGATATTGAAATCATTTCTTGCCATCTATTTTGTTAGTTTCTAAAAGCCAGAGTATAATTTGTACAATTAAATAAAATCTTGATGTTTTTCAATCAAGAAAACCAAAACACTCAGGACAATATGGTTGAAACTGTGAAAGGAAAGCGAATAGCTCATAATGCAGCCACTTCATTCTTGATCTTAACACAGCTCTGAATTTCAATTAATGATGCCCTTCAAATGGCTCATGCTTTGATAATTAGTTTGGACCTGTGTCAAACTCATTTGTGTGAGGAATCAGCTCTCATAGATAAAAAAGAAAACATGAATCAATTTAGAGTTACACTTTTAACTTCTGAAAAAGAAATTGTCTTTCATTTTGAAAATTTTCAGATGCCGAGAGAGGCTGGAGGAACATCTGTCTTCTTATCACCAGATTATCATCTGGGAACATCCTACACACCTGCCTCTTTCCTCTCTCTAGGATGCTGCGTGCATCAAGATATCTCAGGCACTAACTTCATGTATTTTCTGAGACCAGGGCGTTTTCTGAAAGAATCAGAGCTGACACATAATGCAAAAAGCACTAATTAGAAGTCCTGACCCAACACAAAGTGCTTCCTGATTATAGAAACAACATGTTTCATTTAAAGACTTTTGTTGCCTCATTTAGGATCCGGCATTTGATTTATCTCTGTTTGTATCACGTCAGTTTTCTACCATGTTTAAAGCAAGGTTAGAACACAGGGTCTTTATTGCTGTTCCTCTCATTTTATTAAAGGACCATGTCCATGAAGATGACTAGAAGAGGTGATAGCACCATACTTGTCTTGCTCTGAAGCCATAGGGAAAAAAATACGTATTTCCATCTTGGTTTGCCAAGTGAGGTGTAGGGACTTGGTAGATTCAAGTCAGATCAACAGAGACTTTTCTCACTGTGAACTGATGGTTTTTATCTTGAATTAATTGACTAAATAAAACTAAAAATCTACTCCATAGAGAACAAAGCTTGTTGTTTCTCTCATCTTGGTGCTGTGGTAGATTGAAATATTTGAAATTCTGGAAAGTTCTCAAAATTCTTTTTAGTTGTAATGGCTCAAATAGCATTGTTTGAAATGCACATTATTCAGAGTAAAATGTTGGTATTATATTTAACTCTCCTTATCGTAAAATAAATGTACATTGTCTTCATAACAGTTTGTGAACCATTTGGGTAATTTAGGCATTCTATGTACTTTCGATCCATGAATAGTGGTGCTATTCTGCCTATGTCGAGTTCTCTACTTCATGACATTTTTTACTTTAATATTAATCCACCATTCCTACCAAGTGTTTTAACTCACACCATAATGTCACTTGACTCCTATAGGACTTGGACTATTGTAGCCTAAGAAGATACATTTGGGCAAGATGCCATTTCAACATTTGTTTTGGAAAATGTTTCCCTATGTGTAGCGTGGTACGCACAGCACAGCACAGCATGAGTGTGGGGGTCAGAGGACAGCTGTGGCAGATGGTTCTGTCCTTCCACCATGTAGGTCCCTGGATCAAACTCTGTAACATGAGGGCCGACTTGTTGGGGTATCTGTTCCCGCCCAGTACCCCACAGCTGGCAAGTCCCAGAGAAAATCAATCACACAGAGATCTCTATAAGTTATAAAGATGATTGGCCCATTAGCTCAGGTTTCTTGTTAACTCTTATAGCTTATATTAATCCATTATCATCATCTATGTTAGCCACACGGCTCAGTACCTTTCTCAGTGTTTCAGCTCACATGTTGCCTCTTCAGTGAGCTGGGCAGGAATGGCTGAGGGAGCTTCCTGCGTCCCAGAATACTCCTAGTCTCTTTGCTCCACCCCTACTTCCTGTCTGGCTTTCCCGCCTATACTGCCTGCCTGGCCAATCAGCGTTTTATTAAAATATGATTGACAGAATACAGACAATTCTCCCACACCAAAACTCAAGTCATCAGATGTTGCAACTTGCACCTTTCCTTGCTGAGTCATCTGGTCAGTATACTAGGATTTGGGAGAAAGTTCTGGTGGGAGCCATATGAGTTCTTTAGAAAACAAGACCTAAGAACAGCATGAATGGCTCTCCTTGTGACAAAACCCGGGAGACCCTGACCCATTTGTCAAAGACCCATGGACAGTTCACTGTGTGATTTTGAACATTACCCCAGTAATGTGTTTGCTATGAGTTCTTCTGGCCTTCACCATGCTAGCCATACTGCTTGCCCGAATGAGTCACAGTAGCTCATGAAGTCTATTATTCCATATTTGCATAACTGTTCTGGAAGGAATGATTTTAACCACATGAGTCTTTGAGAAATTGTACTAAATAGATACTAGTTAATGGGAACCATCTAGGAAACAGGGAAAGAGGTATCATAGAAACCCACAATTCCCTCATTTCTAATAACTGTGCCTACACCCCAAGAAGTTAAGGGAGAAAGACACAAGAACAAGGGACAAACAGAACCAACTTATGTTATTTATAGGATAAAAGTAAAGACCTGGTGTATCTCTAGAGGAGATAGAGTAGTATAGAATGTGGAATGGATTGATCCAGCTTTGGCTAGTGAGTTTATCATGAGAATTCAGACCCTACCAGATATAAATATTAACCATAGAAGACAAAACTGTTTCTCGCCCTGCATGACACTAACCACATATGCTGCTAATGGAGCACACTGCTTGTTCTACCTAGTTGTGCCTATTAGAAAGCTTCTTTCATAGGTTGGAAGCCTATATCTGAGATACGACCATGAGAAAGCTGGCGTGATGGTATACTCAGTACTTGCTGTGTTTCAGCATGACCTCTCCCACACAGGCTGCAGCACTATGTGCTTGGTTCACAGGTAACAGTGGTTTTAGGGGCGTCCATAGAGCTTTGGCAAGTTGGAGAAACATGCTATACCCGGAGAAACTAGGCTAACAGGGACGTAGTTTTGAAAGGTGCACCTTGTTCTCTGGTCTCTGCTTTGTGTCTGCAGTGAAAGAAGGACCACCTCTTTCACACAGTCCCAGTCCATAATTTACACCATGGCTTTGCCTTCAACTCCAGGAGAAAAATATATTCTAACTTCTTGATATTGGTTAGGTCAGGTATTTTGCCACAGTGACAAAAACTTCAATTAATACAAAACTTCTGTATAGAATGCGGCTCTTGCAACACCCATTTAGATGCCACTAAACAAAGCGGCTCAAGTGTCCAAGTCTTATGTAATGTGAGGAGCGCTAGCAGTTCTTCTATGGGAAGGTACGAGAAGTATTTTAGGCAATAACATATCTGCCCCTAGAAGCTAAAACAGAATTGAAGAAAAGTAGGAGACAAAACAAGAAGAAAAATGTGTCCTCAAATAAAATGCCAACTTTCTTTGCTGAGACAGATAAGTAAATGTAAAAATCTTATTTGGAAAATAGGAGTGAAATTGCAGAATGCTAAAGATGAAAAAAGTGAAGGTTTTTAAATATATCAAAGAGAAGTACATTCTCAACCAATGTGTGATGACTATGGTAAAGGCAAGGCATTTTCAGTAATGATGGGTTTTGGGAAACTTCAGCACTTTGGTATTATATCAGATCTAAAATATCATCCATGAATAGATATAAAAAAGGAGTGAGTTAAAAAAAATGAGTTACATAACACTAAAGAAATTCAACACAAAATCACCTAGAAAGACCTGGTAAAGAGGTAATTCATGAGGCATATGATAGAGTCCAGAGAAGAGCTATGGTAAATCTTACAACTTCTTTAAAAACTGAAATGTCTTATGAGATGAACTTTCAATTAATGTTATAGAGATTTACTTTGAATTAAAACATATCTACCTAAAACTCAGGTGGTTTACTTTCTTGTATCTTTATTCATAGTTGTCCCCAAATAAAAGCAGCAAAAATAGCCAAAAGATGAAAACTATGATGCCTTTTTAATAAAAAGAAATAACTTAGCATGATATACACGGACACCAAGACACATCCAATGTGTGCATGTGAGTATTGCTGAATGGAAAAAGCTGATTTTTATACAGTACTTTAGTTTTCAGTCATGTGGGGGGTTCTGCAAGACAAAAAAAAAAAGCAGACTCTTAGTTTGGGGTGCAGCCTTGTTCAACACTGAAGTCTGTGCATGCACAGTAACAGAATCAGTGGTTACCAGAAATTCATAGCTGTGGGACAAAGAACAGGCCAAGCACTGAGGATTTTTAAGACAAAAAAGATGATTTTGTACACTAATGTAAGAGTTGATACAGGATATGTATTTGTCAAAACTTATGGAACTACGCAACATGTAGTAAACCATAATATAAATAAGATTTGGTTGAACATATCTTGTTAAAATTAGGCCACTAATTTTAAGATACTTGCCACACCCTTCGAAACTCTTAGAAGGTGAGTACTGTCAAGGTAGATACCTACCTCCTAAATGATGATAATTATTCAAGACAGTTGCTGGTGTAAATTGTCCCTTTGTGTTTACTAATGAGAACTCAACGTCTCTAGCATTTTACTAATTTGGTGTGTTTTCTTCCCTCAAAGAGAGAACAATTTGGAAGGGCAAATGTTTGATACTTTGAAAATTCTAGGTCAGAGTCAAAGTCTGCCGTTGGCATTTCCATCACTTATGAAGCTCGTTCCTTCCTGTGTTCCTTTGTGCAGGCTCTTACAACATAATAGCGCTGCTGAGCCTTTTATTTCTGATCTTGAACAGGATCCTGGTGGGACTGTCAGAATCCTAAGGTAAGGTACAATGAAATTAGGCACTATGATGCCAGAATATGAGAGGCTAATGAATGATTTGAAGTGCTAGACATCAGGGAAACTAAAGGAATTATGATTCTTAAGAAACTTTAATGCGAACATAGGAGAGAGAGAAAAGATCTTGCATTAATCCCTTTTCAACAGCTGTACCATAAATATGCATGATTGATTCTTACAAGTATGCACTGATAATCACCACTTCTTCCTTCACCTTCAGGTATCTTGGACACCAGTAGGAACAGACTATTGTGGCATTTACTACAGCAGATCAGTTTTGTCAATATTAACTGTATTGTAGTATATATTTCTCCAGGCATTAGAAAAAAAAACAAAAAAAACCCAAAAAACCCTTAAACTCATTCATATAGCATTATGAATTTTATAAGGCCAAAGAAAATAGATTTAGGAAAATACTAGTTAAACATTGATGGGGATAGGGTCTTAAATATCCTCTAAAGACCTATATGCCAAAGGCCCAGACACAGCTTGTGGAACTCCTGTGGTAGTGACAGAAACAGTAAGTAAACATTGATGGACAGAAGTGATGTATGTGAAGGTGTGGTCACTGGAGGAAAAAGGGGAACATGAGGAAGCTGGGTGAGAAGTCTCTCTTCCTTTTCCATCTTAACATGAGCAACCTTGCTCTGTGGTGCATTCCCCCACACACACACTACAAATGTCTTGGCTCAGGTCTGAAAGCAGTGTGTCAAGTCATGTATACTGAACACTTTGAAACCATGAGCCAGATTAAACATTTATCCTTTCAAAAAGTCATTCCAAGTACACTGTACAAAAACCCCCAAAAGTCAAAAAATACCAACCTGAATGCTCAAGTAAGATATTTTGTCTCTTACTATACTAATGCAGCTGTGTTTCATTGTTTTTGATTCTAATACAAGTAATAAGGAAATATTTTCAAAAGAAAACTTTCCCACAATATATCTATTGATATTTTAACTACTTGAATATTATACATTATTGTCCTTTTACTCCCATGATTCTATTTTCACATACATTTGACATAGAACACAGTCTTTCTTAGCGTTTTTATTCTCTAGACAATTTGTAATGCGTATCTCTAAGTTCAAAAGGCCACTCACCTTGCTGTCATAGTCACATGTCACTGACAAGGTGAAATTAGGCTCAACATTATGATGTTAAGGGATTTTTCAGATGTATTTATTTTAATTTGGGATCTAAGGAGTAATTTCCCACAAAAATTCTCTTCTTTGTTTTCTTTACTATTTCTTTATTTCAATTTTGAATTATGTCTGTCTATTATCCAGACAATATGCAATTTATCTTGACATTTAACCATCATCTTACTTTCACAGGACCCTATAGAAAGAACACAGCCCCAAGACAGCTGGAAATAATTCTAGAAGATGATGTCCCCTCTCCCAAAAAAGTTTGTCCTCAGGGTTAGGGACATCATTAAGGGGTTGATTATAATTGTTATAGGGTTGGGAGTTGGAGGGGGGAAATTATATAGGCTCAGAGACCTCTTTGAAAATAAAAGGGAAAATTGAATGGGATAATAGGTAGATTAGTGTGAGCTTACTCACATTAATAATAATAGTGAGTAATAGAGTGAATACTTGTAAGCTATTATTTAAAGGCAATTACATTGGTATAGAATATTGTACATTAATAAAAATTCAAATTATATTTGTTAGATTGAATATGCTTTTATTTCTGTTTACAGTATTTGTACACCTATGTAAAGTTACTTTTTCAAATTGCATGCATGCATGTTTCTACCTCTGTTTGAGACATTTTGTATATTGATACAATTTTAGTATATATTTATCGTATTGCATTATACATATCTACCTCTGATCAAGATACTTGTACATTGTTTACACTTAAGGTCATTGTCCTCAGTTACTGCACAGTTGTTTAAAGATTGTTTTAATATTCTAATAAGTAGACTTAGCCTTTAAACTACATAAGTATTAAGTATTATAGATCAATAATCATCCATGTTTGTCATACTTATAGTTAGATGAATCAGGTTCTTTAGATGCATGGAGATTATATTCTACATAGATAGGTAATCTTCAACCATTTCATAGAACTGTAGAACATGGTATTTAAATAATTTGGGGTTCTGTTGGCGTGAGACATGATTGCTTCTGGCAGCACTGATCTATTCCCGAGAGAATGTTGAGCACTGAAGATACTCCACTCGGAGCTTGTTTTCTTCTTGGCAAAACTGTCCTTTGAGCAAAGAACTGCCCGTGTCTTGACCATTGAATATACGTTGTTTGGACTGGACAAGTAGGATACAAGAAAAAAAGACTGCCAAACCTTACCAAGACAGGCTAAGACAGTTTTGAAAACAATTTCCTGCCTCTGAAAATGGTCTGTCATTTACACTAGGCCTTAGCCAACATTACAAATGAGACTTTGTATGATTGCTATTCTTTCCATTTTCAGTTACTTCTAGCTTTTTTCCTCTCCTCCAATATTATTTTTAATGACAAATGAAGAATGAAGCAGATATACCTGCTATAGTAACCAAGTTTAAATAAGATTGGAGAAGTATTGTCCTTGTTCTGAGAGTTGTGATGTGAGAGAGGGAGGGAGGGGGAGGAGAGAGAGAGAGAGAGAGAGAGAGGTAATTTTTTAAAGATTGTGTCTTCCTTCCATGAATTTTGGCTTTTTATAGTTTTACTATAACTATTACCCTCTCACCTCTGTAGATTTTTTTTTTGTAGCTTTGGAGCCTGTCCTGGTTGGAACCCGTAGACCAGATTAGCCTCAAACTCACAGAGATCTGCCGGCCTCTGCCTCCCAAGACCTCTGTAGATTTTTAAAACTTTTTCTTTATTTCTCTGCAGTTAAATGCATGTCTGGTGTTTTATAATTTACCATATTTTTATGTTCTTTGAATTTCCTGGGTCTGTGGCTTGATGTCTGTCATGAATCTGAGGAAAACCCCCCTGCATTTGCTATAAGTATGTTTTGCACTCTCTTTTCTCCCTCTTCCTCTCTTCTGTTCCAGCATTTGCTTTTGTGACATTTGCACATTTTTAGTTATACTATTCTGTGTGTTCTGATTGCTCATTTGCTTTCTTTTTCACCCTCCAGTCAAGTCTTGGTTCTTTAGAGGTTTCCTCTATCTGGCTGTGATGTTACCAAAACCCTTCCAGTAGGAGACTTCCTTTCCTGTCTCCATGTCTCATATTTGCTGGGATTATAGGCGTGTGCAGCAAAGGTTGGCTCTGCATTGCTGTTGTTGTTGCTGCTATTTTTTTAATGTGAATTCTAGGGATTGAACTCAAGACTTTGTGCTCATCAGGCAAACTCTGATGGAACCTCTTTCTTTATGTAAATGTGGCAGCCATACTGAATTGAAAACTTCTCCCGGGTAAAGGTATCTTTTTGTAGACTTTGAACCAAGTTACAAAAACTTTACCTAATTGTCTGCCATTGTGAAATAAGTATTTTTCCATTCAAGCCCCAGGTTTACAGCAGCTAAGAGATTCTGAGCTTCAGTGCTGTTGATGGCTGCTTTTATTTTATTTTATTTTGCCTGTGGAGTAAGTCAGAATGAATGAATTTGGTGGGTGGGATATGGAGAGATGGACTTTCTGCGACAGCTTCCTCCAAGGTTTAACCAAGGTTAAAACAACTGGAAATGACTTTAGGGTGTCCCTGAAACTGGCTGTATTCCCTAGGCTTCTCCCTGTCAGAGTAAGAAATAAAAACTGAGTGTCCCCTTCAGACAAAGTCAAGCTGCAAAGAAGACTCAGAGACCAGATCAGCTTCCCAGAGAAGGCAGAGCCTGCTAGCTATCTGGAAGAGGGCTAAACAAACTGAGGCCACTGAGAAGAGCATTCTCTAGCCTGCTGAGTTGCTTTCACGATGTACAATGTGGCTCAGGTTCCCTTCTCTGTGAGCTGTTACCCATGCTGGGGTGGGCTTTGGTGATGCAGCTGTCTTTGAGTCATTTCTACTTCTGTAGGGTAACTCCTCACCTCTATAAGTAACTCCTTCTGTGTATTACCCCATTAAAATCCACTGGATCACCAAGTTGGTGGCATCCATGGGATTCCTAGCTGAGTAGATGTGTGTGATGTAGCTCCTCAGGAAAAGTTTTGTTCCACATTACTGAATTAATGGTTAAGAACCCTGGTTGCTCTTCCAGAGGACCTGGGTTCGATTCCAGCATGGTGGCTTACAAACATTGGCAACTCCAGTTCCAGACACCCTTCTCTGGCCTCCACAGGTACTGTACCAACATGGTATACAGACATACATGCAAACTAATATACTCACACATAATATATAAATAAATTAATTATTAAAAATAATAAAAATGAAGAAAGAGAAGTAGGACAAGGCAAAGATGCCTGTCAGGAGGAGATTTGAGAACACATGCAGGAATCAATTAGGATCTTGTGACCTTCACCCCGGCCTTTGCCTTGGCTTACCTTAACTGTCATGTATGTATGCCATACATAAGCACATCTGTGAAATTCTAGTTTCTCTTGCTATAGCACATGGACTATAAACCTTAATGACTGTAAATATTAATGGATTAAACAACTAAATGTGTTTAGGTTAGTTTTGATGTGTCAATTACTTTCAATTTATTTTATGTATACAGATCTTGAACCTAGAATTGTGGAATCAATCTTCCTTCCTCCGCTCTGTGGAATACTCAGCATGTCACAAAAAGGGGCTGCTAGACAGAACTACCTGATGCTAAAATATCTTCTTTGGCCTAACCCCTTGTCCTGTACCCACCGAAAAGGAGATTGTGGGAAGGGAAAGGAATGGTGAATCCAAACATTTGGAGGTTTATGAGTCTGAGTAAATGTGATTTGAAGTTTCATGAACCTTATATACATACATGTTTCAGGAGCGTAAGAAGTTCTGAAAATGACAGTGTATCAAAGGCCGTATTGATGTCATTGCAAGCACATATAAATAATCCAAACTCATGTCCCTTCAGACCCTGGACCCTTCACCTCCCAGTAAGCCTCCATATTTCCACTGAACTGAATATCAGGCTGTACAAGATGAAAGAGTAGCACCACATAGCAGAGCTGGCAGTCGAGGCAGTGGGTCTAACATTTGCGTTTTCCAGGCATCACTGATGTTCTGGGCTACAGTGCATAGAATTCTAGAGTATTCCTGTTCCATCTCAACATTTTTATATTGATTTACTTATTTTTGTGTGTAGTGGAGTGTCTGTCCCTGTGCCTCGGTGCCTATGTGGTGGCCGGAGACTGAAGAAGTCTCTTCTTTCCTCCACTGGGATAGAACTCAGGCATCTTTTTTTGGCAATAAGCTCTTTACCCTGTGAGCCATCCCATCAGTCCAGTACTTCACTTCTAAAGCAGAAAAAAAATACATAGTGAGAATAATTTTTAGGCTGAAAAAAACTTGTATAAATTAGACAGCTCCATCAAAACAACATATTTGCCCTGAAGCCGTGTTCAATTCTGGAGCTGATGGTAGCTGATAAAAACTCTCTACTAACATATACTAGGTCAGGTGCCTGTTCTGCATCTGCTGCAAGTTTTACCCCAACTTTTTTTTTTTTTATAAAAACAAATTGCAAACAAGTCACTTGATGATTGTCTAGTATCCTCCGCTATCAATGTGAACATTCTTCTGAGGGGACACAGGACACAGAGCAATGTTGCTGAAACACTTTAGCATCGTTTCGAGATCATGAATAACTTGGGCTCTAGCCATGCCTCTGATTCACAACTTAATAACTTCATCCTCTGGAAATAAAGTGGAAGTTCTCATTCAAAGGCCAGAAGGCTCCCATTTTCTCTGAATACCGGTAGTCATTTAAATTCATGATTTCTGTATTCTTCGGGCAGCCTGATCTAATAAGGGCAGTGTTTCTGAGACGAAAGGTGTGTCTGGAGGGATATGCAGTCTCAGCATAACCAGTAGCTAGCTGTAGCTACCTGGACTGCTGCCTTTATGAAGCTGAGGCTAAGATTTATTACTGGTGTGGAAGCCTCTGCACAAATAAAAGACTTTTTTTCTTGAAGTAAACAAAACAGTTCCTTTCAAACTTTAAAATCAAGTGAATGCAAAGGTCACTGCTCACTTCTCAAGTGGAGTTTCCTCCTCAAAGTGTGAGTCATGCTTTGGAAGGCACAGTTAATCAATAGTAACCTCATAATGCAGACTCCAACCTTGTTTCTTTGTTTTTATTACAGAGAACATTCTTTTAGAAAATATTAGTAGCCAACTAATCTCTGTGAAATATTAGAGACACAGAACCATGATCGGATATATTGGGGATCTATCTATACATTGTAAAATATGACAGAAGTTTGGACAGAGCAGTGATCTTCTCTCAGCCAGAGAGCTATGTACTCAGCAACTGCTTTGTCCAGCAGAAGCCTTGGCACTATGGGCTATATAACATGGGCTAAGAGAGGCAAAATTCCAAGAGGTCCTTGGAAAGTTCTTATTTGGGTCTTATTTGAAAGTTTGAGTACACTGTTACTGTCATAGACCAAGACACCTTCACTTACGAAAAATGATGTTGCACACAGTAGCTGCCTTCCCTCCCCCCACATTCACCCATGCACCCACTCAGTCCGTAGGACGGTGCTTCCCACGTGTAGAGAAATGGTGCTCCTTGCTTTGTCCTCTCATATTTCAGTTCTCCTTGGAATCGCCCTCCCAGTCACACCCACACAAGTGATTTGCCTGCTGATCTGTTTAAGCTTCCAGTCAAGATGGACTCTCACATAAAGTGTGTATGTGGAGCACTGTGCTGCATCCCTGGTAAGGTGACACAGAGGTATCTTTTCACAGGCCACTGGTGAGGGATGTACCACTTTCATCCTTGTCCAGCATACAGGATGCAGAGCAAAGAGAGAACCTGGATTTGCAGAGATCAGAAAGTTTTAGGAACTGGAGCTTTGAGAGAAAGCCTTGTAGCACTGAGTGCTCTAACACCTGAATCTGCGGAATTAACAGGTAAAATTCCCCTCTATTTAGGACTCAAGAAACACCATGGGGAGGTAATGGAAATCTGAATGCCAGAGCATCAGGGACTTTGCTGTGAGATTGTGTTTCCTAGTGACATAAGGAGCAACACCCATCAAGTGCCACCACCATGACTGACCAAATGTGATCTGGACAAGGACAAGCCCAATAAACATGCAGAAATGGATAGGGAAAGCCCGTGACAAAAATCTATAGGCAACCGAGGAAGTCTGGGAATAGGATAGATGGTCTTCCTCAGAGAATAGCACACCAATTGCTCAGCCAGTTCCAAAGGGTCAACCTGAAAGCAAGATACAGGTAGCAGTATACAGACAGAACAGGTAATGTTTAGGAATATACACACAAATAAATATATTCATGCAATGATAATGACAAAAGAGAGCATGAATTTGAAGGAGAGCGAGTAAGGAGTTTATGGGAGTAGGTTTGGAGGGAGGAAGGGGAGGGGAGAATGTTGCAATTATATTATAATCTCAAAAATTAAAAAAAATCCTTCTCTTAGTAAGAAACTCTAACTATAAGTAAAAGTCAATCCAATGTACATTCATAATGTGATTTATTAATGGGCCAAAGTGATTCCAGGAAATCTGTTCTTTAAAGGTGCCACATCAAAGCATATTAAAGACTACTGATAAACACACAAAGTAGATGGGAAAAGCCCACGAGGTCTCAACCCTTTCTTTCCTAAGAAGACTGGGTCACTTTAGAAAGTGTCTTGTCTCAGGAGCAATTGTGGATGTTGCTATTAGTGTGTTCAAACCACACATCTAAGTAGAATGAAGTAGACAGAGCACCAGTAACACATTTGAGAGGATCACACAGACAACGTTGAACTTGTTAACAAAACAAAACAAAACAAAACAAAAATGAGGATCTTCATGATTTGAGATGGCCTTCAGATTCCTAAATATCTTCTGTCAAGAACATTGCTCAGCAAACAGTCAAAGAGATAAAAGGGATACAAACAAACAATATTAATAATAATAAGGCAGACCTGGTGGTGAAATCAACATCTGAAGGGTGGGGGCATGGGCCCTTTCTCAGTTAAGCAAGGGTGATAGTGGATAACAAGGAGGCTCACCATCTTCAGGAAAAGTTGTCCCGAAGAATTTGCAAGCAGGACTTTTTAATCTCTAATATGTGTAGGTCATATGACTATTTCATAAACTAGGAAACCCCAGTGAAGTTACATTTTCAAATATTAAATGATAGTGATCTTTATTTATGTAACTTATGTAATGAGTGTCTCATTAATTGACACTTCCACTGTGACTGTATTGATCATCTCATTTTAGTAAAGGACTTCATGATGTATTGTGGAGGAATGGTATTTTTGTATTTTATTTGGAATGTGTTAACAATAACCAGGAGAAAACTCATTAACAAATCATTTATGAAAGTCTGAATTACTTCTAGGTACTATTTTAAGGATGCCTCTTTATATGCTCAGAGACATCGTGCTGTTCCAGATTGTTATTCTTTTGGCCCTTTAAGAGGCAAGTCATGCCCACTCCCAGCGACCTCTGACCCCTGCCCTGCCATCTTGGATTCACTCTGACTGTCCCTTCTTGGCATGTACACATGTGTCTCTCTGTCTCTCTGTCCCTCTCTCTCTCTTTTCTTTCTCTTCTGCCTCTCTCTCTCTCTCTCTCTTAAGTAATAAATGTTCAGCTTTATGTCTATTTACTGTGTCTTGTAAGGATTCTACCCGCAGCCTGCTCATACCCACTCAACACATGGTGGGACCAGCCCCACCGCCATAAGCCGCTGTCCCGGGACCCACAGAGAAGCTCAGGACCCACTGGGCTAGTGCCTGCTCTGTGAGCTCGCCACCCGCTCACATGGCCCCCACAGTCATCTCTACCTTGGGACTAGAGTCTGCTGTCTGCCTACAGCTGCCACCTGGGGCTGCCCTGGGCATGCCAACATATTTTTAAAGTATAAAACAGATGACATTCTTACACAACAGAAAGAGGATGAGGAATGAACACAGAACTGAAAAGTGAATGCCTGCTAGAACAAACAGACCTCAGTGCCCAGCAACATATTCTCAATATTGAATTTGTAAGTTTTCTAGAAGGAGTCAGGTGACTTATTTAATATTAACCTGAAATAATTACATGCAAAATAGGAACAGTTATAATAAAGCATCACTTTTCACATAAATAGTAAATGATGGAGATCTTGTAAGGGCCTGGTCCAACTGGTGCTCAGACTTACTACACACTCTTTTATCCATTTCACTTTGTCTTTGTTTCATAAAACTGCTGTGATGTTTCTTAGTCAGTGCTCTATTGCTGTGAAGAGACCTGGTTAATCTCACTGATCTAGGAAAGAGTAATAGTCCTTTAAAAAATTATGCTGGTGTGCCCTGCTGCGCGGCCTGTCCAAGATCCCCGGTCAGCGGACTTGCAGAGCAGCCGCAAGCAGAGATGGCTGTGGGCAGGCAGGCAGGAGACAGAGACATGAACATGTAAAATGAGATTAAGATATTTATTTGGAGTTATGGAGGAAAAGGGGAGGGAGCAGAGAAAGAAATGGAGAGGGAAAAGGAGAGGGAGAGAAAGAAAGACAGAAACAGAGAAAAGGAGAGAGAGAAAAGATAGAAAACACGTGTGCACACGCCAAGAGAGGGAACAGAAAGAAAGAAAGATGGCGACAAGAGGTTTGAAGTCGCTGGGAGTGGGCGTGGCTTGCCCCTTAACGGGACCAGAGATCAAAAGGAATAACAAAGAGCATTAACACAATTTAAAGCCAAGTTTGAAGCAAACTTTAATTAAATACTGGCCGGGTGGATATGGCCATGTCCATACCCAGGTTCCCAGGAAATGGTCCTGAGTCATGCTTTGCAATGGCTTAAGTATTTCGCATTTGATCCAATCAGGGACAAGGATACATCTTGACATAGTTCCTGCTTGTGAATCTCATGTCCACAATGTGATCAAGCATATTCGGTGCAGTTGGGTCAAACAAACTTGTTTAAAGGAGTGAAAGCATGTACCTTGTTCTCTTTCATAAAGAACAGCCTCCAGCATTTCAGGAACTGTCTGTCTTTGGGCAAGGGGCTTGCAGATCAGAGGCATTTTTGTTCCATAGATCCCTAAAGCATAGTAATTAAAACTTAAAATGTAACTTTGGCTCTCACAACACCATGACAACGGCAACTCTTATAAAAGAAAGCAGTTAGTTAAGGCTCGCTTAAGGTTTCAGTGATTTAGTCCATTGTCTTCATGACAGCCATGGCAGCAAGCAGGCAGATGTGGTGCTAGAGAAGGTTTGAGTTTGACAATGGGTCCACAACAGGAGGAGGAAAGAACAAGTCACTGGGCCTGGCTCAGGCTTCTGTAGTGGTGCCACTCCCTGCTGATTAAGCATTCAAATAGGTGAGCCTAAGGGTGTCATTCTTATTTAAACCACCACAGGTGCCAAACACAAAAGAGTAACTGTCTCAAATCTCCAAATGCAAAAGGGAAATTAAAGGCTGAGAGAGGAAAACAGTCCTGATCTAGGGAATGGAGAATTGACCCAAGCTGGGAGAAACAGGCTTGACTCATGGAACCACCTGCCACAGACACTAAAAACAAAAGGAAAACATTTTTTCCTTTCTGATATTGATCTCCAAAAACCTCTTAAAAAACTAAAAACAAACAAAAAATAAATAACAATGAAAATCAAAATAAAATAATGCTGTAAGTTAATTTGAGGGAAAACCACTAGTTTATTGTGATCTTATTGATTAAACATTCTTGAAACACCATCTTTGCTTTCAGACTAGTAAAAAAAGTTTCATTTTTTTAAAAATATAAATTTATTATTTTATATCCTGGCTACAGTTTTTCCTCTCTCCTCTCCTTCCAGTCCTTTCCCTCCATCCCCACTCTGTTCCCAACTCCCAGTTTCTTCTTCTTCCATCTCCATTCAGGAAAGGGCAGGCCTACCATGACTACCAACAAAACATGGCATATCAAGTTGCAGTAAGACTACATACATCCCCCGTGTAGTGTATTAAGGCTGGATGTGCAATGTGACCAAGTATGAGGAGGCTAGGGTCTCAACGCCAGTAAGAGTTGGAGTCAGCATCTGCTCCCACTGGTAGTAGTCCCATGAGAGGACCAAGCTACACAACTGTCACATATGTGCAGAGGGCCTAGGTCAATCCCATGCAGGTTTCCTGATTATTGATTCAGACTCTGTGAGCTTCTATGAGCCCAGGTTAGTTGATTCTGTGAGTTTCCTTGTGGTGTCCTTGAACACTCTGACTTCTACAATTCCTTCTTCCCCTCTTCTGTAGGATTCCTGAACTCTGCCTAATATTTGGCCACAAGTATGCATCTGTTTCCAACAGTTGCTGAAAGAAGCATCTCTGATGACAATTGGGCTAGGCACCAATATGGGCACAGGACATGGCCAGTTCAGGCTACACATCTGCTAGGAGTCTTAGTTGGGGTCATCCTTGTAGATTCCTGGGAGATTCCCCTGTGCCAGGTTTTGACCTGACCCAAAAAATGCCCTTCTTTTCGGAAGTATCTTTCAATATTGTAAGCCTCAGTTTTGCTTTGGAAAATTGAAAATATTTAGAACAATTTTGTTCATATAGAGTCTTAGCTCCATCATGTGGCCAGCTGAGACATTGCTGCTGAGACTATCTGAGGGTAATTTTATATCTCTGGAACAATAAGAAACTATGGGAATATCTAAGAGTAATTTTTGGTCTTTAAAATACAAAGACGCTGTTTTAAGTTCTTTTCTCTAAGGTGAAATGTATTTAACCAATGAATCGACACTTTTGTTTCATTCACTTATACAAATAGCTACTTTAAAAATATTTAAAATGATTATTTGTTTTGCCTGCTGGATAGTTTTACACAGGGTGAAAATTTATTGCTGTGATTAGTGTAACAAAAAGTTGAATGACCAATCGCTATGCAGAAGAGATAGGCAGGACTTCTGGGTAAAGAGAGGAAGAGGAGATCATTGAGCCATGTAGAAAATGCCATCCAGATGTGGAACAAATTGAACACACAGAATGGGAGAGAGGTAAAAGCCACATGGTAAAATATAGATTAATAAAAACATAAGTTCATTTAATATATAAGAGCTAGTGGGACAATCCTAAGCTACAGGCTGAGCTTTCACAATTGATTAGAAATCTCCATGTCATTATTTGGGAGCTGGCTGGTAAGACAGAGAAAGATTCGTTACAAGAGAAGGCTTTAATTTAGTAATTATTTCCAACTAATTCTTTGCTTCTTTGATCTTTTTTAAAAATTTTATTTTTCAATTGTCTGAGAGAGTGTCTGAATATGCATATCTGTGTAACTAATATGTGCCTGACACTTATGGAGGCCATAAAAGGGTCACCAGTAACCCTAAAACTGTAGTCACAGATGTTTGGTAGCCCCCATGTGGGAGTTGAGAATCTGACCAGGGTCCTTTGGAAGGGGAGCAAGGAATCTTAAACTCTGGGCTATCTCTCCAGACCTGCTTGCTTGTTCTCTTGTGATTGTCATTTGCTTTTTATAAGGAAATAGGATACATGTACAGGTGTGAAGGAGAGAGTGCTTTCCTCTGTCACTAACACCTTAAGAATTTTTTAATTTTAAGAACTCCTTATTTTTTTTTGCTAGTGAAACAACCCAAAATTTAAAGATTTTGTTTAGAGGAGCCAAATTTGTAAGATCTGAGACATATTAGAGGTTTGTTTCAGGTATGAACATAACCTTTGTAAGGTCATCTTATTGGGTAGCATGCAAGAAACTTGATTTGTTTCTGGATTAACCTGGCTCTCTAAGAGGAGAAAGAACTGGAAAGATTGACTCTTTGGGAATCAGTTAGACTGATGTACACTCCCATTCAGCTGGAAATGTGATGGGGAAGTTACATTACAAGTTTTGAATCTTTATATTATCTTTTGATTGTAGATATTAATTTTGCCTTCATAGTACAGAGATAAACCAGAAATGCAAATATTTTTTGTTAGCTTGAGTGTTTGCTTATTTAAAGTCAACCAGACACTACCATAAGTGTTCTAATGACGAAACATTAATAGGTTGAAAAATTTAATTGGGTGTCATAATGGGAAAGGTAGGAGAAGCAGAAGTACATCTAGTCAAATGCTATATCTTAAAATATAAAAATAATGACCCAGATTGTCAAAATATTTGTAATGAGTAAATTAATATTATTTCATTTGAAAATCTAAGTTGTCCAAGCCCTCCTGCCTATTAAAATGGGTCTGGGCTACCAATATGCTTCAGTAGGCAAGAGGACTTGCCACTAAGTCTGGCATCTTGAATTCAATCTTCAGGAAACATACAGTGAAGGAGAAAGCTAACTCTTACTGGTTATCCTCTGACATATGTGCACATACATACAATAATAAACTAATTAATTAAGTAGATAAATATAATAATGAGTTCAATAATTTAGAGTGCCATTAATGGATTTTGTGGGGCTCTACAGCTAGGTATAATCTCCAAACATATTTAGGTGAGAGCGAGTTTAAGAAACAAGGTAACTGGGTAGTCTTCATGGATCTTTCTGGGTCCCTACATTGTCTAACAGTCAAAGCAAAATCTCTCAGACATCAGAGAATGGAGGGTGCTTAATCATTCTTTCTGCTTTGAAGAACTCGCATAGTTGCTGACTGATGGATACCCGGAATCCTACCTTCAGTTTTCTCTGGATCCCTGGGTATGTGATACTCTCATCTATGGCACATAGTTCTATAGCTCAAGTGTTCAAGTCCTCAGTCAAACATGTGCCACAGCAGTAGCTCTGGTCCATCTAAGCTTATTTTCCAGATTTTTGAAAAGGAGTCGTAAACCACTCAAAGGCTAGAAGAAACCCCTCATTGATGAATAATTGCTAAGGGATTTTATTATTATTTTCTTAAACTCTGTGATAGTTTACTTCTCCCATAGATCTTAATTTTGATCTGACAACCCAATGTTGGAATTTTATACCTACTGCAGTTTCTCCTTCTGTTATTTCCCATCTGAACTATCTGTACCATACTTGGTAAAACTTCAACTAATGTCCCAGTAGATAGACAAAGCTTCCTACGAGGTCCAGATAAAACTGAATCCAAGGGATAGAATCAATTTTTAGCATCCTCTGTTGCAGTATTTATCAATGGCAGTGCATCTACTACTGAGGGTTAAAACGGAACGATTTTATATAGCATAGTAGAGAGATATTAACGAAACTCATATCCCTTCTGTCCATTTGAGACAAAGAGGTCTATTACCAAGATTAACAGAGGCAATGATGAAAAACCTACTTGATGTTTATAGGACTATCATCTACATAAGTGGACACTTCATGGCATGTGAATCAGGAAGCAGAAATGAGAAAATTCTCTGTGAAATATAATGATATAAATTAAATTACAGGATGTGAACAGAAGGGCTTAATCAGGGACATTGATAAGAAGAAAGAGTCCTTAAAGTGCCAAGTGTGTGAGCGAGCCGCGGCTGCAAAGACGTCGGTGCCCTTTTATAGAATTCTCCAGGGATACATCTTATTGAGGAGATTTTAGAAGGAAGAGAAATCAATAGACTTTTAAACTTCTGAAGAGATTATTCGTCTGGATTAATATGGCTGTCTTTTTAAGAATTAAAGGCAGAAGATAAGGTGACTTAATTAAATGATCTGAAGTTTTCAAAATAATAAATACGAACGTGGGCTGAAAACGTCTTTACTGTCACCGTAAAGTTGTCTCTCTCTGTTCTCCTGTTTCCCTTCCACATTGACCTGAGCTCGTTCATCAAAGTGATGTGATAAAAGCCCACCCGAGGTTACACTGCTCTGTGTCTCTTCTGTGCACACACACACATAAGTTCTAAGTATCTTAGAAAGCCAAAAGGATCCTCTTCCATATCGTTTTGGTGTAAAAGGCCCTAAACATTCATTTAAAAGTGATATATTTATTTTAGTGTGCGTGTGTATGTGTGTGTGTGACTGAGTATATGCATGTTACCGTGAGTGTTCAAGTGCCCAGTGAGACCAGAACAGGGCATTGGATCCCCTGGAGCTGAAGTTACAGGCAATTGTAGCTCCCTCAAGTGAGTAGTGAGAAATGAACCACTGTTCGGCAAGAGTAGCAGGCACTCTTAACTACTGAAACATAGTTTCAGTCCCTTAATCAGAGTCTGTGTTCCTGTGAGAATTTACATATAAAACCAAACTAAAACAAGTCATATATTTGACAATTGTAAAAGTGGAGTTTATTAGTTCTTGGGCCTCTCTCTCTGAATGTTTGCTTTGCATGTATATTTTATTAGAGTTAAATGCTTACATTTATAAATGGGCGATGCAAATCATCCTTTATATTTAAGGAAAGATCTGATGTTTTTTTGTATACAAAACATCAAGACATACTTTTTGAAGGAAAAGAATATTTCTTTTAGAACAACTATTTGTAAGACCATGTAAACCTTTCAAAGGACAAAATGTTGATGTGCTCATGGCAAGAAATTTTCTACCTGATAGATTTATGATTGTTCAAATGGTAAACATTAAAACAGGTCCTTGATAATTGTCACATATATCCAATTAATTGTAGCACAAACTTAGGCAGTCTGAAGCTTGGCTTTGCCATAATAGTGGGGTATGGGGTTTCTGATCTCGTTGACCTAGTTCATATACAAGGGAGGCGGGTTCAGAGTCCTGAAGTGATCAAAGGCCACTTGTGTGACAACCATAATATAGCATGAAAAAGTTGGGATGAAAAACCTAGAACCATCCAGCAACAGACGGAAACAGTCCTGCCTAGTTTGTGTCCCACACCTTTATGTTCATAGCAGTATTATATGTCATAGTCAGAACCTGGAAACAATTTAAATACTTCTCAACCAAAGAATGGATCCAGAAGATATGGCACATTTACACAATGGAGCACTACACAGCAAATTAATAATAATAATAATAATAATAATGATGATGATGATGATGATGATGATGATGACATCTTGAAATTTGTGGGCAAATAGATGGATCTAGAAAACATCATATTGATTGAGGTAACCCAGACCCAGAAAAACAAATATAACACGTACTTACTCATTAGTGGCTTTTAGATATAAAGCAAAGAAAAACCAGCCTACTTGGATGCTGTTGATTGGTGGTTTATATAACCCTTTCTATTTTGCACTTTTTGAGACAGCTTCTCATTTTGGGGCTCTGGTTGGCCTTGAGCTTCAGAGGCCTCTCGAGGGCTGGCACTATAGGTTCTGTCCAGCTCTGTCTAGTCTCAAGACTGTCTACATCTGATATTGTAGAGACAGTGCAAGCTTTTCAGAGCATCCTTCACTAGCATCATGTTCACAGTCTCAGGAGTGATCAACCAATGTCTTTGCAAGGCACTTCAGTACCCTGTACCATCAGTAGAGGTCTTGAGGCTGAGACAGTTCCCCTGGAAGAAGACACTTCTGTCCAACCTCTTAAATTCTCCACATGAGGTCCAAAGAGGACCTGAGCAAACACCACTGCTGATCGACGACTCCCGCCTCTACTCCGATGTTCCTCTAGTTGAAGTACACGGACCCTGTTTTCATTGATTGCCAAGTACATGTGCAATATAAATACTTGATATTTCCTCTAGCATTAGTTACTTAATTGTGATAAAAATACTATGGGAAGATACTTGTGGAAGGAAGGGTTTCGCTTGGCTTATGGTTTCAGATGGGCAAGATTTAGAGTGGCAGGGGAACCATGGCCGCAAGCAGACAGAGCAAGAAGCTCAGGTCATAGCTTTGGCACTACTTCCACTGAGGACTTTCTCCAGTAAGGCTCCTCTTCCTAATGGTCCCATAGCATCTCCAAGCCTGGAACCAGCTAGGGGTTAAGTGTTCACAAACTTGAGTCTATGGGGGTCATTTCTCATTCAAACCATGATACCTCTTATTAAAGTTAGGTTTGTTTTTTTTTTTTTTGGTTTGTTCTGTTTTTGCTTCTACTTCAGAATATTGTTTATGTCTTCTTCTACTTGTGAATTAGAACTCCGCTGTCTCCCTAGACTGAGCAAATACTCCTTTCTTCATTGTTGAGCTATAATGGAGGAGCAAACTGCAAAGTGGCTGCAAGGAGAAAGCAAGATAGATGTGAGTCCATTTCTGTGTCTGCGGTGTCCCAGGTATTAGTTTTCTTGTTTGCTGGCTCAGTCTCCCGATTGCTCAACAAGCCCCGCAAGCCATTCCCATCTATTCATTGTCTTGATTCTTTGAAAGTCAACTGGTGTCAAACTTTTCATATATAGTGAAACTAAGTAATCAGACACTGACCTTTGTGAAAACATTGGTATTCCCTAGACTGAGATCCAAGGTCTCTTGTTACACATTTACACTCAGGACATAAATTAATACTCAATTTTTATTTATTGAGTCTCTAGGACTTTTTCCTTTGTAAAAAATAATTATTTGTTGTGGTGTGGTGGTGGTGTGTGTGTGTATTCATATTTATGTTCAAGGATGTATCCTCTTATGTGTACTTGTGCTTGTGTGTACAAGTTCATTTGGAACCTGGAGGTCAACTTCAGGTATCATGCATCAACTGCTGTCTTACTTTTATTCTTTTGTGTCAGGATCTAACATTGTCCGGGACCTCACTACATGGCTAGTCCAGCTAATCAGTAAGCACCCAGGATCCACAGTGCTGGGCTTTCAAACAAGCTACCACTCCTGGCTTTCATGTGTCACTGAGATTGAAAGACAACCCAGAGGGTGTCTTAACCACGTGGAGACCCTTGCCCAAGAACCGAGTCCGAGCCACTGGATGCAAAAGCAAGAGGCAATTTTTATTGTTCACACAGGGCCTGTGAGTGCTGCAGTCACATGGGGAACTGAGTACCCATGGCTAGGTTTTGGGGCAGATTATATAGGGTAGGGTTAGGCAGAAGCGAGCGTACAGAAGCAGATGCATGGTTACAGGGGTCTAATTGGTCAATTTTAATGAGGCCATGAGGTCATGTCTAAGACAGGTGTCGGCTTTCCGCTGGGTGCCTGACAGTTTGGGGACTTTCCATTCCTCCCCCTTAATCTTGTTCATGCGGGTGGCATAACTCCTGGTGTCTAACTGCAGGCATCCTTTTATGCAGACTCGACAATAACATCTGTGCCTTTGTTATGAGCTCCAAGACCTTGTTATGAGCCCCCAGTTCTTGGTTCAAGCCTTGCTTATAATGGCGTTACAGCAGCTAGGCAGCCATGCGAGGGTCTTTCAAGATCAAACTCAGGTCCTCGCACTTGCATCCATCTCTTCTCTGTTTCCAGGAACATTTTCATTCATTTAGCAATGTGTTTGAATAATAGGATTTTGGGTGTAATTTTTAGTGTATTTTATTTTAAATCATGGTTGTGTCAGCAGAGACAGTTGTTTGGGTTAATTCCCAGTCTACCAGATTTCTGGAAACAGAAGTGCTAAATCCGTTTTCCACACTCACACTGGAGTTGTGGCTTTACAAATTCCATATAAGCCTAGAGCATCCATGCTTCAAATTTGCAAGCACCTCTCCATCACCTCCTAAATCATAAGCTTCTAAATGGCACGCACTGCTACGCGTTAGACTCTGCGCCTGCCAGTCTTCCCATCTCATGCTAAATGCCTCCTTTTCTTTTCTTCTTTCTCAATAGCACAAAATTGCTTGCAGCTGAGGTGAGCCGGGATACTCCATAGTCCAGCACCTTTCTTTTGCTACTTCGCTTACCCAGAGACTTGGCAGTTTTCACTGATTTCTTCAGATGAATAAAGCTACTTATATTAAGTACCAGTTCTAGAAAGCTTTGCTTGAAAATTCTGTGAGATACAGATACACACACTCACACACACATACACACAGTTCTCACAGAAACACACACACACATGAGAGAGAGACAAAGAGACAAAACACACTCACACACAGTTCACACACACACACACACACACGAGAGAGAGAGAGAGAGACAGAGAAACACACACAGTTCTCACACAAACACACATGAAAGAGAGACAGAGAGAGATAGAGAGACAGAAAAACACACATATACACAAAAAAAGAGAGAGAAAAAAACTTGTATAATCTTGTATTTATCACAGTTATAGTTATAGATCCTGAGCATGGGAAGTTTTGGCCATTTTGCATGTGAACATTCTGTATTTCACTACATTTTCATGTATTTTTTAAATTTAAAGTTGCCTTTTCTTTTTCTATTTGTTATTATTTTTTTTAAAAAGAAAACAAACTATCTTTTTCCATTTTACATACCAATCCCAGTTCCCATTACCTCCTTTCCTCCCATCCCCTCCACCTAGGCCCCCACCCCAACCACTCCACAGAGAGGGTAATGCACATTGCTTTGGGGAAGGTCCAAGACCCTCCATAATATATCTAGGCTGTGCAAGGTATCCATCCAAGGAGAATGGGTTCCCAAAAAAGCCAGTACAAGAAGTAAGGATAAATACTTATACCACTGCTAGTGGCCCCTCAGTCTGTCCCAGCCATACAACTGTCACCCACATTCAGAGGGTCTAGTTCGGTCCTATGCTGCTTCCTTTCCTGTCAGGCTGGAGTTGGTGAGATCCCATTATCTCAAGTAAACTTTTTCAGTGGGTGTTCCCATCATGATCTTGACCTCTTTACTCATATTCTCACTCCTCCCACTCTTCAGCTGGACTTTATGAACTCATCCCAGTGCTCCACTGTGGGTCTCTGCTTCTGTTTCCATCAGTTGCTGGATGAAGGTTCTTGTAAGCCTCCACACTTTTCTGTGGATACCCAGGCCCGATTCAGGTGCACGCTTTCCTGAACTCGAGTCCATGAGAATGGACGATTGTCCTGAGGATTAAAACAAACACACACAAAAGAGACCTGCTCACGTACCAAAGAGTAAATGGCAACTTTATTAAACTCAAGTCGGGTATTTATACCAGTGGGCAAGGGGGTTCAAAAGGGCATGGCCTCCTCCCATCAGGAGCAGTAGAAGGAGATTACAGGTGCCAGGCGCCTCAGGCAGAATCAGCTGGGGGAGGCAGATGTATGGGGCCCACTGCTAGAACCTTGATTACAGGTGGAATCACCATAACAAAAGAGAGCCAAATTCTTCCTAAACTATACCCTCAAGCCAGTGCTAGTGCAGAATCTCCAGGGAGCCAGAGGTCAAATGGCCCTGCGAATCGCCAAGGAAGAAAAGGGAAAAAGACTGGGGTACCTACAGGTTCTATGGTGACATTTAAGATATTCAACAATCTGACTACAGGGCAAGGCCAGTAGGGCACCCTCTCCTTTATTGTTTAGGGTCTTAGCTGGGGATACAAAAGCAGGATCTATAGTTCTGCTGTATATAAGAAACACTCCTCAATCTCAAATATAGACATTACTCAGAGTAAAGGGTTGGGAAAAGATTTTCCAATCAAATGGTCCTAAGAAATAAGTGGGTGTAGCTACCCTAAAATTTAACAAAATAGACTTTAAACAAAAATCAATCAGGAGAGATGAAGAAGGAAATTTATACTCATAACAGCAACAATCCATCAAGATGAAGTCTCAATCCTGAACATCTATTCCCCAACTAAAAGAGCACTCACTTATATAAAAGAAACATTACTAAACCTTAAATCATACATGAAACTCCACACACTAACAGTAGAAGACTTCAATACCCCATTCTCCACAATGGACAGGTCAAGTAGACAGAAATTTAACAGAGAAATAAGAGAATTAACAGATGTTATGACTCAAAGGACTGAACAGACATCTATAGAATATTCCACCCAAACACAAACAAATATACCTTCTTCTCAGAAACTCATGGAACCTTCTCTAAAACTGATCACATAATTGATCACAAAGCAAACCTCAACTGATGCAAAAATATTGGAATCACCCCCAATGTCTTATTGGCTCACCATGGTTTAAAGATATAATTTAACAACAACACTACTCTCAGAAAGCCTATAAATGCAGGGAGACTGATCAGTGCTCAATTAAACCACCCCTGGTTCAAGGATAAAATAAAGAAAGAACTTAAAAACTTCCTAGAATTCAAGGAAAATGAAGGCACAACATAGCCAAACCTATGGGACACTATGAAAGCAATGCTAAGAGGAAAGCTCATAGGAATAAGTGCATATGTAAAAAAAGTGGAGAAAACTCACACTCGTGACCCAACAGCACACCTGAAAGCTCTAGAACAAAAAGAAGCAGACACACCCAGGAGGAGTTGATGACAGGAAATAATCAAATTGAGGTCTGAAATCAATAAAATAGAAACAAAAAAAAAACAATACAAAGAGTCTAGGAGACAAAGAGCTGGTTTTTTGAGAAAATCAACAATATAGACAAACACTTATCCAAAGTAAATAAAGTCAGAGGGAGAACATTCAAATTAAGAAAATCAGAAATGAAAAAAGGGGGTGTAGCAAAAGCCATTTTCATGTGTTTTAAACTGAGGAAAGGCTGTTACTTGAATTTAAAGTCCGCTAGAGACTAGAGGACTCTATTAGGACTCAGTGATTATGGGAGACAATCTTCAGTGTGTGTTTGATCTATTTCCACTTGCATAACACATGGATGGGCCAAATATTACTTTTAGGATTTAGTAATCTAATCCAGGGGGGCACTGACCACTGATTAATCTGTTATTTGTCTTATGTTTTCAAACCGCAACCAAAGGCTCTATTTTTACTATTGCATTTTCTAAAGAATCATTTGCTTATTAATTAGGACGACTGTGCTGCTGAATGAGTTATTGTGCACCACATGCACATAGGAGCCTGTGTATGCCAGAACAGAGTCTTAGACTCCTGGAACCAGAGTGAGAGGGAACTCTTGAGCTACCCCGTGGGTGCTAGAATTTGAACCCGGGTCTCCTGGAAGGTCAAAAGTGCTCTTAATCAGAACATTTTTTCCAACCCCCTTATTGTTGTATTTTTAAACACTGAATTAATTTTTGCATTGTATAGGAAGTTGAGAAACATAACATAGTTGGCATGAATTCTTCCTAAAGTCAGTGCTGGATGTTACAGAGGACAATTAAACTTTCATCTACATAATAATACATTTTTTTGCAGAATATTCACTAAGCATGAATATAAATTTAAAATGTACCCATTTGATATCATAAGGAGGGTTATGCTAATCTATTCTTTGTTGTCCTAAAAGGGCTTTGACAGAAGGAGATTTACTTATGTAAGTTATTACCTTATTGTGACAGAAAGCATATCTTGAATAGCTCACAGTTTTGACCATATACATTATCATTGAATAGAAAACATTGCATTCAGGTATTTTTAATTCCTTTTGCTAATGTAACATTATTATTTACATGAAAAGGGTTATGTTCAGAATACTTCTTTTCAATTGATATGTATATAATTATTTCCCACTTGTTTTTCTTGCACACCTTCTGTGTTATTTTTGCTTTGCTTGAGAACATGCTTTAGCACAAAAGTTGATGGACTTATTTCTATCATGAATAGTTAGCACACTGACTCAGTGTTATCAACTTTGCTTGGACAAATTCAATCCGGAGTGTGAATAAGTACCATATAGCTCTTGTTGTCTGTCAGGATGGTTGTTCTCTGTTCTGTGTAACATAGAGCTCCAGTCCTCTGTCAGGAAGGTTGTTCTCTGTTCTGTGTAACATAGAGCTCCAGTCCTCTGTCAGGAAGGTTGTACTCTGTTCTGTGTAACATAGAGCTCCTGTTCTCTGTCAGGATGGTTGAACTCTGTTCTATGCTTGTCTTCTCACTGTTTATTTTTCTCTTCTAACTTCTAATTGTGACACTTTTCAGTCAACATCTTGATTTATCCATTTTAGTTTCCCGTGCCAATGCTCCCTAAGGTCTTCTAATATTACTCTTTCAGAGCAACAATAAAATACGAATAGCTTATAAAAGTTCCTTTCTTATAAATTATAGGTAAGCATGTCATATACTGTGATTTAAAAATTAAATAATAAGTAAAATTCACTCATTTTAAGTTTAAGGTATTATGATATGCTTTTTGTGTCCTCTACCCTTCCCTTTCCTGTCCTTTGTTCCTTTCTCCCAGTCCTGCCCACTTCCCTCCCTGACTCTATTCCTTCCCTTCCCCTCAGTGTCCCTTCTCCTCTCCTCCCCTCCCCTTTCCTTCAGCTGTGTATTGCAGGGTGGCCTTAAACTTACTGAACTTCTGACCTTCCTAAGGTCTGTGATTTATAACAGTGAACTCATGAATGCAATGACACGCCTGCTTGGCACTGGTTTTATTCAAAAAGATTTAAAAAATTGTGTAAGTATGCTTTTATTTCCTGTTAATGTTAAGGTATCAATTTTAAATAATTCACAACTACATTTTCATACCCTCATTTCATTTCACGGACTGTCTCTCTATTCCTAATTTGTATCCAATTTGTGCTTCTGCTTGAGATTTCTGTAGACAGTGATAATACAATGTAATAAACATGACTATTTTCCACCCAAAACTCAATTTCCGAAATGAAATATGAAGGAAATTATGTTAAACTTTTAGTGGAGTCATTACTTAATTTTATTGCTATTCTTTGTGAGTGCTTCAACTCAAAAACTAAGTTATAATATGAAACTGAAAATTCATCTTATGTATAACTATGCAGACATTTAATAAAAACCACATTAAATGTGAGCATTTACATTTAGAAGTGAAAATAAACATGACCTAATGGCAAAAGATAGCATTTACTCTCTTGGAAGTATGTAAGGCTGAGAGATTAATACCAAGCAGGTCATTTGCACAGTGTGTAGTCCAGGCCTTTAAGTGATATGTTGTAGGTTGATAACAATAGAATATCCATGGAAACCAAACCAAGGGTTCAACTCAGTTATTTTCTGTGGCAATACATTTTGATTAGCACATCAGACTTGAGAAACAGAATGAACTCCTAAAACAAAGGCAGCCAATGTGGTCTGAGCATGAAAATGTCCATATTCATAAACCAAATTATGGTTTAGAGACGTGATAAAAAGGCAAAGTAATTCAGGGATTTGAGACACACAGAGGAAAATACCTCGTCACTGCGCGCACATTTTCAGTTAGATTTGATGTTAGACATCTCACTAAATGAGCTGAAACTCTTCCCAGTTACATGTTATAAAACAAGTTCATGTACAAGTAATTTAATTTACATGTGTGGGGATAGCTCTGCATGGCGTTAGGTGTTTGCCATATCACAAAAGCAATTAGATTACACTGGAAGCCAGCTGTGCAGTGGGGAGATTGCTTTTATCTAAGTGATAAAATCCTTGTAGAGTGTGAACAATGCTGGGTATAAAATGTAACATTTTAATGAACAGCATAAAAGATGAATAGATGAGCACCAAGAAAGGGCACAGGGAAGAGGGAAGAGGGAGAATGAGAAAGGTTTGCCGCTGGTTGTGACAAACTAGTCACCTGTAAGGACTCCTAATCAGAAAACGGTTTCTACATCATTTAATTAATTTAGTAAGTATGTGATCTCCATTCATCATTTAGCCGCCCTAAGAAAAACCAGAGATGGCAGATCTTATTGACAACAAAGGCAGACCTGATGTTAACATTAGTCCTTACTGAGCTGGGAGTAAAGGGATGAGGATGAGACAGCTAAGGATGGTGTGTGGAAGGAGACTCTGACTCACACTAAGAGTTTCATTTGACACACTCTGCTGACCAAGAAAAGGTCACATGATCAGCCTGTGTCATTCAAACGGCATCTGTTCACATGGGAGTCATGGGAATTATTGGTGAAATTTTCATAATCATGGAAACCAAGCTGTAGTAACTCCTTTGACAATAAGTTTTGGTAGGTACATGGAACTTGAAAGACAAAAATCCCTCTTTTGTGCCTGGATGATTTTACCTGTGTAGGAAAATCTAAACCTAAATAATAGCATTGCAATTTTTGTCCATATCGTTAAGATGTGATGTATTTTACTTATCAAGTCTTGTTGCTCTCAATGTCTCTTGATTGTGCTATGATTTCATACTTAATCCCAGACTGTTAACTTAGACAACATGCTGTATTTATTACAGTTCAGATAGAAAGGCTGGAAATCCAGGCAGCTGGGAGCCAAGGAGTCCCACAAAGTAGCACCACAAAACAACGGGAGATTTATTGGAAGGGAAAAAAACCAGGAGGTTGGCTGCCTCTGCTTAGGCAAGAAACAGAAGCAAACAGGATACAGGACTTAACATAGATATTCTCAGAAAGGAGGTAGAACTTTCCAGGGTGGAGGTTGGTGGGATGTCATGTTCAGAGACTTTTTACTCTGTAGGGTTGGGGCAGGGTCCAACAGTTAGGGAAGTTAGAGTGTTCTATGGGTGAAACCTGGTAGTTAGAAGCCTCAGGGGATAGGCTTGGCCACTCCTGTGGCTTGAGGGACTTACAAATGCAACTGAAAACGCTAAGCTACTATTTATGCATGAAAGGAAAATAGAATATTAGTTCCCAGTTAGATTATTTATAAATGCTACTAATAGTCAAACATTTCCTATGCTCCAACCCTCTGCTAAACATACTGTTCTTATTGTGACTTTATTAATTATTTCAACCTTTTTTTTGTATCTAAACTGAATATTGATGGAAATATTTAAGAATAATATATTATTGCTGTCATAAGATTCCATTATTTGTACATCACAATAATTATTTCAAAAGTTACACACACACACACACATATACATACATATGTATATATATTTGAGAAGAATAATTCATATCTCAATGTCCAGGAAGCTGGGAATGGTTATAAAAGACAAGATGGAAGACAGAATATTTTCTTGGTAATCAACGTCATATTAACTTATTTTTCCATAGCTATAATACAATTTTTCTGAGAATAGAATATGTATACTTGCAGAACTTCATTGCAGGAGCCAAAGTACCTTCTAACTGGCCAGGAAGCAACCTAAAAATTGAAAGACATAAGGAAATACATGAAATCAAGTAAGTAGTGTTTATCCTCCTGAAAATATAATTGTGTTTGGAATAAATGTGAGCATGCTGTCCTTTTTTTGCTTTTTCTTTGTGTGTGTGTGTGTGTGTGTGAGAGAGAGAGAGAGAGAGAGAGAGAGAGGGACGGAGGGAGGGAGAGAGGGAGAGAGAGAGAGAGAGAGAGAGAGAGAGAGAGAGGGACGGAGGGAGGGAGAGAGGGAGAGAGAGAGAGAGAGAGAGCGCTCTTGCTATCCTGGAACTTACTCTTTAGACCAAGCTTACCTTGAACTCGCAGAGACCTGCCTGCCTCTGTTTCCATAGTTCTGGGACGAACGGTGTGTGCTACCACCACCAGGTGTGAGCATGCTATCTTAGTTAATAGAAACCTTAACAAGTGACTATGCTGTCTCAGTTAGGGTTTCTTTTGCTGTGAAACAACTCTTATTAAAGAAAACATTTAATTGGGTCTGACTTACAATGCAGAGGTCTAGTCTGTTATTGTCATGGTAGAATGCATGACAATGCACAGGCAGGGATGGTCCAGGAGTGGAAGCTGAAAATTCGACATCCAGATAGGCAGGCAGCAGGAAGACAGAGCTGCACTGGGCCTGGCTTGAGCCTTTGAAACCCAAAACCGCCCCGGCTTTTGCTTCCTCCAAAAAAATCACACCTCAGTATGCCACTCCTTAAGCACTCAAATATATGAGACTATGGGGCCATTCTTATTCAGATGACCACACGTGCATTCTGATTGGCAAAAAAGCAATTTTATTTTACCATGAGATGGACATCTACAGTGTTTCACACTCACTGTGGTGGTCATGAAAGGCTCAACAACAGGAATCATGTGAGCGTTTTCCTTTCGATAGCGACATTAAGGTGTGAAAGGCACAATTAATTACAGCTTTCTGCTAATGTTTAGTTTTTCTTATTTCCAGACATTTTGAATTGTTATAAAAAAACTGATATCTTTAATTTTTTTCTCCTTTTAATGTTTTAAATTTATTTTTCTTTTTTCTTCCCTGATGATGAAGCAGCCTTATGGAAAATGAATAAGAACTGTAGTTTAGAAATTAATATGGTTAAATATGTAAAACTTGTTGGACTCTGCCCATCCTGCCGACCAATGTGATATAATACACACTATCAACTCATGTTAGGGACAGAGGCCAGGGATACCATGAGCTGCACACAGTGACATGTGTACAAGAGATTTAACACAGATGTCATAATGGCAAAAGAAGAAACTCAGGTCAACTTGAAACTTTACCAGAGAAAGGAAACAGTATCCTTGGAGAGTAGTGAACAGCAGGAAGCTATAAAACATTAAGAAGGTGAGTGAAGAAAAGGGTAAAAGTGGGACTGGGGAGATAACTCAGCTCTTAAGAGCCTTTGTTGCTCTTGTACAGAACCTGGCTTTGGTTCCTAGGATGTACATGGCTGCCCACAACCATTCTAACTCCAATTCCAGGGAATCCTTGGACATTGCATGCACAAGCTGCCTTAGATACATCATTCATACAGATAAAAATGAAAATAAATTTTTCAAAAGGCTGAAAGTATTTATATTTGTCATGGTTTATTCTCTGATTTTTATGGTACTAATTAAAGTTAATAATGTAATTAAATTTCCTTGTCCTATTAAATAATGCAATTCTAGATTTACATTTTTCTTTAGAACATCAAAAAGATGAAGGAAAATAAGGCAATTGATACAGCAAATACATACATTTGTGAAATCTGAACAATGTTATAATTTCATGAGCTATAAGAGCAGAGAAAGCTAAAGAAACAACTTTCAAAATAACGTTCTTTGTTTTTTTGGTGGGAGGGAGTGGTTTGGTCTAGCCAGGATTTCTCTGTAGTTTTGGAACCTGTCCTGAACTCACTCTATAAACCAGGCTGGCCTTGAACTCACAGGGATCCACCTGTCTCAGCTTCCCTAGTGCCAGGATTAAAGGTGTGGGCCACCACAGCTCACATCATGTTTGATTGGCTATGTAGTAAGCTCGAGGCAAGCCTGGGATACATGAGACTCCACCTCTAGAAAAGAAAATAGCTGAAAGTAAAACACATGCTTCGGAATGTAGCAGCACATTGTGAGCCTTGTAGGAACTCACTTTGAACATGTAATATTTCTGGGTTCTTCTCCATTTTTTATATTGAGGTAGGGTCTCTTGCTAAAGATTCCTAATAGTCTGGCTGGCAGAGACTCCCTGTCTCTGCCTCCTGTGTTTCCTGGCATACAGGTGGGGTACCACACCCACTCAGCTTTTACTGGGCTTCTGAACCTCCAGCTGCTACAGGAACATGTACATAATGCATGCATACCCCAACACGTATGTACCTACATATGTGCAAGTGGGCTAAAAGATACCTTACTGGAACAGGTTTTCTGTTTTTCTTGGAGTCAGTGGGTTCCCACCTTATGTAGAATTTCCTGACAACCAGCAGGCTATGTGCCAAGAGTAGATGTGCTGTAGAGATCTGACTACCAAGGGCCACTAGCCCAAAACAGACATTTTTTTTTTTACTAGTTTCTCTACCTTTGTTGCAACAAAGACTAGTAGCCTGACAGTTAACTTATGACAACTTTTGGTACACCCAGATGCTGCGGGAGTATCTTCCACTGCTTCAGCCAATAGTAGCTGAAGCACGAGCCCATGGTGCTGTGGGAGCGCCTTCCGCTCCATCAGCCAATAGCCGCTGAGATATCAGCCCACTGGGGCGTGGTATATTTCTCTTTTAAAAAGAGCCAAAGAGCTCGGCTCGGGCCTCTTGGTCCCTGCTCCTGCTCCCGGCTCCTGCTCCAGTGACTAGGCTCCCTTCCTGACGGTTTATGGTGTATGTAAGTTTTACCCCCCAAAATAAATAACCCCTTAAAACATAACTGGTGTGGGACTGATTCGCCGTTACCCAGAGTCTCCCCGACCCCAACCACCACTACAAACTGGAAAGCTGTCTGCTGTTTGGTCCTAATTTTGGTTCTAATTTTTCACCTTCCTGCAGTTAGCCATTAGCTGTCAGTTGTGGCAGCCTGGCATTTCTATAAATTTGGGTACTCTGGGACCTCAAAGTCGGGACCACTTATGTTGAAAACAAGGAAGGAAGCTGATGCAACCTTCCAGTAGATTCAACAGAGAAGGAAGGCTACCATGAGGTCTCACCATGAGACTCACCCTTAGCTCCCAGAACCCAAGACATCTGCTTGACCCAAACTACAGGACTCAAAGTGCTGCAGACTTCCAGACCTGAATCTGAGGAGACTTGCTGTCCCAGAGGCTGGTAGTCACAGCCCTAAGACATGCTGAGGATGAGAGGTGGTTCCTCCTGTTATTCTGGGCCTATAGGACTGTCCCCAGCTGGTGTTCCAAGGCTTTCTGAGAGCTTTTCAGTTATCTACCACTCCATAGCTGTAATGGCTAGTATCCCAGCACTAGTCACAAACATTTTTACCTCTATGAAACTTCCAGACGGAAAACGGTATCCTTTTTTCATAAGTTCTCAGATTGAATTCCATCTCTCTTTTTTTTTGTTCCTGTTTAACTTAAATACCCATTTAAGTCAGTTTTTTTTAAATCGAAGTTAAGATTATCAATTCTGACTTCTATTACAATATCACCATGTTTACTGTCTATGAATGGACCTCCCCATTCTTGGAGGAGGATAGGATGCGAACCCAGTAAGAAACATAAGATGGTATATGAAAACTTCTTCACTGCCAGCCAACTGGCCAAGGAGACAGAGCTCAGCTGCGCAACCTTGACAACAACTGTCTTGACTGTCTGAGCCATCTCTCTGGCCCCTGAGTTTAGCACTACTTTAAGAAAATACCATTTAAACCATTGTATCCAAACAACATTGCTTTTCCTCATACCATGACAATAAAATAATAATTATGTGGTCATTAATCATGTAAACCCAAAAGTGAAAGAGTGAAATATTTTTGTCTCCCAAAGCCATGTGAATATTCTCCTTAGAACTTGCCCGTGAGAAAGGTCAGCGTGGCTCTAAAAGTAGAAGCTGGCAAGCAGCGAGCAGGTCAGAAGGCTCACCCTCTCTTCTCCCCCATCAAGAAGGAGCTGATGCTTCAGCATCAACTTCCGCTGGGAGAGCTGGGTGTTCTCCAGGACGGAGGACAAGCATCAACAGGTGAGGGCTGTGACTCCGAAGATATTTTTTAAATTACTATGAGACGAAACATCTTCAATGTTAGGACACTTTCCTGTCTTGTGATGATTTTACTTTAAATGTCAAAGAGATGCATAAGAAAGCTCACTGAAAGAACTCTTCAGAAGATGGAAATTAAAACAATCAAATATGAATTAACCATTTTAAAGCCCACTAACAACCTTTTCATCCTTTTGACGATTCATGTTCTGAAGCATCTGAAAACTGCGAAATTTCCATGCTATAGTTGAGAAAAGTCAGTTTGGGTTCAAGTCTCTAAGTTCTTTAATGTCTCATTTAGTACTTTTAGGCAGTGGGCAGCTGAGATGGTAGAACACAAAACATGAAGAAAGGCAGGAACTCCTGTTTACACCTTAGCAATTGTACATGGAAAACTGTTATCACAAAAAAAAAAAAAGAAACCAGAATTGAGAACATAATTGAAGATACTATACTTGGGTAGAAATACTCTTTCAAAAGTGGGACACAATGTTTTCAAGCACAGAGGAGGCCTTTTCACAGCAAAGATCCTCGGCTTAAGGGCTAACCTTTTCCTCCATCAACTCTCTCTCTCTCTCTCTCTCTCTCTCTCTCTCTCTCTCTCTCTCTCTCTCTCTCTCTGTGTGTGTGTGTGTGTGTGTGAGCTTGCACAAAAGTATTTGTGCACATATCTATGGAGGTTAGAGGACACTTTTAATTATCATTCTCAGAAACATTATTCACTCCTTCAGGAAAGTCTCTTCCTAGCCTGGAGTTTATCTGTTAGGCTAGGTTGACTGGTGAGCCTCAGGAGTCTCCTCATCTGTCTTCTGCAGAACTGGGATTGTTAGCATGTGTCACCATACATTTTCACATGTGTTCTGGGGACCCAACTCAGCTCCTCATGATATCAATGCAAGCACTTTCCCAACTGATCTACCACTCCAGGGTCTCTGGGAGTTGTTTAATGTGTAGAATGGACTCTGTTAGTAGTGAGTGCCACAAGTTTGCGTTTCCAAAAGACTAGCAAGTGTTGTCAAGCCTGCTGGTTTAATGACAGAATCCTCTTGATGGAAAACACTTGAAGAAAATTTTGTAAGAAACATAAATGTGGTAAAAAGCAGTAATTTCTTTTCAGACATTTTGAAGCAGTTTGTATCTGCAGATAGTTTCTTTTTTCTTTTTATTTCTTTATTTCTTTCTTTTTTTACTTTTTGGTTTTTTGAGATAGGCTTTCTCTGTAGGTTTTTTTGGAGCCTGTTCTGGAACTAGCTCTTGTAGACAAAACTGGCCATGAACTCACAGAGATCCGCCTGCCTTTTCCTCCTGAGTGCTAGAATTAAAGGCCTGTGCCACCAGCACCCAGTTTGGCAGACAGATTCTTTAGTGTTGATTTTCTCCAGTTTACAATAATAGCTCAAATATTTATGCCCAATCAAGCATCTGATCTTGAAGCTGACTCAACTCATGTACCTAATGTTTTGAACTGAAACATTTTCAAGATAAAGTTGTTATTTCTCTACTTCTTTCAAATTAACCCCAGTCCTATCTTTGACTTCTAAAGCTCAGTAAATGGCACTGTCAATGCTGTTTTCTTAAAATATTTTTTCTGTGCCCACACAGTTGGTATCCAAAATCTTTCATCCATCTTCTCTGCTGCATATTAACTCAAGATGCTTTCTTCTACCCAGACTCATGTTAAGCCAGCTTTCTATCTCACATGCCCTTCTACTCTCTTTCCTATAATGGCCAAAGGGATCATTTCTGTAAGGATATCCCACAGCCTTCAGAATAAAGTTCAAGATCATTACCTGAGCTACAGTTCATTTAATATGCTTTCTTATTAATTTTGCAATCTAACCTAATTTAATGCCTTCTATTTGTTTTGCTAAATTAGATAGTATAAATTTTCTGCTCCTCAAACATGCTGAACATGCAAAATGCCTCACCATCTACACTTCATGGCTTATAATTCTATCTCTGGAATGATGCCCACACAACATACACCATACTCCATTTATCATATGAATTACCTTCTGGGTCAATGGTCATAAAATATACTTGAGCTGGATTAGTCTAGAAACTTTCACACATAAATGAATGATAGGCTATTTTGACGTAAAATTCCCTGTAAAGAATTACATGTTGAAGCTCTAGACTCCTGATAGAAATACCAGGGTGAGGCAATTGGATCATGGATCAACTCATGGAAAATTTTAAAAGTGAATGGGCTAATATTAAGACTAATTGCAAGAAGAAGGTCACTTGGTGTGATGTTGAAAGGTATGGATGGGCCCTGCTGTCTGCGGACTTTGTAGTTGCCATCAGATGTACAGCCATTTGACCACAGGCTTCACTGCCGAACAGCTTGCCTCATATCAGGCCTGAATCCCTCGGGTCAGAATATGATGGACCCAATGTTCTGAACCCTTGAGCCAGAACCATACATTGTCCTCCTCATTGCTTTTCTTGGTATTTTGTCATTGTATTAGAAACCTGAGTGGCACACGCACCAACTTCTGCTCTGTCGCACACTCGTGAGGACAGTCTCATTGGATTCTCCTACACACCCCATAGGGACCTCCACTTCAGTGCTGGGGACTTTCAAGTTTCAATGAACTCACTCACCATCTGCTTCAAGATCACCTTGAAGACTCAGCTCATTTCCCAGAAGCAGATGTTCTCATGACTTCTTATGTATCTATTTTAGATGAGGTCCTAAAAGCTAAATTTCATTAAGTTCTTCAGGATTTTTGATCCTGATAGAGCACGCAAGAAGAATGTGTCCTTCCAGGTAGAAGGTTGGCTCCGGATTACAATGTCTTCTTATAGGAATTGAGTGGGTCATTATTCCAACAGCATCAGCAAGATATGTGTTCATTGTGTCTTGTATCATCTAGCACTTTCTATAGTAAACAGTAGACACCGTAGAAATTTCTAGTAGATTAAACAAAACAGTGAATGTGGTTGCTCGCAATTGTATTCATAAATGTAAACATAACTATGGTGTGTGTTCTATATATCTATGTGCTTCTTTGTGTGTATGGGTATAAACGTGTATATTCAGGAACATGTGACTCTATGTACACCTTTGTGTGGAGATCAAAGTTTAATGTCCATTTTTTTATATGCTCTCAACTTCTTTTTATCTGGTTGATTTGCTAACAGGGTTTCTTATTAGCCTAGAATTTAGCAAGAAGTAGGCTCAGCTACCTGGCCAATAAGCTTTAGCCTGACCGCTAAGCGGTGAGGTCATAGACTTTCACAACCACCTCGCAGTGAGATTTCTTTTGTATTTTAATAAATAAAGCTTGCCTGTACTGCCCCACTGGTCAGCCTCACAATCCAGGCATTGGTGACACACACCTTTCATCCTAGTATCCACACTAGTTTGCCATAGAAACTGAGTGGTAAAAGTGCATGCCTTTAATCCCAGTCCTAGAGAGGGATATAAAACAGGAGGAGATAACCTTCAGATACAGTCTCATTTTGAGGTTCCTGGAGGCAGAATCACCATTTCAGACTGAGGTAGAGGTAAGAGCCAGTGGCTGGCTCTTTTGCTCTTCTGACCTTAGGGTGGAATATCTCAATATCTGTCTCTGGATTTTTATTAATCATGCTACACCACTTTTTATTTATTTGATAATATATTTTTCCTGTTTTTTCTAAATCTTATTTTTTGTGATTATAATTACATTATTTCTCTTTTTCCTTTTCTCCCTCCTGCTCCTCCTATGTGCCTTCTTGCTCTTATTCAAATCAATAGCTTCTTCTATAATTGTTACACATTCTCTCTCTCTCTCTCTCTCTCTCTCTCTCTCTCTCTCTCTCTCTCTCTCATGCTTGGGCAGTCATGTTGGTGTGACTTTATGGGTATAGCTTCTGACATTAATAAGACTCATAATGTCACAGCCAATCCTTACTTCTCTGCCTCTCACAAGGTTTCTATGCCCTTTCCTACAATGTTCCTTGAGTCTTAGATGTAGGAGTTTATTTATTAGTTTTATTACTATTATTACTATCATGTGAGTTCTGAGACTTTAATAATATCTTCCAACTTGCTTGGCAAGCAGTATACTGACTGACCAGTCCTTTCAATCATGAGATTTAACATAACATAGCATGTTATTCTTTTTAATAGAAAGTAAGGAAACAAGAATAATCTATTCTCTCCTAGGAAACCAGATAGGTGGGTGACAAAAATCCCTAACTTAAAAGGAACTGCGAAACTATGCAGGGACATTACAGGGACTTACTTCAATCAAGAACCAATTTCAGAGAGAAGAATCACTATTACTCAATCATTTAACACACAGCTAAAACAGAAACACACACAGGGGATAAGAATGTTTTCTGACTTTGGTGGATGCTGAGAAGTTAGAGCCCACCGTGTAACTTGCTACAGTTTACTGTTGGATCTTGATTATCTCAGGGCCATTTCCTCCAATGAAGCCTGCAGTTGAGAGGCAATGTCCTGAGGGGTTGTCGTTCAGGTTGCTGGCATATCCTTTGTTATCTTCTTACCCACTATCTGTTCCTCTGACGAAGCCCATGCTTTCTCTGGTACAAATAAGTTGCTGACTTGAAATGACACTCATATTTTAAAAATTTGTTTTCCTGGTTATATTGATCTGGAAGCAGGGATCTTAAAAACAACATTAAAATTCTGCATTGTTACTTACTGTTAAAGCTGAGAAATGTGTTAGTCTCAGCTACAGTGCTCTATGCTTGCAAAAGTCACACACAGAAGTCTTTCTCCTTGCCAAAGGCCAAGCCTAATGGATAAATTATACCAGAATCGATTTCAAACATCAACAAACAGAGCAAAGACAGTCCATGAGTCAGGAGCTTAAGTCAGTTTGAGAATGTATATACACAGAGCCAAGATGGAAGGGGTCTTTTAAAGAGTAAGCAGCACTGGAAGCAGGGCTTGGCTTCCAATAGGTACAGCAAAGGTAATCGAGGGTTAGGGGTAGCTTTGCTTCTGAGGGCTCTCTGAAGGAGTTTATTTTAGCATTTATTCTTGGTTTGTTTCTTTCCCCTCAAACTCAGAATGTCAATGAAAGAAGCCACCCCTAGTAAATGACTGGTACCTTATCTGGACAGATAAAGTTTCATTGTTCAAGGTAATGTATATTATACAGAATCTTAAAATATGCAGAGGATATTTATTGTTTTACACCATGATTTCCTTTTCATAAGCATAGAGCTCTTTCACAGTCAGCCAAAGTAGTGAGAAGGTCATTTCAAGGACAAATTTTACTATGGTTGTGAATGGCAAAAACTTGCATAGAAAAATATAAGGGATAATTTACTGGACTCTAATCTTTTAAGAATGCCTCAAGTAAACCGCGGTTGGACTTGAGTTGCTTGCTTGGACCATAGCAGAAATGATCACGGAGAGAAGGAGAAGGCATTTTATCTCATGCGTCCTGAGCTGAGACTTCTTGGATCTTCTCGAAGCCTGTAACATCGCACTCAGAATTTCATATGAACACAAACTAAGACTTAAATCACCACGTAAAACTTCTTATCCTACACTTTTCTATTTAGGATGATTCTGTATTATTCCACATGGTTCAACTACCACAAAATGCTTTGCTTAGCTCTGCTTTAAATTTTGGGAGTGATGTTTTTGACTAAGCACAATCAAAATCAAAGATGAAACTGCAGATTATTGGACTTTCATCATTTTTTTTTGCACCAGAAAATTCTGCTGTATTCACTCCAAAACTGCATCCTTTAGTGAACAAAAATAACTCCCCTTTATTTGCAATTTGTTTGTGAACCTCTTGACCTCAGTTGTCAATGAAACCAGGGACATCATCAAATCTTTGTGTTGATAGATTGAAATAGTTCTTAAAAGCAGCCTGAAAGATGATACTGTTGTAGTGCATTCTTTTACCTTCTTTTCCTTCTTGTCTGTGGCAAGCCACCTTTCTGGGGTGGCTTTTGCTGTAACCTTAGCTGTTGCAGGTCCGCACATTCCAGAGATGGAGTGTGAGGATTAGAAATGTTAGGTAGGAGGAACAGAGATAAGAAAGAATCACAGAGACATAGGATAGTATTGGGAGAACAACTCAGCGGATCCTGAATGTTGAAAACCTCTTCCAACTTCTATGTCCACCTGTGTTTAATTTTCCATGCACTTTTATACCCCAACACAATAGGAGGGAGAAGGCAAAAAACCACTTTAACATGATACAAAGGACAACCAGAACAGTGACTTGCTTCAATACTTTGAGACATCAAGTCATTATTTCTTGAGAAAAGCATTCTGTTGTTTAGGCAGTGAACCCACCCTAGACAAAGTATTCTGAAGGCAGTCCCTCCCTAGGTCATACCTTCTATTTCAAACTATTTCAAAAGAAGGAGCACGAGTATGCTCTAATTCTCTGACCCTGTGTCAGGATGGAGTGGGTCTACCTCCATGGGCCATCTTAATGTCCAAAACACCAAGTAACCACACCATAGGTGTAAATGGAGGCTGTGGTTTTGTTTCCCAGCTTCCCAGACCTGAATAATCTCACAGATACTATATTAATTACGACACTGCTTGGCTAATGACTCAAGTGTATATCTAGATAGCTTTTACATCTTAAATTCACCCATTTCTATTAACCTATGTATACCACGAGGTTGATGCTTACCAGTAAGGTTTCAGCATCTTTCTCCTTTGGCAGGACATGGTATCTTCCTGTCTCTGCCTTTTTTCCTTCCCTTATTCCTGCTTGGATTTCCTGCCTTGCTATAATCTGCCCTGCCATAGGCAAAAGCATTTTCTTTGTTACAAAATGCTGATAAAACATTCACAGTATACAGAGGGGAATCCTACTTTATTAGATCAGGGTGGATAGCCACAGTTCTTGTTAACAACTTTGAATAAGTTCAAACTCTTTGACCTGCAGACAAGGTGGAATAGACACACATTTCTGGGTCTCCACAGCTGTTGTTCCCTTAAAAGGAGAAGCCTTAACTCACAATCCCCTGCAGGCTGAAGTAGTTGCAGCACATTCCACTTTGCAGGATTAGTGGCCATTTTCTCTTTCTTCCTTCGGTTTTCCCCAGTATCCTCTGTGACCTGGAAAACTGTTTAGGTTACTTGGTCTCTGGTTGGATTATTCTAAATGGTGTCTCTACAGGAAATTAGAAAGTAACATGAGTATGAGGTTACAGAATGTTCTGCAGAATTCCTACCTTGAATGGTCATTTTGTCATGTCCTAAACTCCCTACCGTAGAGCAGGAATATTGTTAGCTGGTGTTCTCCAGCTAGCTAGCTTCTATTTAGCATCTTAAGGGTTTCCTCCTTCAGTGTTCTTCAGCAAGGATTATTTTCCTCAAGAGTACCAGCATTTCTTCCTGTTCTTACTAAGCCTCATGAATAGAATTTTTATTAATATCCCATTAATCATCAAACTGTGGTGCTGTGTTTGTTTCAAGGGAATGGAGGAATACTGACTGGAAGGAAAAGTAAATAGTTGCATCAATATGAAGAAAGTAGGTAGAACTCTTCATGCTTTGATAAGGGAAAAGAAACGAATTAAAAAGAAGTTAAGGACTGTGGTATATCTTAAAAGAACATAGTATGAAAACCAGCAGAACTAAATATACATGTTGGTGTATTATATAAAACTGAGCACAGATAAAATGTGAATGGAAAGATGTTTATCTTTGTGCATTCATATTTCAAAAATATGTGTCTGATACTTGAATGAAGATGAATATAATTATCTGGGAGGATACATTGTTAACGTTAAAGATTGGCAGAAGCAATGGACTTCAAATGTTATTTCAGAGGGCAAAGATGGTGATAGGTCAAGCAATACATATGTAAAAAGATTATCTCTGAAGAACAAGATGACTACAGATCAGTGTAAGCAAAATAACCATATCAGCTAGATACAGTCAACTACTCATGTCAGGAAATTATAAAGCATCAACTTTCAAAGGAAATGTCTCTTCACAGAAGACTTGAAAAGGCAAGAAACTTTGGTTATGAGGTCAAAGTTGAACCTTGTGCTAGAAAAACTGCTACCAGCAACATTTAGCTTTGACAACTTGGTAAAGGTACAGCCACTGACATTTAACTGACACAGTGTAAGGTTGCACTAATCTTAGAGTGTGTAAATGACTGTTGTTCTGTAGTCAGCATCTCTTTAAGACAAGTATATTTGTTTTCTTCCCAGTTGATGTTTAGTTTTTTCTTATAATTTATTTTCAACATTATTTTTAGTAATTTGTTCCATTTTTTTTCTGTGATTTATTTCAGTATTGGATTTGAACCAACAAGTATTTTCATGATAATACTTGGATAAGAATCTTGGATTTTAAAAAATGTCTGGGAGCATTCAACACCACTTAAAATTATAGCTAATTTATGTCATAGATCATGTAAAAATTCTGAAATTCACAAAAGTAAATATCACTATAATCGCACATCAGAAGACTTTAATAGTTACTGATTTGAGGAATGGATCCAAAGAATTTTAATTTATTATTTATTTATTTATTTGTTTACTTACTTACTTGTGTGTGTGTGTGTGTGTGTGTGTGTGTGTGTGTGTTAACATGCCACAGCAAATCTTTGGTGACCAGAGGACAAGTAGTAAGAGTTGTTTCTCTTCTTTTGCCATCTGGGGCCAGGGTTTGAACTTATGCCATCAGGCACAGTGATATGTGCCTTTAGACACTAAGCCATCTTGCCAAGCCAATCCAGAATATTTTAGTTTGCATTTTTGTTCTAACTTAGTATTTGAATCCATTAGGTAAGTAAGCATTTATCCCTTGGAAAAATTATATTTACAATCTTTTGGTTTACAAACTTTAGAGGGCCCTGACAAATACACTGTGAGTTCAATGCCAGTTAGAGGATGCACCAACTTAAGATATATACAACAACTAAATAAATACATACATAACTAAATTTTCTTATTAATGTGGGACTTCTATATAATACAATCCATAATGACAACGATTTGATAATATACAGAACATGAGTGTGCATGAATTAATCATGGGTTGATTAGGTGCATGAAGACAGTTGGCCAACAATTAATAAGTAACATCAGAGCTACTATCTATAGGTTTAGCACTGTGCTACACATTGTAACAGAGCAATGATTTGTTTTAAATTGATTTCTGTACCATTTCCAATTTGGTTAGACAGATTTCAGACATACTATTTTTTAAAAATGTAGCCTTTGGAAATGTTTATAGTGCAGGAATTGACTATGACAGCAGTGACATCATATTGCCTAAAGATGTGGCAGAGTAGAAAACATCTTTGAAATACCATGCTGACTTAGTTACACTTTTTATTGCTAAGACACCATGACCAAGGAAACTTATAGAAGAAAGTCTTTCAGGTCTTAGAGATCATAGGGTTAGAGCCCATGGTTATCAGGGTGGGAAGCAAGGCAGCAGGCAAGTAGGCATGGTACTGGAGCAGTCGCTAAAAGACCCTTTTTGTAGACTACTTCCCACTTTCTCTTCTATCTGGTTCAAAGTGGTCCGATTAATGTTGAGGTCTTTAATCCATTTGGACTTGGTTTTTGTGCATGTTCAACCTCCTTAGCAATCAGGGAAATGCAAATCAAAACAACTATGAGATACCATTTTACACTGGTCAGATTAGCTAAAGTCAAAAACACCAATGATAGCCTATGCTGGAGAGGATGTGGAGAGAGGGGAACTCTCATCCATTGTTGGTGGGAATGCAAACTTGTGCAGCCACTGTGGAAATCAGTGTTGCGGTTTCTCAGGAAACTGGGAGTCAACCTCCCTCAAGACCCAGCAATTCCACTCTTGGGAATATATCCCAGAAATCTTCTGGTGTTCCTATAAATGGGGGGACAGCCCTCAACCATGATCTTCACAGCTACGGTTGAGCCCATCACTGACATTCATCTCTGGATTGCTTCCCTTAGCTAAAATCATATTTGGATGACCCAGCATCAGTCTTCCCATGACTGGGGATCCAGAGTCCCTCAGATTTTTCTTTCTCCTTTCCTTTTCTTTTTTTTTCTTTTCTTTGAGACCACTCATCAGTGGTCCCCGCCATGGCCTCTCTGGCTTCCAAGTCACACTGACCAGAGCCAGTCACGCTTTAACACCCTACCTGTAGGTAGAGAACTCTCTCCTACAAGCCCTGTGGTGTTCCCTGCCATCATACCCCATCTATAGAGGGAAGACATCCTCCTATAAGTCTTGTGGTATCACCATTTTCATGGGTTTTTATGGTTTCAGCTATGGGTAGCAAGCCATCTAAGGCCATCAATCCAGTCTCTCCCCTGGGATGCCTTTTAGAGGCCCTGTAACCCCAGGCCTTAATGGCCTACTTACAGATTTCAACATTTGTCCATCTTTCTTTAAAGAATGGCAATGGCCTCATTACAATTTAGATAACAAATTAAAGTGGACATCTAATGGTGCCTTTGATCTCCATGTTCTATGGGAGCTTACTAACTCCCGTCAGTGCTCAGGCAAATGGAAGGAGTTTCCTTATATCTTAGTCTTTTACTGTCTAAGCTTTAACTCCCAGTCTTATAATCTTACCTTTCATGATATTTATATGATCCTGTCTAATAATCTACTTTCTGAAGAGAGTAGGTAGTTTGGGAGCAGGCCAGACTACATGCAGATGAGGTTCACCAAATACATGCAACATACCCTCTGGGGACAGAGGCAGTCCCTGAGTGAGAACCACAAGACTCCTGGTGGAATTTTAGCTAGGGACTGATTTTTGATTTGCCTTCTGGCAAGTCTCCTTAAGGCTGCTCTCAAGCCAGTGAACTATAATAAACTCTCAGAGGTCATTCAAGATCTGAAGGAAAATCCTTCTGCATCTTGGAATGCTTCACTAAATCCCTGTTACAATATACTAACTTATATCCAGAAACCACAGAAGAAAGACAGTTGCTCATGACTCTTTTTTTTTCTCAGTGCTACCCCAACCTTGAGGTTAAACTTAGATGTTTGGAGAAAGGCCCCTTGACCCCACAGGCGGAAGTCTTAGAGTTGGCTTTTAAGGTGTACCATGTGAGGAATGACAAAGTCCACAATCATCACTGTCATGTGCTAACCATGGCCCTCGATTGGCCGAGGTGACAGACTGCCCAATACATGCTGTCCATGCTGCTCCTTTGCCCCCCGGGGGTCAAGAACCACCAGGCTCATGTTTCAAATGTGGTAGAACTGGTTCCTGTGCCCGAGCATGCCCTAATCCTTATCTGGGTCTCACGAGACCTTGTCCAAGATGCCATAGGGAAGGACATTGGGCAGTCAATTGTCCTCATGTACATCGTGGCATAGAGACATCAAACCCAGAAAATTCCCAAATTGGCCTTCTAGGTCTGGCTATGGACAAGTGAGGCTGCCTGGACTCCTTTAGCCTAGCCACAACCATCATCTATAACAGGGAGTCACAGGTAGACATCATGGTATCCAGACAGCCCATCTCCTTTCTCTTGGGCACCAGAGCCACATACTCTGTACTGAGGGATTTCTGTGGGCCAACTTCTCCTTCTAGTTTCCCTACTGTCGGGGTAAGGGGACGCCTTATCTACTTCACCCCACCACTTAACTGTGTTTTTAGGGGTATTTATCTCACTCATTCATTTTTAGTCATGCCGATGCCAACCTGCGTGGTACCTCTATGGGAAGAGATTTTTAGCAAAAGTGGGAGCTTTCATTTCATTTACTCTTTCCATTCATCTCACCTCAGACTCACCAGCAGCTCCCCATCCTCTTTCTAGCCTCCCAACGTCCCAGCTCCAATGTGTCTTTTCCTCTACCAGTCTCTCAGGTGTACCCCCAAGTCTGGGATACTCAAAACCACTCTGTTGCTAAGCACCATCCCCCATCATTATCCAATTACAAGACCCTACTAAGTACATTACCCAAGCTCAGCTCCCACTCTCTCTCTCACTCTCTTAGGGGCCTTAAGCCTATTATCTCTGACCTTCTAAGCAAAAAGCTACTTCACCCCACTTCTATCTTTAACACCCTTATACTTGCTACTCAAAAACCCAATGGAGTCTATCACCTGGTTCAAGACCTCCAGCTCATTAACGCCACAGTGGCCTCTCTTCATCCTATAGTCCCTAATCCTTACACACTTCTTTCCACTATACCCCCAGAAACCTCCTACTTCTCAGTTCTAGATCTTACGGATATTTTTTTTTTCTATTCCTCTCAACTTTCAATCTCAAATTATCTTTGCCTTCACAGGGCTGACCAAGCAGCTAGAACAGCAGCATTATAGAGCCCAAACCCACTTTAATCACCTCAGGGGGTTCATACAGTACAGTCCACATTCTCACAGACACCCCCTGACACTTCACAAATCCTGTCCTACCTACATCAGCTCTTTCATCTTAACAGCAAAGCTCTGTTTTATTTTGTCAAGGCTCACCTCTAACCCACTCCTGAGGACTTGGAGTTCTTCAATCTACCAATGCCTCTTGTATAATCTGTTAAAAGTCAGATCCCAAGACCAAATATCATAGCTTCCCTTTGCCCACCCTTTGTCCACCCAGGCCAGAAGCTCCCTTCAAGAAACTGACTGGCAGCTTGATTTTATTCATATGCCCACAGTCAGATGAGTTAAATATCTCCTGGTTTTGGTGGACACCATGTCTGGGTAGACTCAAGTATTTCCCACCACTAACAAGAGGATCCAGACAGTTTCCAATATTCTCTTCTGAGAAATTATCCCCCAGTTTGGAATCCCAACCTCTGTTTAGTCAGATATTGGCCCAGAGTTTGCCTCCCACATCTCTCAAACTTTATCTATGGCTCTTAACATTCCCTGGAATTTTCATATCCCATACCACCCGCAGTCTTCAGGGAAGGAAGAACGAACTAACTGTTTCTTTAAAAATGCTCTTGATAAGATGTCACAGGAGCTTCACCTTGACTGGGTAAAACTTTTGCCTTGGTCCTTCTTAGGCTTAGGGTTCTCCCCATAAGCCCCCTTTTCATCTCGCCCTTTAAACTAATGTATGGACGGCTGGTTTTAACCTCCGGCCTCTCACCCAAAACCTCTCCCCTTCCTGATCACCTGCAACTCTACTGATATCCCATCTTTGCTCCCTATTATGGGATTTTACTGACTACTTGTTACCTCAACCATGTGCCAATTCAAGTCCACCACCGATTAAAATAAAAGATCATGTACTATTCTCTCCCCCATACCAATGCCCCTCATCCCTTTCCCCTAAATGGTAGGGCCCCTTTAAAGTAATTCTTGTAACTCCTACAGTGACCAAGTTTGTGGGACTTTCTCATTGAATCCACCTGTCTCACCTTAAACCTTTTACTCTTATAGTTCAAGATACCCCCTCATATACAGTAATCCAAGCAGAACCCTGTTCTCTTAAGTTCCAGAGGACACCAAGATCAGTCTTTTTTTTTCTCCAGTTCCAGAAAAATAAAAGTCTCATGACCATACTCAGCCACACTAGCCAGCTATAGAGGCCTGTCAGTGGCGATGCACGCCTTAATCCCAGTCTATGCTGCAAACAATATCGCCGCTTTGGGCTGAGTCTTGGCAGAGGTACGAACGCTCTAGTGGCTTGACTATTTTACTTTTCTGATCTTCAGGCAAGCTTTATTTGTTTGATCACAAACAAAATATCACCACAGTATGGTCTTTTGAAGCTTGAAAGCCTGCCCCAGTGAAACACCTCCTCCAATAATGCAGTACTCTTAGTTCTTCCCAAACAGTTCCAATAACTGAGAATCAAGCATTCAAATATATGAGCCCTGGCAGCTCATCCAAACCACCAAAAACAAGAAGGATTTCTTTTCTTTGAAAAGATTGTAATTCGTTTTTAATTATACTCATGCCTGTGTGGGTATATATGTGCATATGAGTGCAGGTACCCACGGAGGCCAATGGAGTAGGATCTGTTGGAACCACATGGAGCTACTGGTGAGTGTGCACCACACAGTGTTAGTGCTCAGAACTGAATCCAGGTCCTTAGTCCTGTGGATTTCTGGATAGAATTTTGACTTCTCTTATTTGATAGTGTTCTGACTTACTTACCGAAAAGGCTTTTCCCATGACAAATATTTATCCTCCCTGGGTTACAGAGTGAGACCTGTCTCCAGTCAAAAATAAAAACAAAAGCAACAGCTACTAATCCCCGCCACCACAAAGAAACAATGGAAAAGAACACGAGAGGTCTGTGTTAAGTACTATCTTGGTAGCCCAGAATGGCCCAGTTTCCAGGTACTTCATCAATCTGGTTTCAACAATTACTCAGTATATATAACCTTGAGAAAATTGCATTTTTAACTAGTCTATGAGAGAAAAAGAAGTATTTTTTGAAATTGTACATTTTAGGGTTCCCTAGAAAACCTGAGGCATCTCCATGTATACATCTATCTACGTCTCTATTCTTACATTTATATGCATAGCCCTTTGTATAAAATCTTTGCATATGTAAAATTAATAATGTACATACATAGAGGAGAGAAAGACAGAAAAACATTGGCAGAGACAGACAGACAGACAGACACACACACACACACACACACACACACACAGGTTCATAAAATTCCACAGGCTGCAGTTAGCATGTCAGAGTTCAGGAATGCTGCCTGTGTTTCCGTGTCTGTGCTCTCCACCTGCCAGACTTCATGTAGAGTTTCACAAAGACATCTGTGTTAAAACCTCAGACCCCAGCCTGACGCCTGTAGCACTCTTGGGAGACTGTGGATCAAACCTTTAACACATGGGCCTTATGGAGGGACATATGACGTCAAAGTTTTTAAGCTTCTAATTTTAAGTTGATTGTAGTCGCTTAGGCTTTTATTCCCAGTACTTAGGAAGTGGAGACAGTAGGATCAGGGATTCAAAACACACTTGGATCCATTGTGTGTTCCAGGGCAGTGTGGGATACATGAAACCATATCTTTAAAATGCTCAAATAAAAAAGGAAATATATGAAAATTTAATTTTAATACATGTCTGAAAGGCATTGAAGTGAGCTGGAGAGAAAAGAATGTCTTGCCACATTTGTACTGGACATCCTCTATTTTCTAAGGATTTCGTTATTTTTATTTTATATGTATGGGTGCTTTGCCTGAATTTATAGCTGTGTACCACAAGCATACAATGGACTTGGAGGCCAGAGCAGGGTATTAGATTCCTGGAGTTACAGATGGTTGTGAACTGCCACGTGGGTGCTAGGAATCAAACCCAGGTATTCCTGAAGAGCAACCAGTGCTCTCAATTGCTAAGTCATTTCTCCAGCAATTGACCAGCCTTTGAAAACTACATTTCAGAAGAATTTCTGTAAATCTTTTTCTCAGAGGCATTACTCATGTGTTGCTTCCTCAGCCTCCTGTTAGTGAAGTTGTGCGAGCGCGCACACACACACACACACACACACACACACACACACACACACACACACACACGGGTTTATATGAAATGCTGTGTTCTGAGCATAACTTGTCTATGGTAATCATGAGCTCACAATATTAGAGGTTACCTGCATAAGACGTACACAAACCAGCCAAAGTCAGTCCATGGCATCAATTGGTAAATGATCCCCAGGCCCTGCCTGTTACCGGGGAACTTTTGGCAATTGATAGCTGCTGGGGGAGGTTGAATCACCTCCTGGAGATGTGGCCCCTGGTAAGTTCCCATGCTCTAGTAAATGGATCTACCACCTACCCACATGGGCAGCACTAGCTAAAGTGGATCTTAAAAAAAAAAGACATTAACTATTGAGTGATGTATATTGGAGGGGTCTGAGGGAGTTTGGTGGCACGTAATGCTTGATATGATTACATTTCATTATTTTCATGTATGAAATTCTCAAAATATAGAAAAAAATTAAAAAGAAACATACCAGGGCTAGGATAGAACTCGGTGGTAGCATGCTTGCTAGCATGCCTGAGACCCTGTGTTTAGTCCTTGGTAACACGGAAAAAATGAAGGAATGAATGCACTGATGAATAAATGAATGAGTGAATAAAAAACTAATAACAGTTTTATCTTTCTTTTGAGGAAAACTAAATTAGCTGCAAAGAAAACCTCTAAGTGTTCACAGAAAACCTGGCACAAATTATCTTGAGAAGGCGAAAAGGGTGACCAGCTGGGTTATAATTACTGCTAGCTATCATGTTTCAGTTTTATAAGGGTAGAAGAAAACTAAGACCTATGACAATAAACATCTCAGGAATAATTTAAAAGTAAAATAAATACCGGATCATTACCTTGAAAAGATAATAGCAATTATAAGAATACATGCTGAGAAAAATTAGCAAAGCCATTCAATTATTTAGTCTCAGGCATGCTTTGAAATCTTTTGAAAATTGGTGATGTATTCATTATTTTCCTTTTGCAAAAAACTGAAAAATAGGCCCACATAATTGAGTTAATTACCAGCATTATATATTGAATAAAACGATCCTTTGGAATAACATATGCAAATGAAAGACTTTTCTGCAAAAGATGTTCACGAAGTAGGTAGGATTGTGAAAGCAGAACGTTCACAGGTCAAGTTTGGTAACCATGTCAACTAGGTTTCTAGATTACTCTGAAATGATACTAACATCTTCAGCTTGTTGACTCTTCCTGTAGGATGTGTGGTTCTGTGTAACTAGAAGATATATGGTATACAGTGAAACCACATACAGCATGGTTTATTGGAATGTAATATAGTTTTATACAAGTCTATAAAGGGGAAGTCAATTATGATGGGGATTCTATACAGCTAGTTGTAAATCTACAGAGGGTATCACAAAGGAGAGTGTCTCTAAACTGAAGCTAGTACATACTCTATTCCACTACAAGAGCAATGGATAAGAAAACATTCTGAAAATAGTCATATGCAATATATAAATATAAATCATAAATTTATTATCAATATTGCAGTGTGTACTTGAGATTGACACTAGTGTCTCAGTCATGCTGAGTGAGTACTACACTACTCAGCTACTTCTCAACACCTCTTTTTTTCCCCAAAGATAATATCTCACTGACTTGCCCTGTTTGGCCTTGAACTCACCATGATCCTCTTGCTTTAGCATGCCAACTATCTGGAATTACAAGCCTCTACCACTAAAAACAATATGCTTTAAGTTTAATAGGAGAGAAAAATGAAAAGGAGGCCTTGGGGAATCTTCTTTACAAACCAAAATGAGAAATTTAGACATAAACAGAGCGCATTTGACTTAAGTTTTAAAGGGATAATATAATAAAAACTATTAGGACTAAAAATTACAAGTATAAAATAAACATGTCTAGCAGACTAAGTGGAGACTCTGACAGTGACAGAAGAAACACAAGAGGAGGAGAAGGAACTGTACATTTTTGCTGATAAAGAGGAACCACTACACGTCAAAGGGAAGAAAGGGGATGGAGGGAAAGAGAACGGAAGGGAAGAAAGAGCGGGAATTAAATGAAGAGGCAAAAGAAAGGAAAAGGAGAGAGAGAGCCCAGAATTCAAACATGCTTTGAAAGTGGGTTGTTTTCCAGTATTCAGAATTATTTATGTAATTTAACGCAGACCTTCATAAGACTGTAAGACCATGAATAGATCCAGACTCCCACAATAGTCTTTTCAGACCAAAAACTGTGGAAAATAACTTTATTATGCAACAAGCTCTTTCACTTACTTGTTCAGATAAAAATAGTCACATGCACAGAAAGTAAGTATTTATGGGGACGCTGATGTAACAGACAACAAGGGGATGGTCAAATAAGATGTGAGTGAGGCCGTAATTAGCAAGATAATAATATTTTGCCAACAATAGCTGTATTATGTGCTAATAGAAGTCATATTTTAGCAGCCATTGTTGCAATTGTTTGGTAAGTTTCTGGCTTTCATTTGTTTGGAAAAGATTTTTCTGGGATTTGTGATTGTGTAGCAGTTGCCTCTTGTCTCCAGCCTGGGTTGTTCCCTGTGGTATATGTGTTCTAAAACACTGCAGTGAGGGCCTTGCAGCAGAAGAAAGGCAACACACAGAGATCAAATGTTCTTACTTGCCTACATCTAAATCTCACCCTCAAATTCTACCAAATTCTCATATAACATGCAAATTCCTGAGTATCCATAAGTTTCCCAAATCTGTGAGCTGCTTGCAAAGTTATGTTTTATAAAATCAAATAACCATTTATTTTAAAAAGATTACTCTTCAATTATAAATATTATATTATATATAAAAGCATCCAGAGGTAATTTTATTTCAAAAATACTGTATTTTATTTATTTTCTTCTCCTTCTTCTTCTTCTTCTCCTCCTCCTCCTCCTCCACCTCCTCCTTCCCCTCCGCCTTTCTTTCCCCCTCCCTCCATCCCTCTCTCTCTCTTTCTCTCTACCTCTGTGTGTGTGTGTGTGTGTGTGTGTGTGTGTGTGTGTGTGTGTGTGTATGTAGGTGCCTGCAGAGGTCAGAAGAGGACATCAGATTTATTGAAAGTGGAGTTAAAGTGCTTGTGAGTCACTGGCTATGGGTCTTGGGAATGAAACTTGTATTGTTTTAAAATATCTAACAGTGAAAGATAAGAAAAAAGTAATAGGCAGGCACTTTACTGATGTAACAAAATACCTGACCGAAGTTAAGTAAGAAGGGGAGGGGCTCATTCTGTCTCCCAGTTTTAGGGCACAGCCCCCACTGACAGAGAAGTGTGATGGAGCTGACCACATCAGATGCTAAGTGAGGAAGCGGAGCGAGAAAGAGAGAGATGAATTCTGCCCCTCAGCCCACTTTCCTCCTTTTAGTCATTGTCAGATGTCTGTCCATGGAATGGTGTCCCCACATACATGGTGGGGTTTCTCTACTCAGCTAAATCTTTTTGGAAACATTCTTAAATAAATGTGTTCCCATGGTAACTCTGAATGCAGTCAAATTTATGGTGAAGACTAGACTTCACAATGGGGGAATGTTAAAGGAGGAGCAATGGTCATCGTTATCTTACATTTCCCTCAAACTGAATCCACAATGAATTATACACAATGCCACCTCCAGTTGTTTTGCTTTTGAAGTATTTTCCTATTTCTAAAGAAGTGTGGAAAGAAATAGGACAGATTCTCTTTATTACTTTTCCAATGATAAGTAGATTTGCTATCCATTGGCAATTCATATCTTTAAAATAAAAAAAAAGGTGGCTTCAGAAAGTTGCAAGGTGGTATAAGTGGTTTTCAGCTCATGGATCACATGTGATTAAAATATATGACCTAGAATTCATTGTCACTGGCATTAAGCTGCACTCATCTATCTTAGATTTCCTTTCTTGGCTTCATTTCCCAATAGATGATGCTTTAATAAAGATACCCACTGTTGTTCAATCAGAGGAGACTAAGAGACTATGAAGGGCTCATCCCTTAATGGGGACAACTACAGCACATGCCTCCTCTCACGACTCAGGCACCATCATAGAAGAAAGAGTATAAATATTATAAATAGTATAAGAGCTAGAGGTTGAAAAACATGAGAAGTCATTTTCTAGACATGATGGACTCTTTGCACACATAACCTCATAGCAATTTTGACTAAATATACAAGATCTTACTACACAAAATTAAGCCATTCAAAATCATATCATGGTTGAGGGAGGGGATTATGGAACCATACCTCTAGTTAAGGAGCTTTTGGTCACTATTGATTGCTGGGGAAGGTTGTCTACACTCCAACTGATAGCTGTATACCCATGAACTTACAGACAGTACAAATCAGACTAATTTAAAATTTTTAAAGTACATGAACCAAGAAAGGAGTTCTGGTGGGGGTAAGCTGGGAAGGTTTGGAGGGGAGGGACTGGGGGAGACTTTGACCACAACATCATGGATACTTATATGAAATCTTCTTAAATAATTAAATAAAAAGTAAAATTTACCCCATCAGAGTAAATTTAAATGGGTACTTACACAAACTCTCTAGAATTTTTCTAAATAAAAATAGGACATTTTTCTTGATTCTCTAGAGGATTATGAACTAGACTTCTGTTAAAAATATATTACTGCTAGTTTCATAAATCTCAGTGTCCAAATATTAGTCCAATATTTGAGAGGATCAGTTGAAATGTACTAAGGCAAACATTTTTCAAGTTATTATTAGATTGTAGAAATATATGGTGAAGTTGCCCCTGGAAAAACAAGGACATCCATAAATGGAAAATTCACACACACACAAAATCAACAGAATATGCTTAGCTCTAGTCAGCAGGGTTCCAAAACTGAACCAGTTACTCAAGATGAGTGATGTCAAGCTTACTGTCTTGGGTGGTAAAGGCACAGGGAAATCAGGTGAGTTTTACTGTCTTGTCTGGCATGATGAGAGAGACAAACTAGGGCGTTAAACAATAGCCATATAGTATACAAGAAGTTATAATAAATTCCCTCCGTGAAATAATTTGTATAAATTTTTTGTGTATGATTTTGCAATCTTTCAGGCAAGTTACTGTTTAATTATGAGCTGTTTCAGGAGGTGAGCCAATGCAGTTGCTTAAAATATGAGTCTCTATCTTTTTCTATCGATGTTTAAAATTCTAAAGACCAACAAGAGGCCGTTTTATCACTTTCCTGTTTCTTACTCCAGTACTCTTGCCTACAAACCCATCAGTAGTTAATTGTTCAGATGTGAGGGTAAGGTGGGCAGAGTTGAATGGAGTGTGGAGTGTGTTTTTTTATTGGCAGCACTACAGAAGGGCCATAACTGTCTGGTGACACGGCTGTGTGGACACCCTGGAACCTGGCACAAAAGGCCCTAATTCTGGAATGTGCTATTCTCTTCTGCTTGCGTTATTTGATTCTGCTGCACAATATCCTGGCAGTAAGATTTCTACCAATGAATAACAGTCTAACAACAAGAGCTGAGTAATAGCAGACTTGGGTGCTTTAGAAAGACAATAATCTGTTTGAGTCTTAAACTGTTTCCAGGGCACTAACTCTCTATATCCCTTACAAACTGCACATGCTGGACACTGCCTCCATCCTTCCTACACATAGAGCCTTGAACAAGATTTAATTAATAGGAAAAATAAGGGTTGTAAGAGCTTTGGATTTCAAATGTAATGAGGTTTATATTTGGACTTTAGAAGGTAAGGTAGTGTACATGTTTGACGAATTTTGTAACAATTTACCCATATAACATGTAAGATCACATATTTCTATTTACATAATCATGGTTATCCACAGCTTTTAGGCCAGAATTCAGTAAAGTCTTAAGCTCTTATCTAAGGCTTGCTGGTTACTGAGTGAAAATCAAGTTGATGGACCTAACTGAATATCAGTATTATAAAATTAAACAAGCCTAAATTTTGTCTATTCATTTAACAGCAGTTACTGTAAGGTTTCTTACCAAGAGGTTCATTGGAGAATATGCTTCGAATCTTGGTAAGTTGCTGCTATATACTTCTACTCTACTTAATGTTTCAGTATCACGCTTTAAACTTAATTAAGAACAGAGAGGCACATTGGCAGAATCTGCTATTTTTACATTCATTAAAATGTTTTAATTTAAAGATTCTAGTTTTAAATACCAAAGTAAGTATTTGAGTGGAATGTTTTCATCATCAAAATTACCTAATATGATGATGAATTAGAAAGTCGGGGGTTTTCAAAGTCTAAAACTAGAAAACAAGTTTGTGGTTATCTTTCTCAAATGTTACAAAGCATGGTCATGCATTTTTGCAAAGTGCAAAAAAGGTTTTGGTAATTAACATCTGTTAAATGATTAGTATTCACAGCAAAAGATTAGTGAAATACTAAAGGATTAGTATTCCCAGTATCCACAGAAAAAGCACCCATGAAATGAAGCTTGTAAAAACGCTGTAAAAATAAATGAATGACACATTAATTAACAAACGTCATATTGTTATCTAGGCTGTTTCTATAAATTTTAGAGAAATTACACAATATAATCTTAAGGTCATTTTACTAAATCTGACTCAGTTTATTTTTATCTTAGGATATAGGAGATACCTCAGAATAAAATGGAGAAATTTTGTTAGACTCTTAAGTATACCTTTTGATAAGCGATTGATCAAAATAATGGAATTTATATCTTATCTGAACAAAGGCCTGAGGTTAATTTTTTTTTCATTTCTTAAATCAACAATAGCAGAACTCTAGGAAATGTAAGGGAGTCATTAAAAACAATATTGCTTATTTAGTGTCAGAGTTCACATTTTTCTTTCTTTGAGAATCACAGAAAACATTTGTTCTTGAGAGGGTGTTATCAACATATTGTTAAAAATGGTTTTAAAGATTTTTGTCACATGGCTTTCTGTGTGTGTGCAGCACAGTATTTCCACTCTTTTGACATTGTGAACATTTTAAAACAAGTGTTTGAAAACTGCCTACAGAAAGAAAGCTGCAGAAAAACAGAAATTTCTATGTTTTGTTTCAAGGAGCAAAAATCTCAAACACAGAGGTCAACATAATATACAAGTCAAGATGCCTGGCTGAGAAAGTTTTCCCTGAACAGAAAAGAGACTTAATGCAAACAAGATAATGCAGTCTCTAAAGGAGGCAACAATGAAACCTTCACCTTAATCCTTTCTACAATGCAGTTATATAAATGAAATGTTTACACGTTCCCAGCGGTGACATCTCCGTGTATAATATAAGACCTGAAGACATTTTGAAAATATAAGCATGTGACCCTCAGGTCTCCAACTCTATGGAAACAGGCTAGCAAAAGCAACTCCATCTTGTCAAGGAAGGACAGAAGGGGAAATTAAAACACTCTAAGAACAGTTAGAGATGACAGCTCTTGCCAATGCTGTGAGATTTGAGAGAAAGTGTTTGAAATTGTCTGGGAGAGTTTATATTCAGGGCAAATAGTAAAAGTGAGAAGTTTAGAAAACAAAAGAAAACACCTTTGTAAACAAAATCTGATGTCTGGTGAAACTATGACAAATGTTCTATTTGTACGGATTTTAAAAGTCGGTCTTCATCCTCTGAGGAAACATTCATTCATCAAATGTCTGCTTGTTTTGTAAAATAGAGATGTATTGACCTTATTTTATGTGCATATATGCGTCTCTGAGTTCATGTGCGGCAAAGGTACCCTGGGAGTTAAGAAGAGGGCATTGGATTCTAGGAACTGGAGTTACAGAAAGTTTCCAGCTATGGGTGCTAAAAACTGAACCTCCGACTCTTGCAAGAGCAGCAAGCACAAAGCGCCGAGAAATCCCTCTAGTCCCGTCTATTACTTCTTATTATGGGTTACAGAACAATTTTCAGAGGTAGTCAAGTTTTTGTGTTAGTGTGTTAATTTGTGGAGAAATAGAGCTGGAAGAAGAGTTAGAGAAATTATCCATCCATTCATTAATGAAAGAAAGCTCATATTCATTCATCAAAGAATATTCATTGAATAACTGTTATAGTCCATATATTTTCTGTAGTAATAGGGTATGTCAGAACACAGACGAATAGGAGTTTGATTTATCATAGAATTTGTAATATTAAAGAATGATTTGTCAACCCAAGCCAAAAATTATGTAATTTGATGATAAATGCTATAGAAATAAATAAAACCATAGAAAAGCATGGATATGGTATGTATTTTATTTTGCAAGAGTCAAATGGCAGAAGTGATTGTTTTCAGTATCAATACTTGGGGAGCAGAGCCACAGGGGTTTATTCAGTCCCCAGGTCAGCCTAGAATATGTAGAGGCACATTGCCTTGAAACAAAAGTAAAAACAAATGACGAGAGGGCAAACGTTTTAAGAAGGTATCGGTAGAGCAGAGACTTGCTAAAGAAGAAATGGAAGGAATCACATCCCAGGTGGAAGAAAGAATAAATTTCAGAGTTTGGATGTGACAAGTTACTGACAAAGTAGAGTAATATCCAAGTTGGTCAATAGTGGACAGAAGGAGAGAGATGTACATAATACAGGGCTCTGATCCATGACAAATGGTATAGGACAGTGAGTATAAACTGCATCCAGATGTGGAGTGTGGGGAAATGGTGAAGTTTGAGTTTAAAAAAAAAAAAACTTAAGGAACATGACAATAAGTAAAGAAAATTAAAACAGAAATAGAATATGCTGTGTGAATATCGTATGAAGGGAATATTTGAGATTTTGTCAGTGACCAAATATAGCAGTGCAACTAATGAGGTGTTCAAGATTGAAGGTGAGTCTAAATGTATTGAACTTAAACTATTTTCACATGTTTATAAGGTGTTGCTAATGAGTACCTACTAACATGTGAGATGGCTCGTGTATAAGGTACTTTATGCCAAGCCTGAAGACCCAACTTTCAACCAGAAATGCATGCTGTGAAAGGAATTTGCCTTCTGTCTTTCACACAGCTTACACACACACACACACACACACACACACACACACACACACACACACACACTCATTAATCAATCAATAAAAGTAATAAATAGTAAAGAAATTCATGGTAGAGGAGACATAACAGAATTTCTGATGATTTGTTTATTCATGGATGAGAGGACATTTTAATGTGTTGAGAGGGTATGAATGAGTCTTTGGTAGAAGTATCTGTATTATACCGTAGGAGGATAAACAAATGAGTAGATACAAATAAGTTAAGGGATCAGCGCAAAATATTCATGCTTTCCTCATCAACCCTGAGCAAAAGATCCTCTACTATTCTATGAAAATATGACTGCTGTAAGTCTGGAGAGATGACTCAGCAGTTAAAAGCATGGCTATTGTTGCAGAAGACCTGGGTTTGGTCCAGCACCCACATGGTAGAAAATAATCATCTGTAACCATCTGTAACCCAGGTTCTAAGAGATCCATTGTTCTATTCTTTCTCTGGAGGCACCAGACATACTTGTAGACAACACACACACACACACACACACACACACACACACACACACACACACACACACACACAGAGAGAGAGAGAGAGAGAGAGAGAGAGAGAGAGAGAGAGAGAAAGAAATCTTCAGTAAAGATAGCCCAAAAATATGACTTGCTGAATTTAGCAGACCAAGGCCAGCTACTAATGAGCGTTTATTCTGAAGTTTTCCCATAATGACAAAGAGCACGTATTTTTTTTTTCAGAATCTATCTACAATAAGCAGTTGTGTTTGGAAGGGAAAGCATTGAATCTCGAAATATATGACCCATGTTTTCAAGTAAGTCAAACAAAACACCCCTTTGGTTTACTGTTCTTCAAGCATAATTTAAAGAGTAGTGGAAATAAATATGCAAAATAATGTCAACACTAAAATAAAATTACTTCTCAATTTTAATTATCAAAATGTTGACATTTCTTTTAGTGTAAATTGCATTATTGAGATTTCTATAAATATCAATTAAAAGTTAGCATAGAAAAATACCTTTAATACACAATAAAACTGAGCCCTGAAAATAGTCTTGACAACAATCTTTTAGATTTTATTTTATGTATATGAATGTTTTGCCTGCATGTGATTTATCCATATGTGTAGCATGGGCATGAAGTGCCCAGAAAGGCAAGAAGAAGACATATATAACCTAGTACTGGAATCACAGATGGTCGTGAGTGACCATGTGGTATTAGGAACTGAACTTGAACCCTCTGCATAAGCAGTAAGTACTCTTAGCTATTGAGCCATCTCGCCAGCCCATTAAAAGGAATCTTTTTAATTTTTTCATCTTAAATTTGTAAATTTCATTTTATACTCCCTGTCTTCCTACCCCCATCCCCGCCTCTCCTGCCAGGTCACTCGCATCCAGTCCTCGCAAAGGGTATGGACTCCCTTGGGAAGTAAACAAAGTCTGGCACATTAAGTTAGGGCAGGACCAAGCCCCTCTCCCTGCATTAAGGCCAAGCAAGACATTCTACCATAGGGAATGGGCTCCAATAAGGTAGTTCATGCACCAGGGATAGATCCTTGTCCTACTGCCAAGTGCCTCACGAATCATCCAAGCTTCACCACTGTCTCCCACATATGGAGGGCCTAATTAGGTCCCATGGAGGCTCCACAGCTGTCGGTCTTGAGTTGCTGAGTTTCCATGAGGTAGGTTCAGCTGTCTCTGTAGATTTCCTCCTCCTAGCACTGGTCATACTTATTCCTGTGAGTTCATAGTGTACGGGTCAGAAATTAAGACAGAACATCTTGTCAGTTCAGTTTATATTTTCACTAAATTGTCTACATTTGTAACTGGTTTTCAGAAGAGTGTACATAAGATAAATTTTGATAATAATTTGTTTATCTAGTCAATGCACTAAAATATCAAAATAATCTTCCAGTTATACTCTCTCAAAATATCTTCTCATCATAAACATGATAATAAATGGTCAGCTTTCTAAGATTTCAAAGCAAGTTTTTGATTTGTTTTAGGTACTTTACCCTAAATTAGCCTATAAACCATTTTAGATAAACTCTTATATTTTTCCCTTTCATAGGGTTGAATCTACTATTGCAAATAAACAGATATTCCAGGCTGGGGAGGTAGCTCAGTGGGTAAAGTGCTTTCCATGCAATCATTAGGGCCTGAGTTGGGATTTCTAGAATCCATGTAGAGCTGAGCACTGTAGCAGACAAGTGTAATTCTGACACTCCTGTGCTGTGATGGAAGGAGACAGGAAGTCTGTGCACAGGACAGCCTGTTGTCCATAGCAAAAGTTCTGTCTCCAGCAAGGTGAAAGGGGAAGAACCAATACCTGAGGTTTTTGTCTGACTTCTACATGTTTGCCATGCTTAGGATATAATGACACTCACATGTGAACATGTGTGTGCACAACCCAAATAAACACACACACACACAAATAAAAATAGTCTGCTAATTAGTATAGGTATCATGCTTTTTTCAAGACAGATGTGTGAATGTTAATTTAAAAGGCATCATATCAAATTTTTAGAAAAATAGTTTTTAAAGAAAGTTGTAAAGTGAGATTAAAATAATTATAGGCTTTTGTTTTAGCTTAAGAAAGACAATGATAAGAAAGAAACTCTGAAAACACATCTTAGAAGTTATTGTTCTTTAGAAATGATTGTTCTTTAGCCTTATTAAACTCTCCCCCAGGTGAAATAGGTAACTATTAATTAACTGCAACATAGAACATTGTTGTGAGAAAACTACACTTGAATGTGCTTGGTTCATTTTCAGCCACAGAAGACAAAGTGCTCCCTCGCAAGTGAGCTGCACTGGGCAGATGGGTTTGTGATTGTGTATGACATCAGTGACAGGCCTTCCTTTGCTTTTGCAAAAGCCCTTCTCTGCAGAATCCGGGAGCCACCAACTACTCATTGTAAAAGGTAAGACATTTCATTCTCATCTCCTTTCCATTTTCGTAAATCATCATCTTGCCCTGAGCATCATTAGGAAGAATTTAATACAGACTTTCAATTACAAAATTTAACAGCCCTGAACAATTCCCCTTCCCATTCCACAGGAGCTACACACGTAGTAAAAGGAATCAGATGAGGATGCTTTATGTCCTGGCTGACATAAACAGTTACTTGCCCTGAGTAAATGGCCATTTTACAAGATAGCTTCTATTGTTAACACGACACTCACTAGCAAAATAATGGTCCTCTCTACGGCAGATATTTCACACTTCCACCTTTTCTTTCTGTTCTCATGAAAATGGTGAGGATCCTAAATAAATCCAGATTTGTTATGTTTGGTATCCTGTGAAATCCAGTTCCTCATTACTGGTTACCCAGAATGTCACAGTAAAAACGGACTGAATAGTCCACCATCTATACATGGTAAGAGTGGAGATACATTTTCTCTGCTCTACCCGAGATAAAAACATGGTCAGCAATTCACTGGTAAATGTCTAGGCACACAGGATAGCGAAGGAAGATGACTGTGTCTCAGAATTTTCGCTCTATTAATGAAACACTTAGCTGTTTGAGATTCTTAGAGTAATCTTTCTATTTCTGTTGCTTCAGCATATCTCTTTGAAAGTGTTCATTTTTGTTCAAATGCTGATGTGAGGAGTTACATAGGTTCTTATCAGTGTTGCCCACAAGGTCTTGGATGATGGTACAATTGAGTGGGGGCTTAAAGCTGCTAAACTTCTAACTAATAATTGCTACCTGGGTTTAACACAACATCCGTAAAAGAGAACTAAATTAGTTACTTTTGTATAGGTGTGACACTGTACCAAGTAGAAAAAGTTTAAGGCATGACGGATTTATGTTGGCTCATGGTTTCAATTGTCTAGCCTACGTCACATGTCTTCATGTTTCTGGACTTTGGGGTGAGATAGAATCTTATGGTTTTGTGGTGGTGCCTATTTCCCTATGTTGCTTAGCACACAGAGAGATGAAGTGGGGAAGATTTCACATCCCTGGTTATTATACCTATCCTGAAATAAAGAATACTTGTGTCCTCCAAACTCTAAACTTAGAGAGCCTTGTTTGTGTTATTTATTCCATTCTGTGGAAAATGATTTTGTAGCGCTGGGGATATGTGTCTCTAAGCACACACATGACCATCTATGGCCTTAAACATAATACCTAATAGGACTTACTTTTGACTCTTTGCCTTATGGATATAATCTATGTTACTTTCTAGAGCTGTTGAAACCATCTTGAAAAAGTTACTGATTGTGTTTCAGGATGGTGGAACCAGCTGTGGTTTTAGTTGGCAACAAGCAAGACCTCTGCCACATGCGAGAGGTTGGCTGGGAAGAAGGGCATAAGCTAGCAGTTGATTTCCACTGTCAGTTCTGTGAACTGTCTGCAGCAGAGCAGTCCTTGGAGGTGGAGGTGATGTTTCTCAGACTCATCAAGGACATTCTGTTGATCTTCAAACACAAGGAGAAGAGGAGATCCAGTGGGTCTAAATCAATGGCCAAATTGATTAATAATGTATTTGGAAAGAGAAGAAAATCTGTTTAGAAGATATATAATACAGGGGACTTGGTCCTTCAGAGGGTTTCAAGCACTTAATGTGACAAACATAATTTATATAATTAAAGACAATTTTGGGGGTATATATGAAATAAGTAAAAATGAATCATGACTGAATTTTAAAATATATAATTTGTCTTTTTGGTTACATCTGGCTCATATTGTTTCCAACATGAGCTTTCACTCTTGTACAAGTGAATACTCACTCTGGTGTATCAGTAGAGAACTGTCCCTGTGCCTTGTTGAGAAAACTCTGTCCATATTGTTCAATTAAAGTATTAAAGTGTGTGATTCACTTTTAAATTCTGTCATTGTTTTGAGAAAAAGAAATAGATATTCATACAACTAATGCACTGTAGGGCCTAAGTTATTGATTTTAAAATGACTTCATAATATTTAATAGATTTTTGCTTTAAAATATAATTTAGTTAGTGTTGGATGTGTAAAATTACCTGTCCATAAATAAATATTTTGTGGTTTAGGAAATAATGAAAAAGTTGTGTTGTATGAATTAGTTACTATCTTATAGCTACAAAATATTAAAAAAATATGTATAGCAAGTTCAAGTTAATGGAGGATTTTTTTGTTTACTTTCAGTTTGAAGGAATAGAGTCCATCATTCAGGGGAGTATTGATGGCAGTATCAAGCAACTGGTCACACTGCATCACCAATAAAGAAGCTAATACACTGTGGTTACCTGATTTTCTCCTTTATTTTCTTTTTATTGATTCTTAGACATCAGTCATCAATGGTGGGTCTTCCCTACTCAGTGAAGCCTCCTTGAACACACCCTCACAGGCTTGCACAGTTGTGTGTCTTCTAGGTGATTCCAAAACCTGGCAGGTCAGCAGTTAAGATCAGCCTCTGCCATCCCAGAAGACATTGCTCACAAATAACTTCATTGATAGCATTAAGATCCTTTGCAAATTAAAAGTTATCTAGTTTAGTTTATCTAGGAGAATAAAACATATCCAGTTTGGTTTCTATTGCTGCAATAAAAACCATGACTATAAGCAATTTCAGGAAGACAGAATTTATTTTGTCTTACAGGTTTTATTCTATTTTGGCAAAAAGCCAGGGCTGGAACTTGGAGCAGGAACCACAGAAGAATACCTCTCCTTAACTTGCTCCTTGTGTCTTGCTTAACTACCTTCCTTATACATTCAGGTTCTTCAGCTTGCACTTGTACTCATATCCTACTTCTGGTAGTTGTTTGGAACCTCCTTCACTAACTAGCAATCAGAACAATGTGATGGAGGCAATTCTGTAATTGATATTTTCTCTTCTCAGATTGTGCAAGCTTGACAATAATTAACCACAACAGTTGATAAATTTACAACTTTGAAGACCTTGCTATTGTGAAGCTTTTTTATATAAGTTTTTTTTTGGTATAAGATGCAAACATTATTAAATCTTGTGGGCTACCATTTCCTTCTAAGATAATGGTAGACCTTCTAATCTATGGTACTGGCTGACCTTACTGAACTTCTCCATCCATTATATTTCACTCTGAAGTTATTTGCTTTGCATCTGACAAAAATGTTGATAATTATGGTTGGGTCTCAGAGAAATAAAACTCAAGATATAAGCAATGACACACTCACACTGTGTAGGAACATGACAGGAGAAGCTTTTGAGTATAGGATGGTGAGCTAGAATGGAGCAAGGTGGCCCAAACAAGAGGATCCACAGGCATGAGCTCGCTCAGCATAAGCCACAATTCTATGTATTAGGAAGGGTACCTTGAGATATTATTGTTTCTTAAAAGTCTGACATTACATCTTTCACTATAATTTTTTTTCAGTTCAATCTATTTATTTACAAATTTCACAGTCTCATAATTTCTTTAAGTTACATATTATTCCATCATGTATATATACTACATTTTCATTAATTCAGGTTGTTTCAGTTTCCTAGTTATTATGAACAGAGAGGTAATGGACATGTCTGATCTATTAAGTTGGAAGTCAAGTTACTTGGGTCATATGTCAAGTAATGGTAGAACTGGCTTATGTGGCAGATTTCACTTTAGCTATTGGATAGATCTCCTCACTGATGTGTGTCCTCATTGGCTGTACCAGTTTGCAATTCTGCCAATAGTGAATAATAGTTCCTCTTTTCCCGTATCCTCTCCAGCATGTGTTGTAGGCTATTTTGTTGGTCCTTGCCATTCTGACTGGTGTGAGACAAGCTTTTAAAGTAGTTTTAGTTTTCAATGATCTCATTGCTTACAATGATGAATGTTTTATGAGATTTTGGGGGCATTTTAATTTATTTTGGGAATTCTCTATTCAGACACAGAGCCTGTTTTTAAAATTGGGTCTTTTATTTGCTTCACTATTTGTTTTAATATTCTGGATGTTAATCCCCTACCAGATGGGTATGTGGAAAAGATTCTCTCCTACTCTACCAAGGTTCTTCTTTGCTGACTTGATTCTGTAGTTGTGCAGGAACATTTTAGTTTCACTAAGTTCCACTTACCGGTTGATGACCTTAATTCCTGTGCAAAGGGAGTCCTTCTAAGAGAGTCCTTTCCTGCACCTATAGCTTGGGATACTACATATGCTTTCTTCAAGCAATCCAGTGTTTCAGATTTCACACTGAGTTCTTTGAGTCACTTTGTGTTTAGATTTTGTGCAAAGTTGATAACTTCGGATCTAATTTAAGTCTTCTACATGGGTTTATTTTATTGGACAATGATTTTTTTTTGGCATTTGTACTTTGGTGGGTATGAACGTGAGATGCAAGAATCTCTGAGAGATCTAGCAAAATACCCTTCCCTCAGACATTCAATATATGTCCCCAAACATACAATGTCTTGCTTTTTTGTTTTGTTTTTTGTTTTTGCTTTTTAATCTTTCTTAACTCTTTTTTTAAGATTTAAATTTCCTTTTTTTTAATTGAGTTCTACATTTTTCTCTGCTCCCTGCTCTGCCTCCTTCTCTCCTCCCCACCTTCAGCCCACCTCCAAGGTCCCCATGTTCCCAATTTACTGAGGAGATCTTGTATTTTTCTCCTTCCCATGTAGATTAAATCTATGTAAGTCTCTCTTAGTGTCCTCATTGTCAGTCTTGACTCTTAACAGATCTCTGACCTACTGGTCAAACAACTACTGTCTGGAAATAGGTGTGTTCCACACTAACCTTCCACTCTGTGAGGTAGACAGTGATGTGTGCTGAATTAAATTCTTGACAATTGCATAATTTCTTTCTGCTTGTGAATGCCATATTCTATCTGTGTTGTAGGAAATGACACACAGTTTCTGTAGTTCGTATGTATGCCAATTTCAAGTGAACGCTTCCTATTATCTAGAGGTAGTCACTTCTATGTGTGTGCAAAACAAATCTTATTTGTGTGTTTTCTCCTAGGAGATTCAATGATGGATTTTGTGTTCACTTATTTTTAGGAATTTTATTTATCTTTTATGTCTCACTATTGATGTTATGTATTTGATATTGACTGTGTATACACATGAACTCTATATCAACACTGAACAATTGTGTGTGTGTTTATGAGTAAATGTGAATGCAGTTATATATGGAGGCCAGAAGAGTGACTGGGCTTCCTGGATATGTAGTTTTAGGTGGCTCTGGGTTAATGAACATGGGTGATGGGAATTGACCTCTGTTCCTCTGTGTTAGCAAAAACCATTCTTTACTGTTGATTCATCTCTCCAGCCTCAATAGTCTCAATATCAGAGATTTTCTCCTCACTTTTTAAAAAAATCCTTCTTATAGCTAAATGAAGTTATTTTGAGATGATTTTGTCTTATATTAACAATTATTTGGAAATATATGAAAATGTTTATATTTAAACAGTTTCCAAATTATTTAACATTTAATCAATGTACTTTTTATTTATGACCAATCTAAGTAAAGTTTCTGTATTAAGGGTATGACTTTTGGGTCTGCAGAGATGGTTCAGGAGTTCAGAGCTCTGGTTGCTCTTGCAGGGAACCTGGGTTCAACCCACAGCAACCATAGATAGTTCTGCCTCCATTCCCTAGGGGATCCAACACTCTCCTCTGGCCTATGCAGACATTATACAAACATATATTCAGACAAACATTCATATAAACATAAAATAAAGGTAAATAAAATCTCAAAAATATTATATAAAATTGTATTGGTAGTATATATTTTAAAAATCCAAACAAAAGATACTTTTATTTTATTTAAATATATACAAAATATTAAAATTTTACTGGTTAGATTCTGATATCTTAGTAAAATAATTTCAAATGAAATGTCTTGTTACAAACAATATCTGCAATGTTATGATAAGAACAAGTCTCATATTTTCAAAGTTTTTTATGATATTCTTTTAGAAATAATGAATTATTAGTTTGATATCTGAAGTGTTATATTGATTATTTTCTGGACAGAAACAGCTTTAAAACATTGACAACTACCTGTTTTACTTTTCTTGTTATCAAATTGGAATGTTCCCATTTGCCCCTACCACTGGACTTTGTTTAGGTGTCTGTGTTTTGACTCTCAGTAAATGTGATCAATTGAAAATATGACACAAAAATCCAAGTTAGAGGAGACAGCCCTTCATCATTTTTCATCATTTTTGGATGCTGCCTTGAGGGTTTCTGGTCAACTCACATTGCACTGCCCAGTGGCACCAGATAGGGATGTCCTTTAGAATCCGTGGCCTCCACCCAGTAGATTTATGAGTAGACTGGGTGATTGCAAGTTCCAAAATTTGGAATCTCTGCTGATTCCAGGATGAGTAGAGATGAGTTACTCCTACAAGATTTGCACCTAGTTCCAGACTTCCTTTTGTGATACTAGATGATATTATATAGAATCTGTTCTTCGGTAGTAAACTAACAAGAATGATAATTCATTAAAATCTTCAGCAACCCAGTCAACATGATATGCCTGACTCTCTTGCTGGAGAAAAAAAGGATAAATCAGAAAGCCTCCAAGCAAAGTCAATATCTTTACAGCTTGAAGATTCACCAGTACCATTTTCTTGGGATTATGGTTTACCAGTAAAATGACTTGAAAAACTTTAAAAATAAGAAGCTTCAAATTTCAACGTGAAAGAAAAGTCTCACCCACAGAAAACAAATGCATCAACATTAGCCCATGAAGTGTTATAAGCGGTGGGTAGAAAATATGTCTATAAATCTCAAAGGATGTTAAGCTCTGTCACTGGGCCTGGAATAGCCTGTGCGGCTTCTAGTGAAAAAAAGATGCTGTCATTCACTGTGGATGAGCCTCAGTGACATAATACATAATGAGAGCCAACAGCAGAAGAAGGCATCACCAAAGGGAGGGGTCCTTAAAATGGTTTTGATTTAATACAAGGCATGCACTATTAATAAAGAGGTTGAATGATACCTGTATGTTTTATAGGTTTATAAATTGGCTGTAGTAAAATATTTTACATCTTAGATCACTAGGTTTTGTTTCAGCTGATTATGGGAGATATCTATCTAGAGTTGACTGAATTGTATTAATCTGAACCTAGTTTAATGATGCCTTAACATTTTTATGGGGGAATTTAATGTTTGCAATATCCTTGTTCCTTATTTGAAAGCGTGACTTATAGGTTTCTCATCTTCCTTAAATTATAAAATCCTTCAGCTAATAAAGGAAAATGATTATAGTTTGCAAAAAAGGCAAAGTCATTTAACAATCCATATAACTGTCTATTGTAGGACTTTGCATAATAATTGTAATTTAGCTATTAGAGATTCTAAAGGCAGTTATCAGTCATACTCCACAATTCTGGAGGAATCAGGCAAGGCCCAAATTATTTAAAGTATTTTAAATTCTCAAAGAAAAAGACTTGCCATAAATTTGAAATATACTGTATCATGACAAGATATTATTTCATTGGAAAGGGAAAAGTCCCTCATAATTTTAAAATATATAAGTTACCAAAAAGATTTGTTTTCACCATTTTGGATGTGAAATTTATTTTATTAATAAACACAAGTTTCATATTAAACATATGTTTCTTCAAAGGAGAAATGAATGAACTATATGTCACCATTATATGTCACCATGGTGAAATGGAATTGTCAGCAAGTCTGGGACAGCTAAGTACAGAGGTCAAGGCTACCAAAAAGGAATGAAGACTCAGAGAGTGATACCTACCAAGACAATTATGACTTTTTCCATAGTCTTTGGGCCCACTAAGAGTATTCCATATCTAGAAAAATAATATAAACATAAAATCATCTTTGAGTCTCTTTGAGTATAGGCTTATGTTCAAGGTCATAAACTATTTACATTTGAAAATATAGGCCATATGCTCATTTAATAAAATGCTAATTAATTCAGAGATGTAAAAATTACTGTGGGAATACTTAAAAATTAAAGCATCACAATAGGAACCATGAATTCAATGTACATACAAATACGGGTGTAGACCTAAAGGGAAATAAATTAGTAATTTGAAGTGCTCCCTAATCTTCCACTTCTATTGTAGCATTTTTTACAATTGAGAGAATATGGAATCAACTTACACGGTGATTATTTTTAAGCTATATAACTTATATTTGTTTACTTCTGTGAGAAATGCTATTATATTTCCCCATTTTTTTCTTTCAATGAAAATAGATTCTTCCTCATGATATTCTGCTATACTCATAGGTTGATTCCTACCCCAGTCTTCATCAGAGAGTCTTCCTACTGCAACAGATAGGAGCAGATACAGAGTCCCACAATTAAACATTAGGTGGAGGAGAGAAATCTCTAACAGGTCCCTCTCCTTGGAGTTCAGGAAACCTCACAGAAGAGGGGGAGGAAGGGTTGCAGGAGCCAGAGGGGTCGAGGGGGCCACAAGAACATGGCCCACAGAATCAACTAAACAGGGCTCAAAGGGGATTTCAGAGCCTGAAGCGACAATCACTGAGCCTGCATGGGGTCTGAGCTAGGTCCTCTGCGTATATGGCATGGTTGTGTAGCTTGAGTTTCTTGTGGAACTCCCAACAGTGCAAGCCGTTGTCTCAGACTCTTTTTTTGCCTGCTTTTGGGATCTTTTTGTCTTACTGGGTTATTGCATCCAGACTTAACATTACAAGGAGTTGTGTCTGGCATTGTAACTTACACTGTGTTTGGTTGATACCTTTGGGAGATTGACTTTTTTTCTTAAGGGAAATGAGAATGAGTAGATCTGAGCAAGAGAGTGAAGTGGGGGAGGGTTGGGATAAGTTGGAGGGAGAAGAAACTATGGTTTGGATATATTTATGAAAAGAATAAATAAAAAGAATAGAATATAGATTCTTTTTTAAATATAACATAACCTGATATAGGCTCCAATTTGAGATGTAAAACCATTGAAATGAACAAAAAGTAAATCTAATACTCATATCAATATATCAAAATTATTCATCTTCCATAGTGAAACAAAGCAAAAATCTTCATTATAACAGGGCTGGTTAGATGGCTTTGTTGGAAATGGTGTTAGCCACCAAGTCTGGTGACCTGAATTCTAATCTTGGAGCCACATGGTAGAAGGAGAGAACCATCTCTTACATGCTTTCCTCTGACCTCCACATGTGCCATGGCCCACAAAACGTCTTAGTAAGTAAATAAATAAGTGCCCCCAAAATAAAATTAAAACCAAAACAAAAAATAAAAGTAGAAAGAGAAAGTATGAGGGATATTTTGTTACTCAAGTGCACTTTAAGGCTAAAGTTGCAGATCTGAGTTGGTGTCAGAATCCTTAATTCAGTTAAACAGTAAAATAATTCAGTTAAATTATATAAAAGTTGATCAACTTCAACATGGAAACTCATGTTGACATTTCCCAAATGGATGACTAATAATCTGCTTTAAAACACTTATTATGGATTTTTAATCATTACAAACTACAAGTTTTTGTTAAGAAATTACTTCCAAAATTAAAAACACCATAGCCCTATGGCAGCTGGTTTATTCCAGTCTGAGAAGTCTGCACCACTTCCCTGGGGCCATGGCAACAACTGGGACCAAGCACTTGCTGATGGCCATATCTTGGTCCATAGACCTGATTCACTTGGGGGTTGTTCTGATGTCCATTGGCACAGGGGTACACACAAACCATATATTGAACCACATATATGATCTGCTAGAGCATGTGAAGAGATTGATCTTTCAGAATCATAGATGCAGGATCTCTATGATTCCCTCCAAGAGGGAATTCAGTGAGGGACCAGCAAGCCGGGAGCCTTGAATCAGACCAACAATTCATTATACAATGGAAATTCACATTAAAACTGTTTGTACAAAAGGGTGTACTGAATGATACATGGCATCTCCCTATGCCACTAAGATGAATAAAGAGGTGATGGAGAGGTGGAAAATAGAAGAGGGAAGTAGGTTTTTGTTGTTTGTTTGTTTGCTTTTGTTTTGCTTATTTTTTGTTTGCTTTTAAATTAATATTAATTTTTTTATTCTTACTATTTTTCCATGTTTTTTTGAGAGTCACTATAAGTGTGAATGACAAATATTGAAGCCCTGAGAAGTGAGTGGGATTTTGTTGCATGATGTGAAATTCCCAAAGAATCAATAAAATATTATAAAATTAAAAAAAATCAGACATATGTTTCAGAATAAAACTAACATAAATGGACCAGTATACACATGAGATATGTGCATGCAAACATCTGAATTCATATATCTTAAAATTAAATACTGGCAGTGCATCAGTGAATCTATCTCTCCTCAGAGGTAGAAAGTTCAATGGCTGACAAATAGTGGGATAACAAAGAAAGAAAAGGGGGGAGGAAAAAGCAGATTTGAGAAAAAATACCTTTCAAAATGATAAACCTGGAAGGAAACTTAATTTTTGGATGGATTCATTTAAGAAGAAAAAAAGGAAGAGAGATGTGCGATAATGAAAATTATGTATGTTCATACCAGTGTGGGAGCTAAGTGGGTAGATATGATATAAAACGTATAGTGGGTGAAAGTAGGATACTGTACTCAAAGATTCCGTAGTTTTCAACACATTCCAGATGCTGGAGAATTAGCTAAATAATACCCTCGAATTATTAGCCTATTTGACCTGAAAGTATTATAAGTAGAAACTTTTATATTAAGAGTAAAGAACATATCATCTTTAATGATAGTAGTTACAGCTGCCACATGGAGATTGTCTGGTGTGCCTGCTTCTTTTTTGCATAGCACTTAGAAAGTCATGTGCAGATTTGGGCTAGTCATAAAGCTTGGATCATTTGTTCCTCAAAGAGAATCATCTATATATATCTTGCTTATCATCAATGATCTAATTTAATTATCTATAGATATTTTGTCTGTTTCTTCTGAATAATTCAGAAAATAAATGATGAAAGAGACATTTTTAACATTTACTCATTAATGTATTGATTTGAGACAAATCTGTATTCTGTCAATTATGTTTTAAATAAAAGTTGATTGGCCAGTAGTCAGACAGGAATTATAGGTGGGAAACCAGATAGGAAGTAGAGGTGGGGCAAAATGAACAGGAGAATTCTGGGAAGGAGGAAGCCCACTCCTCCAAAGTCCTATCCAGGCTCTGAAGAAGTAGGATGTGACCTGCCCTGCTGAAAAAGGTACTGAGCCATGTGGCTAACATATACTAGATTAATAGGATGGTATACATTGTAAGAGCTAATATGAAGCCTGAGCTAATGGGCCAATCAGTTTATAACTTATGCAGACCTCTGTGTAATTTTCTTTGGGGTTAAAAGGCTGCGGGAACCAGGCAGGAGAAGTCCAAATATGCAGGCCCTCATGTTGCAGAATGGTACCCAACGTGGGATGCCAGATGAAGGCATAAGTCACAGAACAATCCCACACCAGTTTGGAATTATGATTAATAAAAGGGTTATTTATTTAAAGGGAAAACTTACAGATCACCGTCCTAGACAACAGTTCTCTGTGCAACCAGGAAAGGACTCTAGTAGCTGGAAGTGGAGTCTGAAGCAAAAAAGAGAGAGAGTAGGGCTACTGCTGCTTTTTAAAGCAAAAGAGACTACACCCAAGTGGGCTGATATCTTAAAGGCTATTGGCTGAAGGAGCGGAAGGAGCTCCTGCAGTACCAAAAAGTAAAAGTAAAAATAAAAGAAATAGAGGTTAAAATAAAGCCACATAAAGATGGAAAATACACAGAGAATCTTCATATTGTTATTTTGCTCTCTTTGAATTCTTTGAATGCTGAGGAAGGAGCAACAGTTGCTAAAAGATATTTGCTTATAAATGCTACTGAATTAATCCAAGATAGATATTTTGAAAATACCTTGACTTCAAAATTGAAGTCAAAAGATATGTTACTTTGGAGAAGAGATTTTGCTTTTGTTTCCACAGGAAATAAGAGGCTGTGGATTCATTCTGAGTTAAGAAAAACCATGTTTGATCGAGGAAGACCACCTGAGAAATATCCAGTAGGAACAAATGGCTCAGATGTCAGAATTCTACATCCAGAACAGGTTCAAGACTGCTACCTGAGATGATCAAGCCTCACAGGATACTCCAGTCAGGACTTGATCAGAATTCTAATTTTTTTAGGTCCCCATAAGATTATCAGTGCCCCCAACCAGCAGGAAGTAGCCTGGAATACTAGGCCCACATTCACCCACCCCCCAAAAAATGGACTTTGGATATTTTCCTTTGGAAAAAAAGAGGGGACGTGGTATGGGACAATTCAGTATTCTGTCAATTATGTTTTAAATAAATGCTGATTGGCCAGTAGCCAGGCAGGAAGTATAGGCAGAACAACCAGACAGGAAGTAGAGGTTGGAAAAGGAGAACAGGAGAATTCTGGGAAGGAGGAAGCCCACTCCTCTGCAGTTCTGTCCAGACACTGAAGAAACAGGATGTGACCTGCCCCACTGAAAAAGGTACCAAGCCCTGTGGCTAACATATGCTAGAATAATGGACTAATATAAGTTATGAGAGCTAATACAAAGCCTGAGCTAATGGGCCAATCAGTTTATAACTTATGGAGACCTCTGTGTGATTTTCTTTGGGGCTAAAGGGCTACAGGAACCAGGCAGGACAGAAACCCCAACAAGCAGACCCTCATGTTACAATGTATTTTATATTTACAGGAGCTCTTTTTTTATGCACACCAGAAGAAGGAATCCAATCCCATTACAGATGATTGTGGGTCATCATATGGCTTGCTGGGAATAAAATTCAGGTCTTCTGAAAAGCAGTCAAGTGCTCTTAACCACTGAGCCATCTCTTCAGCCCCTGAAAGAGACATTTAAATACATTTAATTAACTTTAATTATTTTAAATGGTGTACTTTTGTGTGTGGGCATGAATGCAGGTGAATCAAGAGGCTAGAAGAGACCATTGGATCCACTTGAATGGGAGGTATAGGTGCTGTGATTCGCCCAACATGAGTTCTGGGAACCAAAATTTCATCCTCTTAAATAGAACTACATGCTTATAGCCTCAGAGCCACCTCTACAGCTGTACAAAATTTTAATTCCTATTGAATTTTATATTATTTGGCATAGAATATGCACACAAACATGCTAAAACATATTTGCTAAGAGTAGTATATAAGCACAAATTTATTTCACTATGTAGTCTTGTCTTTGCAGTCTGGAATAATTGATAGAGTTAAAAGTAAATTGTAGTTTATCTCAGATAATTTGCTACAAAGTTATATTTAATATTAATTAAATTATTTTATATGCATTTATAGATTTGCTACAAACATTGTATTGTCTAATTATATTTAGTTGATGGTTACTAAAATTGGAACAAAATAAAAAAGAACAGAAGTAAATATGTTTTTTTATGGTGATTCAAAGTTTTTAAAAATAAATCTTTGGAGAAAAAAAAAACAAGAAGCATAACCAGTAAGGAAAACTGATAATAGTGACTAGGAATGGAGGGAAACAGCAGTCAGAAAATATAAGCTTACATGAAATTGAAAAGCCAGTTAATGTGAAATATATCCTTTTAGTGTCTTTTTTTTTAAAATTTTGAAAAAGTAAGCACAAGGCCTATGTGGGACAGAAAAACCTGTAGGATTCATTCATAATGTAACTGGCACCTCCCGTTCATGGTACTACTCTCCATTTCCCTGCTTCTGTGGCCCAGTGCAACCAGCGTCCTTTCTTCTTCTGTAAACTTGGCTTCTTTAGATTCCTTACAACCAGAAGAATCATGTGACATTTGTCCTAAGTGTTTGATTAATTTCACCTTGTGCAATGTCTTCTAAAATGATCCATGTTGCTGAAGTAGTAGAATCTCATTCTTTGTTAAAGTTGAGTGACATCTCATTGTTTGTAAGTGCCATATCTTCCTCACTCATTGCTCGTTGATGGATGTGTTTCCTATCAGGCATGGTAATTGGAACAGTTCTGCAAGGAGTAGAGAGTACAGACTTCTCCTGAAGCTGTTCCTGTAGTATTTCAGTTAGGAATTTTCATACTAAGTCCTTTAAGAGTTAATCCATTTCACATTCCCATCTTAAGTGTAAAGCATTCTGATTATTTTGATATTTTCATTAGATATTATTTTTCAAAATGTGTTTCTAAGAATCATTTGAGCAGATGTAAACTGATATCTCTTGGTTTACATCTCCTTGACAACTGGTGACGTTCTATGCCTTTCCATGTACCTGACAACCATCTAGATAACTTCCTTTGAAATTTTCTCTTTAAGTTCTTTGCTAGTTTTTTTTAACAAAGGTGTATGTTTTGTTGATTTGTTATTAAGTTGTCAATTTTTCTTACATATTTTCTGACTTGAGCTCTTATCATAAAATGATTTGTGTGCACTTATCTCTAATTCTGTAATCCTTCGATAACCTGTTCTTTCCTTTGCCCTGTCTAACCTTGCAAAATGATGTGGTAATGTTTTCTGTCTGTTTCTTTATCTGTGGTTTTGTGGTCAGGGCTGTGATCTGTCAAGGCCAATATCATGGCGTTTGCTCCCATGCCTCCTCCTTGGATTCTGACAAAGTGAAGTCTAACATGTATTTTTAATCTATTGGAATTAGGTTGGAATATAGCATTTAAAATGAATTTGAGTTTATCCTGTTTCATGTTGGCCATCCAGATCATCTCTCACCATTGTGAATAAAGCTCCTTTTCCCTATGGCTGTTTACCTCTTAGTGCCCTTTCTGTGTTGTTTTAAGCTGCGTGCTTATTCCTGGCTGCTCAATCCTGAAATAACCACACAGAAGCTGTATTAACTAAATAACTGCTTGGCCTCTTAGCTCTAGCTTCTTATTGGCTCACTATTATATCTTTGCTTAACCCATTTCTAATATTTTACATTTTGCCATGGCCTACTGGCAAGGTTCTGTCTGGCGCTTGTGTCTGTTTCCTCTGCTCATTTCATGGCTTCTCTTGACTCCACCTTCTTTCTCCCAGCATCCAGTTTGGTATTTCCTCCCTAGCTCTGCTCTGCCCTATCACAGGCCAATACAGATTCTTTATTAATCAATGGTAATCACAGCATACAGAGGGGAATTCCACATCATCTCTGAAGAACAAGTGATTGTGTATGTATGTTTTTACTTCCAAGCCCTTTCTCCTATTCCTTGTGTCCAATTACGCTAGTACCATATTTTGCAATTGCCTTGCTTTGGGACATATTATGCAATTGGAAACTCTAACACTACTTGCTTTTTCTTTCTCAAACACTATGACTTTTCTGAGATTTTTTTATTTCACATGAATTTCAAATAATTAAAAAGAACCCGAATGGAATTTTTATTGGAAACAGCATTTAGTTTTCAGACCACTTTGGGCAGTGTTGATAGTTTAACAATATAAGTCTTGAATCCAAACTAGACCTTTCCTCTTAAGTTATGTCTTTCATTAGCTCTATTGCTGTTTGTAGTTTCAGTGGGTGAGATTCAGTGCTTTGGCTAAACATTATACGTTTGCAATGATATTTTTGCTGAGTCTTCACAGAATATTATCATATAATCTGGATCAGACAACCAAGTCTTTAGTGCTTTGGTGGTTTTTACTTTCTTTCCTTTACTAGCTGCTCTGGATAGAACTCTACTTCCACGATGAACAAACTTAACTGATGAGGTGTCCTGGTTATCTTGCTGATAGAAGGGGAAATGCCTTCAACATTATAGTATAAATAGGACACTGACCATAGACTTTCATAAATGAGCTTCATAAGTTTGAGGCATAATGTAGTAAGCTTTCTCCCCAATAATGGCACAGAGACATTTATTATGAAAGCTTAGCCTTTAGCTGAGGTTTGTTTCCAATTAGCTTTTAGAACTTAAATTAGCCTGTTTCTATTAATCTATATTCTGCCATTTTTTTAAACCTTTCTTCCATTTTAGATGTCTGGTTTGCTCTGTGTCTCACTGGCATCTCTCACATGCCTAGATTCATCCCCCCGAGTTCATCTCTCTCCCAGAAGTCCTATCTAACCTGTCCTGCCTAGCAATTGACTATTTATCATTTTATTATGGCAGTCAAAAGGCACCTTTGCAAAGACACATCTTCACAGTGTACAAAAAGACTAACCCACAACAGGTATATTTTTATTTTAGTTTATAGGATATTATATTTTGTGGGACAGCTTTGTCTTTATTAAAGGGTATTGAATTGGATCATTTTGAAAAGTATGGATTCTACATTAGACGTTGGATAATAAACATAATTATCAGGCTTCCCTCATGGCTTTGTCTTAGACTTTCTAACCCTTAAGTGTGTTTTCACTTTTATTTTGTTCTAAGCATCTTAAATTGGCTCATACTTTTATTTCTCAGAAGTTGAAATCTTATTTCACATTCCCTATTTAAAACATAATTATAAATGCATTCCTTGCATTATTGTTCAATTTGTGTCCTTTCAGAGACAATGGATCTTTATGCATTAAGCAGTTAATGGACCTCCTGATCTGTGTCTAGAATTCACGATATATTGGTAGCACATTCCACCCTCTAAATGCCTTTCATGTCAGTATTGGAGATAGCATCAGGCATTTGAAAGCTGGGGCCTATTTATAAAGATATCATCAAAACCTGCCTGATGTAGCAGACTTATGAATCAATTATCTGAACTACACTGGGTGATGTATCTATTTTAGATTTTAGAGTCATATATTTGAAGCCAAACTACAAACAGATAACCATTCAACAGCCTATCATGATTTTTATCTTCATCCTTATATCTATCAAATGTGGAACCAGCAACAAATCTTACTGATTTTTACTTTTAAGAGTTTTAAAAAATCATATACATACAAATAATTTCCTCTGATCCCTCTTCTCCATCTGTATACAGACACATACCCACAGTGCGCACACACAGCCAGTGTGTGCATACACACACGTGCCTGCACACACAATCAACTTTTTAATTATTTGACAGAAACTACCTGCTCAGAAAAAAAGAAACAAATAAACATAAAATGTAAAACACAAAGGATATTTTCTCTGTACAAAAGAGGCAGTGGTTATATTAGGAAGGGTGATGTGTGATCATATGACAAAGATATGGGAAGGGTTGACAAGCTGCCCACAGCTTGGAAAATGAGGATTTTCACTTTCATAAAGGAACACAATAGAAAACGTTGGTCAGGAAGAGAAAAAGACAGACGCAATATTAGATACTGTATATAAGTGGTCTTTGGGGAGCATCCACATAGGCAAGTTATGGATGGTAGAGAGTAGACAGACTTACAACATCTATGACACAAGTCTGATTAAGATTGCAATTTAAAGAGACAGATAGCACAGAAGAAAGACTCAGGGATGAATTGACTTTAGCAAGTGCCCAGAATAAGTAGTTTTAGCCGATACTTCCTTTTTCCATCTGACAAACTATTCACCCACAGAAGAGTTGATACAAAATGTGATGAACCTGCAACATCCTTGTAGATCACATAACAAAATATCCACCTTAGGAGGATAAGGTAATATTACTTTTTTGCCCCCTAATTGGTACAGAACCTCACATGGATTGGTACTTTGGGCCCATGACCACTATAGTGAAAATCAGAGACAGGTATGGATGCTTCCCAGATTATCAAGATTTTTTTTTCTGAAAGCTCTTTGTGATCTCACCTTCTGAGGTGCTCTGAGGACCAGAGAAAGGATCAAACTGAAAGCATGGGAACTCAAGATCTTTCAAGCAGCTCTGTTCCTATCAACAGTGCGTAGTAGAGGACCCTGTCAATAATGATTTAAACATGTAATGTCTCCAAGAGATTGGTGTGTGGCGACACTTTGAAGCAAACTAGGAGATATTTTGTAAGATGATGGGACCTTCGATGGGGCCTGGATGGCAGATGTTGGCCAAGAGAGGCCATGGTAACCTGCTCTGTTCAGTTTTTATGTCCTATCTGTTTACGTGATGTGACCAGAAATTCCAAGTGAACTGGAACATTTTTTTTCCATTACTATGCCTTATATTCCAGGATGACCATTAAATCTCCTGAAATTTTGGGCCAAGATAAATTCTTCCCCAACCTTGTTTTGTCAAGCGTTTTGTCATAGAAATTAGAATAGCAATTCCCAGTCAATGACATTGCAAGACGACACCTCAAAGCTGACCAGGCTGATGACATAAATGTGGCCAAAAGATCAATGAGGTGTGTGGTTCCTAAGTTGCCAGTCTTCAGGCTGAGCTTCAGAATGCATTCCAAAGTCAGTGCCCACAGAGAGAGAATCCGCCACATGGGATTCTGCACAGATGATCATAATATACTCTTATGTGCACTATGACAGTTCATCATGGTTACCAACTTGATTGGATATGAAATCAATGAGAGATATTCCTCTGGGTCTTCATTGGTACTTCTAGAAAACATTAACTAAGAGAAAGTCCCTCCCTTACATTGAGTGACACATTCTGATAGTGGTTCAGATATAAGGAAGTTCAAAAAAACAAAACTTGATATCTTCTCTTCTGCCTTGGTTCTGGTGAGGATACCATTATGTTTCTGCCACAGATATCCTTTTCTGATATCAGGACCAGCTGCCTTGACTCTAGATCATGGTTCTTTTTTATTTATTAAAAATTTCCACCTCCTTCACGCCTCCCTTTTCCCTCCCCACCTCTCCCTCCCCACCTCCCCCTTTCTCTCTAGTACTAAGAGCAGTCAGGGTTCCCTGCCCCCTGGGAAGTCCAAGGTCCTCCCCCCTCCATCCAGGTCTATAAAGATGAACATCCAAACACACCAGGCTCCCACAAAGTCAGTCCATTCAGTAGAATAAAAATCCAGTGCCATTGTCCTTGGCTGTGGGACCCTGTCCTCCATGATCCTTGAGGCCAAAATACTGGATGCAAATAATGTTTACGCTAACCAGCTGAGCTTCCTGCTAGTTCAGTCCTTGGTTCTGCTACAGCCTGGTACATTAGCCTGAGGGATCTATTTTACTTTAAAATGGTAGTTTCTCAACCTGCCTCAAAGAAGCTCAGGCACCAAGGCCCATCTAACCTGTCTGACATTGCCTTGTACCCTCGACCACCTGCCTGGGGAAAAACTCCCACAGAGGCCAGTTTCCCCAGCCCCCTCTGGGTGGGAGGAGTTTTCCTTTACTGGGGCCAAAGGTATTTTAACCCTGGATTTAGTTGAATAAAGGGGCATTCTCTTCTTGAGGATGACTGGAACTCTGTATCTGTGAGTGTGCGTCTTTGTGCTTTAACCCCTAGGACAATATGGAACTCGTGGGATGTGGGTGGCGTGGAAGGACGACCCCTATACTTGGCTTCTCAGTCAGCCTTCATTGCCAGCCACATTCAGAGTGTCCATTTTGATCACATGCTTCAACACTCCCAGTCCAGCTGGCCTTGGTGAGCTCCCATTAGATCAGTCCCACTGTCTCAGTGGGTGGACTCACCCCTCGTGATCCTGACTTCCTTCATGTACTCCCTCCTTCTGTTCCTCATTTGGACCTTGGGAGCTAAGTCCAGTGCTCCAATGTGGGTCTCTGTCTCTATCTCCATCCATCGCCAGATGAAGGTTTTATGATGATATGCAAAATGTTCATTAGTGTGGCTATGGGACAAGGTCAGTTCAGGAACCCTCTCCTCTGCTGCCCAAGGAACAATCTGGGGACCTCTCCTTGGACCTGGGAAACCATCTAGAGAGAAGTCCCTAGCAAACTCTGAAATGGCTCCCTTAATTGATATTTACTTCCCAGATCCCATATCCACCCTTCCTCCATCCCACCCATCCCATTCCCCAAGCTTTCCCCAATCCTCCCCTTCTCCCCTCTCTATACCCATCTCCCCTTACATCCACCCCCACTCCCATGCACCCAAGTTTTGCCTGAAAATCTTGTCTACTTAAATATCCAGGAGGATAACTATATGATTTTCTTTAGGTTCACCTTCTTATTTAGCTTCTCTAGAATCACAAATTATAGGCTTGAAGTCCTTAAATTATGGCTAGAATTCACTTATGAGTGAGTATATACCATATTCCTCTTTTTGGGTCTGAGTTACCTCACTCAGTAAAGCGTTTTTTTATTTCCTTCCATTTGCATGCAAAATTCAAGACGTTGTTGTTTTTTACTGCTGAGTAAAACTCTAATGTGTATATGTTCCACACCTTCTTTAACCATTCTTCTATTGAGAGGCACCTAGGTTGCTTCCAGGTACTGGCTATTACAAATAGTGCTGCTATGAACATAGTTAAACAAATGCTTTTGTAGTATGATAGGGCATCTCTTGGGTATATTCCCAAGAGTGGAACTGCTGGGTCCTGAGGTAGGTTGACTCCCAGTTTTCTGAGAAACCGCCACAGTGATTTTCACAGTGGCTGCACAAGTTTGCATTCCCATTAATAATGGATGAGTTTTCCCTTCACTCCACATCCTCTCCAGCATAGGCTATCATTGGTGTTTTTGATTTTAGCTATTCTGACAGGTGTAAGATGGTATCTCAAAGTTGTTGCATTTCCCTGATTGCTAAGGAGGTTGAGCATGATCTTAAGTGTCTTTTGGCCATTCGAACTTCTTCTGTTGAAAATTTTCTGTTCAGTTCAGTACCCCAATTTTTAATTGGGTTCAAATGGATTAAAGACCTCAACATTAATCTGACCACATTGAACCTGAGAGAAGAGAAAGTGGGAAGTAGTCTACAAGACATGGGCACAGGAGAGCACTTCCTAGGTAGAATCCTAGTAGCACAGACAACAAGAGAAACAATGAATAAGTGGGACCTCCTGAGACTGAGAAGCTTCTGTAAAGCAAAGGACACTGTCATTAAGACCAAAAGGCAACCTACTGATTGGGAGAAGATATTTACCAACCCCTCATCAGACAAAGGTCTAATCTCCAAAATATATAAAGAACTCAAGAAACTAGACACTAAACTCTAAGATTATGGTTCTTCAGGAATCTTCTAGGCCTTTAGTACTAGCTTTTGCCTATTTAGACTGCTTCTGTGTCTCTGCAGTGTACACAGGCATTGTTGAATGACCCAGAACCTGTCATGGGAAGCCAAACTAGTGAAACCTCCTCTATAACACATATCCCCTCTGTCAGCTCTGTTCCCTGGACAACCTGACTAGCACAGTTATTTTTCTTGTTGCAACAACCTGACAAAAAGTGAATGAATTGCAAAGGACTTATTTGAGGTCATAGTCCATCTAGGCAAGATAGTCACAGTGTCAGAAGTAGCTTGTAGCAAAGAGTGAGATGTGAGCTTTTAGTTAGTCTCACTGAGCCCAGAAACTGGGAACTAGGAATTCTTTAATTCACCTTGCTCTCCTTCCTTTCTTCTTTTATTCAGCTGGGATATCTAGTCAAAGAGATACTGCCACCCACGTTCAGGCTGAGTCACAAAGCCTGTTAAATCCCTTGAGGCAGGACCAAGGCCCTTCTTCCTCTATCTAGACTGAGCAAAGTATCCCTCCACAGGGAATGAGCTCCAAAAAGGCAGTTCATGCATTAGGGATAAATACTGGTTCCACAGCCAGTGGTCCCACAAACTGCCCAAGGTACACAACTGTCACCCACATTTAGAGGGTCTAGTTTACTTCTATGGAGGTTCCCCAGCTGTCAGTCAGAAGTCAGTGAGTGCCCACTGCATCAGATCAGCTGTTTCAGTGGGTATCCCCATCACAGTCTTGACCTCTTTGCTCAAATTATTCCTCCTCCCTTTCTCTGACTGTACTCTAGAAACCCAGTCCAGTGCTTAGTTGTGGATCTCTGCATCTGCTTCCATCAGTTGCTGAATGAAGGTTCTGTAGTGACAATATGCTGTTTGTGGTTATTGTGAAAGGTGGTATTTCTCTAGATAAACGGTTCTTATTCCTCACTCCCTGCTTTTCTTTAATGGACTGTATTTTTCTGGTGTTGCTTATAAAATCTTACACTATGGGGCGATGTTTGTCAGTGAGATTTTGTCTGAATTCATAATGGAAAAAATAAGTTGTGCTGTTGACTCCACACTGAGGGAACCGCAGAACACCTGAGCTGAAGAAAAAAGTCCTAGTTTCTTCATTAATCTTGTGGGTGGGCATGGAGATATTTAGTTCTTGCTCTATTCCTCAAGAAGCTGCCCTCACCATATCCAAAGTAGTTCAAAACACAGTTTAAATATACAAAATATGGAGGGAAAAAATGAGCTTCTTCAGGAGCTCCCAGCTATCCTGTCTGGAAGTTCTGCGCATGGACCGAGTTCTCCCACAGGCACAGTGGTGCTTATGTCCCGTCTTAGATACCAGGGGAGCACTCAACTAGCTTTTAATAAAATGCCATAATGGGCAAAATTCAGTTATTAAATAATTTCCTTTTTATGGAAAAAGCTTTACAATTAACAAGCCGGGTACTGATTCAAATCAGTATCAATTTCTGTGTCGTTATTACAGCTTCCATAAAAATCTGCACTCTATTAACACAGATTAGGCTGCACTTTAAGGAGCAGCATCATTAGGTCTGACTTCACTGAAACAAGAAGCTGGAGTGCGATTCTGCACAGTCTCCGTGCTGCTAACGAACAGCAAAGCCCTCTGATAAAGACAAAAGCACACAGTTCTGTGCCTGAGTCTGAGCTTGAGATTTTCCTGACTTAGAAGAAAGTAGTTGGTACTTGATAGTCACTCATCTTTTTTATTATAGGCATTTGTTTTTCCTTTAGATTTCTCACATGATTAGCACCTAGGAGCATTGTCTACTTCCCAACAGGAGATGTAGCTGCATAGCTGCGTTTGCAAGTCACTTCTTTAAAGATAACCACATATTTGTATAGCTTCACAAGGCTGTTATGTATACCCTTACAGTACATGTGTTCTGTTTTAATGTGTGTTCTGCATATCTTCAAAGGTGTTATGCATATTTTCATATTGTTTTATTTATATTTTCATACAATTGTCATATATGTCTTCATATATGTTATGTACGTTTTATGAGTCATGTAAGTTTTACACAAGTGTTTTATTTGTTTTCACATGTGCTATGTATATTTTCACATGTTTGTCCTACATGTTTTCAATCTTTATATGTATTATGTGTTTTTTCATTTGACTGTATTGCATATCCTTATATGTGTTGTGGGTATTTTCACATGCATAATACACATTTTAATAGGTGTGTTGTGCATATTTTTATATTTATTATGTATATTTCACATGGCCATTGTACTTACCTTCATATCATGCATATCTTCATATGTATTATGCATATTGTCCCACATGTTATACATATTTTCATATGAGTGCTAGGCATATTTATATGTGCCATGAGTATTTTCATGCATATTTCAAATGTATAATGTATATTTTTATTTGCATGTCATGCACATATTTATATGTGTTATAGCATAAGAATTATGTATACTTCACATGATCATCATACATATCTTCACATGTATTATGTATTCTTTATATTTGCAATGCATATTTTTATATATATACTGTACATATTATTTTCACATACACATACAAACACATACATATATATGAATATGAAATGAAGATAATCCCAGAAGGAAGTATAAGATTATAATAATAAAACTTCAGAAATATTGTAGCTATTGTTGAATTTGCACAAGTATTAGCTACATATAATATTGTTTTAATTAGGAAAGAGAATTATCTCCTTGTGTGTGGTTAGTGTATATATATGTATATGTATATATATATATATATATATATATATATATATATATATATATATATATTATTTTGTAGCTTTTAAGTTAGTGACTTTCACTTTTGATTGGGGAAACAGCAGTTAGCAGCTAGTCAGCAGTCCTCTCTACCATAAAATATAAATAAAATACATAAAATATAGATGAAATATAGACGAGAAATCTGTTGACGGAAGTGAAGATCTGCTGAGGTAGAAATCACCAGGGAAAATTCTGGAGGGAGAAAAACTCTTAGATCAAAGATGGTTCCTGCCCCTCTTAGGAGCTGAGGGCATTCCTGAACCTGAGTGTATGAAGCTAGCTAGAAATCCACTGGGAAGCCCAGAAGAGAGCTAATGAGAAGACTGGAGATAACTCAAGAGTTTTAGCTTTAGAGACTAAAGTACACAGTTTCCTTCAATTTAGCATAATTTCTGTATTAAAATCCTCAACCGTACTCTCTGAGAAGTGAAATGAAGGATTTGGCTTCCTCAGATACAGAAAATAACACGAAAACATCATCTCAGCTCCTACAGTGTTCCAGAGATGAAAGTCTGCAATTTAGTGTGAATTTTAAAAGCAAGACAAAGGACCGATCGACAGGACATAATCCAAAATAAAAATAAAAGATATAAAACTCGATTTTTGCCACAAAGTTTCATTGACATTAGGTGATGACAATGGAATTTCAATGGCCGTGGAGAAGTCATGAAAGGGAGTCTCATGGGTGATTGGGATTTAAATGAAAATGCAGAACTTAGGAGAATTTTTACTATGGCGCAACAATTCCTGAACTAAACAACTTTAGAGAAGCTTTTAAAAATTGAGTTAACATTGCTGTTTAAAGTAAAGTAGCTGAAGACATGGGAAGTATAGGAGGGGGATCAGCATTCAACAGAACTGGGATGGGACATTTCTACAAAAGTTCATTTTTCAAGATTTGTGACAATTTGAAAAAACTTATAAGTACAGTAGAAAGCTAAGAAATATTGAAGTACTCAGAAAAACATCTGCTATATTATAAAAAAATAAATAAGTATATATGTAATAGTCTATTTTATCTTTTTTTACCCTAAAAATTTACTAGTGTACTCTAGACCTTTCCATTGAGGAAAATATAAACATACACTAAGATGAAATATTGAATCATGGCTATATAAAACTATACCAAGTGTGATAATTTTTCATCCATTCTCCATTGCTGTCTCAGTGTTAGAAGTATTTGCTTCAGATTTCATGTAATCATAATTTTCATTTCAAGAATTTCACCAGTAAATTGCATGTTGCACTAAAAGTGATTTATGGTGGTTTGCATTCTACACACACACATGTATATGTTTATATATGTGAATTTGAATGGATATGAACATTGTATGTGTATGGATAAGTATAGTTCTATATGTTTATGTGCACACAAATATGCACATGCTAACAATGCAGTCACAGTTTTTGTGTCCTAGTGGTCCAGTTTGGACAGTAACTTATAGTGGTTTATTATTTGTGTTTTAATAAATATAGCTTGCCCGAAGATCAGAGGGCAAAACAGTTACACTACTTAGTCGTACAGGCCAGGGAGTAGCGGCACACAACTTTAATCCCGGGATTCAGGAGACAGAAGCAGATTTACCTCTGAGAGTTCAAAGCTATCCTAGGCATACAAGATCGATTCAGGAAGAGATTCAGGTGGTAGGGGCTCAAACATTTAATCACAGTGTTTGGGAGTCACACATTTGTAATCCCAGCACTAGGGAGGTAGAGATAGGAGAGAGATGGGTGGGCAAAGAGAGGAATATAAAGGGAAAGAGACAAAAACTCAGTGGAGTGTGTTGTCTGAGGATTAGTGGAGACGGGATCTTGCCCATTCAGTCTGAAGATTTGGTAGAGGTAAAATGTCTCTCTAGTGATTTGGCTGTTTTGCTTTTCTGATCTTTAGCTTGAATCCCAATATTTGTATTTGGACTTTTATTGTTTATACAGCAGTAACTGTCAGCAACTGAAGCAAGGAAAGTTTCTTTGCCCGCATGGCTAGATTTTTCTAGAGAGTAAACAAACCCTATAAAGAGTTATTTATTTATTTATTTATTTATTTGCTGCTCATAATTTTCTTTGAAGTATATTGGTGTTGCCAGGAGCAGGCATGTCTCTTTCTCTTGAAAAGTTTAAGTTATTAAAACATTTTAAATGCCATATTCTGTAGGTCTTTGAAGAGTTTGAAGATTGCCTAGCTATCTGAAATATATCTTTGTATATTCAGAAAACATAGCTAATATGACTATAAGTTTGACTATTATAGATGACTAGTTGTATTTTTGTAAGTCTATATTTTTTAATTATACATTACATTTAATTGAACTGCTTAAATGCAATATCTTAAACAAGATTATATATATATATATATATATACAGTATAACAAAATTAACCTTAAATTTATGCCAATAAATTAAAATTAATACCAGTATAAAATATTTTGAGATTAACAGTTGTTTTTGGATTAAAGTAGATTCACTAATCTACCCTTTACCCCATCATTACTGTATCAGCTATGGCCTTGAGTTTGGAGTTTGGTATTAGGTTCTATGAACAACTGATTATTCTATGAAGTGATATACAATTTCTGATTCTGCATTCTCTCTTTTCTGAGTGTTATCATTGTATCCATGGAAGTCTTAAACATAGAAACTAAATGGCATGTATAACCATTTCAAATAGATCACAGCAGTAAAATATTGCTTAGCAAATAGCAGGCATTTTTTTGTTTTTCCATCACTTGCAAACCTGTCATCCAGCTCGATGGAACACAGGAAGAGGAGCTGCCCTATCACGGTGTCACAGACAGGAGCCTTGTGTATCTAATGTAATGCCACAGCTCAGGTGAAAGTCAATGTCAAATGTGATCAGATCTTATTAAAAACATTTTATGTTATTTGCTGAATAATAAAAGTGCTACAATTTCATATTTTCTTTGATCTCATTAAAATGTGAAAAATGATTAATTTTTTTAAAAAATGGTGGCTGTTGAATTTAAGAATGTGGATAACAAGGTATTTTTCAGTCTTAGGCTTAACAAGGCTGTAGTACATTTCAATATTTCTAATTAAACCAACAGAGCAGGAGATGATAACATCTGAGGTTTTTTTTTGTAATAAAACCTATTCATTCTGCTGACCTGAGTATCCCTTATCTGCAGCAGACAACAAACAAAGATAAGCTAAGTTAAAAAGGAAGAAAATGGGGGAAATGTCACTACCAAAGTGCTTGATCTGGATCTCCAATGTTAATTATCTGCTGGAAATATTTTCTTAGAAATTCTTATTTGATAAATATTTGGTTGACAAATATTATTCTTACAGAGTGTTCAAAATAATTTAATGCAAATATGGACTGTGGGTAAAATATGTCTTCTATCTGTCAAAAAATGAGTATTGCTAAAAATTTACTCTCCTTAATTGAACCCAAATTTTGTCGCCATAAAGGACAATTGTAACCTATTTCCACAAAGATGACATTTTTAATTTTATTCTTTGATTTTGTTTTCAGGTAAAGGAAACCATTTAAAAACATAGGAGAATTGGCAGTTCTCAGCTATCCTAGTTAACTTTAAAACTGTATGTAACACAGCTTAGAGTCACCAGAGAGAAGGGAGCCTCATTGAGGGATTATCTAGATCAGGCTGGCCTGTGAGTATGCTTGTAAGGAAATGTCTTGATTGTAATTGATGCAGGAAAATCCAGTCCACTGTGGGCAGTACCAGTGTCTTGGTATAAGGCCTGGGCTGTATAAGAAAACTATCTTATGAGCCTGGAGAGGTAGCTCAGGAGATAAGATCACTTACTACTCTTGCAGAAGGCCCAGGTTCTGTTCCCAGTCCCTGCTTGGTGGTCTGGAATCACTGCTAACTCCAACTCCAGGGTTTCTAGTGCCCTCTTTTCGCTTTGGTAGACATGTATTCACATGGTATACCCACATACAGGCAAATAAATGTCAAAAAAAATCAATAATAAAACTTAAAAAGCAGCAACAACCATAGCTTAACTTGAGCCTGTCAGTGAGTCAGCAAGCAGTTTTCTTCTACAGTTTTTGCTTTAATTTCCTGTTTGAGATTCTGCCCTGACTTACCTCAGTGATGGACTGTGACCTGCAAATTGACAAAACCTATTTATTCTCCAGTTGCCTTTGGTCAGTGTTTCATCACAGCAGCAGAAACTCAGCACACCTGCAATAGGAACAAGGGGTCCACCTTGTGGCCAGTCCTTAGAAATCCAATGTGAAAATGATACACCCATAGAAACAAAACTGGATATAACTCAAATGAAATTACAGAAGAGATTTTGGAGACACAGAAACAAATGTTTCACAGATACCAAAATCTTAGCTGCAAGCAGAGGACCACATCTGTAATCACCCACGTCTGCAGTTTGTGAAACAGAAACAGAATCAACAGATGTGTCCACACGAAACAAACTCATTGAGAGCCAAGCGTCATAATCAGCTCAGATGTAAATTAAGCATGAACAGCGTAATGCTGCTTAACTTGTAGTTGTGACAATTAGAGTCTCAAATTAGATCTAGGCTGGGCCAGTGTTGAGCGCTCTTCTTTCTGTGTAATTACGATGTTGATTTTCTCGTTTCTGTGTTCTATTTTGGCTAAAGGGAATTTTCTGCACAAAACGTGTGTTCTTTTTATTACTTGTATTTCTGTTTTCCACAGCATTTAATTTGTCACAATATTTTCTTATCGTTTGACCTTTTTGGTGGATTGTTTCAAGCAGAGCCAGTGTTTGATATAGGGAAAATTTGCAAATAATAATGGATATGGGAGGTGGGCCACTGGGATTGGGGTCAGGAAGCATATCCAATTTTTTAACAACTGAGGTGGAAAGAAGTTGACACCTGATGAGAATCTACTTTCTATGACTCTTTAGGGAGTGGGGGTGTTTGTATATGTGTTATCAGTAATTATGAATTTTAAATTATAGCTTTCAACTTAAAAGTCCCTTTATCTTCTTCGTTGGTAAGCTTGGCCTTAAATAGCTAAGCGTTCTCTCCACCAGAACCTGGATAGCCTAGAGAACCAAAGTAGAGCCAACTACAAAAAGAGAAAAGTAAAAATAAAATGAAGTGATTCCTAATGATGTTCTTCTATACTCACAGGTTGGTGTCTAGCCCAGTAAGCATCACAGAGGTCTCACCCAGCAACTAATGCGAGCAACTCCGAAGACCCACAGTCAAACATTAGGTGGAGCTCGAGGAACCTTGCTGAAGGTGGGATGAAGAATTGTAGGAGCTGGAAGGATGGAGAATCCCATGAGAACAATGTCCACAAAATCAACAGAGCAATGCTTATAAGGGCTCACAGAGGCCAGAGTGTCAACCATGGAGCCTACATGGGTTTGTTCTAGGTTCTCTGCATATGTATTAGGGTTGTGTATGTTGTGTTCTTGTGGGACTCCTAACAGCCATAGTGAGGGTGTCTCTGACTCTTTTGCCTGCTCTTATGACCCTTTGCCTAGTCTAGCCTTGCCATGAGGGTTTGTTCCTAGCCTTGTTGCATCTTGTTATGCCATGTTGTGTTGCTATCCTTAAAAGGCTGCTCTTTTCTGCAGGGAAACAGATGAGGAGTGAATCTGGAGTAGGGGAGGTAGTGAGGAAAACTGGGAGGAATGGAGAGATGGGAAACTGCAGTTGGTGTGTATATTAAAGAAGGAAAAATGTTCTCTGTTTTATACAAGGATAAGTAACCTTGTAGTTGTTTATAAATGATTTGATTTGCTCAGACACATTAAGAATATATTGAAGCTTAAATTCTAACTCAGGCTTATATTTTATCTTCAGGAAGAGTTGCTGGTAAAAAAGATAGGAGTATTTGACATGCTATATTAGCATATAAGTGCTCCCTCTGAGAGCTGGCATAAAGCAGTACTGCATTTGATGGTATACCTTTTAATAAGAGTATAAGTGATATTAATTTTTATTGTTCAAAACTAAGAGAGACACTGATTTCAATATACTTATTTTGGAGTCCTAAGGCAGCCCATCATTTCGATTACCAATGTACAAGTTTAAGTAAAGACTAAAACTATATGGATACTTCATTTTTAAGAATTAACAAGACAATATCCTTTCAAAAAAATTAATATGGCATCCCTATTATAGTATTACAAAGCCCAACGTTTTAAAATGCTATATGCATTTTATTTTTTATTTATTATTTTTTGTGAATTTTGATTTATTTATTTATTTATTAAAAATTTCCACCTCCTCCCATCTTCCCATTTCCCTCCCCCTCCCCCTCACTCTCCAGTGCTAAGAGAAGTCAGGGTGCCCTGTCCTGTGGAACATCCAAGGCCCTCCCTCCATCCAGGTCTAAAAGGTGTGCATCCAAACAGACTAGGCTCCCAAGAAGCCAGTACATGCAGTAGAATCAAAATCAGGTGTCATTGTCACTGGTTTCTCAGTCCACCCTCATTGTCAGCCACATTCAGAGAGTCCGGTTTGATCACATGCTCATTCAGTCCCATTCCAGCTGGCCTTGGTGAGCTCCCATTAGATTAGTCCCACCGTCTCAGTAGATGGGCACACACCTCGTGGTTCTGACTTCCTTGCTCATGTTCTCCCTCCTTCTGCTCTTCATCTGTGCCTTGGGAGCTCAGCCCTGTGCTCCATTGTGGGTCTCTGTCTCTATCTCCATCCATCGCCTGATGAAGGTTCCTTATCAATGACTTCTTAATAAAGAAAGTGTGGAATATATACACATTACAGTACTATTCAGCGGTAAAAAAAAGTAATGACATTTTGAATTTTGCATGCAAATGGATGGAAATAGAAAACACTATACTGAGTGAGATAACTCAGACCCAAAAAGATAAATATGGTATGTACTCACTCATTAGTGGACTCTAACCATAAACAAAGAACATTAAGCCTAGAGAAGCCAAATAACAAGGTGAACCCAAAGAAAAACATATATAGATCCTCTTGGAAATTGGAAGCAAACAAGATTGCTGGGCAAAAATTGGGAGCATGAGCGTGGGGGTAGGGGTGGGGGTGGGCTTGGGGGAAGGGAAGAGGGGGAGAGAGAAGGGAGAAGGGAAAGACTGGAGAGAGCTTGGGGGAGTGGGAGGGTGGAGATGGAGGAAGGGCAGTTATAGGAGCAGGGAAGAAGTTATCTACATTAAGGGAGTCATTTTAGGGTTGGCAAGAGGTGTGGTTCTAGAGGGGATCCCAGGTGTCCACGGGGATGTCCCCAGCTAGGTCCTTGGACAGCAGAGTAGAGGGTGCCTGAATTGGCCATGCCCCACTACCACACTGATGAATATCTCGAATATCACCATAGAATCTTCATCCGGCGACAGATGGAGATAGAGACAAAGTCCCTCATTAGAGCATCAGACTGAACTCCCAAGGTCCAATTGAAGAGCAGAAGGAGGGAGATGAGCAAGGAAGTCTGGACCGACCGGGAGGGGTTGGTCCACCCACTGAGACAGTGTGCCTGTTTTAATGAGAGCTCACCAAGTCCAGCTGGACCGGAACTGAATGAGCATGTGATCAAACCGGACTCGATATATACATTTTAAAGCATTTATTTTGCTACCTCTCTCTCTCTCTCTATCCCTCCCCCTCCTCTCTCTCTCTCTCTCTCTCTCTCTCTCTCTCTCTCTCTCTCTCTCCGTGTGTGTGTGTGTGTGTGTGTGTGTGTGTGTGTCTGTGCACATAAGTGCCAGTACCTTCAAAGGCAAGAACAGTGTCAGGGTCTGTGAAGTTGTGTTGGAAGCAGCTGAGAGATGCATGGCTTTGGTACTGGGCCTGAACCTAAGTCCTCTGAAAAACTGTCAAACACTTTACACTTCAGAGCTATCTCTCCCGGCCTACTACATAGCATTTTTAACTCTTGTAGTTTAAAAGAATAGTTTTATTAGACATAAAGGAATTAAAAAGAATATTCTTACTCTCACAATGTCTTTCTCAACATCTGCAGGGCTGCTGGGCCTTTGTGAGGAACTTTGGAAAATAGAGATTTCCCCCAAAGCAGGGCACAGTTATGTACCTACCAAACTCATGTGAACAAAAAGTAAATACAGGAAAATATAAGTCTCACTTTTCACAATACTTCTATAACACTTTGAGCACACCAAGTTATAGTCATTTAATGAGATATGTAGGAAAAGCATCAATTCTACCTCTCCACTTATTCCTGTGTAATAGATGAGATGCTTAAATATATCGGTGTCATGTTCTTTCTTTTTTTTTAAACACTTTGAGTTTTACTGTTGTGTGTTCTTGCCAATATTACAACATGCTAACCACAAAGCTACAATTGAATACTTCTAGATGCCCTTGTCCATCAAGTCTGCTATAATATCTTGCTCAGCATGTGTCTCCATTTTTATGGTTTAACTTATGTATTTTAGAGAGAAAAGGAGTACCAAGACTGCTCTTAGGCTCATCTTGTAGCAATATTTCTCTATATAATTTGGATTCTTTCAGTTGAAAACACAAAAGATTTTGAGGCGTCCTAAGTGCAGAATGTCTTTAGTTTGATGAGCAGAAGTACTGGAGCCAGTGAAATTTCTGGAAAAATGATCTCAATGCTGTAACAACAATGGAGTCTGTCTGATCTCCAGATTCTAGGGAACCGTGTAGAAGTTCACAGTTTGACAGAAAAATGATGTTACCTAGGTTCTTGATTTTTTTTGAAGTAGGCTAATAGCTCATCCTGGAATGGGATATTAGGATTATTTAAGAAGATTCATAACAATAGCTTCATAGTCCTGATATTTTAATGTTCTTATTGTCATTTAATAAATTTATTAAATACCATTTGGCCTGGAAAATGAAGAGCAATTTCAGCTAGTTGTACATAGGACTAAGCAGATATTAGAATTTACACAACAGTTAAAAAGAAAACCTTGAGTAACTTCTTATATCTATTACAAAGATTGCATTTCAGAATAGAATATCTGATAAATAAAAGATGATAGTGAGGTGGTAGGACAGCAGATACATAATCCTGTGTGCTGTATCTGAGAAATAAAGAATGAAAAATTGTGAAGAACTGAAAGGACTGAAAAGTAAGAAGGATTGAAAAGTAAATCTGAATCCACTCAAAAGCAAAAGTACTTTTGCCTCCATGGTCTACTTTAGCTTCATGACCCAGAAAAGTAAGTAGTAGTAGGCACTTATTATCATTCTCTGAAGGTTACAACGACAGACATTTCTCCAAAAAAAAAAAGTGTCCAAGGGATGGGAAAACAGTTTAGCTGTTACAACGCTTTTATCAATATCTGTAACATGAGGGGGCCTGTTTGTTATTTGGGTTTTCTGTTCTGCCCCGTCCCCCAGCTATTTAGTCCCAGAGAAAAATCACACTGAAATCTCTGTAAGTTATAATGCTGATTGGCCCATTAGTTCAGGTTTCTTATTAGGTAACTCTCACATCTTGATTAACCCATTTTTCTGATCTATTTTAGCCATGTGGTTCAGTACCTTTTCCAGCTGGCAAATTACATCCTGATGCTTTGGTGATCTGGGCAGGAGTGGGAGGAATCAGCTTCCTCCTCCCCAGAATTCTCCTGCCCTCCTCGCATCATTTCCACTTCCTGTCTGGTTTTCCCACCTACACCTCCTGCCTGGCCAATCAGCGTTTATTTAAAACATGACTGACAGAATACAGACAATTCTCCCGCACCAAATATCATTATGCTTTGACTTCAACTGCAGCCCCTAGACAGATGACATGCAAACACAACCTTCGCATACCTCAGACTCATATGACACCTCGCAGTTGATGTCTGAAGACAGCTCAAGCTCATTATATCAAGCTGGACTCATCATTTCTCCTCCTCCTCAAGCCTTGTTCAGTTAGAACAGGCTGTTTTGAGGAGTCCTGCCCTTTCACCTTCCAATAAGTTGCTTTTCATTTAGACTTTTTTGCTTTCTTCCTCCCTCCCTTCCTTCTTTCCTTCCTTTCTACTTTCCTCTCTTTCTTCTTTCCTTTCTTGCTACCTCCCTTCCTTCCTTCTTTTCCCTCCATTTCTCTTCCTGTTTTTCTTTTTTTTTGATTAACAGACAGCTGTTATAAAACTTATTCGCACATAAGTGGTCATCATCTCCAGATTATGGATTCGAGAGTTTTAGCAGATGGTTTCTGACATTTGAAATTAAATAGAAGATTTTATATACATATGGAAAAATTTTGATTGGTGATACCCTATTGTAGATGATCTCTCTCTAGGCTTTCAGATACTATCCAATGAAGGGCAGTAACTAAAGAAGACATCATGGACTATGCACAACAACAGGTTCCTACACATCACACTCATGCTTTCCTTGTTTGTGAACAGTCCTATGGTTATATAATTTTGTATTTGATTATATGTGTCTTTTTTGGGAGTATATGTATGTGTGACACAGGGAGGCTGCTTATGAGGTGCAGTTACAGGTATGTGGGATGCTCAGTGTGGCTGGTTGACTCTGGGCCTCATATTAAACAACAAACATTCTTAACAGTTGTACTTGCTCTCAAGCCAGCTATTTAACTTTTAGGTTGAATTTTAGAGAATTATTGACAATACTTTATTTTCTTTTGCTAATAATCTAGCTTCAATTATCATTTTTCTATTCTGTACCCACTTTAATATAAAAGGTGAAAGATATGTATTGATTGATTTCCTATATGTTATTTGAATATTTGAGATAAAAAACCAGTGACTTACTCAGATCAAAACATACCTATAATTCTTGGACACTTATATAATTTATAATAATATCATTTAACTTCTGAGTATAGATTTAAATTAGTTCCCTCTGTCATCATGGCATCATAGATACAAATTTCAGAATATTGGGTAAAATTCATGTGTATCATCACTAATTTTATTTATGTTAAATTCTAATGTGGGACAAACAAATCTATCATATTTCTTTTGCAATTGAGAAGACTGAATGGTATTTCACAGGGGCTCTGAGGGCATCTCTAACATAGGCAATGTTTTATATTTTTACCTAATCCTTAGGTTTTAAGGTTATAATTTATCATAATTCATTTCCATATGTGGTATTCATTTATGAGTTTTTAAATTACCCTTTTTGTTGCTCACCAAATACCTCACAAATTCCTATATAAGAAATCCCTGTCTTATGTGCCTCTCAGGTTCATCAAGCACTATATTTGTATTAACTGGATAGAGGCATAGGGACTTACCTTTCATTTCTCTGTTTTCTTTATTGTGTCCTCTCTTTGGTATGGCAGTCCTTCTTATCTTTAAGTATTTATTTTCAGGGTCAAACCTGCTAGTCTAAGGGAAGAAGTCCCCTAAGATGTTTGTTCTCAACACTAGTTTATAGAAGCCCACGGGCTTCCTCCTGGGCCAGGTAGGAAGTGGGACTAACAATGTTCTCAGCTACCTTCCAGTTATTGATCTTTTATTTATTTGTCATTTGATCTTTCATTTATTTGGCATCGCCCATCGTTTCTCAGACTGGAAAAAATTCTCAAAAGTACTTTAATGCCTACCTTTGTGGTATTTGCCACAGACCCTAGATATATGAATAAGCAAATCTAGAAAATTTAATATTGACGATTTCCTACCACTTTGTAGACTGACCATGAGTGATTAGAATCTCAGAGGCTGTTTTCCCTTTGCTTATGCCTAAATTTGAGGGGAAACTGCAGTTTGATAGTTTAGAATATTTTCTTTAAGATGTTTCAGTTCTGAAAAGCAGGATTCATCAATTACCCAAAATAAAACCTATAATAATATAGAATAGTTTCAAATTCAAATTTTGTCTTTAGGTATCTTTTAAAGTTAATACTATGCATTAACGTTAAGCAAAATTAAAGACATATCTAGATACAGTTAAGACCGGTATAAAGAACAATTTCATAAACAACAGTGAAACCCTGAGCTACAGCTCAATTTTACCTTTCTTTTGGCTGATACGAATTCATATGACCCATACTTACACATAGATGATCTTATTTCTAGCACAGTTCATTTCAAAATTCTGCCTGGAAAGTATCTCCATTGATTTTTTTTAAGATCAAAACCACATTGGTTTTGATTTCATTTTACATGAATTTATGAATGACACAAAATAATTTGACTTCTCAATCATTACTAATCTAATTGATTAGTAATTCCAAGTAAATTTCAAGGCACATAATTTTTAGTGAGATAAGAAAATATACTTTGAAAAGGTTATTTTCATGCATGTATGAGTGTGTATATACCCATTGCCTGTAGAGGCAAGAAGAGGATATTTAGTTCAGGAATTCTTATGACAGAAGATTGTTAGTCACCATGCAGGCGCTGAGTGCTGAACCTGGACCTCTGTAAGAGTGTTATGTGTTCTTAACATCTGAGCCATTTATTCAGCTCCAAAATGTGACTTTTAACCAAAGTCAGCTTGAAACACACTACGGCTTATAGCTCCTCTCAAATATTTCTATTTGACATTGTCATGATAATGTTTGTTCAAGTTTCCAACATGAACACTGCAAAACTGTAATGTGCATTTTTGTATAATTTTACTTTATTGTGACCAGAAAAGTACTGCAAAGAAAGACATGTTAGTACTTATCAGGAAATACAGGGGAAAGTACAACAGAAAAACAGGGAATTTGTTAGAAATGTTCTCACTGAATGTTCCTCATATTGCCCAACTAAAACTGGTTTACACAATTTTTGGTGATCCTATTACTGGATACAGAAAAAAACTTATTAGATTTGTACAGTGTGTCAGATCTGAGTGAAGATAGACAACTTTGGAAGAAGAGAGAAACCAACCAAGAGAGTTGAAGTATTTCAGACAATGTATATATTCAATACTTGACACAGAGCATCGTTCATTCTTGGAAACCTTTCATGTGTGTTTCAATATTCTAATGATATGACATTCATATTCTAACAGTATTCTAACATTATAGTGGCCATGATATAATTTTATACTGGTAAAAATAATTGAATATAACAAATATTTTTTTTTAGAGAAATCTCTTCCATTTTTATTATTCTTAAAGCCAAAGTATGAGATGACTTGACAAACTCATTCCAAACTGTTTTTCATATGCTTTGAAAATGCCATCTACTGTAGAGAGAACCACAAAGTTATATATATTATATATTAATATATATCATTATATATCTCTATATATTAATGGATATATATATATATATATATTTATGGATGTGGAGGAGAGCAGAATCTTGGAGTTGATAGATTTGGGGATCAAGGGAGCTGGTAACCTGCCACACACTGCTTCATGACACCTTACTCGGTCTTCAAAACCTAAGAGATAACATGTGACTTCTCTTTTCTTTTAAGATATCATTTCCAGAGACAAGAAACCACGTCTTAAGGCAGGTACCCTAAAGTTATTGGCCGATTGAGTTCCCACAACAGCCATCACTGTTATAATATTAGACTCTCTGCTCCAAGAATGTTCAATTTGAAGAAGGAGGTAAAACATAGAAGTATCAGAGTCTGCTAACAGAATTAAGACTAAAAAGGTACAGTATCCACAACACAAGAACATGATACAATAACCATTGTAAAGAAAGATCTACGTGAGAATGAAAATATAGAAAAAAAGTCTATAAGAGAGTGTTTAATCACTTAACAATTAGAAACAGCAAAAGAGCAGAATAATAGATTGTATTTGAATAAAGTCAGTGTGGCTGGACATAGTGAGTTTCATGAACTAAAATTAAAGATTAGTGATTAAATTATGATTGTCCCTTGTTGAGTGCCATTGGGCAGTCTAATTTTAATATCTTGATTTTCAGGATGTTCATTTATTTTAAAGAATCTTGAATGAAATTAGTGTAGGGAGTCATAGTATATTAATTAAAGAAATCAAACTCTAGCACGGGATGAGAAAATTAATCCAGTTGTTTATGACGGCTTCCTGAAATGCATTCTCTTTTATATATAAGGTGGATGATTACAGTTGCTCTATTTCCACAGATGACAAGTTGGATCACTTCTGTTGACAGACTGAGAACATTTTGCACAATAGAAAGGGAAGACCATTAGAAGACATTAGTAAGACTGTTTCCTTTTTCTATTAGAAGACTAATTTGACACCTTCTTTTAGCATGTCATCATGCCCAGAGGAATCATTAGTAAACTTCAGAATACTAAATACTATCTTTAGTAGTCTCTAATGACCATGCATTAATTCATCTTTCTCTTTCCATAAAATTTAACCATTCATGACTTTCTGTGCAACTGAATGATGCTTCTATCCCCAATACCTCAAACAGTATAGCTATCAAGCAAGCAGTCAAGAAGTAGTTGTTACATGACTGAACCAATATGGAAAATGGTTTATCATAGAGATCACCATGAACTTCCTTTACTGTGAGGCCGGCTTCTGTTTTGTGCTTTGGTAATTACTGTGTCTTTAAACAGACGAGGAAGACAGTGTGATATTCAAGGTCAGAAGCAAACTTGGCAGAGGAGAGATGCCAGACCCAAGAGACAAGGCCTTTACAGTAGTTTATCTTTGTACTTCTAAACAGCTCTCCAAAGTATATATCTATCTGAACCCTGTGCATGATTACACTGCTTATTCTAGTTCTCAGGTTGGTTAAGTGGATTACATTGGGAAAGGAGCTGCATGCCCGTGTCCAACGCTATATAAATACAAAGAATATTGCTATAGAAATGATAACTTAGCACACTGTCTGAAATACAGCATATGTTTAACACGTGCGTTTAAAGTAAGGTAACTTCAGCACCATTTAACTTAGTATGTTGCTTAAGAGAAATGCAAAATGACAGCAAAACACAACTCATAACTACTTCCTAATTGAAACTCTCTTGCTGTCTTCAAAGTTACTCAGCACAGACTGTGTTTCATTCTAATGATTGCGTTTTGCCCCGTTAATCAAGATAGTATATTAAATGAATGAATAATGTGTTTTGTATGCTAAGCAAATTATACTAGTAACTAGTTTGTAATTTGTGATTGCTCATGATTCTGATAGTGAAAAATGCCATTACAGGTAGGTGGAAGCCACAGATTGTATGCACACTTGTGTGTCCACATGCAGGTAAATAAATAGCAAGCACAATGATAAGAGAGGGCATTATAATTTGAATAAGATTATATTCTCTGCAGGAGAGATAAAGGGTAATGAAACACTATCCAGAGCTGCTTTGTTATTACTTCATCAAACACCTCCTAAGCCTCCAGCTGATAAAACAGGCGTGTATGGCTCCTCTGGGACATTAGCAACGAGGATGCTGCAAACCATTGGCAGTGATTTCTAAAATCATTAATATCATTGTTAAAATGAGTTTGCGGTATGTATATATATAACACGGGGAACAGCCAGAGGTAAAACAACTCCTAACGCTTCCTCAGTAACGTACATAAGTTATGAGAGGCAGAAAAACTGAATTGGATTCAACCTGAACAGATGCTGCATGGAGATAATTTCCATGGAAAGGAACAATAGACCTTAATGACATATTAATTAGGTTACCTATAAACACTCAGAGTTTCATAGTAACTTTGCATGCTGTTTTGTGAATGCTAATTGGGTAACATCTTTACAGATTATATTCATATTTATTTTCCTTATGTTTCCATCAAGTTTATTATAGACTACCTTTCCTGGCTGAAGCTCTGTTTGCAGATTGCTATGTCTGAAAAATATGGACTCCATATTGTCACGACACAAGGGGCATGGAGGGGAAATTGTGCTTTATTTTATTTCAGTGGAAATTATTTTACTAAAAGAGTACTGTTTGTTTAATACTCACTTGGACATGACATAACATATAGAACACATGTTAGTACACATACAAATCAGAAGCATCCTAATCTGAGGCCCTAAGAGTCAACATATTGTCTTTATATTCCAAATAGATGTTCATTTTGTCTTGAACAATAGTGTTCATATCTTCTTTCATTGTAAACTGTCATTCTAATTAAACAGAAAAATACTGTCAAAGTGAATATGGGAAGACTACACCACAGTTATTTTGGAAAGTATGAGTCACTGATGAGAGGGATTGGGAAGTGTATTGATAGAGTCATTATTCATCTCTGTAAGACCTCTCTGCTCACCAATCCTGGCACCAAAGCCCAATTTAATAGTCTTTCAGAAGAGAAATTTTGTTGTCAAAATTTGTTTTGCTAAAAGAAGATAAATCATGTACTATAAGATCTGCAGCTTCCTAGATCATGCCTCTCTAGAGTGAAACACAAAGAGATAGGTTAGACTGTCTTAAGTACTGAATCACAGCACATGATACAATTACTCATCAACCAACACTTAGTTTATTATCATCTCATTTTGCTTGTCATACTTGTCATGATGATTGTCTTCATCATGTGTAAAATAAATAACTATAGTCTGAAAGAAGCACTCTCGCCTTAACTATACTAATCCTTAAATCATTTTCTTCTGAATACAAATAAGTACTTTAATTTTGGGGGTTGCAATTTAACCTCAACAAGCAGACTCAGTATTTGAAGATTTTTATTCTGTAAATCCATTGTGCATGGCATTATGCTATATAAGGACATTTTTTTTAACAAGTCTTTAATCACTTTGAGGAAATTCCTTTCCACATTACCAATCAATCTCCTTGTGCCCTTGGACATCCTATTTTCTTTATACACATACATCTACGACTTCACATATCTACATTAAAGCAGGAATCACAAGTAAGAGAAAACACATATTTATCTTTTACACTTTTTTCATGTTGCTTCCTGCCCTGAGAATAAATCCTTGAGATTTTTCTTTAAATTTTAATAACATTTATTAATTTGAGAATAAAATTTAAATAATAATTTTCCTTTATAGAGGCATAAGATCTTATAAATTAAAAAACTGGTTATTTTGTGGCACTGACTGTGTCTCTGTGCCTGTTTGGCATGCTAACATTTATCATATCAGAAGAGTTTTAGGTCTTTTAGTTTACATTTTCATGATAGCCAAGAAGCTTTGAGTATGTTTTAATAATCAATTAACATTTAAAATTCCTGTTCAAATCTGTACCCATTTTGATGCTTGTCATCTGCCTCTTTCTTGTCAGTTTCTAGAAGTTTTAAAACATATCCAGGAGGCTGATACTTTTACAACACAGTGCATATCTTTCTCTGTTCCGTAGATGTTCTCTTTTGATTCTCCCCATTATTGAAAATAGATCTGATTGCATTCTATTAAATTCCCACATATCAACAGATATGTTGGAAAAACAAAAAATGTAAAAAGAGAATAGATTCGTTCTTTTTTACAATATATCCTTATTAAAGTTTCCCCTTCTTTTTTTCCTCTCTGTGTCCATTCTACCCCTTCCCCCCGCTCAGCTTTCTCTTTCCCTCTCTCTCTTGTTAGAAAAGAACAGGCTAATAAGAGATAACAACTAAACATGAACAAAAGTATAAAATACACAAGATAAAATAAAAAAGTGTCACACTGAAGCCAAAGAAGGGAACTCAACAGATGGAAGAATCCCAAGAGAGGGCACAGGAGTCAGAGAACTACTAGTTCACATATTCAGAAGTCCCATGAAAATGCTAAGTTGAAAGCTATAAACAGAGGACCTGGTGTAGACCCATGTATGTTCTTTCTTTGCTGCTTCAGCCTTTGTGAGCTCATATGAGTCTTGCTTAGTTTCTTCAATCGGCTTTGTTCTCCAGGTGTCCTCCGTGCACTCTGTATCTTACACTCTTTATAACTCTTCTTCCATGGGGTTCCCTGAGTTCTGAGGTGAGGAATTTGATAGAGACATCCAATTTTGAGATGTGTGTTCCAAGGGATCCCTCTCTCTTTAACTGAACTTCAGCTTTGGTACGAGAATTTTCCTTGGGAGATTTGAACAATGTCAATTCATTGGAGGTAAAGGACAATGACCCACATAAAAAAAATGATCGCTGCATATCTGTTTCTGTAAACTAATGAGTTCATTGGGGTTACTTATAGGAACATGAGTGTCTCAGGAACATGCACAAGGGACTGTTTCAACCCTACAAAGAAGCTGCAATGTTGGGCTTTCCTGCACAACTTGTGGTTAGTTCTACTGAAGAATGTCCCTCTCCAAGCAACTGTATACTCTTTATACAGTCTTGGCAAAGAGCCACTGATGTCTGAAAACTGTCTTGTGAATTTTTGTAAGTTTTTTTGATAATTTTATGAAATTTCCCATTTTTTCATCAGAGAACATCTTATTGTGCCTATTTATTTATTGTGAATTAGATAATAATGTTGTTCTCGGACTTCAGTCTTAATAGCAAGTTGTTCACTGAACTGAAGATCTGAACCCTTATTCACTGGCCATCTATCTGAAGCTCAGTTTGAAGAGACATTTGCCTCAGTCACCCATTCCTGTCTCCTTTGCAGACAGATTCCACATGACTCTATATCTGCCTTTGGCTCTCTAGGTTCACTCTTCACAGCACAGGCATTAAGATCATCTGTTCCTTGTACCTAAGAGAAATAATAGTTACATACATATTTTAGGCTTTTCCTTATCTAGGGAGAAATATTTAATATAGATTTACGATGTGGGATTCCCTTCTGTATGCTGTAAATGCCATTGGTTAATAAAGAATCTGCCTTGGCCTGTGATAGGGTAGAGTAGAGCTAGGTGGGTAAAACTAAACTGAATGCTGGGAGATAGAAGGCAGAATCAGGGAGATAATATAACCCTGCCAAAGACAGATACTAGACAGAACCTTGCCCGTAAGCCACAGCCAGTGGAAATACACAGGTTAATAGAAATGGGTTAAATTAATATGTAAGAGGTAGCCAAAAAGAAGCTAGAGCTAATAGGCAAAGCTGTATTTAATTAATATAGTGTCTGTGTGATTATTTCAGGAATCTGGGAGGTTGGGAAACAAACAAGTGACCTCTTACAACAGATTTATTTGTTCTTCTGCTTCAAATTTGTTTTGAAATATATGTTTCCACTCATTTTTCTTTCACTACTTTCAAGAGATATCTCTTATGCTTCCTATATGCATTTTGTCATTTTCCTTCTCTATATCATTTTTATCTTTGCTATTCTTCAGGATCTTATCATTTCTCATTTGGATTTTTCATGAACTCCCATTACTAATTTTCTTGGTAGTAGCCCTGGTTCATAGAAAAATTACCTTCCATCTAGTTGCTTTTTAAGTCATTTCAAATAAGTATTCAAACTTATCACTATCTGCCTTAATATTTTCAAAAGCTCTGTAATATTTACCAAAATTTTTTGAAGATAATCACAAATATCAGGGAAATTATAATTTACTGTCCATGCTATTTACAGTGGTGCCAAGAGAGGACAACAATGACCTTGCCACTGCACAAAACAGTTTCCATTGTCTGGTATCTGTTTTCTAATCCACACTCAAGTTTGCTGAATCTGATATTAAAATGTGGCTTTGTTCTATCCTGGTAGTAATCTACACCTCCAAATCTTTGATGCTAAGTCAGCTGTACCGACTGTGTCTATCAACTACCTTCCTAATTTATGTATGTTGCTTCTTTAAGACTCTGCTTTGGATTTTCATTTCTAAGAGGATCTCTTGACTTCCTTGCATTATTGATTCAACTAAAAGGTTGTACACAATCCCACAGAGAGCTTTCTGAATCACTACTGAGTTATTTTCTTCTCCCTAATTTTCTGTAAATTTTCAGGTCTTTATAAAGTAAAATAAGCTTTACTCCATGCACAGATGTATACATAACCTTTAAATTACTATGAAAACAGCCTTCAGTAAGCTTGTAGTATATTTTACAGATTAGGTTACAATTGATATAGAAAGATTCACTTAAATATTGGCAGACCAATACCATTAACTGTTGTCACAGATGAATCAAAAAGGCAAAAGCAAACTGAATAGCCGCACCTATCTCTCTCCTCTCTGTTTTCTGTCTTCAAAGCAATGTGACCAGTTTCAACCTGTTCTTACAACCATGACCCTCATGAATTTCAGATTTAATATTTCTTCGTAGTAGAAGCCAAGAAGAGCAAAAACTACAGAGAGTGGGTAAGAATGATTTTCCCATGTATTCATTTGTATAGTCCTAGTGAATACATGCAGAAAAGCTTATGAGGACTGAAATATTTGAATGTTAAAATCAAATTCAACAGTTGGCAAGATCACTCTGTGGGGGAAAGGTGTTTGTCATCAAACAATGCAAACACCAAGACCCAAGTTTGTTTCCAGATCATATATAAAGTTGAAAGAGAAGAGCTGACCATGTAAGATTTCCATTGACTCCCACACACATGCAGTAATACACATGCTCTATGATTACAAATACATACTCACACTATAATGAAATATATAAAGTATAACAGCAACAAACAAAACAGAATTTGACTTGACAAAGATACATTGGCTTGCATATAGTCATTCATATATAAAACATCTCAAGTTATGTTGTATGCTTAACACACAACATATATGAGTTAGCTTTACAATACACAAATCATTTCTGGATTTCTGTTTTTGAAATACTATGGGTCAATATTCATTTTACAACTCTAGAATTCTCAAATACAATTTCTAGTGCATGTGTTTATGTTTCTATTCAGATTATAGGATTTACATTAAATAAATACACAGCAATAGCTTTATCAACCTAATAAAAACTTAAAGAAATAATCAAGCCACTGGAAAGCTAATTTGGATTTAAAAATATGTCCAGATTAAAAAGTACACTTAATATTTATAAAACACTTGACATTTATGACATTTGGAGTTCCTGAGACACAAAAATAAAGTACACCAAAAGTGTCTAACAAAAAATACTACGCTGAGTTTCTGACAAAAATTGGTACGAACCTGACATTTTATAAAGATTAAGGAAAGGTAAGTAGAAATACTTTTGATATATAAATGTTTTGGAAATTTGGTTTTTCTGAAAATGGTTGGCTTCAAGGTAATATATACTAGTTTCTATAGTTTATTACAGGAAAAATGTTACTTTGTAAAGTGCATGTATTTACATATACACATTTTCAAGTTTTAGTCAAATGTAATATTATTTACACAAAATAAGTAATGGGTTTATTATATTCTAGATTTCCCACTAGCTGCAATAAGGAAATATATAATCCTTATTTCAATATTTATGTATGAAGGAGCAAACAGTAGATATTTTAGTACATTTCTCTAGAAGAATAAGTTCACTGATGTCTAGACTTTAAATAACATGTAGAGCCATCATTTATTCATTCTATTCCAGAACCACTTGGTACTTTGCTTACTTAGGCAGACAGCATTCTGGCTAGTTTTATGTCAGCTTGACACATGTGAGAGTCATTGGAAGAGCAAACAGTAGCAAAAATTTATGCAGCAGATTGGTTTGTGGTCAAGTTGGTGACAAACTTGTGATGATTTTTCTTAATTGTTGACTGGTGTGGGAAGAGCCAGGTCACTATGGGTAGCATACTTCTAGGTTGTTTGTCCTGAATGCTATAAGAAAGCAGGTAGAGAAAGCCATGAGGAGAAAACCAGTAAGCAGTGTTCTGATTTCAACTTCAGCTCCTGCCTCCAGGTTCAGACCCTGAGATATTGCCCTGACTTCTTTTCATGATGGACTGTGATACAGAATTGTCTCCCTAAGTTTCTTTTAGTCATGATGCTCTATCATAGTAATATAAACCTAATTAAGAAATATGTTTTAATTCCCACAGATACATTTCATATTTCAAAAATTTGATTCAGACTCTAAATCATTTTCCAGTTGTGGATTATCTCAGATCTGTTTGGTATGAATGTTCACATAAACCAACAAAAATTTACATAGTATTGGATGATATAACTAAAGATTTTTAGTTGGCCATCAGAATACAAAAATATATTGGATATTTTTTAGTGTCTATCATAGTGCAAATTAAAAATCCTGGGAGATAACACTGTATAATTGTTTTAATGTTAAAAATAAAAGAAATTTCATACTATAAATTGGCAAAATAGAAAACTGGGAAGTCCTCTGTAGGCTTGATGGAATCCAGAGTTGTGCAACTACTTGGAAAAGCACTTATAATTTCTTAGATCATCAAACATGGTGCCCATAAGATGTTTTATCCCCACTACTGTATATTTGCTTGAAATAAAAGTGTACATATATAACACAATTAGTTATATGGAGACATTCATAGAAGCTTAATTTTTTTGTATTTGGAAACTGAGAATAGTCAAAAGTTTATCTCAATGTGAATGACATTTTTAAAATGTGTTATGTTCAGAAAAACGAATACTATTTCTTAATGAGTACATTGAACTATTTTGTGTGTGGGTGTTTCTGCACAAGTGCTCAGGCATATGTGTACAAGCATGTGGAGTGAAGAGGTCAGCACCAGATATCATGTTTCAAGAAAAATCTGACTTATTTTATACCATTTCTTACAGAGCTGGAGTTCACTGAGTGTGCTTTTCAATTCAGTTAGTGAATTTAGAGATCTACCCATCTCCTCAACCCCAGTATTAAAATTACCAGTATATATCAACATGACCAGATTTTTTTATGTGGATGTTGGAGACCAAATTCAGTTTTTCATGCTTGCGTGAGAAGCATTTTGCTCACTGATCCATCTTTCCAGGCTGTGCAATTATCTATTCATGTGTGCTGCTATTGAAATAAACGAAATCCTTCAAGTCGAGTAGAGTATCCAGGAAACAAAGGACATATCGAGTGATTCCAATTCTACAAAACTTTCTTAATGAAAACTAGACTAAAGTGACCATAAGGTAGGAATATGCTGCCTTGGCATGGAAGAATGGAAGTGGGAGGGAGTGGAGAAGAAAGATGACCTAACGTCAACTGGTCAACTTAGAAGACAGCTACATTATTTTTTAAGATAATATGATTTTCAGTGTGCATTTGTTTGTGTGTATGTTTGGATATCATCAAAATATATGCTATTTTTTTTACAAAAGATAGGACATGGAATTGGGCCAGATGAATGAATGATGTTCTGCTATAGGGAAAAAATAAAACTTGAAATTTGCAGGTAAATGGATGCAATTTGAAAATATCGTACCAAGTGAAATAGCATAAACTAAGAAAGATAAATGTAACATTTTCTCACTCATATGTAGAACTTAACATTGAACCTTTAGATTTGTGTGTTTAATGTTGAGTATCTGTAGAATACAGGAAACTATAAAGAGAACCTTGTAAGGGACAGAGGAGAAATATCTTAAGAGGTAGGGATAACAGAATATACATGATATCAAAAGGAAAAAGAGGAGCAATGGTAAAGAAGGTTTTAATGAGGAGAGGAATGAGACATTAGGACAGAAGTGGTTGGGGTTGAAATAACTAACTCTGAAGGTGTTTGAAAAAGCCATTTGGAATCTTACTATTTTATAAGGCACATGAGTGTGTGTATGTATATGCGTTAATGAGTTAATTAGAGTTACCCTACACTACAGGTGATTTTCATCTCAGAAGCCGTAAGATGGCAATTACAAAGTGCAGGGCCAGGAATGGAATACCTCTCCCTGAGTGCACAGGGATATAGGTGACTCCAAAACAATACAGTCCATTTTCATTATTCTTGGTAGCCCACCATAACTTGATGACAGAACTCCATTTAACACATACATTGGTCAGAGTACATGAAGAAATTAAGCTGACATTGACTAATAAACTTCTGTCCTGTTGACAAGTTTTTGTGGTGCCAGAAGGTGCTATGCATGCTGCTTGAATCGAGGGAGTCATCAACAGCCTTACCCAGATGGAAATACTATAAAGTGTCATAATGACTAGTTTGGCAAGATTAGTGGACAAATTCTCTGGGGTAACTAACCTCTTTCTGACTGTATTTGATGTCCATTAAACAAAAAGTAGCGAATTCTTTATACTGCAAATCTGTCCAAAACCCATGGCCGGGAAGCTCACTGACCCCAGGATTAATCTACTACTGTTATTTTGTTAAGTATACAGAGTGTCAAACTGACTTCTAAATTGGTTCCTTTACACGTGAAGATGAGTGCAACTCTCAGACCTTACCAGAGTTTTTTTTTTGTGTGTGTGTAGTGGATGCTAGGAGATTAATACATAAAATCATAACTAGTCAGAGCACAAATAACATGCTACTATAAAGTGCTCAGTCACAAATGGCTTCATCCCATGACTTGAAGACCAGCATAGAAGAATGGATAGAAAAATCATAAGGACCAGAGATTATGGTGGATAGGATCCAAACTGACTTCTGGACATGGCAGGAACACTGTACTCATGAACTCTCAGTAGTGTAGGTGTGTTTGTCGGTTCAAAACAAGCACTAGCTCAAGCTAGTCACTATTCTAGCATGGAGTGATGAGGGATTTATGGACTCCCACTCATAACTGAGGAACTACGGAGAATTGCTGGTGTTTGAGGAGGGAAAGTCAATTTTCTTTAAAGGTGTGGTTCCAAGTAGCTTGACTTCATTTTAACGTGATTTCCCTCAGAAATATGTGGACATTAGTGTTTGGATTAAGACTTCATCCCAGCCCCTGGCATCCATATTACTTAACCCAAGCCATTAGAAACTGGAGTCTATGAGTTATTAAATGAAAAAATAAAATAAGAATCTGAAATTGGGGAAGTAAGGAGGTGGGGATGGATCTGGGAGGATTTAATGAAAGAGACAGGAGTACATTTAAAGTACATTATTTGAAGTTTTAAAAGACTTAACAAATAAAATATTTATTTAAAAACACATGTCATACATTATATACATACATACACTCACACGTAAAAAGTTATCCTCAGATGGATGTGGATTTGAGAGACTAAATTAAAACACACAGACAGAGATAGTGCTTTCATTAAATACAGTAAATATGTCCCTTTTCATTCTCATGGTTCCTTCTCATTCACACTGAGTATACATAGATGAGAAGATTTGTATATTGTTGGGGATTGTGTACACCCAGACTCTGAATTTCCTGTGACCCACTGCCTGCCAGAGTAAACAACTTGTTTTCCTATGCTTGCAGCCGCTCTGAACAAACAACTTGTTTTGCAGCTGCCCTGAGCATGCTGATGCTCAGGAGTTCCTGATGGCAAGGCTGTGGTTTCTGTTAGGCTTGCAGCTGAGAGCTATGGTGTGGCCATTAGTCAAGGAGATGTAGCTCAGTTTAAAGAGTGCATTGTGGAATTTATGAACTCCTGGGTTCTTATGCCCCCTGTTTAAATCAGGCATATTGTGTCACATCTTTAATCCAGGTACACAAGAGGTGGAGGTGGAAAGGATCAGGAGTTCAGTGTCATCTCTGACTATACAACATTTGAGCCAGCCTAGGCTATATGAGACCTTGTTTGAAATAAATGCATGTTATGGGTACAGACTATGATTATTTTTAGGAATTTTGAACAAAGATGATTCTTTTGCCTTTTTTGCCACACTAAAAATATCCTTTTGTTTTCTTCATTCAACATAGAATTCTTGATTCTTGTTTCATATATAGGTCACAGGGAAAAGTAATTTAACCTCTATTATAAGACAAGATTGATTATTAAAACAAAGAATAAAGAATCTATATTACCAATAAATGTTTTCTGTTTCTTTTTACTTATTAAAAAGTGGTTTTAGATATTTCCGTTGCTGAAAGTTGCATTAATAGATTCCAAATAATGTTATTTTTTTGGACATATAGCTTTAGAATTTCTCAAAGCCTAGTCATACGTCCTTATACACAAGTTGATTGACATGTAAGATTATGTCCTTCTCACTCTTGTCTAATTACAAATTATTCTACTCAGCGTGACTAGGTTTCTTGTTTTTTGTTTAATATTTTTATCTGTTTGATCAATGTGATGTCAAATATCCAAATATTTGGTTTTTATCTATATGGTCATTGTTTACCATTTTCTGTTTGTCGTCTGAGTGTCTAAGGTGACAGCTACACAGAGCGCAAGGATAGTTAAAGCATCCATCTGAGAATCATAAATCTCACGTCTATCCTTTTCCATGTCACCACTGACAGTAACCTTGAGGAAATCGCTTAATCTCTTTGTGCCTCCATCACTTTTGTATAAAACTAGGATAATGATACTTATCTTGCCAGATAAGAGGGAGGTGTTAGTATTTGCTAAGCCTCAGAGATCTTCAGATAAAATAAACTACTGCAGAATTGTTAATATAAAGAAACCATTGTTATACTCAGCTCTGCTCATCTCAAGGTATGTGCCTGTGGTTCATTATAAATCCTTCATAATGATACTTTAATTTAGTCACTTGAAAAGTTAATAAAATAGACTTAAAAGTATTTTGTCATAACATATATTAATTATTACATTAAAATAACGAGCTTACTTTCACCTCTAATTCTTCAAAGATTCTCACACAGAATAAGTGCTTAAGAAATTTATCTTGCCATATAGAGATGTATGGAAAATAAAATTGCCATGGTCATAAACATCTACAACTCTATTTGCTTTAATTTCTTCACCTCCAGTAATTACCTATCAAATATCAAAAGTATATAAACATTTGCATTATCTAGAAACATGTATTAACATTTTCATAAGATGTCACTGCCCCCACCAAGGAGGTACATGTTAGAAAAAAATGCCTTGAGGATAGTGATAAACTGATCAAAGCTTTGGCAGTAAGCATCTTGTATTATGCTGGAAATACAACATCCAAAATGTAGATCCTGATATGGTATCGATAGCAGGGAAATAAAATGAAGAATAATTCTAGCTGAGCAAACTTGAAAGGAACTGAATTGCCAAGAGTTTCGGGAATAACTGACTTCATTGGGCCACAGTAATGGCAGAGAACACAGCAGTTTGTCAGAGGTCTTTCAGGTAGATACAGGAGACTTTGCTACAGTGGCAGTAACAAGAGCGGGATTCCAGAGCTGAGAGACTAGACAGGGACACACAACTGTTGTCAGTTGTCTTGTGGATATACTATTGGGATAAGCTATGAACTGAGATTTGACTGCAGGGGGTATTGGCACACAAGAGTTAATGGTAAAGACTAATTACCTGTAATGTCTCAGGAGGTTAAAGAGAGGAGAAGACATGAGGGTAAAGAGGTAATCAAATAACAAAAATCATAAATGGAGGTTAGCAGAAGGCTACTGTTAGTCATTGCGGTGGGCAATGATAAGATGGTTCCACAGCATGTACTAGACTTTCCAAGTCTGGAGCATCAGAAATGCCATGAAAATAACACAGCTAGATTGATTTCCATTAGTTGTCAACTGATGAAGGGATTCTTCCTGCCTCTGCCTCTCCTCTGATCTAATTCATATAAGCAACCATCAGTGGTTTTAAATCATGAAGTCATCATAATAAGAACTACACTTCATGGGAACAGCCCAGCGGCTTCCTGCGGAGTGAGAGCTACTCTCAGCATAGGGAGAGTGAATGCTTGTGGAAGTGCACGTATTAGCCTTTAAAAAAATCAGAAGAATTAATGTCTCAAGTCGAAGCACATACGTTCACCTTATACTCAAACAGTTAAAGAAAGGGGCTTTTGGTAGGCTTTGCATATTTTGTTTTATTGATAAGTGTGTCCTGTGGGTTAACATGTGGTCCAGATCTATGCTGACAACACCAGCAGAGAACGGACATGCTGACTTGGTACTAGAACACCCAACGAAGCATCTCATCTAGCACTTATTGCAGAGGAAAATCGACTTTCTAGTAGTCTTGCTAGTAAGAAGAGTTTTTTCTAAGAGTACTAACATCGGTATATTTATTTTTAGTTTGTATATTTCTTTTTAAAAGCTCATTAGGAATAAAATAAGCTTCTGTCCCTTTATCGGAGGACTAAATGAGCTTTTTTTTCCTGTATGTTGTAAATTTTATTGTTTTATAAAGGTCATGTACTGGTGTATTAACTGTGTGTTAGTAAGTACAAGAAAGGATGCCCTAGGAGAGAGGATCCCTGCACCCTTACACGGATCTGGTGTATGAGTTAGGTGGGAGGCTTCCTGCACCTTTACTGGAATCAGGTATATGAGCTAGGTGGGAGGGTCCCTGCACCCTTATATGGGAACTGGTGTTGAGCTAGGAGGGAGGGTCCCTGAATCCTTACAGGGATCTGGTGTGTGAGCTACGTGGAAGAGTTCCTGCACCCTTACACAGGAACTGATATTTGAGCTAGGTGGGAGGGTTCCTGTACTCTTAAACAGGAACTGAGGTGTGAATGAGGTAGGAGGATCCATGTATCCTTACACAGGAAGGGGTGTATGAGCACTTACTATTGCTGATTTTACCAAATCACATCCCTTTGTCATTTTACTCTTGGACAGAAAAGAAAATTTCAGAAAACTTGACTTTTGAAATACTGGTTCTCTTTCTGAAATAAGTGATTGCAGATGTTAATAAAATCAGTAATGTTTTATGAACTATAATAGATAAATTCTTTTATACTGAAAATGATGCTTGATTTTTTTGCCTTTAACTAAATGAAAAATCTTAGAAAAAATCTTTTAAAATACGTTGTCCAAAAGAATAAAAAACTCACTTTACAATAAACCAAAATTAAGGAATATTAAAAATTTTAATTATCTATTAAACTGTTTTAAATACTCTAATCAGAGTAATAAAAAGTAGAGCTAATTAATTTATATTGCTGAACATCTGCTACTAGTTATAATAAAAGTGGAGTGGCTGAAGACTCTACTTTCACATTTCAATCACCTAAAATCAGATACTTTGGAATATTACAGCATATTGAAGTTGATGTAGATGCTACATTCTTAAAGGAAAATGGCATAAAGTCTCCCTTTATCATCTAAGACATTCTTTTTAATGTTGAAAGATGGAATTCTGTAAGAGTAAAATAAAGCTTCAAGCATGATTAAGACAACACTAGACAGAAACATTTCACAGTCTCATAGCTGTTCGAATACACTTCCTGCTATCTCAAGCCTTATTTCACACATGGCAGATCAGCAGTTTGTTTTCTGTGTTCTTTCTAGAAACCTCCAAAAAATGTAGGTCTCTCTGAGTGTATGTGTGTTTGTGTAATGTCAGATGTATTAAAAATTACATGTTTAAATGACCTTAAATGACAATAAAAAAGAAAGGTTTTAAAACACACATATAATTTTATTAAAACCCAACTGTGTGCACAACCCCACTCCAGGTGGTAAAATAAAACACTGAATAATGCATTCTCCTGCTCTTGAGATTTATACTAAGAAAGCTGTGTTGTATTGTAAATGAAACGGCCAAAGGCCGTTTTGACCAGCACTTTATTGTGTTCTGTTGTCCATCTCAAAGCTTTGTTTAACGTAGTATTCCACTAAGACTTCGTGTTAAGAGTTTGTGTGTGGTGTATCCCCAAAGACTCCAGTCTTTAAATACGCTGTCTCCAGGCAGTGAGTTGTTTGCAGGGCTGGTGGAACTTCTGAGAGCAGCTAGGTGATGTGCATAGGACACTAGGACAGAGTTTGAGGGTTATAGCCTGCTGATTCTGGCACATCCCTGCTTCTTCCATGTAACTGAGAACAACTGCCAATGCCCAACCCAACTCCAGTTGCATGGTTTTCCCATACTTGGAGTGGGAAGTTCTTTTGTGTATGTGTTGCTTTAATTGGTTAATGAATAAAGAATCTGCCTTGACCTGTGATAGGGTAGAGTAGAGCTGTGGGCGGATCTAAACTGAATGCTGGGAGAAAGAAGGCAGAGCCTGAGAGACACCAAGTAGCCGCCTGAGAGGAAAGATGTGAACTGTCAGCTGGGACCTTGCTGGTATGCCTCGACCCTTGTAGTCAAATATAAAATAATGGAAATGGCTTAATTCTAGATGAAAGAGCTAGCTAGCAATATGGTTAAGTGATTGGCTAAGCAATGATTTAGATAATAAAGTTTCAGTGTGATTATTTCAGGAATCTGGGTGGCTGGGAAATGCCTAAGCAGCCTCCTATAATACATAATGACAGACTGTAACCTCTAAACTGTAAGCCAACACAAACTCATCCTTGCTCATGTTTTGCTGGAGCTGTTGTTTGTCTCATGCTTGCAGTGCCCATGCTCCACTTTCTGAACATTTGCAGATTCTCATTGCTGTTTTTCTTTTACCAACCACTCCCAGGAGGATATTCCGCTTTAAAGCTTGTGTGTCTGTTTTGTATGAAGGCAAAATGCAAGACAAACTCCCTAAACGGTCTCTCTGCTTGAACTAATCTGTACAGCCTTTTGTTGCCTTTTAAGGTAGTGTATTCAGAGGCTCCTTGTCATGTTTGCTAGTGATCAGGTTCTCATTTTTCTATTCAACACAAACATTGACCTCTATGGTTGGTGCAAACCATAGACTAGAATATAGGAGCAAAATTAAAATCAACATGTAATGTAATTTTAAAAAGATTAAGGTATCAGCATGTGTCTAGAGACATTTTCCCTAGTTTATTAAGATGTGAATAAATGTCAAAGAAGTTACACAAGTAAGCAAGCAGGAATTCTGGCAGGCTGCTGTAGAGATAGAGGCATTCAACATAACAGCAAGTTTTCGTGTCTCAGAAATTTATTTTAGTAGTATATTAGTATTTAATTTAACATTAGTATTTAGTATTATTATAATTAATATTTAGTATTAATTAGAATTATTATAGCATTAATATTTAGTACTACTATTTAGAAGTCATGAATATGAAAGAGTTCTATGAGTGTATTTTCACTGTCTGTACTTTAGTTGCCAAATATTTTTCAAACTTTAACTGTACTGTCAAATAAATATGATCTCTTACAATATCCCCAAGAAAGCAAAGAGCTGTAATGGCATCTTCACTGAGAGGCAGGTGAGGTCTCACTGGTTCTGTTTCTTTCCATCATTTTTGCTTATGGTCCCCTAAGTCCCTCCCTGTCTTGTTTCAGAGGCTTGATGAGCACATCCATCAGAGAGTACTACTGGACAATGACATCAATGTGATTTGACTGGATAAAGGGTCAGAAGCTTCTATCCAATAGAGTTGTCCTTTTGAAATCAGATAAAAAATTACCACTATTTACCAGAAAGATAGAGAGAAAAATAATAAAAAATATCAACCATTGTAAATGTCAGCGTGGAACAAAAAGAGTGAAGAGCTGTGGCAAAAGTTAGGTGAAGTGGTTTTTTTTTCTCAGTTACTATTCTTTTTTCCTTCTTTTTATTGATTTTTATTGCGCTCAATAGATGAACTGTTTAATTTTGATAAAGATGAGATAGTTTAGAATAGGCAAACTGGAGTGATTTACAGGATGGCACAAAAAGAAGGAAATATTTATGAAAAAATTATTGACAGAAATGTTTATTTTAATAATATATAAATACCTACAATCAAGTGCTAAAATAAAAGCCCAGTTATAAATATGGGAAAATGATTTAACAGAAAAATCACAAACTGAAATAACCAAATGACTTGGGATTACATATGAAGCTGTTTTAAAATTAACCTTAACTGGTATAAGAAAAATACAGATTAGTATGAAAAGAACTACAAACTTGATCATGCTATTCCAACTTCGCCATCTTTGTGAGCCATGAAAAGCATTTTGGTCTTTAGTATCTTTAAAGGTTCTTACCCCACCCTCATTGTCATGGGCTTCCTTTTCCTTTGCACACCTCACATACATTTTATCCCACTTATCCACAGCATTTACACCTGTAGTCTGGTTTTTTATATAACATATATGTTCTTATAATTTTGACTTCAGAGTTACTGAAACATCTTAGGAGACTCTGACCTGATATATGTGACTATGTAGGAAAAGTTTATCCGTCTGTCTGTCCATTCAACCACTTCTTTTGTTACATAGGTGTAATTATGTGCAGAACTTTTTAAATAGATTTATTTTGCTTTATTTTATGTGTGTGACTATTACCTGAATATGTTTGTCATTCATATTCTTGCCCAGTCCTTTAGAAGACAGAAGAGGGAGCCGTTTCCCCTGGAACTGGAGTTATAGGTGGTTGCGTCATATGGGTGCTGGGAGCGAAACCTGGGTCCTCTGGAAGTGCAGCAAATATCTTAACTTCTGAGACCTGGAGTGTATTAATGCTAGTGACCTTCTGTCATTACCTGTGGGCCCTTATGAGTTGGAATATGAACTTCCATCAGTTTTTCTAAGCATATTATCAGAGTAAGGGCTAATCACAAGAGCAGCTAGCCAGTTGGAAGCAAATCTAATATACTGTTCAAGAGAAGCCTTTAATGCTGTAGGTAAAGGATGTTCAGACCTTTGGTGACTTGTAGGAACAAATTCTCACAACTCACCTGCCACTAACTCCAAATAGTTCTCAACCATAGACATAACTTTGAGGTTCTTACCTTGTCTGTTAAATGAAGTAGCAAGGCCCTAATTTCTCCTGAAACTGAGCACTCATTATTAGGGCTATTTTGGACATTGTTGCTGTGATCACTCAATAAAAACTGGACACTGAGCCAGACAATGGTGCTACATGCCTGAATTCTCAGCACTCAGGAGGCAGAGGCAGACAGATCTGTGAGTTCCAGGCAAGCCTGGTCTACAGAGTCAGTTCCAGGACAGCCAGGGCTACACAGAGAAGTCGTGACTTGAAGACAGCAAGAAGAACAACAACAAAAACCCAAACAAATAAACAAACAACACCAAAACCTAAACAACAACAATAACAACAACAACCTGGTTATTGAAAGGTAGGAATGACTGAAATTGACTTTCTAGATCTGCTCATAGAGCAACAGTCTTCACTCAAGACCATGAAAGTGATTTTCCCCATTAGAATGGTGCAATAAGATAATATAGCTTTCTGTGCCCTCTTTTCTCCTGTGAAACATTGTGTCCTGTGAGACTTGTGTTTGTAATTATGACTATGTTATGTGATATGTCTTAGTCAGTGTTCTATTGCTGCGAAAAGACACCATGGCCATAGCAACTTGCTAATTGGGGTTTGCTTACAGTGTCAGACATTTAGTTCTTTATCTTCATGACCAGGATCGTGGTGTCATGCAGACAAACATGGTAGCTGGGAGTTCTACATCTAAATCCAAAGGCAGCGGAAACAGAAAGATACTAGGCCTGGCTTGGGCTTTTGAAACCTTAAGGACACCCCAAGTGATACACTTTCTCCAACAAGGCCAAACAACCAGCAGTGCCACTGCATGACGACTAAGATCCAGAGCCATTCTTATTCACATCAGCACAGGGTCTACTTGAAGAGACCAGTTAGGTACCTGAGGTGTAGCAAGGAGATGAATTCTTAGTCACAGTTTTAAAGAAAAGCTCCTGAAAAGAATCACCCCTTCCACTGGAATTTCTGTTAGGCTCTGTAACTCTTGTAACTGCAGTGATGGTGGAGAGGTGGGAATAGCCCAGGTAGACAGCCTAATTACAGTTCAGTTTAGTCTGTCTCCATTCTCCATAATAACAATTTCTGGCATAGTTCAACTCTGTGGTCGTCCTAATAGCCCTGTAACCAACTGGTAAAACTTTGTGAAATGCATTAATCCCAAGAACCACTTGAAGGGTTTCGATCCTTTTAGCCAGTGGCTTTAGGGATTACAAATCCTCGCATGTGACCTCTTCTGTGGATCTGACAATTTATAAGCTTAGGGAGAGAGTCTCATCCTCTCTTGCTCCTGCACGCTCTCTTGGGTGGTTGAACAGAGCAGGCAGCTTCATCATCACCCCTGGACAGGACGACTGGAAGAAGACAGTTGTTGAATCAGTGTCATCGTCTGTCCCGCGCTACCGTCTCGCCAGCAAGAACCACGCGGTACACATAGGATCCTTCTGCAGAAAAGCTTTATGTCTCTTGAGAGGGAGAGCATAAGCTTACATGGCGGAGACCCAGATAAGATGGAACCCATCCCTTGTAAAGGAAACAGACCCTGCTCTGGACGTGTCTTTCCTGGATTGGTCAACTGCTCCCAGTCCCAGGTGAAACCTTGGGAGTAGTGGAAAATACCAACACATGTGAGCTTTCTAGCTCACCTGGCGGTGCAGCGCCATCTATGGTGGAGAGTGTGGTTGCGGCCTTCTACAATCGTCTAGACTGTTCTGGATCAGTGAGTGTTTACCCCTATCTTATACCTAAATAAAGTTCTGAGAACCCAGAACAGAATTATCTTTCTAAAAGGATATAGTAATAACATAACCTCTAAGCTCTTATCTTTATTCCCATAGATTAGTACATCTCTCAGTTTTCATCAGTGATGTTTCCTCTTGCGGTAGATGGGAACCAATACAGAAACATACAAATGGTCTGTATGCAAAGGAAGAGACTGTGAACTGCTCTGCTCTAAGAGACACAGCTCTATCACTTTTGTCTTTTACCCCAAATGTTAGAGATCACCCTGGAAGAGGAAGCAGAAAAATTATTTTAGTCAGAGGTAATGAACCTCTGCAGAAAAATACAATATTTTTGAATGACATTACATCATACTATACATATCAACTCCCAGTTGATCTAAATGTTTGCACAAGATAGAGCCAGACAGAATCCCAAATTTGGAAGTCCTGCCCACAGCTGAGGTGCTATTGGCAGCTTTGACTGTTGGTGATCAGAGAATCAGTGTTCTTTGGGGATGTGGTACATGAAAGGTACATACTCCAGTATATCTCATAGTCATTCACATTCAGGCAGAACTAAGCAGGTTTACTGGGTTATCAAAAACAAGTTGGGAGGGAAATATTTTGGGAAGAATAGTGGAGGAATCACTGGAGAAAGGAAGAGGGAATGGATTTGACCAAAATACATTACATAGATCCAGAGAAATTTAAAGCTTTAAAAAGTAGATGGACATGTAACAAAGGCATTTGTTTAAATTTGTTAAGAGATACATACAAAGGCTTAGACATCAAAGAGAAGTAAAGAGAGAGATCTTGTGATTTCTTTATTTGTTCCTAGATACATTTAGCACTATTTGAGGAGTCACAGAATTTACTCGTTTATCAAGTGGCAAGTTAAGAACATTATGTAATTTACTTTTCTTGATGATAGTACATAATACCTGACAAAGACATCTTCAAGGGCAGAAATTACTGTTAGAGTGGAGTCCATCATGGTCAGGGAAGCATGATGGAGGGAATGTGACCTGCTGCCCATACTGTCTATGTATATAACCGGGAAGCGGTAAAATGAACGCTAATACTCAGATTACCCCACCCCACCCCTTCTCTCTCTTCTCCAGTTGTGGCCTAAAAGTCAGGTCATAATGCAATTAACACTCAGGATGGTTCATTACACCTCAGTTTAAACTTTCTATTAAACACTCCTAGACACACACTTAAGTATTTTCCCCGTTATACTATATTCAGTGAGGTCTAGCATGAAGATTGCCCATCACACACACTAAGGATAATTCTGAAACAAATAATCAGATAATGAGTGTATCCACCTAGGATATGATATATCATGTAAACAGAGTATAAAAACACTGATCAGTTGAATTTATATCCTTTATGTATTACTATTAAATTTGACCTAATTCATTAAAAATTTAATGATAAAATTAAAGCAGCAGAAAACAAAAGATAAACTTTTTTTATTTGTGAATAATTTTGTTAAGAATTCAGTAAGTATGAGGCAATATGAGGTATTCCTCATACTCAAATTAAAGAGAAAAATTTATCTTATTTTTAAAATTATATAAGTTTGAATTTATTTTCATAAATTATGACATACAAGCAAAATTGTGAAGAAATTCTTTGATCAATGTTTAAACATAATCAATGATACAATTTTATTAAGCACACCTATTATTTCTCAAAAAACACCAAACAAACATGAAGATTTCTTTAATCAAGGTGCAGAGAACAATATTATAATTCTTCTACCAAATGTATAAATAAATACATGTAAATATATGTATATTATTTATATATATATATATAATCAGATTGCTTCTTTTTAATTTTTTTAAAAAGATGTTTTCCACAAAATATTGTTGGTTTTGTTAAGAGTCACCTCATTTTCTTGAGTAATTATATTAATTTTCAATAATTAAAATTAATTATATATGGGACTAGACAGAGTTTAGGAGTGCTTCCTGCTTTTCTAGAGAGCCTGAGTCCATCCCTTCCATCCCTGGCACTGGCATGGTGGCTTGCAACCTTCTGCAGCTCTTGTAGAGGACTGGAGTTCATCCCTAGAACACACATGATAGCTTACAGCCATCTGTAGCTCCAGTCCCAGCACTCAGAGGGTGCCTTACAGCCGTACGAACTCCAGTCCCAGGGGAACTGACTGAGGTCATCTTCTGGTTTCTGTATGTCCAGGCACATACATGCAAGAAAAACACAAATGCACATAAGATAAATAAAAATTTAAAGTATTATTTAGTAACTTACTTTTATTTCAATTTTGTCATCATTTAATTAAAACATTTAATAAAGCTTACTTTTCCAAAATTTGTAATTATTTTCCCATTTTAATTAAGAATTACGTTTATTTCCTTCCTGTGTGTGAGGGGGGTCATCCCATCATGCATGCGCATGGTCAATGACATCTTTTTGGAGTCAGTTATCTCCTACAATGTAGGTCTGGAGTTCAATCAAGCTCATATTGTTGGTTTTAGCAGCAAGTTTATTGACTCCTGGAGTCTTCTTTCTGGCACTCATGTTTGGAATTTTTGAATACTAAGTAATATCACACACTTCTAAGACAGGGTATCTTACAGGTTAGTAAAGGTAAATGCTAACTTCAACTATTTGAATCAAGTATTTCAATTGACCACTTTGTAATTTATGTGGTCATATCTTTAAGTGTATATTTGAATACTCAGACTGAGATAGGTAGTTACTTGGAAACTTTATTTTATTTATTCCATGAGTTTAGGACTTGTAAATGAGGGTATCAGAGCAGGTGCTGTGGTGGCCTATGACTAGTCAGATTAAGGAGCAATTTTACTCAAGGTTTAATACATTTTTTAGGTAGAACAATAGAATTTTGCATAATATAGTCCAGAAAACAACAGGGAGAATCTCATTTGAAGTTACTGGTGCAAGTATATGAAAATTTTAAATTTTATTTCTGTCTATTTTTAAATTGTACATGTGTCCATGTTCATGTGAGTGTGGTCTACGTTCAGGTATGCATTGTGTTCATCTGTGTGTGCCTATGTTCATACTGCATTGCATGCATGTGTGTGTGCCTGAGAGGCAGAGGTTGTTCCGTATCTTCCATTGCTTTCCATCTCAGAACTTTTCACTGCTGATCCCAG